>NC_134568.1:168974581-169574581 GCF_050947875.1 Dermacentor variabilis
CACAACACTTCGTCTCATCGGACCGCGCTGCGTGCTTTGTCAACTTGTCTGATAGTGTGTTGTTGATTTGGCTTGTCTAGTTGTACTGTCCGATGTACGACTTTTGAAAAGTCAATGCACCTTTGGTGTAACATGGGACGCTATAACGTAAAACTATTCCAAACTTTTCTATTCCAATTCTGCAATCAGCCCACCGCGATTGGTCAAAAACTTTTTGGACCACCCCCACTTCACCTGTCTGTCACGCGACGACACGAAAATCGCGATAGTCCCTATCTGATATGACGTGTGCACACTGATTATGCATAATTTGACCGAACAAAACAAAAATAGTTATTTCTGATTCGACGCCTTTTCGCCATTAGCCATCGGCTATTGGTCAAAAGCTTTTGGGCTACACCCACTTCACCTGCCTCTCACGCGACATCACAAAACCGCAAAACCTTACCGCTTCAAAGTGACGTGTGCGCGTTAAAGATGTATTAATATGCCGAACAAAATTGAATTTTCTTCTGAATAGCCGCAGGCTGCCCCGTTCCGACAGGAATAAAAGATGACTGCCGCCGATCGCACAGACACTAGCTACTCGCACCTGCCGGAGAGCATGTGTTTATTTGCGTATAATAAAACTTCCTGCGTGGCCGTGTAACGCTTTCGAGCACTTTCGGCACGTTTACGACCTCGTTCTGCCAACTCTTCTTGGCTTAGGATCCGTTTTAGCGTTATTCCTAAGCTTCCGTTGCATGCCGTCGTGATTGTCGACGAGCCACCGCAAGCTAAGTAAGAGAAAGTGGACAAGTCGCAGACGCCGGCACCACCCTCTTGATCCGGTTATCTATATTCACTGCAGTGTCTCGGCCCTATCGAATCCCTCTCCACTTGAGCATGATCCTCGCCTCTTGTGAGCCAATTATATAAGACAAGCCGCTCAGTGCAGGCAAGGTTATTCGTTTTTCAAGCGAACAAAAGTGACCTCCTATGAACAAGGGGAGCATTTGATTGGTTTGTTCAGGCAACCCTGCGGGTGACCGCCCGATGCTCGCGTCGGCGGTTACGCAAACTTGACTCAGGAGATTGGAATAAGAACATATTGGAATAGTTTTACGTTATACGGCCCATGTTTACAACAAGTTCCGGAATTGAACATGTAATACACGACTTTGGAAATGTCAATTCGCCTTTCGCATCAAAAGTTGGAGAATTTATACCCATAAAGTTTCGGAATTGAAATCCATGCATTCCGAAGATTCCGCGAGATGCCACGACGAGCCCGCTCGCCGTCAAAACGCGCTTGAAACTTTGTGCTCGAATGGGGCTCCTTGCGTTATATGACTCCCGGTGCACGGGCGTTGGCGCGAAATCGAGCCCGAGTTGGCAATGTGCGCGCTGAAATGTCTTTTCGAGCGTGGAAAAGACATTCTAGAAAAAAATTCAGAAGGACTTCTGGTGCCCGCGCTTGTTTTGGTTGGCAGTGCATGGACAGCACGAAAAAAATTGGGGGGGGGGGGGCTGAAGCACCATAAGTCCCCCCGCCCCCTGGCTACGCCCCTGGTGTGTAGATCAATCGCAGTCGTATCATTAACGCAGTCTCCTCCATAACCGTGGCCCCACTGTTCTTTCTTATTCTGCAATAGCCCATCTTGAATCCATGCCTCTAACAAAAGAGCACGGTGTCATAAGAAATGGTGCTTGGGATTCCAGATTTCCACTGAGCATTTTATACACAGGCACGTAAGGTGCTTTGCTCCAATTCATGCGGCGAGGATCGATGTTCGATTTATTTTGACACATAGAAAACGACCCGAACTGCTTAAAAACTCGCTGGCTCCGTTGAAATGCGCGGATACATAAATTATACAGAAAGCTATGTCCCGCTTGATTACACCCCCAAACGAGAACCCCCGACAACATTGTTTGAGATGGTCTATAGTGGAGTGATGACTCTATAGGAGTCACTGATTGCTTACCAAGCCATCCGCTCGAATTATTATTCTTTAAGATAGCCTCCTGAGTCCCGGGTTGCTGTTAGGTGCATATATTTTTGTAATACTTTCAGTATACCTTATTTAGACCACGTAGGTTTTACTAGTGTGCCAACGGAAGTGGCCGTGGATGTATGCAGTACTGCTCTGAAGTCGAATGCAACTCTACCCGAGAGATCGCCCATTGATGCACCGGACCTGGCTCGGCTGTTACAGTTCTGTTTATCAAACACGTACTTTACGTTCCAGAAGTGTTTCTACAAACAGGTCCACGGAACGGCTATGGGAGCTTCTATATCGGTAACCGCCGCTAACTTGACAATGGAAGCACTTGAAAGTCGAGCACTCTCTTCGTTCAGCCCTGCTCCGAAGGCATTCTTTCGCTACGTGGACGACTGTTTTTGCATCATTCACAAAGAAGCAGTTCAGTCGTTCACTTCGCACCTAAACAGCATGGAAGCAGCGATCCAGTTCACGGTAGAAGAGGAAGTCGACGGCAAGCTTCTGTTCCTTGATATGCTGATTGAAAGAAAGGGGCCTACTTTGTCGTTCGCAGTTTTCAGAAAGCCAACTCACACAGGACGCTACTTGCATTTCGGCTCCTTGCAACCTGCTTCTCACAAAAGGCAGTGGTTTCGACACTTGTACGACGCGTGGAGAAAATCTGCACGAGACAAGAAGACTACGCAGCCGACGTAAGCGTGGTACGGCGGGAACTATCAGCCTGTGGTTACCCGTGCTCTTTCTTGAATGCTGTCGAACGACAAATGGCACGTCCGCAGTTACCCTATGCTGCCTCTAGTCAAAAGCGCGCCGGAATACCATATAGCCCGTCCACAAGTGAAGCTCTAAGCCGTATTCTGCGTTAATACAATGTTCAAGTGGCACACATTCCAAACCAGAAACTACGGCAATCACTCGTCAATGTTAAGGACAAATTACCAAAAGAGAAATTCCCAGGTGTTGTGTACGTTGTCCCACGCGCGGATTGCGACTACGTGTACATTGGCGAAACTGGTGACCTTGAAAGGCGTCTTAAACAGCACAAATATGACTTCAAAAAAGAAAACGTGAAATCCAGTGCTTTGGCTGCGCATGCCACTTCAAGCGGCCACGCAATCGACTGGGGAAAGGCACGTGTCCTTGCCAGGGAAAAAGGGCTATCTCGACGCCTTTATCTTGAGTCCCTCATGATTCAGACTACGCCACACACTCTGAACAGGAGCGATGGCAATCTGCCGTCAGTGTATGAGCGCTGCCTGCCTCACGTGTTCAAGACTATTTAAGCGAGCTGCTCGAGCACCTTTGTTTATTTTACCTGTGAACAAGGCTCCCGTGTGGGAGCCGAAACGACTTCTTTTCTTTTAAATCTTTATTTGGTCGGCGAAGTGCCCCGGGTTTTTGTTTACCTTCTAACCACGTAGGCAAAAATTGTTAAAGCTTACTTTAGTAACACTTTGCGTCCGTATGATGTGGAATGTCCAATATATTGGACACCAGGACTGAACTTGGAATCTTGCATCCAATGCTCCGGCAGTAACATCCTCCAAGATTTGCTAAGTGTTTGGTTCAAAATAAAGTTGATGCAAAGCACAGCATTAAAGCAGGCAGAACGTATTTATTTAGTGCACGATAAAGAACACAAAGGCCCTAGCAGCTATTGTGACAAAAATAGTTCGCCTTTGCGTTGGCGTGTTAGAACCACTACTTCCTCATGTGTGCACTCTCAAAACACCGTCTGTCTTTTGTGATGCAGAAAAAAAGATCGCACTTGATGCAAAAAAATTTTGTTTTTCTCTGACATCCTTGTAGCCTGCACCGAGCACCATTCGGAATGTCTGCCAACCTCGGCAAGTGCTTCATTGAATTTCTCATAGCCTTCATTGGCTCTAGAGGTTTTCGCTTCATTGGAGGGCTCCAGTTTTCTTCTTCCTCTGTTGATGCCTGCTCGGCCTGTGCAATGAGCATATGACCTACTTCACTGCAGAAGTCGAGAAACTTGAGGATGTCTGTAGGCTTCTTTTTCATGGCCTTCATATGCCTGGTGTATTGGATCCACGAGTTACTGAGCACAATATCAAATAAATGAAAAATGCACCTGACGGTCCATTTTTTAACGCGCGCTCTGAGGCGATAATAGCTAATCATTCGATCGGCCATATCTACACCACCCACGAAGGCATTGTATACTTGTACGATGTGAGGCCTTGGTACTTCTATGTACTTTTTTTTCTTTGGCAGACCATCTGCGGCATGAGTCCAGCGGCTGCGTTCCATGTTGTGACGACAGCAACGTGACTGCTTTGTTGTCGTACCACCTCACAGCAATTTGCCTGTCATCACTACGGATGCACATCTCCGAAGTACCCCGTCCAACTGCCTTCAGCTGTGCATCTGAGGACAACTTGACACCTTTTGGAAGGCGATTGTTCATGATAGGGCCTGTAGCTCCAATTCCCTTTTCAACGAGTCTATCCAGCAGAGATGATGATGTAAAGTAGCGATCAAAGAAGAGCTTTGTGCCTGGACTAAGACTTTGGGAAAGCTTCAAGACTGTTGACTCACCTATTCCAGAACAGCCTGGGAGCAACAAGGTCTTCTTTCCCTGGTAAATCTCGAAATCGAGAATAAGACCATCTGGAGCTGCCAAGACAAAATTTTTAAGTCCTATTGGATTCGTTTTTCTTCAAACAAACTGTTTTAACTGCGTCGTTCCGGTAAACGGGATCATTTGCTCATCGATGCTGAGAAATTCCTCTTGCGGAAGTTTGCGACATCCTTCCAGCACCTTTTCAGTTAACGGTCGGATCCTCCACAGCCTATCATCCTCTTTGTCCTTAGGAAGTACTAAAAGGTCGTTGACGACCTTCAATCGTGACCTAAGCTGAAAAAACCTGTCTCTCGTCATACTATTCGCTATGATTGGCACTCGTGTATTCTTCATCCAATACATCTTGATCTGTGGATACCCAAGGCCTGACATAACAATTTACATGCCAAAAAACATTTTCAATTCATCAGCTGACGTGTTGAGACTCCTCCCTGTCTCAGCTACGTATTTTGTGTTCATTGCCAGGGCCATGTGTTCATACACTTCGTTGTCAATGTACGTCTCAAAGTGTTTAGCTGGATTCCACGAGGCTCGCTCATCGGCGTCATCCGGCATGACTTGAAACTGCGGCACCCAGGACGGTACTGACCTGTAATTACAAAACAAAAACAATTGTTTCGCCTTCCTGTACACGAACAAAATGCTTATTAGCGGATCCTGCAAAGTAAAAAACAAATGTAATCTGCAGCAGTCATCGTAATCTGTTCCTTTGACCAATAAGTGCAGGCCAAGTCTCACCTATCAGCTACCTTCCATAACAAAGGCCTTTTGTTAGTGGACGCTACATGGGTTTCTTCTACATCGCCATCGCTGTCATCCTCTGAACTGAGTTCCGTGCTGAGATCCGTAGCGGGAATAGGAGGAACATACTCAATGGTGTCATCATCACTGTCCGAAAGGTCAGACAATTCTGACGTGTCCTCTTCTGCAATTTTCTCCAAAACACGGTTCGTGGTCGCATCGCTTATCCTTGGTCGGTCTCCTGAATCGAGAAATAAAAGGCTATAGGCTATAGGCTATAATATTCACGAGAAATAAGCAACTTATCGATTTATGCAAAGCAGCGCACGCACACATCCAAGTGCCACTTTTGGCAGGGAAACACGAGCCGCGTTCTGTTGTCCAATATAATGGACGCAACAAATATGCGCTCGCCAAACTAAAATAAATGAAGGCACCTTGGCGAAACACTCATTAAAATGTGCCTGTAGTACTTAAGATTAATAAGCAAGTTAAAAAACTACACAAGTACACGCTATATATTTTAAATAACACTTACTTTGACGGGTGGTGCTGTAGAACACGCCACTGGTGAACGCTGCCATTTTGGACTTGCCTTACAGGCGCGTCGATGCACTGATTTTGCCCATACTTGATAGAGGGCGCTAGTAGATGTTTAAAAAAACTAAAAAGTTGTTTTCAACGGCAAATAGTGGGCGCTGCGTTCGGAGCAGACGACGACGTGTTGTCCAAAATATTGGACAATTCCCCATAGCCGGGACTCAAGAGATAACAATAAGCTTAACTCAGTGGACTCGATAGTTGCCAGCAGTGGCCACGCATCAGTAAGTCTACAGGCTAGCGTACCTGTTAAGGCTGTTAAGGCTGTTAAGCTGTAATAAAAGTTCATGTATGTTATCCTAAACTTTCTTAAGCGATGGTGCTAAGCGTTGTGTGTTTTGTGCATGACGCTGCTCATATGAGTGATGGTCTATACTCTATACAGGGCAAGAGATGTCTAACCCGTCATACACCAACATCTGCGTTGACAACAGCGTCATCAACGTGGCTAGGAACATCATCCAACAACAGGTAAAAGCAAACAAATGTGACATCATTTTTCGGAGTATTATTGCTAAGTATATTATGGTTCATCCCAGGTAGTTTGTGGTATGGTTTCTGACCTCTTCAATAAAAAATAAATGAACGTGTCCGATTGTGGGATCGAAACTCTGCCCCCTAGCACAACAGCCCGGTGTTTTAAGCAATTACATTACACTTTTTACAGCGAAGCTGTATATAGCCTACGCGTCGCGTCGAGACGAAAAAAATTTTCGTCTCCAGTTTCTCGCGAATGCTATGTAGCTCTCAATCTAATGTAGGTGTCTTGGAACAAAATCATACTGAAATCGGCCGCTAAGACGACTCTATCATTATGCCGAGTTTCTTTTACTTATCGTAATTAGTTTGTTGACAGTGAATTTGTAAACGTTACAGAATTCCCGTCTTCTGTCAAGACATGGCCGCCTAAAGAGGGAGTATGGTTACAAAAAACGGCTGTAACTCTTGTTTTATGAAAACTACCCCGAAACAAATTATGCGACAATTAGCCGCTAAGACGACTGTGACAGTACGCCGAGTTTCATCTACTTTTCACAATTATGTAGTTCCCAGTGAAGTTGTAAATATTGTGGAATTCCCGTCGGCCATGCGGTGGTACTTGCACATGTCGCTACTTCATAAGAAAATAATAATCAATCGCTCCACAGTCAAAAGATGTATTATTTGTCCTTGTCCTTCAATAATAATAATAATAATAATAATAATAATACTTATATTAATGGTGTCCCAGCTAACTTTAGCCAGTCTTAAAATATGCGAATGCCACGTAGCTGGACAGAACCAAGATAATGTTCCTTGCCATCGCTTGGAGATACTCAAATTATATGTTTCATTCTTTCTAATTAGATAATTAGCCTTGCTTAATTAATCAACTTCTGAAATATTATAATTCGATGAAAAGTGTCAGTGAGAAAATTGTAGAACGACATGAAAAACTCCCGTACAACTGCACCAGGTATTTACAGATAATATGCTATAGCATTTTGCATACACAGGATGTGATCGATATAGGACGATAATTTTCGGCACTTGATCTATCTCCAGATTTATGTATCCGTACAACGCTTGCCAACTGAAATTCACTCGGCACAGCACATTCATCCAACGAAAGCGAAAATATCTTAACCAAAAACAATTAAATTCATTCGCAGTACCTCTTTAAAAATTCGTTTGGAATCCTGTCTGGTCCTGCGGACTTCTTGCTATCTAAGTTTAAGAGCAGGGAGATAACGCCTTCTTTTGATACAAATACATTGCTATCACAGTGCATCCGACATGGCGTTTCTGCCGATGCTCTATCAAGTTTCGGTGTAAATACAGAGGCAAAGAAACGATTGAATTCTTGGGCTATCTCTAGTGGATTGTTACAGATATTTCCATTTACTGTAATACTGCTTACAGTAGAATTATAACCAAATACCTCCAAATTTTTTCCAGAGAATTCTGTAAGTATTCAGTCAGTGCTGTGGAAAAAAAATTCTTCTCGCGTTTTTTAACTCTTTTAGGACTTGAGTACTAAGAGTGGCTAGCAGTGTTGTATTCCTAGGGAACCTTTGCCGTGCGCGTCGTAGGTGTCGTTTTAGATGGATTATATTTCGGCTGACCCAAGGATTACGTTTCCCTAATCTCTTTTCTTTCTGTGGAACAAATCGGGACAAACATTCTTTCACGATGACTGTAAAGTAATTCCACATTTTATTTATGTCTCTATCTAAAAGCATTTTATCGAGAGAGAGTTCCAAGTAGTCTAGAATAGACGTGTCACCAGCGTGGTTAAAGTCATAAACTTTAACGGTTTTGTTTTTAGTTATATATTTCTTGCTGAATGGCAACGATGGCCTTGTGATCTGAAATTCCTTCTTCTATTGCGACTTCATAATCAAACATGTCATCGCATATAAGTAACAAATCCAGAACTGTTGAGCAGTTTTCTTCTATTCTCGTTGGCTCCCGAACAATCTGAATAAGGACATGTGTAGCCATCGTTTCTAACATACTATCAGCATGACGCCTATCTAACGGCCCTGGGATCCTTGCCTCCCAGTCTACGCCTGGCAGATTAAAATCGCCCAAAATGACTACTCGGCTTCTGGTATTCACGACGGTCATAAGATATTCGCCAATTTTTGGCATAAACTCGATCGGACTTGATGGCGGCCTATACGGTACGCCACCTGTTAGTGTTGTCTCATCAAGAGATAGCTTGTACCATATACTTTCATGATCATCAATCAGAGGTGGTTATTCATATTTCAGAGATTTCTTTATGAGTAATGCTACGCCGCCACCTTTCGCCATCCGGTCTCTCCGAAGAACGTCATATGCAATGGGAAAAATTTCACTGTTTTGAATCTCGGAATGTAACCGAGTTTCTGTTATACCGATGATATGAGGGTCATGAATAATTGATAAATATTCAAGTTCTTCTGTTTTATTAATAATGCTCCGAGCATTCACATTTATTAGCCTTAGTTCTTGTGATTGCTTAAGTCACTCAGTCTCTCAGGGAATCTGCTGTTCACTGTTGGAGAACTTTACGCGAGCGTTTGTGTGCGGTAAACGTTTCAAGTTTCTCTTCCATGTCAGTAAATCTAGATTCTAACTGGGTTTGTTTTTCTAGAATGAGCTGAAGTAGTTCTTCTGTAGTTGGACCTGAATTGGTTTCCACAGCTCCAGAAAGCAGAACAAAACGGGACAACACACTCAAGAGTTCCACATATGGAGATTTCACTTATACTCGGCAAGAGCTCAGTGAGAGCTCGGATTAGAAGCACATTCCGTCGCCACTGTTTTAAAGGGCGCAACACTCTACGGTGATTTAGCTTGAGGAATGTCCCGAGCCTGGCACCGATCAAATTCAGGAAAGTATGGCTGCAGCCACACTCAAACGACGACTCGTTTCCGGTCGCTCCAAGTGGCACAAGATGAACGAATCAAAGAACATCATTAACGGTAATTAATAGCTATCGTGTCTTTCTTTTATTGCTTTCAGTATAAATAAAACGTTATATTTCTTTAGAATGCCATTTTTGCCATTGTATGTTATGCTTGCGCAATGAAATTTATATGCTGGGACGCAAGACAGGCGTTGTTTCTTGCCGACTATATTTCAGACCGCGATTTGAATTTCCAATTATATTTAGCGGCGTTCCTAACTTTGCATTGCATCTTTCATCGGTTTCTAAAGCTTCAACTTGCGGGCGATCTCGTATTCAGTTGGCAGCGCTAACAAGTGGTGCGTCAGTACTAAAATATAAATCTTTCTCTTTTACACAAAATCTTGTTACAACAGTTACTGCGTATCTATTCGCCTGACATCGTTCTTTATGATACGACCTCACCGTAACATTCCGCAGCTTCACCAGCTGCTTCCGATGCCTGGAAGTCATTCGTCAGGACGACACCGGACGCAAAATTACTGCTGTGTATCATTCCATGATTGAGGCTCTCCAGTTTACAACCGGTATTCCGGTGTGAACGGCCATGTGTAAAGCACATGGAAACAGTTGCCAAAGCTCAAACATCGCAACGGCATACAAAAAGACACCTACAAAGTACGAAACATACGATAATTATGGTACGATCACACAGTTCTTTGTTCGTAATTACTCCACTCTTACTAACAATTATACAGTAAAAGATTTTTGTGAACATAGGCCCTGGTGTACAGTAGAAATCGTGCCGTGCGTGCATGCATGTGTGTGTGTGTGTGTGTGTGTGTGTGTGTGTGTGCGTGTGTGTGTGTCTGTGTGTGTGTGTGTGTGTGTGTGTGTGTGTGTGTGTGTGTGTGTGCGTGTGTGTGTGTCTGTGTGTGTGTGTGTGTGTGTGTGTGTGTGTGTGTGTGTGTGTGTGTGTGTGTGTGTGTGTGTGTGTGTGTGTGTGTGTGTGTGTGTGTGTGTGTGTGTGTGTGTGTGTGTGTGTGTGTGCACGTGCGTGCGTGCGTGCGTGCGTGTGCGCGTGTGTGTGTGTGTGTGTGTGTGTGTGTGTGTGTGTGTGTGTGTGTGTGTGTGTGTGTGTGTGTGTGTGTGTGTGTGTGTGTGTGTGTGTGTGTGTGTGTGTGTGTGTGTGTGTGTGTGTGTAAAGTTTCTCATTAACTAGACCGCCAATTATTTGCTCTACGCATCACATGGCTTTCCCAACTCCACTTTTTCATCGTAATCCTAACTACAATACCAGCTTCATCCGTTCGCTCTCTATAATCCATACCGCTGGCTCACTGTCTCCTAACGTCACGCCTATCATTTTTCGTTCCATGGCTTGCTGTGCGGTCCTAAGCTTCTGCTTGAGTTTCTTCATTATCAGCCATGTTTTAGTCACATAGGTATGTCCAACAGTACTCCCTGATAGTACTTATCATCGAGGGGCCGTCGTACTAGCAATGGTCGCTCCTCAGTCATAACTTCATTAGATGCAACACGGGCTGTATATAGTTTCCAAATATATGGTTAAGTGTTTGTTCATGACTCAATGTCAAGAGTCCTGCCAGTTCTCCATAATCATTGAGAATTGAGAATAAAATGTCTCGTTTCTTCATTCGGTTGTTTCTATACATTGGAATCCCTTGCCTATTTTCTGTACTGACGCCTTATCCTGAACTGCGGCCTTTGAAGTTATTTCATTAACTTCTCATTCATTATCTCCATGCTCTTCCAGTAATGGAATTTGCTTACTGTAATAAATATTACGGAAATAAATATGCATGTGCTTAAAAAATTAAATTGTGGGGTTTTACGTGCCAAAACCACTTTCTGATTATGAGGCACGCCGTAGTGGGGGGACTCCGGAAATTTAGACCACCTGGGGTTCTTTAACGTGCACCTAAATCTAAGTACACGGATGTTTTCGCATTTCGCCCCCATCGAAATGCGGCCGCCGTGGCCGGGATTCGATCCCGCGACCTCGTGCTCAGCAGCCCAACACCATAGCCACTGAGCAACCACGGCGGGTGTGCATGTGCTTGTCGAGCCTTTATTTTATGGGAGAGAAAATTCTTAAGTTCTAAACCTATTGCTGTGCTCCTGAGCTTCCATCTTTTACAAATATTTTATTGTCAGCATGGCACGATGATGATTCATGTTTAGAGAACTACCACCGCCTCCGGCAACGACATATTATACCGCGTGCTACGATGACGCTGGAAATGCTGCAGGAAATTTCCTATAACAGTTGTAAAAGGCCCAAACCGCCTTGTTGCGCTCACCGCGCAAACTGCACTTCTTCAGTGATCGCCGCCGAATTTTTTCATACAGGCATGTCAGTAAGAATCACAATGATGAAAGAAATGTGCCTGATGTGAAGCTGCATTTATGAAAGTACAGATTCTTGATCAATGCGACCACATGAGCGCGAGTTTTCCTCACTGCTAGTTTGTAACGTTTCGTGGTTTTACAACTGTTGATGAGCTGGTGGTCTGGCGATAATTTCCAAACGTATAGCGCTAGGGAAGCAGAAAATTCTGTCAATTCCTTTACGACCCCTAAGCACACATACGAAGATTAGGTGGCACGCGTAATCAGCGAAGGGCTCGGAGGACAACGGACCGGATATTTCTCTGCTTGCTTCGTCCTTTGTACGTAAGTGACATGTGACAATGACGAAGTGCTGACATCAAATACATGTCCAAGTTTCGTCTATACTTCAAATTGGTTGCCCTAGTGGATTTGGGACAGCAGCAGCTGCGGTGCTGCGTAAGTACTATATGACTGGTAATATAAGAGCGCATATGCGCGTAAACGCCAGCGATAAGAACAACGCTACTTTATGGTCTCTGCAGATGTGGGGTCAGTGACTATAAAAACCGAGCAGATGTTTTTGACTGGCATAGACAGCGCCGTTTCAGCCACCATGAGCAACCTACAACAAAAGGCACCGTTAACGAAAACACAGCAGTGTGACCAGTGGTTTCGTTGTAAACATCACAAAAACTTATCTGGCTTTCTATATGGAACAACCCCCTCCCCCGTTTCCAAAGGCTGTATGCAAATCCCACAACTATCATTCTATTATTATTCTATATTAACTACTATTCGCTTCGACTTTCCTTCGAACGAAAAAAATTCATATTCGCACAAGACCACCTGTAATATTGTAATCGACACCGCAGTTTCTGCTCAAATGTTGTTGTCGTTTTCTGTGTGCGAAAATGCCTCTAACTTTGGACCCTTAGTCATAGGCTCCCGTATTTTAAAGTTCAACACTCAATCTGGAACTGCTATTTTGCCGCGAAAATAGATAATTCCACTCACGTGGAATGTAGGACTACCGTATATAATAGATACCGTACATATCGTTTTAAGTGATGGCCTTTGCGATTAGTTATTATCAACAAATGACGCTTTCCCATTGAAACCACGCCTGTTTCCAGCTCGCGGCCGCTGGACACGCTGACTGTCAATGTCCCTGATAACGCGAAGATGTAGGAGAAGGTTTTTAGATGAAGATGACTCGGTGCATAGCGTGTGGAAATGGTGCACAAGGCAGTGAGCATTCTCTTAGAATGTTACAGTATCCATCCAGCGATAAATGTGGAAGTAGTCAGCCCGACGCCTAGTGCTTTACGGACAATATATCGGCGAAACGTGAATGAATGTGCGGTGGAAAGTATAGCACGAAACGGCTGGAAGATTGGTGCACGCGAAAGGGAATACAATAAATACGCGAAAATGAAACAAACTTTCCATTTAGAATATATAGCTTAGTGTATAAATGTATTTAAATACTTAGACACACCAGGAAGGTTTCTAAAACAAGCTCTGTGACGTGCGTCAACACCACAATTCAAAGGAAGTGCTGGAATCGTCGTCAACAGCAGCCTAATTTGTCGTCTTATATCTTTTTTCAACGATTACTAGTATTTATCTCTCCAGAAATTCCGACAGTCCTTGTGGTAGCAGTGGTGCTCTGAAACACTTAGTGCACCGTGACCCACTGTAACTGATCTGTTCCTGTCATAAGTTCTGTGAACTTAAGCCCAGGGGGAAAGATGGAACTGAATGACGCAAGCTACCTTTTTGAAGCATATATCCCATATTTGAAGGCATCATTCTCAAAATGAAATTATATTATAAAATTGCACTTTACACATGCCAAACGCATACGAAAGTGCACTAAGAGCGAAAGACGAAAAGAGAAAGGCAGGGAAGTTAACCAAACAGATAATCAGTCCGGTTTGCTACTCTATACATTGAGAAACGGGGGAGGTAGATGTAGAAATATAAGAAGAAATTGGGTAGGGACAGGGAGCGCAGACACACAATCACAGCCGGTCACGATCTTCGCACACTATCACGGCACAGAACCACGCGCAGCACAACGAAAAGCAAGTCAGGCTACAGCCGCTTGTGCAGGTCTGTTGTTGAAAACTGCAGCGGAGCCTTCGTCTCCCTCAGCTGCGACGGCTTACGAGGTCGGCATTCCAGCGGGGTTTGCTCTGATAATGGTCTGTCATTAAAGCGAGCTACCGCAGTTGTGAACAATCTTCTCCGTACACTTTAGCGAGGACAGTCACACAGAACGTGTTAAATCATCCCCTCGCGACCACAGTAATCACATGTAGCATTGTCGGCTATTACAAAGCAAAAAGCAAAAGGCTTCGTAAAAGCCGCTCCTAGGCATAACCGACAAAGCAAGGTGGCCTCGCGTCGGCAGAGTGCACATGACAAGGGAAAGCGGAGCTAAGATTCCAGGTGGTGTGGCAGGTTGTCCTGAAAAATTAAGATGCCCACATTGAGAACGCGATGCTTCGTGCAAGCATTCGAAGTTTTCTAGCTGCATCTGACCTTGATAACGGTATATATTCATGTTTGCTGTCATGAAAGGCTGAGCAAGCGACGTTATCGGCGTGCTCGTTACGTTTGACACCACTGTGACTTGGAAGCATCCGAAATGCGTCGTGGATCCCTTTGTCAGCCAAGGCATGGATAAGTTCTCTAACTTATAACAGCAGTCGTTCATGTGCTCTGCGTCGCACGGCTGGTAGCAAAGATTGCAACGCTGCCGTCAAGTCGCTGAATATCTACCACCTCCAACGGTTGTTCATGGTTGACGAGACGAAACGCTGCAAGTTCCGCAGCCGTCGATGTCGTCGTGTGAAATGTCTTAAAACTGGCGGTGGTGGCTCTCTTTGGGCTCCGGACGAACACTGGTGAGTTGCCGAGCCATAAGTATAAATAAGTACGTGGTTGGCGCACCGCTTTTGCAAAATAAGCAGAGCGGTTGTTTAAGAAGAGGACATGACAGCTCAGGTTTACTTTTCTTATTAGTGGTGCGGTACACTCTAAGAAAAAAAGGAGTGAACCTTGCTCCATTAAGGGAGAAACAGCGATGTCCCCTATGTTCGCCTTGAAATGGAGCAACTTTCCTCCTTCATTCATGGGAGGAACGGCTTCTCCCTTCCAAAACCAACATGGCCGACTCCGGGCAAGGGAACCGAAGCGATGGATGCGACTAGGCCTACCAACTGTGCTAGTTCGCAGCTGGAAAAGAACGTACACGTCATAAGCACAGTGTACGTTACTGATATTTGAAATAAAGATCTCGCTATAGCTTTCTTTGGCACATACAACGAATCAGGTGCAAGTACGACACGATATTGTGTCGTTGCCTTCTGCTCGTCTGCCACTGACCCCCCCGTTCACGGCCAGCTGATCATGCTAATAACGCGAGCGGAGCGTCGGTCTAACCACTGAAGAAGCGCGAAAAGGAATGGCATCGCTAGAACATCGCGGCCTTGAACTTACGTAAACGTAGGGATATCCATACATCAATCCGTCGCGCACACACGTACACACACACGCACACACACATGCACACGCACACACACAAACACACACGCATGCTTCTGTGAATGGATGGATGGATGGATGGATGGATGGATGGATGGATGGATGGATGGATGGATGGATGGATGGATGGATGGTTGGATGGACGGATGGATGTATGCTGTGAGCGTCTCCTTTGGAACGGGGCGGTGGGTTGTACCACCAAGCTCTTGCTATTATACTGCCTAACGCCCTACCTAGGTTAAAAAAGACAAAAAGAAAAAAAAACACTATGAACTCCTACAACCAAATTTTCTGATCCCCTATTGCAAACCTTGCTTTTGTACGTCTCCGTTTTTTTTTTTTTTTTTTGTAAACAACGCGCTTAGCGCCACCTGAAGAGGCTTCAAATTACTAAACAATTTAGGTTTGTAATTTAGTATTAGAAAATCAGGTGTTATGGTATTCAGTGAAAACAGTGAACAGACAGTGGCAATACAGGGCCAGGAAATACCTCGAGTAAAAGAATATAAATACCTTGGTATATGGATAAACGAAGGCAGTAGATATATGGAAACACAGGAAGAAACAATAACAATGAAGGTGGAGATAAATGGCAGCCATAAGGAAGCACAGAGCGCTATGGGGATACAATAGGTACGAGGTATGTGGAAAGGTGTAATGGTTCCAGGACTTACTTTTGGAAATGCGGTTGTTTGCTTTAAATCAGGGGTACAATCAGGACTCGATGGGAACCTAAGGTCAGTGGGTCGCCTCGCATTGGGCGCTCACGAGAAGACTGCAAATGAAGCTGTGCAGGGTGATATGGGCTGGACTAGTTTTGAAGTGAGGGACGCTCGCAGTAAAATTGAGTGTGAATAACGGCTGAGGAATATGGAAGAAAGTAAATGGGCTGGGAGAGTGTTCAGGTATCTATACAGGAAAAACATTGATTCACAGTGGAGGAAAAGAACTAGGAAGCTTACCAGCAAGTATGCGGCCTGTAGGGTGGGTAACACAGCAACAAAGAACGTCAAGCGGAAAGTCAGACAGGCTGAAATAATCTCATGGGTGGCGGCAATGGAAAGGAAACGTGCCATGAGTAACTACTTAAGAGGAAAAAACGAAATCAGGAAAGAAACCATTTATGATAACTCAAAGGGAGGCTCATTACTTTTCGAAGCGAGATCGGGATGCCTTAGAACACGCACCTATAAAGCGAGATATAAGAAGGAAGACGAAGCATGTGCTTGCTGCGGGAAAGCTAGGGAAACTATGGAGCATGTTTTATTAGAATGTGAAGACGTCTACCCAGCGGTCGATTTAGGCACCACTGGCCTCCTTGAAGCCCTTGGGTTCAGCGAGAGCAGTGGAAAAGTAAACATGTCCGCAATAGGAAGTAAGAGGTGATTGGAGGACTGGTGGAAGAAAAGTAGGGAAACGACAAAAAACGGAGACGTACAAAAGCACAGTTCGCAATAGGGGATCAGAAAATTTAGTTCTGGGAGTTCACCGTGTTTTTTTTTTTTGAACCTAGGTAGGACATTAGGTAGTATAATAGCAAGAGCTTGATGGCGCAATCCACCGCCCCGTTCCAAAGGGGACGCTCATAACATCCATCCATCCATAAAACCAGGGCTTTTTAGTTCTAACACGACAAGGTCACGACTTGTTCACGAGAGAGCAACACACAACACCTCACGCACATAATATGCACGACAGAGCAGAACTTCCCCACATACTATACACAAAAGAGCAACTACAACACAGAAACACACAGCGCATACACAAACACTGCTCGGACTGCTTACATCCCTATGGCTTGGAGCCTTCTTATATAGCCATGATGTTTCGACCTGCATTGCAAGGCCAGTGAGTGACTCTCAGTTATACGTAATTCAGCAATAAATTTGGAGAAAATACTTGTTTGGGTATAATCACCTGGAAGGCACGCCAAATCCCCACAGATCTGTTAATATGAAACCGCGTTATATTGACTGCTTTTCACTAGCGACTTTCAGTTATGAACACTGTGGCGACGGCGATCTAAGCCTTTCACTTCGAAGCCGTAGCGGATGGCGCTTCAAGAACCGCTGACGTTTACAAAATGCATTCTGTTGAGATAGCTTCAACGTTTTCTCGCCTAACTTTATTCTGAAATGGCAAGCAATCTGCTATTCGCGGCGTCCGTACGCCGCTGCAAAGTGGGTGCGTGCGAGCCGGCGCGCTGTGTGCCGGCGGCCGGACTTGAGGCCGGGCGTATAGCGCAGGGATGAATCTGACCGGGCGCTGAAGCCACCGCTTTCGAGCAAGCCTTCGAAATCATGTTTTGCGTTCCTGTCCACCGACCAAAAGTATCCGGCTACGTCGAGGGCGTCGTTCGCTGCTACACGCTGCGCAGCTGCGTGTGACTTGTAAGAATATAGCGGTTGGATGAGAGCGGAATGTAAATACTAGCATAACTTCCAAGAAGGCTATGATACAAGTTACTCGCCGCATTTTCAGGGTGCTACTTCATACGAGAACTAAACATTACTCACCGCGATTGTCGTGACTGGCCCCGCTCACCACTGACGATATCAGAAGGCTAACTGCTGGTGTCTGTCGTGCTGTATCTACCTACAGGAGAGTCGTGGTAACAAAGATTGTTGCGATACAGTCTACTAGGCTACAGCTACTACAACCATAGCGTAAATTCATCGGCGGAAGCGTAACCGTCGCGACAAGTGACCGGGAAAGATAGCTCCGACTTTGGAGTATGCTGTCTCTCTCCGAGCGCCTCTACTGCAAAGCCGCGTCTGCGCCATGCTAGCCGTGCTTTCTGCTAGAGAGAGGGTGGTTTCGCTTCGTACCGACGTTCGAGTTGGACAGTGCTCCGCAGTTTTCTAGAAACCCGGCACTCGAAACAATGCACAGTGGTGCCGTCACCATGTGTGTCTCGTTTAGCTTGGTCTCCCGTTCACGTCAGGGCATATCCGTTTGTCCCGTACCGTTGTTCCTTTGATTAGGCTTTTCCTACTTTGTAGTTTCAATTGTCAGTCTACATGTTATCTCCGAGAGTGACTCCTTTTCTTCGCAGACGCCGACAGCTGTATGTGCTAAGTTGCCAAGGGGAAGTCAGTAAGAGCTTCTTTTTTTTCTAATTTATTTTCTGGATACTTTTTGTTGGTACGTTTGCTTTTACCGAGCTTTTTAGGAAAGACATCTTCTATTGTTGGTCGGAACTTCCCGTATCTGTAGTGCCGTGCGCGCTACGCGATGCATCACGGAGAAGCCGCCGCTGGCAGGCGGAGCCGCAGACGAACCGGCACACAAGTGACGCTGGATAGGCAGCTGTATATCTGGTTGCATGGTACGCTCATGCGCCTCCTTGCTCTGGCGGCCAGGTTTGTGTACCATCTGTGGATTTGGAGGCTTAGCTTGCGGCGGTGATACGCTCACACCGCTCGGCTACGTGGCGACGGCGCCAGCGAACGTATTTTGCTTTCGCTTCGAAGCCGTCGAGGATGGCGCTTCAAAACGACCACAAATGCATACATTGGACATGATTTAACCTTCTCCTCATCCTAATTTCAAGCATGAAAACAAGAAAGGCTGGCTGATATTTGCGGCGCCTAGGCCGACATGCCTGAGTACGGGCTCGTCTCGCTGTGCGTCAGCAGCCGGACGCTGCTTTCGAGTTGAACTATTTTCGTATCGCAGCTCCCCTTTGAGCTATATGTTTGACACTGGTGGTCCCGTGTCATGAAAGGTTTAGACCTCAGCTTATGCCACTTAGCATTGCTTTCCGTCGAAAAGAAGTTATTGTAGTCGATGTTCGGGTCACCGGCGGCGGCGACGCAAGATACGCGCACAAAGGAGAAGCGTTCCTCCCCTTTTGATTGCCGCGAGAGGGTGCAACATGTGAAGTGTGTGTGAAGGAGGAACTCACCGGCCTGAAGGAGGAAAGCGGCTGGTTCCTCTTTATTTCGCTCTCTTTTTTTTAGGAGTGTAAGGTACACTCCAAGTTGCACACCAAGAAAGAACCGATGGCTTCGCAGCGAGAGTGAAGCCTAATAAAGGCTGGTGTCAGGCACGTACCCAAGGGAGGGCCCAGGAGGGCCCGGGCCCCCGCCCACGCCACCAATCCTCACACACATTCCTAAAGCGCCGCCAAATCAATGTTGAGATTTCACAGCTATTTCACTGTCAACATTTTGCTGCCTTTTTCACTCCTTTTGGATGGCGGTAGTTATCGGCATCTCCTGGGATGTGAAGGCCAGTTCTCTCACAGATTCGGCGCCAGCGCAATTAACTCGAGATGCGTTCAGCAGTGGCCACCTATTCAACGGTCACGCGCATTGCTGTGACGATCCTCACGGATTCCCAGCAGGCCTGCCGCAACTTCCTACAGGGTAGAATTGGAAGACCTGCTGCACAAGTCCTAGCCGGAATACTCAAGGAGGACTCTGAGGACTTCACCACCCAAACCATCATCTGGATACCGGGCCACACTGGCATCACGGGCAACCTGCAAGCCGACAGAGCAGCTCGAGGATTCGTACATAACCGAGCGCTCATCACGCCGGCTGCAGAAGACCTGGACCCTGTCGACCTCGAGTATTCAGCCATCGTGAACTACCACAGAGGGCGTCGCTTGCGATATCCACCACCCCATCGAAACCTAAAGACAGAAGATGCCGCTGCCTGGCGTAGGCTCCAGACAGGCACTTACACGAACCTGCACATATTACATCGGATACACCCCACAGCCTACAGGGACGAATGCCCATGGTGTGGGGCCACACCAACCCTATATTACATTACGTGGGAGTGTACACTACACAACATAGAACACCCAGACACGAACACAACGAGGGAGCAATGGGAGGCACTGCTGTCCAGCTCGGCCCTCCACGACCAGCTCAAGCTGATTAAGAGAGCTGAGAAGATGGCAAGAGCCAGCGGAGCCGTGGACTAAGGGCCCCGACCATTAGCGGTTTTTCTGATTATTCTTTTAATAAAGTTTATCTATCTATCTAGTTGCTTCGTTAGTTCAACCTTTTTTGTTTAGACAGATCCAGGGACCAGGAAAGAGATTCCGTTCGTAGTGAGCTGGTCTGTATGCGCGATAAACGAGTTGCGGCCTGACAAAACGCCAGTCCCGTTTAACTTCTCCTTTTGCTTCATTATTTCCTCGAGTGACGGCTCGCCGCTACGGTGGCAGATCCTCTGAACCATATACCCGCGATATGGGTTAGATAAGGTGAAAAATAAAACAATGCGAAACAGCGTCCATCAACAAACCCTGCAATAACCCTTAAGAGGAAGCTTTAGCTCGGGCCCAACTCCAATGTGGCCTATTCAAACAGATGTAAAACGCAAAAACGCGTTTCTGAGATAACCCCTGGACCGATTTTAATGAAATTTGTTGCATTGAGAGAGAAGGTAAATTATAGTAACTGTTGGATGCGGAATTTCGATTTATGGGGTGAATTCTGTGAAAAAGATTTTCAGAAATTCGAAAAGAATAGACGCACGAAGTTTATAAATTAATACTTCTGCATCAAAAAGAGATACCGCGGTTCTGTAAACGGCATCCATTAGATCATTCAAAGCGGACAAACTCGATACGTCAATTTATATATTACGTTAGTTTGTTACATTGTGTACAAGGGTTCTGCAAGAGCTGTATTTCTATATTACTGATTTTTTTTTTAGATTCATGTGTAACATATCGATGTTGTCCCCTTTAGATGTAACATCAGGTGCAATTCACAGAATTGTCATATTATTTTTCCTTGCTGAATTAGGGAGTTGTAAACGTGATAGTTTGGCTCAAAGTAGGTCACTGCGGGCTTCATGAAAGCTCTCTATCAATGATTACGTTAAGAAATCTGTGAATCTTATCATACAGAAATGATCTAACCGTTGAGTGTAAGGTATCATTGCTTTGCGAATGAATGCCACCATTGAAAATTTGTCTGAGATTTTGAGACCAAGGTCGCGGTGGTTCACCATTGTCAAAGTAGCCTCCCTTTGAAGTTTTGCGCGCATTTGAGAACGTGTCAGACCCAAAGTCCAGACAGATGTGTCGTCTGAATACATTGATACCTTCATCGCAGTTGGCAGAAGCTAAACGAGGCCAATGAGTGTGAGGTTTAATAGAGTGGGGCTTAGTACTTCGCCTTCAAGAACGTCGCGACTGTTGTAGTGTCGTGTGGTTGAGTCATCTTCGGTACACACACGGAATGATCTCATAAGCAGATAATCAGAAATTCATTGAAAGACTCAACCCCTAAGGGCAACCATATCAAGAGCATCGACAATAGCCTCAGGAGATAGGCTATCGTTTCCCCCTTGACATCTAGAAACAAAGAGGTAGATAATCGTTTACGTATTTTTTTAATGCTTGACATACATAGCCATATCAACACCACTGCCTCTTGATGAATGGTCTCGTCGAAAACCAGCCATGGAGTTTGGATAACGTAGTGGTGTTCTAGATACAACTCCAAAAGGGAAAGAATCGTCCTTTTCATTATCTACGTGCCAAGTAAAACCTTGATGAACCATCCCAATCAGTTCCAATTTCACCTTAAGCTAAATTTGCTCGTGAAAATATGAGAAAGAGCTTATGGAGCAAACAGGCAAACTGATTAACTAGCTAACCTCCCTGTCTTTCTGTTTCTTCCTGCTTCCTTCCTCCTCCTGATTAGCTTACGCGCAAACGTGATATATACGTCGCGTCCAGAGCATGCGACAATCAAGCGTTAAACTTTAGTGTTTGCGGGTGTTCATCTTCTACCACTCACGCCATCTCCTGTCTGATTCAGGCGACCTGCGAAGCCTTCTTCATCTGCGACGTCAGGGACCTGGAGTACAAAGTGCAATTATGGAGACGCGAAATGCCGAATGTGACGCCTTTCTTTGGTGAGTGTTTAACGAAGCCTTCATTTGTACACAACTCAAGTTTGCGAGTCTTACCTACTAATATTCTGCACTAAAACAAACGTGCAAGCAAACTAGGCTTTTCAGCACCGTACAGGCTCTCACATTATCAGAGCTTGCTGTAGTGTTTCTGTTTCCTTCTGTGTCTAACTGGGAGACATCTGTCCGTCGCCGGCAGTGGTGCAAGCTTGGACATTGCTCGACTTTCTCCACACTTGGCTTTGCGTTAGGGGGAACCATTGTAGAAGCAAAACGGTCGACTGTGTGATACCGCCAGTGACAGCGCGGAACTCTGTTCGGACAGTAGGGAATACTCTGAGGAAAGCTTCAATTTCGTGCTAAGCCACAACGCGAAGCGGATGAGTCTCAGGACGTCTTTGCCTACTAGTACATCTACAGAGTACAACGCGAATTGTGCCCGGGTACTGGCCATAGTCTTCATGCCCGTGATTCCCTCGGACAATCTGCGGCATCTGAATAGGCAAACTATCTACGCCTTCCATCAAAAATTAGTTCCAATGAAATGAAATAACCGATACAAGAATTAATACTCGCAAGAACGTTTTCGTCGTAGATGTCATCCATTCAACTGCATTTGACACCTTGCATACAGTGACCGATTTCAGCGGGATAACAGTGCCCACATTCCAGTCGGCAAGAATACAGCATATGGCGCCATCTACAACGTAGACGTTGCACTACGAATGAACGAGAAGAAAGGGCTTAAACGAGGGGCTCGATTTTTATAAAGCATGTCATGCGTAGAGCATCGCACGCGTAATGCGAAGACGTGGGATCGTTGCCCACCTGCCGCAAGTTGTTTTTCATCCACTTTCATTTCCATTTATTTATAATTTCTTTAATTCATTTAGCAAATTACAAGTAATTTCCCCTATGTTGTGCTTGGTGTCAATGTTTGTTGACTACCGAATGAAGACTTACCTAGCCTAGTCAAGAAAGTCACTCATGATGCTACCATTACTCTCCTTGGCACTACACGGTGCGTGAAGATTGTCTTTAAGGGCGGCAACATACCATCTAATGTCAAGGCTGGCCACTTTCGTCACCCCGTAAGGCCATTCGGAAACATCTGCAATTTCACAAGTGTTTTCTGTTGAGGCACGCCAGGTGTGTTTGCAATAACCCGGAAGTGTGTGCACGCTGCGCTCAGTCCCACACCCCGCAATCCTGCCAAGCAACTGTATTTTTGTGCAGAAACTGTAAAGCATGGCATGAAGCCACTTCCGGAAATTTCCCCTCAATCAAGCAGCAGTGGAGTATCATCAAGCATACGTTAAGGGAAGGCTCCACACACCAGGAAGCCGGTGATTCCGTGAAAAAACGACGATCACACTGCCGACGATGCTCCAAGATCTGCAAAGGCCCCTCACAGCACTAACCTAGCCCAGCGGCGTCACCATCTCGTATTCTGAAACAACAGTTTCCGAGCGAGACCAGATGCAATATTTTGCATGGCAAAAAAAAGCCCATAAAAGTGTTTTTGTTGTTGCCTTACCTACAATGCCGAATGTAAGCCACCCTGGCTAAGTATGAGAAGCATACATCGCCATCATCAACCCTACATCCTACTGATTACAAGTTGCCTGAACAGATTTGCGAGCGGTTCTTATTCTAAAGACAATGATGGTTGCGATTAGCACACTTCTGGGTAACGTGGAGACTTCGACTGCACGGTGCGCTTTGCAAGTGCTGGATGCTCTCGCTCCTGTGCTTGAAAGCATTTGAAACATGGCTCGCCTACTTCTGTAGAATAGACCCTTTCATGTGAAAGTCAAGAGTATCTCAGTTATTCAGTGGGATGCGTGAGGCCGCAAGTAACTCATTTCCTCTGTTTGTCAATTTCTTTATTTTCATCGCTTTCCGGTTCTGGTCATCTGTGAGCCAAACTTGTCAAATATCAGCAGGTTATCAGGAAACGAAGGTTTTGTTTCCGCCACGTGTGACAAAAGTAGCAAGGTCCTGGTTTATGTTACAAGGGAGCTCACCTACGTAACCCAGGCCTTGCCTCCCCATGATGACAACCAGTATGTGGGCCTTAGTATAGACAAAGATAGCCTATCCTTCGCACTCATCACCAGCTACATTTCCCCATCAAGTCGTTTAGACTGTGAAATGTTTTCATATCTTCTGACAACGACCTCCGGCCCCTGGATAACCACAGGAGATTTCAATGTTCATCACCTACTTTGGGATGTACAAAAACCTGTTTAAGCCTCTGCCTCTTGAACGATGGCAGCTCGACAAAATTGAGAGGAACGTCGAACAGCAGCTGCCTAGATCTTTATTTGGTGTCACAATGCCTTACTTGAAAGCGTTCACTGATTTACTGACTTAACGATATTTCCCACTTACGTTGCTATCAACGCTCCAGGCAGTAAGTCATCACCCACGGTCTCTCTACGAGTTAAATTGTCAGCATTTCAAACCTCTATGGAAGCCGAATTCAAGGACGGCTTTGCACGTAGCATAGAATTTGTGATTGAGGACTCAATGCATTCTCGTTGTTAGCTAATTGCAAGGACAATGAACTATAAAGGTTTCGTTCTAGTAGATCGGCGCGCTGAGAAGAGATACAGACACGTAAAGTAACTTACCAACCTTGGAGAAGCAGGGGCGCACGTAGAAGAAAATACATCATCGCATGCACAAAGTAGAAAATGAACGATGGAAATTGGTAACTCACTAGTCCCCCGCAAACCGCTCTCTCATATGCAGAGTCTCCAGGACTTTCGCTCTTCTCCCCACCAATGCAATCCTTTTAAGGCGCTGGCTCTGCACCAAAGCCGTCGAGAAGTGGATGTTGGAGAAGATTTTTGTGAGATCATCGCAGGTGACATAGTGTTACTAAATGATTTGGAATTGTACGAAGTCCCCTTCATGCAATGTTCTGCAATCAACGAACCTCTCTTTATGGAGTAAGTGGAGGGTGCTCTGGCAAGTTGCCGGCGTTCACCACCAGGGCCCGACGATGGTAGGTACGCCGCCTTATGCTAACTTGACCACGAAGCACGGGAGATCCTGCTGCACCATCTCAACGCCTCGTGGAGCGACGATTTTGTTCCCTCTGAATGGAAGCGTACCCGTCTTGTCCCAATCCCAAAGAAATAAAGTCACCGCTTCGACTAACATCATATATCGGCCTATTGCTATCGCCAGCTGTGTTGGCAAGTTAAAGAAAAGAATGATCCTCACGCGCGTTAAGTGATTTCTTGTGTTTACTCAAACGTGATGATAGCCTTTCGACGTGGTCGGTCGTTCGTCGGTCGACAGCGTCGTCGATCTTGTGTCTTCGATTCAGCGACAGAAATCAGTCAAATATCAGTGTGTAGAGCTAGTTTTAGACGTGGACGACGCTTATAATAATGTTTATCATGAAACCATTCTAGACGCCCTCGTGCCTGCTTTCATAGTGGGCTTCACTTTTTCATGAATGTGACCCGAAGAAGCGTCTTTAGAATCCGCCGAAGATGGCCAAATTACTGACCACTACACGATCCACAGCGTCCCACAAGGTGGCGTTTTGAGCCCCGTTTTGTTCAACCTGGTTTTGCTTGGGCTAGTGGAATCACTGCCACAGCAGATCAGTCTGTCAATTTACGCAGATGGCATTAGCATTTGGGCTTCGAGAGTAACTCGTCCGCAGGTACGCACAAGATAACAAAAGGCGGTAACACTGACGTATGCCTATCTTCAGAAACAAGGCTTTGAGGTCTCAGCAGAAAAATGACCAGCCTATTTTCAACAATGCAACCCTTCAATGTTGAGAGGGTCACTGTCGACCATGACATCTCCTGGAGCCCATGTGTGGCTTACCTGAGGAAGAGTCTCATCTGGATCAGTCGCCTTTTTCAAAGTCATCGCTGAAAGAAGACGAGGACGGTCGGTGTGTTCTAAGCTCCACCTGTACAAAGCGTTCTTCAAGGGCTTTTCGCGTTACAGCTCACCAGTACTATCAAGCACGCAGAAGTCAAACCTCAGAGTGCTTGAGAGCATGCAAGCCCACGTGCTCAGAACCTGTCCTGGTCTCCTACTATGCGCCTTAACAGCTATAACAATTGTGATCGCCAGGGATCATCCCATCAGTACGTATATCGCCACTAACACGCTTAAAAATAATATTTGGCACCTTTCCGGGCTCCGTTCTCGACGCCTTGCTTCTCTTTCGGAAAGTAGATCCAAGGCGACATTTCTTAGCATTCTAGTCTCCTCTCTTCCATCCGGTTTCCCGCCTGCAACAAGATCAATGTGTCCTTTGTGGTGTCTCCGGCACCCACAAGTGCTCATCTCCATTCTAGGATTTGGAAAGAAATCCAACTTGCCGACGTTTGACAGTACTTCGATCAAGCTCATATTTATACAGACGGCTTTTCGACTCTAACCAGCTCCACCGGTGCGGCGGTTACGTCGACCACCGTCGACGTCAAGTTACAAGAAGTTTAAGGTAGCTCAAGTCACAACATCCGCATGGTCCGAACCTGTCGCCCTCTGTAACGCAGTTATTTATCTGAATCAACAGTCCCCGAATTTCTGGGCTAAAGTGGAAGCTTGGGAGAGTTGCTATAACGTACTTGGGATTCTAAAACAGCGCAACAAGACAGGACACCGGATGAGGCGCAGTGCTGCGTCTGTGTCTTTCTTCCTAAAACGTTTTTTTGGGCGAGTTGGTTCATAACTAAGAAGGAAAAATAGTAGCGCGAAAGAAACAAAGACGAGACAAGTACACAGGGAAGCCCCAGTCCTGTATGCTGTACTCGTCCTTGTTTATTTCATGCTACTGTTTTACCGTCTCTGTCTTTCTTCGTCTGGCGTCTCGTCTTGTTGCGCTGTTCTAGAATCCCAAGTATGTGTACGCTAAATTCTGTAATTGAAACGCAGCTCTGCAATCTATCCTGACAGCTCTGCATCACGGCCAACATGAACCATTGGGGCCAGAGATACGATTACACTGCCATCAGGTGGTTGACAGCGGCCATGACATAGTATTTATTGGCTGTCGAGGCACTGCAACATCATTGGCACTAAAACTAACAAAACGAAATACACAGGAATTCGCAGAGTGGCGCATGTATTCCATGGACCCATATATAAAATTACAAATTTTACCCAGTTTTACTCGACGCGAAGAAACATGACTAAGCCGCCTGCGACTACTAGTTTATTTTACAAATACCTACACATTCCAAATGGGAATGGTGTACAGTGCCAATTGCAACACCTGTGGCGTAAAAGAAACCATGGAACATCTCCTATGTGACTGCCCAGCATACCATGATGAGAGACTTGCCCTTCGGATAGCTTTAGGACACTTAGATGACAGGCCTTTTACAGAAGATGTTGGGAGCGTGGTGTCGCGGCGTTTGCGATGTACAAAACCACAAAAGTGCTGCTGAGCTTCTTGAGATGCAGCTGCCTTTATGACCGCGTGTGATAAATTGAACGATGAACACTTCATTGCGTGTGTGCCCGTGCCAAATGTCAACTACTCTCCTCCTTCTCATCTTTGAGTAGCATTCTTCTTATCCCAGTGCAGGGGGGCCAACCGGGCTTAGCCTTTTTGTAGCCCTGCCTTTGCCTCATGACCTCTCTCTAGCTCTATCTCTTTCTGCTGCTGCTGCTAACCATGCACTCATGAAAAGTTCGAAACAATATAACAGGAAACAGCAGTGCATACATGGTGGGTGCCCAGCTGCACAAACACATCGCATTCGATATTCTTATGGAGAAACTGAGGCACATCTGCACAATCGCCGATGCCCTATGCTTTTCTGGCGTTTATGGCAGAGCACGTTGCATGAACTGCTTTGTGCAGGCAGGTTCGGAGTGCTCGCGGTTTCACAAAAATGCAAGTTGGCGCTATTCCTATTTACAAACCTGAGTTAATCTATTTTTAGACAACGAAGACATAATACGGGAACAAGAGGCACAGCGGTGAAGTGATGAAGAAAAAGTACCTCCTATTGTGGTTTCGTATGTCATATTGCCTGCAATGGTCATCACTGCGCAACGTGCTTTAGGCAAACTCTAATAAAATGAGGGTATGTGCAATAAGCGTTGCACAATGTGCAAGTTTAAAGTTAAACTAAGCCGACAACTAACTCTGCAGAGTGCTGTTAACCTTGCAATGCTGTTTCTTCCCCCCAGTTCGTATCGTAGAAAGAAAATGCTCCCTTCAATTGCCGTCAACTTTCTAAGCAAAAGAATACAAAACCATAACTAGCGAGGATTTTATCAACAACACAGAAAGAATAGAGCAAGCCACAATTGTTTACCGTGTAAAGGCACAATGCCATATACTGTTGGTCACTTTCAGCCGTCAAGTGCTGCACAGACCTGGTAGTGCTGCGCACGCTCAACTCTCTAGGAGTTAACTTCGACTGTTCCAACAAGGCAAGTACTGCAGTTCTACAGAAGCTGCCCTTTCATACAGTGCGTTGCTCACTGACTTCACTCACCTTCTATACTAGGCCGTGTCGCCGTTTGGTAGCGTATCTTACAGGAAATCATACGTGACTGCAATTTTAGCTGCAAGACGTTTCCAACGCGTCAAACTAATTTTCGTTAAGGTAGTGAGCCCGTAGCATAAAACGTTATCACATTAGAATTAATCTTAAAAACATCTTCCAGCCAATCGGGATGTTAGACATATTGTTAGCTAAGGCAGACGGCTAATCACTAAGAGCATTTACGAACAAAAAGTTTTGAGAAGTCAGCCCCTAATGTTGCTATAATAAAGTTTGCTAAGCAAACACAGCAGTGCCTAATTCGGCCCGATCGCAACTTATGCCAGCACACCATCGCAACTGTGATTATCATTAATATTATTAGTAGTAGTGCTAGTAGTAGTAGTAGTAGTAGTAGTAGTAGTAGTAGTAGTAGTAGTAGTAGTAGTAGTAGTAGTAGTAGATGATATGAAAACACGCACACAAAGGAAAATAGGGAGGGAGCAGGCTGGCAACTGCCATCGAGAGGAGCACAAAGCTTGCCTACTCTTTAGGAAGGAGGGGATTTAAAAGGAAGTTGAAGACAAGGAGAAAGGAAAAAATTATAGGGTTTTACGTGCCAAAACCACTTTCTGATTATGAGGCACGTCGTAGTGGGGGACTTCGGAAATTTGGACCACCTGAAGTTCTTTAACGTGAACCTAAATCTAAGTACACGGGTGTTTTCGCATTTCGCCCCCATCGAAATGCAGCCGCCGTGGCCGCGATTCGTTCCCGCGACTTCGTGCTCAGCAGCCCAACACCATAGCCACTAAGCAACCACGGCGGGTCAGGAGGAAGGAAGTACAGAAGAAAGAAACAGCAAGATGACAGGCCACAAAGACGACAGTAAAGCAAGGCGTAGAGTGAGCAAGTAGGAACAGAAGCATACACGCAGGAGCAAAAAAAAAGCAAACAGGTCGCACTAATTACAGAAGGATGTAAAAATACAACAAAGTTAGCAAAAAACTGTTCGTTCCTTCCAAAGTCTCTCACAAACGAGAAGCCAAGCCAATTTCTTCTATAAAAGTGAGCAGGGTGCAATGAGCCTGATCACGCCGAGAAGCACAGCCACTCGAATATAGATAATGATCAAGGGTCGTACACAGCAGGCCAAGTAGGCTATAGTTCCTTAGTATACCGACGCCCACTGCGAAAGAAAAGCAGGGTGCTCTAATATAATATGTTCGAGTGTCTCGCTGCAACCGCAAGAAGCACACGATGTACTATCTACATGTAGCCATGTCAAGGTGGTGCTTTCCGCCCCTAAGAAGCTAGGGAAACTTTGCCAAATGACTAATCCTTTCCAGAAAAAGGAAGAGCCTTGCACAATCAAGCATCGTGATCCTTTTGTAACATGTTTCTGGAGTGGTATATGAAGTTCCCTTATCGTGTGGTTCCAATTATATCGGTCGGACTGGAAGGTGTCTGAATGAAAGACTTCTAGAACACAGGAGGAAAGTGGAAAATTACCGCGATGGGAATCTTTCTGTGCATTGTCATGAGTGTGGGATAAATAAAAAGAAACCGTGTAAACTCTTGTTCAACATGTGTAGGGTAGTAGCCAAAAATAAGAACCAGGAAGTTAGGGACATAATTGAAGCAGATTGCATTAGAAAGGCGGGTGTGTCCTGTGTCAGCTCGCGTTCTGTTTTTATGTCGTCTAAAGAAACAAAGTTTTTGATCATGGCCACCTAATGTCGCCATTTCGGACTTGTGACGTAATAAATAAAAGTGTTTATTTGATGAAATTTCGTGAATAAAGGATCAGCTGGAACTAAGCGCTTGTGTTGTCCGCGCCTCGCTCTGTTCTTGTTTGTGTGCGCTTGACCGTGATCTGCTATGTCTACTCCAGCCCAATGAAGCAAGCCTCGACCACAAACACGGGTAGGAAAGGATCCTTTAGTAACACGCTGGTCTGGGTGCTGCTTGAGGAGGTATCTTCGAATCAACAGACGTGCAACGGGAAGACTACATAAAAGTTCCGGACAGTCACATTCGTTCTGAGCACACGAAGAAATGAGTCGATCGGCCTCTTCATTTCAGTGATACCTATGTGCGAAGGTCAACGAGGGATACTCTACGAGATGTAATTCTGATGGCAGACTGCTACGCAGAACTGGGCGATCAGCGTCACTTTTCTATAGTCTACTGAGGGCAGCGCGGAATTCCGTAAGAATGACAACCTTCCTTTGTGCTTAACTCCTCGGAGCTGTGGAAAGAAACAAAAACCAACACATACGAATAAAAAAAGATTGAAAAAAAAAACCCTCCGCACCTGCAGAAATAGAAGACGGATTCATAACGTTGGCTACTTTCTCTCTCGCATGAGCAATGAGGATATAGGAATCATTAAAAATGATTAGAAATTAGATATTAAACCTACAGCAGTGACAAGAAATGAACATGAAGCAGTTGCCAAGTCAAGCTTGAATGCGAGCTTAAATGAAGAGAAAGGCCTTAAATAACGTACTGAATTCTACAAGTTGTACCCACTTACACCTACACTGTCAGCTTTATTTATTTATTTATTTATTTATTTAAAGTCAACTTCCAAACGGAACACAAGACGAGGGATGTTGCTGTGCCAGACATTTTAATTATTTTTAACCATGGGATATTCTTTCGAGTGCATATACATCTAGGCACACCAGCTTTCTGTATACTGCCTACATCGGAACACGTTCGTCATTGCAGGAAATTAAACCCGCTACATCGTGCTCAACAGCAGAAACACTATCATTCTTTATAATTTAGGTGTACAGAAGTGCACTGTTCTGCAGAGGGCTCGCAACGCATTTTTTCTAATGTCGGAAAAAGGAGAATGTTCAACAATGTAGTATTTCAAGAGAGTCATGCACTCTTCAAGTACTTTCGTTCACGGCAATTGGAATCCACATGTGACCACTAGAACCAAGTACAGTAGTTCATTTTGGCGCATAGAGGCCCCGACGGCTGCGCTCAATAACAGCTCAATGTGTTCATTGCCAGGTTCAGCCTCAGGAAATTCCCAATGTGACTCCAGCCGAGTTTTTACGTCAACGTTACTCTTGTCCAGCGAGGCTTAGGTACACAAACCTGATCTGCTGTGAAATTCGCTGCATGAATTATATCACGGTCAAAAACAAAAACCCGTTAAGTTGTCGTAAAGGACATGTTCGCTCCAAGGTAATGGAATGAGCTTCGAATATCAGCCTTCATGCTCTGATTTCGCAGCAGATGCTCTGTACACAGCAGACAGTGGACGCGACGCGCCTGCTTTGAAAATGCACTGTCATAAACGAAATCTGAACAATCCTTTCTCCACGAGGACTCATCTCACCCACTGACACAAATGCCCTTCAGTCGTGTGCTCAATGTTTACATTTTAATTCACTCACTTATATCTTAGACCTTGGCCTAAATTCCCTGGTGCAGGAGATGAAGGCCAACTGACGTCCGGAAGCCAATATTTCAGTTTTTGAAGACATTCGTTCCACCGCTACCCATGCCAAAATAGCTTAATGTACAGCAAGGACTGCGACATGAACCAGTACGAATAAACTAGAACGGTTTCTCTCGCACTCTCTCTCTTTCGGTTCCACGTTAACAAGCGTGCATACATCGCTTGCGTGATCCTTTCTCGCTCGCAAAGTTTCCGGCTAAAACGTGTCAAGCGCCCAGCAGTGCACAGACACCCTATCGCGCTTTCATCTAATCAGGGTTGACAGGTGTTCTCGACTATCATTTTCCGTCAGAATTTCAGCTGTAGGCTGATAAAGCTGTCGAACTGCAAGGGATGACACCTGGCACTCCCAGCGACGGCCGCGCTATTCTTGCGTCAAGCACGTCATTGCGGTTGGTCGGGCACTTTCGCTAATCGTATGTCGTACAATTAACTGCACCTACTCTGAAGAAAATGTCTAGCGTTAAAAATTTCTTTTGTGAACACGGGCCGCGGACTTATCGCGGCGGACGTGTTGTGCTTACTTTGTTGCTGTCTTCCCATGCAGTGCAGAATTTTCCCCATACGAGCCTTCTATGACCTACTTCTCGTCCAAACACGTCCCTGTGAGGTGGTAGAACATCTACATCCACTTAATTTCCATTGGAATAGCTTACGTCATCTATTCTGTTTTCACGGTTCCGCCAACTCGGTACCCTTTAATCACCTGTAATAACAGAGTACAAAAGTGGAGACCCTGAGGAAACGATGTTCATATGGCACCTTAGAAGCATTGCGATACGATGTCTTCCTGGAACTCTATAAAATCAGACGCATTATGATTTACTTCTCACAAAAACTTTTTCTGTCTTGCTGCTTTTCCCTCCGTCTTCCTTAATTATGCTGCTTTAACATACTTTAGAAGTGAAAGAACTAGTCAAAATCAAGCCGTTCCTTCTTCCAGTTACGCTTCAATCACAACTCGCTTGTTCTCACTGGCAATCGCTTCTGAACCACTTTTCGTCCTAACCTTCGTGACCTATGTGAATTCACCTTGCTTGCGCTGTAGTTTTCGTATAACTAAGTGTGGCCCATAATGTTGAACATTTCGAAATTTAAAAATGTTAACTCAAAATGTTGATTTCCAACATCCTGTTGCTCACATTCATATTTCGTTACTGGTTCCAAATGCCGCACCGAATTCCGCGAACCGCTGCGCTTCTATTCGTAAAGCAGCAGTGTTCAATGCCATCAATGCCCGTGTTTCGCAGTGTGATACAAAAATTAGCCTGTTCGAGCCTTGATTCAAGGCAACAGTCTTTCCACACTGAAGAAAACAATAAAACTATGGTTTATAGCAGAGCATATTTTCCCAAAACGTTGTATTTATGGCACGTTGCACGCTTGGCAATTTGTGATAGGCAATGTCAACAATAACGGTAATGAATCAAAGTACCATTCGTTTCGTAAACGGAAGAAAAAGAATGAGTCTCAACACTGTTGACCAATTACGTCACGCACGCAGGTCGAGATCGAAACCGTGATGCAGCTCGGCGTGTCTCCGGAGCGAATTATTTTTGCCCATCCCGTCAAGAGCGTAGAGCACCTCGATTACGCCAAGCGGAACAACGTCACTCTCATGACCTTCGACTCCGCCGACGAACTCGACAAAATCAAGGACAAGAATGCCAGGTATATACGAGTCTACTTAAAATAGAACTCAATGCTTGCTAAAGAAGCCAGCAGAAACTTTATGAAACAATCTGCGCCACGCGAACACGTTTAGCACTGACATGAAACTTTCCCAGTGCTGCTACTGCGCGCAGCTCGAGCGCATATTTATGTTTTATCTATAGCGTGGAAAGTGAAACGTGGAAACTCCGAAAACGGCGTCCAATAAGCCGAAGATTGTGCTGATGTTCACGATCGGGACATTATTATTCTGTCAACAACAAAAATCTGTAGAGCATTCCGTTCAAGTCAGCAAAGTTCGCAGCTGGATGCAGCGGAAACCTTGCATGAGCACGTCATAGCGGATTAAAACGTGATCGGTTTCAAAACCACTTTCAAGCGAAGCCATCTTGTGCTGCAGTAGTGGCGTTCTGTGGTCTCTCCAGCAGTCCTTAACGCTGACAGCTGTTATGTACTCTCGACAGTTTTCAACAGCAACCATTTGCCGCACCTCCCTCCTAATCCCTCTTGCCGTCTCAAGCCGTGCTCAACGAAGCACGACGAACAACGTGCATCCCCGAAGATAGGCAACTTATTCAGCTATGCCGGGAAATGTAAAAGAAAATGTGGACCCAGTAGTCACACCTGACTCCAGCGCCCTTGAGGGCGCTGGAAGGTGTGATGAGAGAATAAATATGCGTTAAGCGTGAATCGAATTTCTACTGTGTTGAATCACAACGGTTGTTATACAGCTACCACATGCATTTTCTTCCATTGCAGGTTACTTCTCCGCATTCAAGGCAGCAGCATAGGCTGCGGCATCACTATGAACCATAAATTCGGCTGCAGCCTCGCCGACGCCTGCAAGGTGCTCAGGAAAGCCCGATGCCTCAATCTGAACATCGTCGGCGTGTCGTAAGCTTACTACTGTGCTTGAAAAACTTGGTGACTTTTGTACGAATTTGCCGCTAACACGCATGTATTGCTGCGAAATCTGCGCGTGAAATTATTTTGACTGGTTTATCTTCTCTTCCTGGAACTAAAAAAAAAGCGAAATGTTCAAAAAGTCTACCGCCTACAGTCCCAGACTGCAGCTTCATTGTGTCTGTAATTGACTTCCTCGTCGTTGTCTTCTTTCTTTTTAACTCCCCCACCAACGTCTCCAAAAAAGTTGTTTGCACAAGAATTTTGCCATGCATTGAGAGGCTGACATGTTGAAAAGTACTTTGACAGATGCAATGTCTAAGAAAAGTAAGAACTACGTGACATCGCCAGGCGACAGTAAGATATCAGTCATCGTTTCTGTACATAACTATGCTCGTTTGTACGTGAAGAAGCGGTAAGCCTGGTATGTCGGAAGGACTGACATATAAATGATATGAGATAAAAAGAAATATGGAGTTTTACGTGCCAAAACCATGACCTGATTGTGAGGCACGCCGTAGTGGAAGACTCCAGAAATTTGGACCGTCTGGGGTTTTTCACCATGCACTTAAATCTAAGTACACGGGTGTTTTCGCCCCCTTCTAAATGCGGCCGCCGTGGCCGGGACTCGACCACGCGACCTCGTGCTTCACAGCCCAACACCATAGCTACTAAGCAACCACGGCGGGTGATATGAGATGAAGGGTTTCTATAGTGGTGGGCGGAAGGTAGCATCTCTTTATTTGGAGACAGATAAGCTTGAATATTCCTCCGAGTGGTATTCCTTTCATTCGCTATACTCATTTCACCCGCAGCAGAAAATGAAAACGTACGTGCTAACGACACGGGACGTTAAGATGCACGCAAAAAACGGTGGTAGTGTGAGAGACAGGCAGTCTTCATCCAAGAAGTCTTTCACAGAACGCTTTACTCAGACGGAAATTTTAATTTAAACGCAACATTTTCTCATTTTAAATATACCGGTTGTTGATGGCTTTTCGCCCACGTTCTTGGAAAGTTGAATAATATTCCCCTAAATATGCACATTAGTCCGTAGATATGACTTTCGAAGTCGCATACGCTGTCCCGCCAAATAAATCACGCTTAAAAAAAAGCTTTAAGGTCAACTAGTCACACCAAATGATATTTAGATAAACATGAATGCTAAACAATTTTTTAAGTAGCAGAAACGAAAGATCCGAACATAATCAGCCTTACAACTCATAATCCTAATCATAATCTCCCATAATCATAATCAGCATTATTTACTCATAACTTCTCGCTTTCTTGCTCTCAACAGAACACAATTTAACGAGTTTAGTGAGTTATTGTGAGTTTCGTAAGTTATTGGACTATACTTTAGCGCAGTTTCCTTCGTCCTCCGCGAGATGTTGGCGCAACAACAAAGCGTCCACAACAGGTGGGTTTTATTTTCCGAATAGGCTGAGTACACCGGGCGCCTTTCTTTTCTCTCTTTCTTGCCTTTCTTTTTTTATTTTTTGTTTGTTTGTTTGTTTGTTTTGTTTCTGTGTGTGTGTTTTTTTTTCTTTAAGGGAACTTGTGACACATAACTCTGTTCTGCATCTTCAGTGTAATTTTTCGAAGAAGCATAAATAACCTCCCCGATAAATTGCAATGTCCAGATAGCGAGTTAAAACGATTCACTAATGAACTTTTCGTTCTTCACTCCAAGGCACATGTTGTAACTGGGAAACTGAAGCATGGTAAGTGATATATCCTTAGCAGAAATCCTAAGACGAGCATGATTTCGTGATATGCGTCCCCAATGTCTGCTAAAAGTTACATTGGCATCCTACTTAAAATCGTGCCTGACCGCTAGAGGGAAACGTTTTGGAAGCTGTAAACTAAAACGCCAATGTATTTCTTAACGCATTCTAAGGGCGGGTATCTGAAAAATGGTGGTAGTGATAGCATTTATTCTGTACTGGTCGGCATCATTCGCAATTGCAACAAGTGCCCTGACGTTAATTGGTGAATATTTTATTTAGGTCTCCAGTGGACATTCCAATTTGTCGTGCAGGTAATTCTCGCATATTGCAAAAATTAACCTGAGAAGTCGGAACAGCGGTGTCTGTCACAGGTTATATTTTAAAAATATGTTGGAACTGAGGAACAAAAAAAAATTAAGAAGATAGGTGATGTGCTTTTCTCTCGTTACCTTGCTTCAAGAAAGCCAGCTGGAACGCGGAGGGAGAAAACAAATTGACAGTCACTTGTGCATACGCCAAAGAGGGTGCAGGCGTTTGCCTGCGCGCTCTAGAGACATTCATTAAGTTACTCACTTAAATAATTACATTTAATTACGTTCTCATTCGGCGTTGTTACTTCTTATTACTTATTTTCTCCCACCAAAGGTCGTGGGTCCGAGTACCTTAATTTAATTCGCCCTAATTAACACAAAAAGTCGTGGGTTCAAGTGTTTTAATTAAAGCTGTATTAATCAAGTGTGTCTCAATTAACTTTGCCTTAACACCAAAGGCCCTGGGTTTGAGTGCTTGATTTAACTCTATTTCACTTAACTGCGCTTCTTTTTTTTGGTATGGTGAGCGACATCGGAGCGAGAAGACGACGACGAACGCGCGAGAGCAGTGGCACGGGCGCGTGTCTGCGCGAACCGAGCTCGCGTGACTCTCCGCACCGCACGCCGTGTTTTCAAGGCCACCGTGTGATGGGGCCCATTCGGAGCTTTCGCCTCAAAGACAAACTGACAGGTGACACCGGCAAATATGCGGCACGTGCTTACCGCAAGGGAGACTGGACCGCGAAACAGAGCGCACAGACATTTGCTTCCTATAACAGCAAACGCAACGCACAATGCACACAGGGACAACGTGTACCACAAACAGGCCGTTAGAAAGGGGGTTAACCGAGGTGCCCGATTTTTATTAATCGTATCATAAGAAGCCAACAAACAAAGACACCAAGGACAACATAGGGGAAATTACTTGTACTTACTAATTGAATTAAAGAAATAATAAGTTAATGGCAATGAAATGGGATGAAAAAACAACTTGCCGCAGGTGGGGAACGATCCCACGTCTTCGCACTACGCGTGCGATGCTCTAACCAATTGAGCTACGCCGGCGCCGTTTCCCCATTCACTTTCTTGGGTATTTATGTGTTGCTACTAGAACTAACCTTGGGAGTGTTAGCTAGCGCCACAACTCGCAAACCTTAGCGGCGGATGTGGAACATCCTTACTAGCTCAAGCGTCACGAGTACGTGATCTTTCTGGGTGAAGGCAACCGGTCAATAAACCCGCACATGCAACCTAAAGGCATCAATGTTGCCGGATTCGAGACTCTCGTTATGTAATAACGAGAAGAAAGGGGGTTAACCGAGGGTGCCCGATTTTTATTAATCGTATCATGAGAAGTCAACAAACAAAGACACCAAGGACAACATAGGGGAAAATTACTTGTACTTCATGATAGAATAAAGAAATGACAAGTTAATGGCAATGAAAGTGGATGAAAAAACAACTTACCGCAGATGTGGAACGATCCCACGTCTTTGCATTACGCATGTGAAAATGCCCACCCCCACGTCGCTGATTCAGTCAACAGAAAACTGGCAAAGTTCAAGTAGGAAACGCTGCAACATCCGCTACACAGCCCAGACCTGTCGCCTTGCGACTTCCACATTTTGGGGCATTTGAAAGAACAGCTCAAGGGAACCTGATTCGTTTCGGACGATGACGTGAAAGAGCCAGTTACAGACTTTTTGAAGCAGGAACCCAAGGAGCTTTAGGAGACGGGAATGACGCGACTCGTTAGTCAGTGATACAAGTGTCTAAATTCTCATGGAGGCTACTTTTAAATGAAGTACGCCATTTGTCATATATTCGCCGTGGCTCACTTTCATTTTCCTCGCCCTCGTATATTTTGCAGAACTTCTGCTTTCAATATATTCTCTCTGTTGGGGCTATAATTTCGGTGCAATTACAATACACGACCGGTGACAGATGCTCCTGCGCAATACATTGGAACAAAGGACAGCGTCATTGAGATTTTTCCTTGGCCATTGCACATGTACAAAATGTAAACACTGTTCTTGAATAACAGTTTCATTAAAATATTTGCCCTCAACTTGTTCATTCCATGGCCTTTACATTTTTTATATCAGCAGTGTGCACTGTTTTGCTGGTTTTGAACTGATATATTTCATAAGTTCGCGTGATATTTTCTTTACTTATTAAATAAAGGGGAAAAAAACAAGGCAGCATTTATATCAGTTATTTCGGGCGCAATTTTTGGGACATACGAGTATATTCTTCTATGAAAAAATGCATATTTTACTTGTCCTGACTGTGTAGCGTTCAAGAATTCTTTTGCAGCATCTTTGGTAATGGCAATGCAGTTATTCATGTTTTCGATTCCTCGATAAATTCTATAAGAAGGAGGCCGAAATGCAACGAGAGCCCCCCTACACCCCCCCCCCCTACCCCTCCCACTGCGAACGCAATTTCTGGCTACGCCACTGTTTGGCACGTGTGTCTTCTAACAGGTGTGCACAGCTTGACGCACGTTACTTGCAAGTACACTTCTATAGACGTTTATCGTTTTAATGATAAACGCTCGTACAAAGGCAGTTTATTTCTTCACAGTCAGCTCGTATTGTATATAGTCGCGCTCTTGTATAGCGGGGGTTTTTTTTCGATACAGAGCTGTTTTTTTAGTGCGACTGTGGGTTCCGTATATAAGGCATCTCTTTAAAGAACATTTCACGTGCTGCAGTCGAAGCGAAAGAAATCGACGCACTCGCACGCATCGCATTGCGAGTTTTTGGTAGCGCTTTTCACGTATCTGCGATTCCAACGGTGCAACGCTCATGGCTGCTCTCTGCCAGAGCAAGTGTCACGTGTTAAGTTTTCAAGGATGACGCAAAGCCAACATTCCTCTCTTTTGTTTAACAAATGGTAATTATATGCGCGTACCGTAACTTAACGTAGAACGCCATAGGACATATGAGTGCGCATTAGCGATTGGCCAGGTGAAGCAATAAAATCGACCAATATAAAAAAATCGGCCTACCATCGCGTACTCGGCCGGGCGAAATGTAGTACAATGAATGACGCTCTTAAAGTTTAAAAGTACGACTCTGGGTATAGCAACGCGGAATCCTTAACGATAGTGTCGTCTAACTATGCTTTCAAGCCCTATAGGGTATGTGAGTGTTTTTACACATACTATGGTGCTATGGATACTATGGTGTGTCCCTTTGCATGTGTGGACAATTTTGTTCACACTGTAAACTAACGTACACCCTAAGGATGCATAAGGGTGTAAATTCGTCTATAACTCACGCCTTTACACTTGCGGGCGTGAGCACTTGAGTTATGACCGATTCACACCCTTTTGCACCCTTAAGCGCGTGAAGCAGCTTCAGTGCATGTTGTGTCGTGGTTGCTTCATAAACGCCCTTTGGCCCTTGGAAGCATGGAAAAAAAATAATTTTTGCGCTTTTTCATACGACACCAGCGAAGCGGAATTGTGATATTTTGCCCGAGATGCATTTATATGTTATATATAGCCAGTAAAAAATAAACAGTATATGTATTGTATGGTCAATTGTGCAAAGAACGGGAAAAAAAACGCGTTCGCGTTTTTAACGTCGCCACGTGAGAATGCTACGCTTCCCATTCGCATCCCGGCCTGAAAAGTGCCTGTTTTGTTTTTACGCTTTGACTTTTGGTACATTTTGCTCAACAGTTTCGTTTTACGCTACTCTCGTCTCCGACGACTATAGAAAGAGCCACGCATGCCGTGCCCCGAAACACTGCGCTCGTGCCTGCCGCTCACAATGTCTCGCTATTCTTGTTGACAGTGAACTGACGTAGGCCTCGCTCCGTGTCACGAACATTGCGAGCGATTGGCATGCGCGCAAAGCACGCGCTCCAAGTCCGAAGCGCCCAAGGCCTATGCGCTCTTTAAGTGCGGTTCTTAGCCGTTCTTGAGCGACGCCTCTGCCGTATCGGGAAAGGTCGCTTTGGAAAATGGGGGCTTGCTTCGTTTCTTACCGCCTCCCCCCTTGGATGCTGATCCTTCGAAAACTACGACATACTTTTTTCAACGTCGGAAGCGCGTTGTAGAAACTACTGGCAATGCAGCGCTCGTCGCGTCCTGCAGGGGGCAAGCATCCATCTCCGTAATTTTGGTGCGTCCCACGGCAAATAAAGAAGCGTCTTCATATTTTTTTTTTTAGCTCTCCAGGAGAAGCACGTAAGAGCTTGATATTATTCGCTCACTTCCTCTCTTTTATATATAAAAAGGAACATATATACTGAGAAAGAAAACCAGCGCTATCGCCGTCATACAGGAACTTTTTTTTATTATACTTCTGCAGCTATTTTCTATGGTTTTCTCACTCCTTCTTTACTCAAACCAAAGTGTACGCGACATATCTTGCTGTCTCCTTTCCACTCCGATAGTAAGGTATGGTCGTTTAGGGAAAGCGGTTGCTAAGATTCTACTACCGACAGTCACCTGCTGTTTCTATACCTATACGTAATTATCATCCTAGTATCCTATGAGGCCCATCAAGGCTCGTTTCTGGGCCGGAGGTAGTTCAGTTTTTAATTCATGTTAATGATTTCACTCTTAACGTTTCTTCTGTCATTCATTTTAGTGCCGATGATTGAGTTATATATATGTAAAGTAATTATCTCTCCTAGTGACCATCGGCGCATTAGTAATTTCTTTGTCTCGTTTTACACTTGCCGCTCCACTTGGCAAATACGTAGTCATTTTAACAAACGTTTCTGACGTCATTCACTAACAGACATAATTTTGACTTACCCTGTTAACGGTTCACCTTTTAACAGGGCCTTCCAGTACCAGTTCCTCGGAGCGACTTTTACGCATACTTTGTCATGGTCTGTACACATTACATACAACAAGCACGAAAACGTTGAAGCAACTTGGATACATGCGCCTTATTTTACCTATAATGCCTACAGGAACATGCGATGTACAAAATGCTTTAAACAATGATGGCGTCGTCGAAGGCAGTATGCAGCTGCTGCTTGGCCGTCAAGTATTGCGTCACACGAGGAGTCGTCCATGTCACTGGAGGCAGGACCAACATGTTTGTCAGAAACGTCTTGCGTAATGAACATCATTGTTAACGCATATCGGTGAAGAATGCGGCAGGTACCTTTCTTGTTTTATATTTTTATTTTCGCTTCTATAGACTACATAGGCTGTATCCGCACTTTTGCCAAGTATTGCAGTGTCAAAAATATTATCAAAGATGGCTCGCCTGCGAAGGTCAGGAGGGGAGGCTGAAACTCTGCATCTTCTGCTTCGGGTGGGCATAGGGAACTGTCCATCAAGAATCACTTCTCGTTCCCCATGACCAGTGCAAGTTCAAGTTGAGTTCAGGAGGGTTAGCAAATGAGAAAAAGTCACGATAGATGATCGAACTGGGAACCCCTCAACCGGCTCTCAACCACGAGCGGGGCGCCGATATTGTGGGCGGGCACTCGGAGCAGCTCTATAGAGCTGTATTCAAAGCGAAGCTTTCTTTGTTAAGCCCGAGACCACCAACCCCTCCCTCCCCTTTACAGCTGCTAGCTGCTATCTCGCTCAATCGGCCGCTCCAGGAAATAGTGCAAGTTCTCCCTAACATAGTGGAAACCGGTCCCGGAGGTGGTGGAAACCGAGGCGGCCCGGTGCACTGTCCGTAGACGCGGGCTCCAACACAAACAAAACGGGGCCGAAGTGTGCAGTGAGGGCGAAGACGGAAGTGGCGTCCAGCGGACCACGAACGCCTTCGATAAGTAGCGAAGGGTGGTTTATGCATTCTGGCTCGTAAACGCGAAGTGAATCAGCGTAAGCTGCGGCGATGAGATCCGAGGAGCGAGGTGAATATTTCACCTAGAAACGCGAAGTGGAGGAGCGCCGATACGAAATGAGGAAATGCAGTGCATACGCCCACAACGGGAGAACTTTAATTTAGCCACACGTACGAAAGGCAGGCGGTTAAAGTGTTTCAGTACATATGTTGGTGATGGAACATGAAGCACCGCATTCAATCCCCGGTATATACGGGACGGATGGTCATATGAGCGCCATTTGCTAGCTCATTCTACAGATCTCTTTTTTTGTCGTCACAAACTTATAATTACCCTTTCGTTGTTCTTTCGTTCTTTCTTTCGTAATTGTTACGTTACATTAGCCGTACACTACTCATGTATTAAACAGGCGATATTGACCATCTGCAAGCAAGATAGAGAAGGTAAAAAACCGTCTGTGCACCGCTATTTTTTCCATAGATGCCTTTCTTTTACTAGAGCACTGTATTCCACAGCAATTCGCACCTTCGTACAGCTGCTCCAACTAATCGAACCCTTGCTTGCACCCTTTTCCTCCCACAGGTTCCACATCGGAGCAGCGTTTAAGCACCCGACTGTATTTCAGCGAACTATCGAAGACGCCAAAGCCGTGTTCGACGTTGGCCGCGAGTTAGGCTTCAAAATGGACACGCTCGATATTGGCGGCGGCTTCCCTGGAGGCGCACGAAAGCTAGAGTCTTTCGTCGAGGTATTTTCTTCCTCCTTGTCTTCACCGCGCTGCCATTTGTGTCGCGCTAAAACGTGGCACATGTGCAAACGTTACACCACGAAAACAAAACAGGATCATCATGGCGATCACCATCATAACGTGGTACTTGGTTAGTTAGTTCAATGTTGTTAATATAAATAGTGCGCAGAAGTAGAAGACGGCGAGTACAACGAACTTGAAGATGGTTTCACTGCGCACATCCCGCCTTATCTGTTATGTCTTATCTGGTCCCGTGCTATTTTTTTTTCAGCTTATTGCATTTGTTGTCTAATATCAGGTCACAGTTCATCAATAAAAACTGCGTATGCCATCTCTGAGGCTGGTTTTATTTAAAGCTGGAGACGGTTGCTCAGAAATCTTTCATATTTTTTTGCCTTCGTCGTTCGTCATGTAGCTTGCGTTGCATGGCGACAAACGCGCCTATTGGTAAGTAGCTAACTGCGTTAGCTGGCTTATTACGCACAGGCTTTTTCTCGTTCTCATCCCTTATTGAGAGTGTGGGAGAGTGAGCTGCGCTTATATAAAAACGCCGCAAAATTGCCACGCGACTGGCCACTCGAGGCACTTTGCGTGTATTCACGGGCTTCCTTCACGCTCGCAAAGACACTTTTCTGCAGCACGTATTGAGCAGCAGAAAGCTGTATCGGGAGTTTCTCATGTTGCTCTACAATTTCTCATTGACACTTTTAATCTAATTATAGTGTTTGAGAAATTGATTAGCTAATTAAGACAAATGTAGTTAGGCAGGATGCAAAAAAAGTCTGAGTATCTCCAAGCGACGGCAAACAAAGCCACCTCGCCAGCCTGTGCCTCCTGTGGTGAACAAGAGACACTGGAGCACCTCCTACTGGCCTGCCCTGCTCACCTGCAGCACCGCGGCCGACTTCTGCAAGAGTTCCACCGCCTGGGGCTCCCATGTTCACGACAGGAAGATATCCTCTTCCCCTGTCGTAATCAGCTACCAGCCTTCCTAAGTGTCGTCGAGTACCTCGACTCGTCGGGGCTCTCGGCGAGACTATCGGACATTTCTACAAAGACGGATGACCTAACAGCCATCCCACCACCTCGGGCTTCCTGATCCGCCACTACTTCGCTTCCATCTCTACGACCCTCTACCTTTCTCCCTCCTACCCTCTCTCTCTTTTAATCCCATCTCCTCCACCCTGCTGGCGCTGAGCCGTGCTCCCGCATGGGTTGCAGAAAATAGTGCTAGCCTTCCCTCCTTCCCCACAAGAACCACTTCTCTCTACCTCGGTTCTATCCGGCTGCGTGGCATTTGCATATATTTTAAATCTTGGTTTAAATAGTTGGGACATCCTGTATAAAACAGAAAAGAATGAAATCAAAACAGAGTAGTTTGGTTGTGACTATTCTGTGTGCATAACTACTGTTTGAAACCACGATGAGAACACGGTGTTCTAGGAGAAAATTTGTTTAAGGCGGCTATACATGCGTAGAAGCGGCTTTTTCACGAGTAAATCACCTGCAAAATAACAAGCGGTAATTTCTTCCACACAAAAGAACTGTTGAGCCCTCATTCATGTTAGGCCTGCAGGCACGAAAGCAGTGATAGCCTCTTCCGGATGGCGCCTGCTTCCTGCAAGCAGCGGCTGGTCAGCGGAGTAGCATGGCATCGCCCTGGACCATGTGAGGACTCGGCAACGTATATGCACGACGGCTAAAATAGTAAAAAAGGGTTTAACTGGTGTAACCTGGCTTACAGCGCCATGGAGTCCGAGGCCCTAGGCTTTCAGGATAATAGAAGAAAGGTTAATGAATCTGGCGGTGAAGAATGGCAATAGGCGGCTGGAGTATTAGTGCCGCATATAAGCAGCGAACATGCGGAATAGATTTGAGGGCAGTAAATTTCTATCAGGTTCGATGGCTTGTTAACACAAACCAGGCGTTTTAAGGGAGGATAATAAACTCGAAGGAAAGGTAACAATAGAGAGCTTGGTGGCACCCGTAACCGGTATTTGTTTCAAAAGGAATTAATCGACATCCATCCATTCATCATAGCTGTCGCACAAGGTTATAGAATATATGATGGACTGCTTTGAACTTGCAAACTGTGGAAATTTTTTTTATACTTTGCTTATAGATCTTTAGGCTCTCTTTCCTCAATATGCAATTTTTTTTTCTTTTTAGCTGTGTCGCGTCATCAGAGAAGCCATTGATACCAACTTCCCGCCATCCAGTTGCATAAACATCATCGCCGAACCGGGACAGTTCTTCGTTATGTCTGCATACACACTCATCACCAAAGTTGTTGGCATCAAAAAAAACTTTGTGACCGTCGAAGGTAAACAAATCCTGTGTTCTTTACAAATAGTTGTGTGCATTATTTCGCATAAAGAGGCACCAGAGCAGACGTCCTCAAAAGTTCTTGGGTAGCCCGACTAGACTAGATTACATTCGATGTTTTAGAACAAGCGAAATGATATAATGCAGTTGAAATATGTAGGTACCAGCCTACATTCTTATCATGGTGACATTGACTAAACCGGCGCAAGCAACAGTTTAAAAATATGCAATGACATTCCTTTTGAAGTTCATGTACAAAACTAACGTTCCCGGGAGTTCACAAAATATAAATGTTCCTGGGCAGGTGCATGTAAGTATACTTTTCGTTAAACGCACGCATAAGAAGAAACCTCACAGAGCGCCTTGCTATATACCAAAAAAAAATTTGCAGGAACAAGTGGCAATCGAATTGAAGATGGTAATGTCCGTGGTAATATTAAATTGGCCAGCGAACCTGTTTGCCCCATTTAAAAATTGATTCTCGCCATAACAGCGAAATGAGCAAAACGAGAACAAGATGAAAGCAGGCGCCAACGTTTCGACAAGTGAACTTGTCGAAGCGTTGGCTCCTGCTTTCATCTTGTTCTCGTTTTGCTTATCGTCACTTGTCGAAACGTTGGCTCATACTTTCATCTTGTTCTCGTTTTGCTCCATCGTCTTGAATTTCCATCTCCCACATTCCCCGTGTTTTCCCAGAACAGGGAGAGCAAGATGAAGAGAAACAGGAGCAGGATGAAAGCTAGGCAAGTTCTAAATTGCGCCCGGTTGGCTACCCAGCGCAGGGAAAGAGGGGAAGAAAGATCCAATAAGAAGGGAGAAGACAAATAGAAAGGGATTGCGCACACGCATAGCCGACAACAACGCAGTAAAAAGCGGTTACACAGTCCACTGGCCTTTAAAAATCGCAGCAGTGCTCAAATAACTTTCCGCGCAAACAATGGCTCATGAAGCCAAGTTCCTGAAATACTTTTGCCCCGTGGATCGTCGGTCGTCTAGTTGACTTGGGCTAAAACTTCGAGAAGCTGTTTGGTCTGAAGGGCAGGGACAAAGTAGGTGTTCATCCCATCCATCAGCGAGCTAGGCATACCACCAGGCAAACCCCTCCAGGATTTATCGAAGAGCCTATCTATCTTTCTCTCTACCTATAATCCCCTCAATATCGCAAGAGCGGCGCACGGCATCGTAAACCATCACTATAAAAAATAATAGCCGTTTGTGAATTCGACGCCCGGCCGTAAGCAACTGAATAAGGTTTGTTTGTAAAGTTTGACTGGCAGTCCAAGTCGTAAGTAAGCGTTGAGGGAGCACAAACAAGAAATGGTAAATTCCTGTGAGTTTCACTGCTGCAGCTTCATATATGTCAGAAGCAAGCGAAGGGCAACTCCGCCTCCATTCTTCACAACAGCCATATCTATAGCCTATTTGAATTGCAAGTGTGTTTCGATATTGAAAACTCCTTTTTCATGCTATAAACCATCTAGTTTAACGCTCGCCTAGCCGTGTAGGGTATTTGCTGGGAAAAAAAAGTATCCTTAAGTGCTGCCAGCGATGCAAACTCAGCTGAGGTATTACCGGACGGGGCCCGTCGTCCTGCTTTCTGACAGCAACTCAGCGCTATGTCAGTATGGTTCCAATGGCTCTCTCTTGCAAAATGTATGCAACTTTCACTACGCAGAGGGAAATAGTTGCCCAGGCTTGGCTTCATTGTTGATTTTCAGTGGCTATCCTGGTTTATCGGCACAGAGGACAATGACGCTGCTGCCAGTCTTACTCACTAAGCATTGGCATTAGGACCAGCGTCGAAAGCTCGCCGAGACTCCCATGTGTTCGTAATTCAAGTTGTCATAAGTCATTTCCCCTCGTTCTGATCTACGCCATACGAACACTTTGGAGGAGCTGACAGAATTGAAATAGCCTTGCTAATCACATCCGAACAGTTACAGTGCAAACTCCGACATGCGGTGCAAATTACAACGTTCCGCGTGCCACCATTACACGCGTTATATCAGGCATATTACTTGCTTGGATGTCTTATGGGGCTCGCTACCATTTGAATACGCTATTATAGACAGCACCGTATACCGTTAAGAGAGGAAAGTGTCTCGTTTCATCCTGAAGCTGACGGGCCAACGTAACTTGGTATGGTAGTGCTGAGGTGCATTGGATGGCACGAAAGCAGTCAGTCTCTTCTCTTTCTAGCACATTTATTCCAGTTGTTCTCGCGTGTCTGTCTAGTGTTGCGCCCCTGGAAAGGACTTACTTAGCTTCTTGATTCATTCAATTCTCAGCACCCTAATTATTTGAAGCGTGGCACTGAGGAGAAGTAATTGCCGGCAACTCTTAGAACGTTATCCATCCGCCATGTACCTCACATATTTTTCCTCCTCCTTTCATCGTTTTAATAATCGCAAAATACTCTTCCCATGCATGCCTTTGCTTATCTGATACAGATCTATCAGTACAAGTGTCCCTCTTTGATTTGTTTGCCATGTGCTGTGTCCGAAATATCTCGATATGTCTCTATAAGTGCCCGTGAGCAGGTATGGTGATGGCTACACCATCTATTTCAGGGAAATTCTGCGAGCACCGCGACGTATACATCAATGAAAGCAAGTGCAACACCATCAACCGAGACATATTCGAGCTCATGGACATCCATATAAGCCCTCTGGAGGTAAATGCGTGCGTCATCGTATAGCATCTGAAATCGAGATTTGAAAGTGTCATTTCTACTTCATAACGCCAGGAACGTAAAGCATATATGAGATCACTCTCCATTTTCTAAAGTTCACTTGGAAGCATATCATTCGCAGCAGCTTCCATAAAGAAACTCCGAATGTTATTGGCAACACGACGGAAATTAATTGAGTAGTGGCACAATAAAACACAAGTGGCCGGTACGGAAATGCTATAAGACGTCACCATGTAGAATGTCACGAACCTTGTTAACAGCTTGCCCCTAGCGCAAAAACAAAAAAAACGAGCGTCGGTCATATAATAGTGCTGTATCCATTATTTTGAACTCTTCACTGTGCACATAACACAACAATTAACTCAGTCATTCCCCGTAAACGTGTCAATAAACGTTAACAGTTCTCGCTCACATGCAACTGGCAAGCCGCAGGTTTACAACGGCTACAGAGGCATAGTTCAAATCGGTCGAGCCAACTTGCTTAGTTGCGTTGTAAGGACCCGTCAAAAGAAAGTATGTAGTCCTTCAAACTTTATGTTATCGTGTCGGTTCAACTGGAAACCGATGATATGGCGAGACTCATGTCATCAAACCTCAGGCAGAAGCGATGCGCGCTACTCACTCTGCGACATCTTTGTTCTACGGTGACCAGATTTCCGTCGTGTAGCCCACTCTTCCTCTGTTGGCGCTCAACCATAGGTTAATTTGACCGTTAGGTCAGTCACGTCCGGAACCCAGCGCCCGTACGGGCTAATTGCCAGCAAACAATGCAATGGTTGTCCTGACAACCGCCGGGGTTGTTTTTGTCTGTGTTGCTATGTCGGGGTACGTGCGGCCAATGAAGTTTCCATTAGTGGTGCCGCGCCAGGTGCCGGGAGACAGGGTTCCGAGCAACGTTTTAAGAAAATGAAGAAAAAAGGAAATATATTCGAAAAGGTTACATGATTGAGATTACAAACCAGCTTCAACTATTGGAGCACACTATGGTAGCGTCTTAGCATGTCCGAGTCACACACTGTTTCCGAGCGTCCCCTCTCAGCCATCCGGATCCGCTTTTTATGCCTGCGTCGTCATTGTTCCTGGTTTCCACCAATGCCGGCGTCGGTGAGCTGGTTGCCCCTTTCGGTGCCCCCGGTCGGAAACGCATGCCACTCCCTGGGCATCAAGAAGGAAAGTAGGAGGAACACGCTGACTCCGATCCACGCTCGCTGACTCCGATCCACGGCGTGGTCATGCCAATTTGGGCTGTTGACAGGCGTGCAAAGTCGTAGCCTTGCACCGACCTTCACTCCGGCGTAGACAGACCAATTTGGGCTGTTGACAGGTGTGACGAATGGAGGCGTGACGACTGCATGTCGCAGGTGTAGCATCTTCCCCGATCTGTAGGGCCGCCGGGCACAATACTGCCCACAGCCAATATCAGATTCGATGTTCATCTCAACGTCCCGAGGCAACGCGGTGGCAGCGTGTCCCGTAGATTGTCACTTCAGCTCGAAATGCATGGCGAAGAATTGTACGCATTATTTCTGAGACCCACAATGACCAAGCGGCACACTGAACACGCTGAGAGCGCGACCGTTACACTCACTCACTGTAGGGACGCAAAACGAATTTTCCCGGACGCGGCATACTAACAAGAGTGTCTAGCACGAGGCTAAATGCTCAGCATACTAATGCATGGCTGCTCCAGCAAAGTCATAGATCATAGAGCGGGCGCATGAAATTGAGAGCCGCAAGAGGCAGCGAGTTAAAAAAAGTGCCCCCGCAAGTTAGCGTCTAGAAATACAAGAGCGCCAAGTGGTGCAAGTACGTGTCGGTCGAGTGCACATGCGCCACATTATTTATGGTTGAAAAAAAATGACTGCCCTCCCACTACTTTGAAGGTGTGAGGCTTTCATTTCGAGGAACCCGTATGGCTTTCCTTTGTAGCAATTGCTACGATTAGGTGGATGTCTCATTTCCCCTTAAATAATTACTTCTCTCCACCTTGCGGGTTTCCGCAGAACTATTACGTCAAACCCTTGCCTTTGCTTCGAGTTGTTGACAGATTCGAGTTAGCTCTGCTATCTGCTAGCCGCCTGGTTAGCTCAGATGGTAGAGCGGCTGCCCCGCAAAGGCGGTGGTTCCGGGTTCGAGTCCCGGACTAGGACGAATTCTTCTTCAGCTGTGAGGCTTTTCTTTCGAGGAACCCGTATGGGTTTCCTTTGTAGCAGTTGCTACGATTAGGTCTCATTTTCCCTTAATTAATTACTGTGAAGAGGGGTGCAAGCGAAGCTCGGGATCCGCGGCTCTTCGTTGTCGTAACGCCTCGGCTTCGCGCTCCCTCACGGCGAGGTCGGCACGTCGACGACGAGACCTTTCTCGAGCGAATTCCCGGCGGCGTCCATGAAACGCCGCCTGTTCTTCGGCCGAACGCACGACGCGGCCCGCTGCCGTTTCTTCCGTCATTATACACGCATTCGTTGCACCCACGCCGCACCACCGTCGTCCTTCTCGCGGGAGGAAGCAGTGGCATTACGCCAGTTACAAACCGCAACTTTTCCAAACCTTGTCTGTCTCAATAAATTTTACTCACACTGTTATGCAGATCGTTGCCCTGGCTGTGGCAGCTCGCCCAGAATCTTCCACGTCACGATTGAATGCACTGCAAACCTCTTTCCTCCCTTGCCAACTCTCCTTTACCCCCTACGCAACAAAGAGCTGCGGGACGATGCCCTCCGCGACGGACCTCCCGAGGTCCTCCGAGCTGTGATACAAGGGGCTCGAAAAATCGCCGGAATCATCTTAGGGATCCTGGACTGAGGGTTCCTCCCACACTGCTCTCGCCATTCAAATATTATTAATAAAGATGTTTTACTCTCTCTCTCTCTCAACGCCGCGTGCTCTTCGGCAGAACGAACCAAGCGCGGCCTCCCCATGCCTCCCCATCTGACTGCCGGGCCTGAACTGGCGGGAAACGGCGGGCGCGAGGCGAGCGAACGCGCGATCACACCCTTTCCCGCCTCGGGACGCCTGTGATTGGCTCGCGCCTTGCGCTGCGTCTACTTCTCCAAGCATATAAAGCCCTGCTGTAAAGGACGCGTGCGATGAACCGACAGTGGCTGAAGCGGCTAGCGTGTTGGTATCGCAACGCGGGCTTCGGTGGTTTGAATCCGCATCCCGACCAGCAAAGTTTATTTCCGCGGCCTATACATTTTTTCGTAAGGCAACACTGACGCCGACACGAGTGAGGCAATACTAGCTTGACTTGAAATTTACTTTTCCGCGATAGCCCGTTCCTATTCGCGTGATCTTGAGTTGTCCTGTGTTGCCTGTTAGAAGTAAAAAGAAATTTGACTCCTGCATTTTGAGCGTGCGTGCTCGCGCGTGTCGCTGAAACTGTAGTGTGATCCAATTCTTTTTTTCTTCTGCTTTCCTGTTGATACCTAGCCTCCGGTCAACCGACCTCGGGACATCCTGACAACAATCTGGGGCGCCACGTGCCACCCCTGGGACATGATTATGGGCCGCTCGCACTTCTTTGCCGTCTCCGATGGGGAGTGGCTTGTGCTTGACAACATGGGCGCCTACACGCTTGTCCACGCATCGGGTTTCAACGGCTTCGGCTTCCCGCGTGTCCACTACATCGCCTCGGCTGCCTGCTTGCCGCTCGTGGAGCTCGCAGTCGTTTCGACGCGAGTGCGAAGTGGCTACGGGCATCTTGAACGAGCGCTCGAGCCGCGTCCGCTCTAAGCATCCGGCTCGCCACGCACATACTTGAACTAGTCACTGCCTTGCGCTGCAAGGCTCAACCCAAGGCTGATGATCGCAAGTACTGCTCTAGCTAATCTTCAAGAAACAAAATGAAGCAAAGAACCACAACGAGTGAAATGAAGAACACTGTGCCTCGTTTCGTTACATGTGTCTCAAGCAGAGGCAACGGCAACAGCAAGCTGTCCCTACATGTGCACCTACGCACGTCATAATGCTCAAAGGGAACCTCGGTGTTGGGCCCTATAGCATGCTATAAAAGCCCCTTGCTTCGGCTCGAAGGCATATACAGACTGTTTCGAGCACGGTTCAATCTTTATCATATTAAGTCACTGCATATTTTTCCCGTATCTGTATTCGTTTCTCAACATATGCTCCATAAGGTCTATTCACAGGTGGAAATTACTTCCACGACTCATCAAATGCATAATTAAGTCATTATAATTTCAATAATTAAGCTCCTTGCTAATTAATTTACAGCACACATTGGAATTTACGAATATCACCTAGTGAATTCGCAAGACATATCAACTTAAACCACATTTTAAGGATGGTATATACCGGTTGCGAGGCTTGCGCCGTCAAGCTTGCAGTGAAAATGCCAGGTTGTTCCACTTACTTACTTTTCAAAGAAAACGCTGTTTTATGCATTGTAGCACAAACGTAAGGGGTACGCCAGTGTATTTGGTCGCACATCTTTAAAATTAATATCTTGAAACTGGTGTCACCTTCAGAATTCGTTCCAAGTGGATATTGCTTGCGAACTCGCTGGCTATAATTTGTAATATGTGCCGTAAATTAATTAATGAAAAGTTAATTAGTGAAACATCTTTAGTTCGCCGATCACGCATTTTGATTTCACGTGGAAGGAATGTCGGCCTCATCGAGTGACTTAGTTCAGAGGTTAGTATTGTGCTATCTGCCACAGGCGATTTTAAGTAATTTGGCGCAGCTTAAGAAAGCGCCTGGTATATATACAGGGTTTCTCCCGTAACTTGAGCGAAGGATTTCAAAAAAGTGGTTAACCGCAGCTGGCTGAAACGAACGACATATCGTTTGCTGTCATGTGGCGCTCTTCAAGATATTTCTTATATTCCGCTTAATGAGATAATCAACTTATATTAATTATTCAAAATATTTAGTATTCCTGGTAGGGCCAAGTGGCTCCCGTTACGTTGTAGAGGGGGTTCAGAAACGATCGATCCAATTTTTTGTGACAACGTGCACGCTGCGTGGTGATCTATATATATATATATATATATATATATATATATATATATATATATATATATATGGCGTTTAAAGAAAGCCCGCGAAATATGAAATAAAACCATGTGACTGTGCTTATGCGCTGTCGTATTGCAGCGCTCTCAACCGTGCTTTGAACCTATCGCTTATCATGGACGACGGCGCTTTCCTTTCCGAGTGCCACCGTCAGACGATGACGCACTGTGAAGCCGATACCTAGAGCCGCGGCCGCTCACTTCGCCATGGTTCGCGCGCACGGTTCTTTCCCAAGAACCGCGATTGAAAGCGCTGCAACACGATAGTGCATGAGCGCAGTCACGTGGTTTTATTTCATATTTCGCGGGCTTTCTTTAAACGTGGGGAAAAAAACGCGCATCATGTACGTTGCCACAAAAAAAAATGGTCTCCGATCCACGCTGTGAAGGTGGTTGAGAGCGAAGCTGTAAACGACAGCTAGAACGATTACCCATTGCGACGCACGTTGAAATTATTCACGTGGCGACATTCCCATGCACTTTGCCTAATTATCAGCCTAAGGCGTTTCTACGGCCTGAGATTTGACTTGAACCGCTACTTCGTGTAACTATAGAAAGAGTGGACCGCAGAGAAGAGAAATTCGCCTCGCCTAGAGTGTGCACGCTCCTCTTCAGGAGTCCTCACTATATGTGGCCTTCCCACAGCACTGTCACAACACAAATCAGATGCTAGGCGGGTTCTCCTTTTACGTACGAAAGTCTAGCACGTCACTCCCTATTCCGTATGCTATAGTCAAGCTGCCGCCGCCGCGGCAGCTTGCGCAATAGTAATCTTTACCAGGAAGCGTATGAGGGGAGCACTACGTGCTGTGCATTGCATCTACACGCAGGAGCACCTTGTCATCAATTATTTGGTCCGGATTCTTGTTCTGAGCTTGTTCTTAACTGAAATGTATGCTGCTCTGTATATTGTATGCGTGATTCGAAGGAATGTATGCACTGTTCGCTTCACTTTTCTGAGTGCTTGTAGCCTCTGCCTTACGAGGGTATGAGCCATTGCATTTCGAGGTATGAGCCATTGATGATGGCAGTTTTTTGTCGACGTAGCACCACGAGGAAATTCCGCCATCCTAGCCATAGACAGCTTCGCTGTAAAATTGGATCGGTCGTTTCTGAATCCCTTCTACATCGTTGCACGCAAATTGCTGCGCGACTGGCCCCTCGAGGCACTTTGCGTGTAATCGCGGGCTGCTTTCACGCTCGGAAAAACACTTTTATGTAGCGCGTATTGGGCAACAGAGAGCTGCATCGGGAGTTTTTCATGTCGTTCTACAATTTTCTCATTGACACTTTTCATCTAATTATAAAATTGGAAATGTTTATTAATTAATTACGACTAATTGCGTAATTAGGTAGAATAAAAATATAATCTGAGTATCTCCGAGCGGCAGCAAACATTACCTTTGCTCTGTCCAGCTACGTCGTGAGATTTGCATATTTTTAAGCTCTGGCTAAAATTAGCTGGAACACCCTGTATGTCTCTCGCTCTCTCTCTCTCTCTCTATACATATATATATATATATATATATATATATATATATATATATATATATATATATATATATATATATATATATAAACGAGAAGAAAGGGGGTTAACCGAGGGGCACGATTTTTCATTAATCATATCATAAGAAGTCAGTAAACGATGACACCAAGGACACCATAGGGGAAATTACTTGTGCTTACTAATTGAATTCAAGAAACGATAAATTAATGGAAATGAAAGTGGACGAAAAAACTACTCACCGCAGGTGAGATACGAACCCACGTCTTCGCACTACGCGTGCGATGCTCTTACCAATTGACATTAATTTATCATTTCTAAATTTATCTACATTTCCAGTGCGACAAAGAGTAGCCAGCATCTGATGGAGTCATGTCAGTTAATAAATAATTTACTATATGATATTGTAAATGTTAAGAACTTTCGTTGTCGGTTTTCTTTTTCTTTTTTCATAACATTGTAGTGTCAGATTAATATACAAAAATGCTATAAGGAAGTAAGCAAACAAGACACACGCACACAACACACATAACGAAGGTGAATTTTAGAGGTTCATAGTGATTTATAGTGACTGAAGCTGAAGGCTGCGCGCCCTAGAGTCCCTTGAGCAACCTTGAACACATGAGGATATTACATGCATTAACGCCTGGCCGTTCAAGTGGGATGAAAGTTAGGGTGCGTTCCCCTAAGTACACACGTAGTTTTGCCAGCAAGCGCCTGCGTTCGGTTACGCATACCCATAGCTTAATGTTACAATCTGTTCATTTCCATGTCAACTTCATTTACGGTCTTGCGGTGCGTCAGTTTTCGCCGGTGCACACGGGCCGTTCGAGCAAGCCGACCGCAGTGCATTTCACGCTCTGCAGTAGGGAATGGCACCCGCTCGTAGCATGGTTAAAGAAGAATAAAACTAAACACCGACGTCTGCACTTTTTCTCAGAGGTCAGACAGTACAAACTATAGTTATGATTGGGAGGCCTACTCCTGCGGTGAGTTCAGATTGGTTCCGAAATCAGAGCAACGCTTTGCTACAAGAAATAACGGGCCGCAATTCAATTCAAGTTTACTTGCAGCTATACATGTACAGATGACAGAAGTACAGACAAAAAGCCAAATGAATACGGCTTGACGGGGTCTCTACCCCCTACAGAAATGGCACTGTGCACAATAAAGAGAACACAAACATACAATAAGGGATAAACGAGAGAAAAAAAGTGAACATTAGTCAACGTTGTATAACAGAAATGCATACGGGTAAAAAAATCAACAATAGAATGCTGCAAGAAATTATATCACAGAAAGCGAATAGCATAAAATGATACAAATAATAGTCTTGAAATTCACATCTATAAATAATAAGTAATTTACAAGCAGAGAAAATTGGTTAAGCATTCATGGCGTCAATGTATCCCAGAGCAAATAAAAAAACGGAATCCACAATGAGCCCATTAAAAGGAGAGATAAGTGTCTAATGAGTTTCTAATGAGTTTAACAAAGATGGCAGTGCGTGGCGTAACAATTGTTGACCGCAGTTAGTGCGCGCTTTAGGAACGTACCATGTTTCTCTGTGACGTGTGTCGCTTAAGCCATCGAAAAAACTTGCTTCGTCTTACTCGTAAAACATAGAACGACGTAGTGTGACAATCAGCAGCACTTAAATTTACAAGCCAATTGTCAATGGTAGCTTCCAGGGGCACCGAAACTACAGCTGCACTGGAACGTGTTTTGGACGAATGAGCTGAAATATCTAAGAACAGCAACAGTAATGTGTATCGGGCAGTTTATATTCAAAATAAAATTTCAACGTATCTGGCCCATCCCCGGAGTCAGCCCATAGAGCAGCTAATATTGGGCCTGCGTGTAATGTAAAGGTTCCTTTCGCACGATTTTCCAGTCTGTTCCATTATCATCCGCAGCTAACGACCGCGTGATCCTGGTGGCAACCTTGGTGGAGTGCAGCTAGGAACACTGACGATGCATGGAAAATAGAATCGAAATATAACTGCTACATTATCGCGGCTTCACTTTGATGTAGCCAGTTCAAGCGGGAAATCCCGTTGGAAGCACACTTCACGCCGAGAAACGCAGCAGGTGCGTCGTGGAATAAGAGATCCAGTTCTCCGCGCTCGTCCCTCTCATTATCTGGCCCGAGAAGGCCTCCAGCTGCTCTGATACATGTCAGATGGGGCCGTAAGAAGCATATGACGACGCCAGAGCGGCAGCAGTGGGTATAGCAGCTGTGCGTGCTGATTAACTCAAGCTGTCGGTACCGTCGGTCATGGCTCGAGCCGCGTTTAGAGCATATGCTTCAGCGGCAGCTGCCGGACCGTAGCGGCAGAGGCAGTAACGGCTCTCGTGTCTTCGGTACAGGCAGGTCAGCGATGAGCGTCTCCTGTGGCGATGGTTATCGCGCTCACATCAGCGTTTGATCGACGATTGTCTCTCGTTATCAGGAACACAGCATTAGAGACGCAATTACATTTTCTTTTGCTGGGCAATATTTTCAGTAAGAGCGGTCAAAAGAAATATTCCTGACGGGCTATTTGGTAGCCTAGTTAACTAAGATTTACAAATAACTTTCAATTACCACTGTCCGGCTGTCAATGCCAATTGGAATATTGCAGTTGTGATTCCGAGCTCATAATAGATGAGCATTTAAAAATAATGAAATGCCCCTCTTGAAAGTATGTTGGCACGAATAGTTGCGCCCCAAATTCGCGCGAATCCGCGACCGCCCATGTCAGGAGCGAGCGCGGTGAGCTGCGTGTGACATGTGCCATCCCATGGTGCGCCGGCCGAAGCGCCAAGCACATTCACTCGGGGCCATCTCGGACCTGCGCTTGGTTCGTGCTTGTCGCGCGAATGAAAGAAACGAACAATCACTGGCGCTGGTCGATAGCAGATTCTCATGGCTGTGCATAGCGAGGGCCGCAGGGCTTCGCTTTCAGCTAATGACAGCTAGTCGCCGCAAGGTTTTCCTGTTGCAACAGAACTGCTTGTTGGCCTATAGTTGGTGCTTGCTAAAAGACATGTTTTTTGCCGCAAGTTAAAATACACACAAAAGGAAGACAAATAAAGAGAGCACGGGCGGCGTTTCTTGGCGTTGCTTTCCCCAAGGAGGTTGAAGAAAAACTGCTGGAGTGGAAACGATGTCCCGAAGGTGAATCCCCACAGAAGGGGCACGATAAAACTATAAATAAAGGATAAAAAATAGTGCAGGAGCGCTTTTCGCGCACTTCCCATGAGTTAACCTCCTTGGTTAATCGCGGCTTATTTTACAACACACATGCTTATCTACGTGTATCTCTGTATAACTGGTTTTAGTGTGAAATCTGAATATCCTGGCATATTGCATTGAAAATAACGTCATAGATATTCAGAAGAAGTTATTGTTCTCGTTGAGAACAACTAGCTTTTATATTCTAATTAGCCTAGCATTACAATAACAGAGCCAAATCACTTAATCTCTAAGCGGAGATCACCAGCCAAGACTCTATTCCAGGTGAAGGAGGGGCAAGCATTGACTTCACCTTTCCCGATAAAAAGCTGCGAGAGCTTCCGCTCAAGTAGTTTTTCATCAACTTCCTTGGGCTTTCCGGACGTACGCAACTTTAAGGCGGGTTCACGCGTGCTCCTGACGCGCCCGGTTTAGGTTGCGCGCGCAAATGGGGCGGAACCCTTCATGCTAACATGCCACGAGGGTCTTTTATTACTTTCAAATGCTGAGTCGTTAGCAGCTATTAATCAGCTACAAGCGTCCAACTGGCATTTGCATAACTAACATTTCTAATGAAAAGTTCATTTGCACTCCCCCCCCCATCTTAATTACACTACTAAAATATACTTTTGTCTGGCGCATCTGTAAATCTTGGAAAGCAAAAAAAAAATGTCTCTGTGCCTGGAATGCCCCACTTTAAATACTTAGAGGCAGTCATTCAAGAAAGACCCGGTATATCACTCATAGTCCGTTCCGCATGTTTTCAGAAGTCAAATTGTACAGAATTATTTGAGGCACACCTCCCATCAGCATCGCTTCGTGGAAATCGTTTCGTGGCAGTCGAAAGTGGTTGCCATGGAGCCTCGGGATAATTCTAACTCTTACTGAAACTTCCAAGTTTTTTTTTTTGTTTCTTTTTTAAGGATATAATGTATTTTAGTCACTAACTTAAAAGTGCGTCAATGTTTTTTTCTAGAACGTCGGCCGCTGTGCTTATACCTAGAATGAATGTTATGAGACCCCTCTTGTATCTTGTTTCCTTTCGTTTTAACTAAATTATCGTAGTCCTGAAGAGCGTTGTGAATTCTTAGTGGAAATACCTCATCAGTATTCCCGAACTTATAGCAGCTTATTCTTCGCAAGAGAGGATAACAATTATTGCACAATTATGATACAGATGGCTTTTTTCCCCAAGAAAACAAGAAAGATGTGTTTCACCGAAGAAGTGAATGACGCTTTATATATTAGGCGACTGCGGAATCATTTGTAACGAGGAAGTTACAATTAAAAAATTCTTCTACTAGCGAATCATGGGCGCTGAACTGACAGGTACAGCATCAAATGTAAGTGCTGACTGCAGAGTGCACCCATTCATTCCAATTTGTATACTTTTCGGCGCAAGTAAATCCAGATATTTTTTCGTATCTCTCGCATAAAGAAATGCTTATCGGTATTTCTAATACACGCACGACACTGCGTGATTTGTAGTGTGACATGAGATATGCGCATGATGGTAGTCGCAATACAAAAACGTAAACTTACAGGCGCTGTCTGCTTAGTTGCGCAATGATAGAGAATATAAGCCGTAATGGAAGAGACGAGGGGGAACGAGCTTCTACGTTAGTGACACAACCGATGTGTCCTTTCTGTTCCCCTAGGGCGAATTGATCATTGATTTGCCGATGATCAATAGCGGGACGAGAGATAATTAATGCCACGGCCGCGATTACATTAATTGCCCCCACCCGCCAGCCTAACTAGGGAAGAGGCAGTAACCCTCAGGAAATTGCAAACGTGCACGGTATCCTAGTGCACCGAATCTGACCTACTGAGCATTCATACATGACTGCACGTACTGTGATGTCCCAGACACCCTATGCCATATGGTACGGGGATGTGTCACAAAAAATGGCACTGTAGACATCCAAACACTAACCGAAAAGCAGTGGGAAGGCAAGCTATCAGACCCAGACCCGAAGAAACAGCGCAGCCTCATCGAACGGGCGCGGGAGATGGCCATGGCCCGCGGCTACTTGACATAAGGAGGCCGCCCACCTAGGGAGCAGTTTGCGCTTGCTCAGAATAAAGGTTTATTCTCTCTCTCTCTCTCTCTCTCTCTCTCTCTCTCTCTCTCTCTCTCTCTCTCTCTCTCTCTCTCTCTCTCTCTCTCTCTCTCTCTCCTTTCTTTTACGATCGTTATTCTGATTTTGTACGCTATAGCAATAACAGAGAGGTTGTAGACTAGCACCACATACCACCGCACAGTGATATTTTCAACGCGACAAGTATAACAAGAAATATTAAGCTGGATGGGCGGATGGAACGAAAAACTGGTAGTGACGTCATCTTGCAATTTCCGAAGCTGGCCCTCTTGACCTTTCGACCGCGCCTGCTCTGCGTTAATTGTTTATCGACGCAGTATAGGCTCGATATGGCAACTTCAGAAACTTTCCCTCCAAGAAAACGGTTGAAATACCCCAAAATACGGTGAAATCCGTGACGTCAGATTAATGGGGTAGTTGCTTAGGTTGTGCGCTTGTGATTCAACAAGGTAAGTATTGCCTTCTCTTTCTCCGCTAATGATCAACGTGTCATCTCTATAAGATGGGGTCGGCAAGCGTTATGCGTACACGGTAACTGTCAATAATTCCTGTTCAAAACGACATTTTGTGCGTTAGTAACCTTCATGTAGCGAACTTAAGGTGACAAAGCGACGAACGAGGCTAGAGACAAAAGCTAGCTTATAAGCTGGACTTCTTTTTTTTTCTGATAAGGAAACTTAAGGAAACTTAAAGACTGGAGACCAATAAACTGTAGTGGACCAGTTTGTTGCAACTAGCTCTAAAAAAAAGGAAAATTGGGCATTGCACAACAGGCTAGCTAGGAACCATATTTTCATGTCACTATAGTGGTGAGTGCCAAACATTCTGCGCAACAAAAAGCATTTCTGAAACTTTAAGCAATGCCAAATGGTAATGGAATAAATTTGTATACGGACTTTCATAAGAGAACCCGAGAGCAGGTTCGGTCCCGTGCAGGCAATCCAAAAGAACTGGACTTATTGAAACGTTGGCGATGGCCTAAGCTTCTTCCTTTTTATTCTCTTCTATAGTACCCCTGTTCTTCACGTTACATTCTCCCAGCACGCTCAGCGGCGAGGTAAAATCTTTCGAGCCGTGTCGGTAGCGCGTGGCGTGGTATTTCCGCCATGAAAAGATCAATATGAAACGCTAAAGCCCAGCAACGCAGCATGGAGCCCTTACAACGGCGCACGCTGCAGGTGTCACCAGTAAAGGACGTCAGGACATGGAGAACATCAGACGGTTGCTTTCAGGCTCGTGGGAAGCGGCACGACAACTCGGCGCCGTAGCGCGGCACAGGTCTGGTTGCGGCGGGCCGCGGCTTGTATCGCCTTACCACGCCACTGAGTCGCGGTGCTGCTTCTGCTGTCGCCACTCCGCAAGCCCTCGTATACGAGATGCGAGCGACCAGGAAGCCGGCAGGCAAGAGTGGGGAGGGGTAAGGAAGAATGTGATAGACTCACTTCGCCCTGCTCGCCCCATGCAGTCGCCTTTTCGACCAAAAAAATGCTGCTGCACAACCCCGAGCATTTCGCCCGGCGATTGCGTGCTCCAGCATCTTCTATGACCACATTTCCGCGTGACACTTGAGGCAAAGTTGGAAAATAAAATTCGCGCCACTGAACTTCACAATGAACGCGCTGCTTCTTCATTCCCGAAAGAGCGCGTTAGCGACCTCTCCCACAGCCCCTCCTCTTAATATATCGCGACTCGAAAATTATCGGAAGAATAAGTAAAGCGGGAGGAGCTCATTGCGCATTGTATAGGCGAATGAGGTTGTTGCCGTATACTACATAGTTAAGGATGTGTCGTAGGGTGTGCAAGAAATGAGCGCTTCAAACAGGAATAACTTTATTTCGAAAAACCATGCAAGAAAATGGAGCCAGTGTGTGCGCGTAGCCGGAACAGTGGGAATATCTCCACTATATACCTGGCTTTTGGGTCACTTTTGCTTCGGTTCCTGTGTAAAGAACTGCTTTGTCTTAATGCAAATGAAGTACTTCTGAGTTTTGTCGCATACACCAAGTCTTTGAGCAGAAGTTATATTTCTTAAAATTATTGCTGTGGCGATAGGTTCTTATTCAACGTGTAAATTTTTTGCGCTGGGAGAAATTCTTATTATTATTACTTAAACGTATTATCAGACTATGGCATGGTATCTGTCGTTAACGAAGCCACTAGACAAGAAGTCACCTTATGTCCTCGAGCCTCGACCACGTTTTAGTTCTTTCAATTGATTCTTTGACCGTTAAATGCATTAGAATAACAAACAAGCTGGCTGATCATTACTATACCGGGTGCCAGATCTCATCTCCTGGCGCTTATGCAGGCGAAAGCAAGGCGGCACAATATATAGAAATGTTTTATTACGTTAGACTTGACAGGCTTGTCTCCCAATATGACTGGTACACGCTCTTAGCACATAGTTGTGCTACGAGTGCGCATAAAAAGTTTGTCGCTGCTTTTACCGAGCTTAAGCGAGGGTGCAAAAAATCCGTTTTGGTACGCAAGCCAAAAGCACACTTACATTGGATAAATAATTGAATATTAAAAGCTATTCCAGAACTTTCGAAGCAATCTCGGAAGCACCCAGAAGACGAAGCTTTGAAGAGCATTTACGGAAACGGACGAAACAACGTTACAGCATTAATGCGCTGTTCCAAGAGAAGCTACTTTCACCGTCAATTTTCTTTTTCACGCAACCAACAAGCAAAAATGTGGTCGTTAGTGAATGAACTTAGGGGAACCAAGCCAAGTTTCTACTTAGATCTCATATTGAAAGGTTCCGGTGCTCCGTCGCAAGCCGTGGCTAATTGCTTCAACGGCTCATTTATTCAGTGGCGACAGATATGGGAACGCCCTTTAATCTGCAGAGGCTTATGGCAGCAAGTAGTTCGGTATCAGATTCGGCGCCCTCGATGGCGGAAGACGAATTGTTTCGACTGCTGTGCCGGTGACGAAAGAGTCGTCCTCAAGGTTTATATGGAATATCAGCTGGAGATATAATACGTAATATCAGTCTGCTAGCTGGACCGATTCTTTTTATTTTGAACGTATTCTAGACACGTGTGTTGTACCCGATGAAATGAAGAGAACACGTGTTATTCCGATATTTAAAAGCGGAGATGCGTCAAAACCAGAAAACTACCGCCCCATATCAGTAGTTCCTTTCTTAGAACAATTACTGGAAAGGCTTGTTCTTGAAGCTATGGACAGCTTTGTTCTTAACCACAACATTTTATCAGCTTCCCAGTACGGCTTTGCTCAAGGCAGCGGTACACAGAAACTTTTGAAACTTTGTTAGATTTCTTACACGAAACTTAAGAACGAAACCAAGTGGCCTGTGGACTCTTTTTTGGGTATATCAAAGACATTTGACTCAGTTGATCACCCCATTTTATGCAGCAAACTTTACAACTATGGCTTTCGGAGACATTTTCTAGATTTTTCTTAATACTCGTAGTTAACACTGGCAGTTATGAGGTACACAGCACACTGCGGTACCTGACAGCAGGAGTGCCGCAGGGTTCAGTGCTGACACCGCTTTTATTTAACTTATACGTGTATGACTTGGGACAGGTAATTGGCACAAGCACTGTTTTTCAATATGCGGACGACACGTTACTTGTTTTAAGACACATGGAGTATGATAGGGCTGTTGCTCTACTTCAAATTGATGCAGTAAACGCTAGAGACTGGTGTAAAAGCAATCAAATAAATGTTAATGCGCGGAAAACGCAATTTTTCTGTTTCAGACATCCTTTAAAAGTCATTTATGCCACACTGCCTGTCCTTTTACATGGCTCCGATTGTTTAAATTGTGACCGTACACCGATTGAATATGTAGACAGTGTTAAATATCTAGGCGCTCACTTTGACAATGGTTTATCATATAACGTTTACATGGATTCCATTTGTGCTAAACTTCGATGAGCCGCGTGCTTACTTTACCGCGTTGGGAGTTATGCTCCTATTAAAATAAAGAAAATGATTGTGCATGCGCTAGCTTATTCGCATATAAGATATGGCATCTGTGTTTTCTTTTTTTAATTGCCGCAGCTTATGGAACTCCAAAGTGAACAGTTTATTACAAAATATTTAAAAACTGTAGCCTACAACACAAACATTGATGTGGATAACTCATTCAGGTCTCTGAAAATGCCAAACTTTTATTCAGTGTTTCTCTCCGTTGTTGTGCCACGATATTTATGGAACGAAGATTTTCGCTTACCCACTATAAAGCATATAAATCTACGCAGTCCCTCCGGCTATGTTGTTCCTCGAGCAAAAATTAATTATGGCAAATGGCAAAGACAATATTATATTCCTAATTTTTTAATTAACTCCCCACCTCAGTAATGCAGCAACAAGTTTACCGGTTGAAAGAACGCCTTTAAAAAATGGATATAAAAAATGTCACTCTTATGAAGCTAACTTTTATTTTTGTGTATGTGAGCATTGCGAATGGTTTGAACATGGTACCTGTATTCATTTCTGTATTCATTTCCCTTAGTACATTTGCCAATTCAGTGCATATTTATGTAAATGTGACCCGTCTTGTTTGACGATTACATGTAGCACCTTTGTCGCTCTATTTTTTGTTTTCTTGTTAATTTGTTTTGTACGTGCTAATGAAAATGAAGAGGCTTAGATTATATTTTGGAGCATTATTTTGGAGCGTTAGTTATGCTCGAGACCCTGTCAATGCCATTTTGCCGCGACTGTCAGTGCCATACAAGACCTCGGAAGGCTTCGGCAGACCCGGCAAGAAATAAGAAATGCATGTACATGAGTACTCGCTATAAAGGTTATTATTATTATTATTATTATTATTATTATTATTATTATTATTATTATTATTATTATTATTATTATTATTATTATTATTATTATTATTATTATTATTATTATTAATGAACTAATCAATCAACTAACTTCACTAACGTCTTAATTAAGCGAGCATGTTCGAATTGCGGAATTAGAGTAGGTCACAGCTCAAGGCATGGCCACTTAGGAAGCATACAAATATTAGCACCAGTTTCGAAATTTCGAAAACTTTCAGCTAAGTTCATTGTAGTTGTACTTATTTTCCTAGAAAGTCTTGTTTACGCACTGCAGGGCGAAATAGGTAAAACACCAATGTTCAAGAAAAAGATTCTGGGGTTTTACGTGTTAAAACCACGATCTGATTTTGTAATTTGGGATCCGGATTAATTTTAACCACCTGGAGTTCCTTCTATTCAATTTCTTTAGCTTTATATTAGTAGTGTGACCTGCAGTGATCGTCTCTACTGTGCGTGAGCTGTATAATGTGTGTGTGCTCTGCTTTATTCTTTGAGTTTTGTCATCGTGTTCTCTTTTTTTTTCCTCTTTCGTCCCCTTCTTCCTATCTTCCATTTCTATGCTTCTGTCTCCTCCTTTCTGAAGAGTAGGCAGGCGTTGTGCCGCTTCCGGTGGCAGTTGCCATACTGATCCTCCCTTTCCTCTCAAGTGTATATGTTTCCAAAACTAATAATAATAATAATAATAATAATAATAATAATCGGGATGCAGCCGCCGCGGCCAGGATCGTACCCGCGACCTCAGCAGTGCAATGTCATAGCCACTGGGGAACACCCAAGAGTTTAGCGGCGGAATTTGGGGACGAATATCTCGAAACAGTGTTCGTTTTTGTTCGGCCTAGGACTGAATAATGTCTGCGACCAGAATGGCTAACTCTGTCGAAATGTTTAGTTTCCTGCTAAATCGACATAAGCCTCGAACAAAGACTTGTTTCAACTCTGCTGTTGCAACGTCTGTCTTAAAGCACACAAATATTAACTGTGGGAATTAAGCTAATCTTTAAGCAGTTAATCAGCGATTATAATAAAATTTCGGATGTTCGCCGGCAGGGATAATGTTTCGACCAAAAAGAATATTTACACTGTGCTGTTTGTAAAGTTACTTAACTCGTTCGCTGAATAACTTAACATGCTTTATATATTCCGATTAAGCGTGTGTTCGAAGTCGGTTATTGGACGCCATCTTACTTACGCTTTCCCATCAGAGCTCTACCAACACCACCTAGATACCACAAGGCCTGTTCACTCAGATCCATGACGTCAGGCTACCTGGCTCTAAATTTCCATTAACAAGGCTGACGTGATGAAAGCGATGACGTCAAAATCACTGTTGCCTACTCGGGAGCATCCCCATTAGATTCCACGGCAGATGTCGGTAACAACGCCCATGATTTGACAATACGATGGGCGTTGTTACCGACGTCTGCTGCACACCCGGCGTTCGGCTTGGTGGAAGGTTCGGCGACCGCGTTGTTGAATGCTCGCCGGCACCTAGCCGCTCGCGATCCTCGATTCTTCGTTTCTTGCGAGCGCTCAAGTTCGACATTAATATACCTGCACAGGACGTGATCGGTGTCTTGGCATTTGTCGACAAGTTCCGGAAAGCATGCAAAATGCCAAGAGTGACGACATTTAAGAACTAAATTCTCAGCTTTTACGATTATGGGGCACGCTGTAGTGGGGGACTCTAGAATAATTTTGACCATCTAGGCTTCTTTAATGCGCACCCATTGCACAGTGAGGAGGGGGAATGCATTTGGTAGAACTTCGATCGCCCGCAGGTCGAAATCGTCACGTGTGGTGAACAATCGCCCAGCAAGCCGAGCACTAAGGCACTGTAGGGCGTTATTCCGGAGTAAAGATCGACGGAACGAACAGTGGGAAGCACTCTTGTTCTTTCGAAAAGGTGGAGCTGGCCCCATCAGCTACCTTCCTTGTCGTACCTGTTAGCACTCCAAGCGTGGTGGTCCCAGCAGCAGTCATCAAAGCAGGAGCATCGCTCATGAGCAGCCTATGATCTCTGCTGACACACACCATTTGGCATGATCTGGAGTCTCTTTGTGGGACTGATCTTTGGATCGCCTGGCCCCCCAATTTCGGCTCCAGCTTTTGACAGCCGCAGTGGTACCACCGCTCAATACTGATGCTTCGCAAAAGCAAGCGCAAAAGGGGGAGGTGTTGAGGCACGACAGTGATGCACGGTACAGCAGCCACAAGGTGAGGGTGTATACCAACGTGAAGGTGATTGGACCTTTTTTTGTTTTTTGTGGCCAACACTTTGGGGGGAGGCTACACAACCTTTAGCACTGTCGGGGCCTCCGAATTGTGCCCATTTCAATTCTTTTTTTTTTTTTGCCCCTATTATGCACGTATTAAGTTGTGATGCCCTCGGCTTGGGGACAACCACCACTTCCCTAGCCTTTACGTCCCACACTCGCGGCGGGTGCTCGACTATTTCACCAAGGCTGCGGTGAGGACGAAGGACGCCCAGAGACCGTCGCAAATCTTGATAGGGCAACCATTCGAGATGAGAATGCGCGGCCTCTGGGCGCCCCTTGTCCAACCATAGATGGCCTTGTTAAAGAGAATATGTGGGAGGCAGACTAAAGGCTGCCGCCGGATACCTGCCGTTAAAATAGGTACAAGCGCGCTCTCGACCAGGTGTTCGGTCATTATGGGACCTCAACGCTTGGAAAGGGGTGTTTATTTCCAACCCGAGTGTATCCCCGTCTAATAGGTGCATTAGGACGTCACATGGGTAATGGTCGCCGTGGGAGCGGCCCAACCTACTTTTAAAACGAAGCTTTCTTTGCCGCCGCTGCCGCTGCTGCTGCTGCTGCCGCTGCTGCTGCTGCTGCTGCCGCCGCCGCCGCCGCCGCCGCCGCTGCTGCTGCTGCTGCTGCTGCTGCCGCCGCCGCCGCCGCCGCCGCCGCCGCTGCTGCTGCTGCTGCTGCTGCTGCTGCTGCTGCTGCTGCTGCTGCTGTTGTTGTTGTTGTTGTTGTCGTCTGGCACACCGCGTCAAGGGGTGGTTCAGAGCATGTGTATACATGACAGGAGCGAGTCAGAGAGGAAAGGCGACGCGAGAAACTCGTTTGGACCCCCACCGCGTCTAATAGCTCCTTGGGCGTCGCCACATTAGCCTCTTCACAACTGTAATTATACGTGGCCCCCCTCAAAAGCATTGCAGAAACTGCAGCGCTTCCCTTTCTGCTAACGTGCGAGTCCAGAGGGGACGTAAATAGAACTGTAGAGAGGAGAGAGGAGAAGAGGCAGTTCCCATACAAGGAGGGGGGAGGTTACGTGAGAAGGCAAGGAAACCCTACTACTATACGACAGCGGTTGCGGAGAAAGTGGATAAGCTTAAGTTTACAGAGGTCTGTTCAGGTGTTCTACAGGGTTCCATCCTTGGACGCCTATTGTTTCTAATTTACATTAATGATCTTCCCTCGCTTAGCAACTCCCATATCCATCTGTTCGCTGATGATTACGTCATTTTCAGAGAAATTGCCGATGCTAACGACATTGAATTACTTCAGTCGGACCTTACCACTATAGGGAACTGGTGCAATGAATTGTTGATGGAGCTAAATATTAACAAATGCAAAGTCATGCGTGTGTACAGGAAAACATCTACCATACCATCGTACTACATTGGCAACATGTCGTTGGAATCAGTTTCTTCAAATAAATATCTTGGTGTTTACATTACTTCTTACCTCAGCTGGTATCTTCATACTGAGAACATGATTAAAAACGCTAATGGCATGTTTGGCTACCTACGTCGCAACTTTTTCAACGTACCTATCAATTTGAAACTTTTATATAAAACTTTAATACGACCCTAACTCGAATACGCGGCTCCGGTATGGGACCCTGCTACCTAATCACTGATCTCGAGATGGTTCAAAATGACTCTATACATTTTATTCTTGCTAACTACAACCGCACAGCGCGTATAATTAACATGAAATCTAATCTTTGCCTGCCATCGCTGGCATCTCGCAGAAAAGTGTCTCGTATTGCCCTATTCCACAAGTTGTACCATCATCATACTCTACGAGATCACCTAAACCCCCATCAATTTATGTATCCCGTCGCATTAATCATCAGTACAAAGTCGGCATTTTGTCATGAAACACTAAATGTTTCTCACAATCATCCTGCCGCGAACCTCATGTGACTGGAACCATCTCCCCGCTGAAGTTGTAGGCCTTACTAATTATGAACAGTTCCGTGAAGGCTCAGATAATATTGTATATACAGGTGCCGTTTAAACATTCATGTAACCAACTGTATTTGTCTTCTTACCACTCCCCTTCTGTAATGCCCGTGGCCTTGAGGGGTATAATAAATGAAAAAAAGAAAAAAGTTCAAGGTACAGTACAGCACGTTCCTCCTATTTTTGAAAAATAAACACCATGCAAGTATCCACCACCTCGGAAGAAAGCCGAACGCCAGGCCGGGGTACGTTTGTGCCCATTTGAACCACTGGGTGCCCGGCGGCGGTGGGTAGCGAACCCACAACCTCCCGCAGCCGAGGCGGGCGCTTCTTTTTGGCGAGTAGTATGGTGTTTTCTTTCTCTTGGTTCTTCCACAGCAAGCATAGCGGTCTGCACGAACCTTTCCCAAGCAACACACCCCTGAAAAACCGGACACCTGGCCGGGAGGCTGCTTGGACTCTTGTTATAAAACCAGTGGGTGTCCGGCGGTGGGTATCGAACCACGCACTTCCCACAGCCGAGCCGGGCATCCTACCCATTGAAACTTTTATGAGTAACGGCGCACGTGAGTTCACCTGTTCTATTTCTTTCTTCCTACTCTCACGGATATCGCTCCGCTTTTATGCTTTGTTTTTCTCATTGGCCGTGCCCACAAGGCATTTCCCAGGATTATTGATAAAAGATAGGCAAAATATGGTCCACTTCCCAAGAGATAAGTCGCGTATATATTAAGCCACGCTGACACATAATGAGAAGCACGGCACATCCATTACCGGCAGTGAAGGAGGCACATAATAAGTGGCGGTTCGACACTCAACGCTTGCTGTCGTTCGCCACTCAACATGAGCATAATCGTGCTTGCCGGTATTCTTGGTGCGTCCGTTCTTGGTAAGTGTACTCTATGCGCACGTTTACCCGTTGTTTCGTCTTCCCTCTTGTTCACTGGATAATTTGCGAATTATCCAGTGAGCTTCTGAATTTAATGACATTCGTTTTGAGCCAAGTGCTAGTGTACGAGTACGAGAGACGCCTTCCAAGAAACTGTTTTGACATTACGTTTTTTCACCTCGAAATATGCAGATTATTGGTGGTTCAGTCCAAGTTTCTGCCGGCAACCAGTAACAAAAGGCGCTAGTACAGGTCAAGAAAAATGGAAATCGCGACTACATATAATGGATATATGAAAGTTATACAAAGAGGTTTTACGAAGTATATCAATTTTCCAGAAGGCATTCATTTATTCTCTGATCATTCATACGCAGATCTCCCCGCCCCAGTAGAAAACTTCACCTCTTTGTCTGCTGAGTGTGCGTGAATGCTATGACATTTACGAGTTCTTTCCATTATGACCCATAATGTCTTTCTTAATTTGCTCCTATTGACAAATGTGAATATCCGAGCCGCGGTGCAGCCACAGCGACGACTATCCAAGTATGAAAATAACATTCTTTTGATATGAAAATGAACTTTAATATTGTACACTGAATCGGTGTTCGTTGTTCTACGCACACTTCATACACTTTATTAGCAAGCTATATTATCATCGGTGTGTAATTAGATATGATATGTTGATATGTATGAAGAGCGGCGCTAACCTAGTGGCACATAACCAGTGACTCAAGTTGGCCTCAAAAGGGCCCAATCCATCATGTTCGCAATCGGCCCACATTTTTATTACGACAGCAATTATATGGACACTCCAAGTGCATTTCTGCCGTCGCCGTTGCCATCGCCTCGATGTTCTGCACAAAGTCCAAGGATGATAATATCGTCGCCCTCGACGCTGCACCTCGGCGCTGAGCCATGCTCCCTCAAGGGCTGCAGAAGATAGCGCCAACATTTCCTTTCTCACGAACCACTTCTCTCTCTACACCTGCTTTCAGCGTGATGTCCTTAGCCCCTTACAAGCTCCCTGTGAGGAGCGTTGAGTGCATCGGCGGCCCCAACGCATCAACAGGTACCATCGATGACGGAAGGAGGGGGCGGGGTTCAGATGTCATAAGCGCGGGCTGCAGGTTACCGGAGCATTACTTATCATCATTATTCCCAGTCAAGCCGGCGGAAAGATAGGGGTCTGCGGACATACATATGACATCCCCCTAACTGGTCCCTGGCACTCGGGTCATCCACCCTTTCGTTACTATGCCACTGATAGGTCCACATACTCACCCATGAGTAAATTCACTCATACTGACTCCGGCGTTGCTGCTTACGGTGCGGCCGCCGTATCTTGCAAGCGATCTGCGATGTGGACAAATTTAGTTAGTAAGCGAATGTTTGCAAGTTTATACGGCCGATAAAACTAATATGCTCACTTCGTATATCTGCCTACTTATTTGCTATCGCAATCGATGCTGCGCCTTGCTGAGTAGACCATGAATATTGTCGCTTTCGCGCAAACAGGGAAGGACGGAAGGGAACAAGGGGAGCGCTCCCCTTGTTCCCTTCCATCCTTCCTTGTTTGTGCCAAAGCGGTCATCATCATCATCATCAGCCTGGTTACGCCCACTGCAGGACAAAGGCTTCTCCCATACTTCTCCAACAAGCGGTCATATTTATGCTCTACTCAGCAATATGAACTGACTAGCCCAGCTACATGCATTTCTAGATGCTTCGCCTTTTGGGCGAAAGTGCGACTTTTTCTCGGCAGCCACTGCGCCAAATTTGTGTTGCATTCCAAAGAAAAAGTTAGAATCTAGTGATCATCGGTTGTGAATTTTTGATTTAGGTCATGAATGTTTTAATAAAAATTCGCAAAAATATCACATTTTCAGGAAACGAAACTATCAAGTTTATAACTCTGTAACTCAGCAATGGGAAAGGATATCGCAATTCTCTAAAATGCAGACAATAGTACATATAAAGTGGACAAAATTGATATATTATACATGGCTCTCAAATAGACCACTAATTTGTGAGCAGAACCTTTTCAAAACCCTTGTAGACAATGTAAAGTGGCTCACGTAAGATTTAAGAAGACATATCAAATTTGTTCGCTTTGGATGCTCTAATAAATGCCGTTCACAGAACTGCGATATCTGCTCTAGGTGCAGAACTACGAATTTGTAAACTTCCTGCTTCTATTTTTTTCCCAACTTAACAATGTCTGAAAATACATTTTACAAAAAATTCAGGTCCTAAATAATTACACTTCCAGCGCTCACTAGAATTTACTTTTCTCTCTCAAATGCAACAAATATCATTAAAATCAGCCGAGTAGTTATCTTAGAAAAGCGTTTCTGCGTTTTACATGTATTTGAATAAGCGGCATCGGAGTTTGGCTCACACTAAAGCTTCCTCTTAAGAAACAAGCAGAGAGATGGTTCTGAACTACTGTGCTCTAACCTGCTACTTAGCCTTTGGGTAAGGAGGAAGGGTAACAAATTGAGAGTGCATGCGTAGAAAAGTAGATTGGCATGAATACAAAAAATACCTAAAATCCTTGTTACACTCGCATATTCAGCTACGGCTATAGAGTAAGGTAACTTCCTGCAACACAATACTTTAACGGGTGCTACCACTTTTCAGAACAATGGAAGGGTACAAAGTGGTATCAGCGTTCAAAACTTTTCTACCCATTCTGTCCCGGCAAACCGTGAAGGAATGGCTAGACACAAAAACCCATGAACGTCATCTGAGGTGATGTCACAGCTAAACATAACAGTAGAACGCCGTTATAACGAGCGCCTTCACCATGAAATAACCTGTACAATGAAGGGAACATGTCTTGGCCAGCGTGCTATCTTAACCTGTATTGTGAGCACCAATAATACTGAAAATTTTACAACAAATGTGCCATGGTTAAAGAAATAATCTACGTGCTCCTGGTCACATTTTGTTTTTGTTTGTTTTTTAGAGCAAAATTACGCCAAATTGCCCCCACGAATTCTTTGTTGCAACTTTGCGTTGGCGACATGAAGGTCTAGTCAGTAACCCTGAGGGCACTGGCGAGGGACTCGGCTGAAGAGAATACAGGAAAACGTTGGTGGCATTCGACTCCATTATTCCTTATGTCACTGCCGGGACTTCTGAGTACGCTGTCCCCCTCGACAAGATCAAATCAGCAGTAGTCAATCGCTGTGTGAAGCAGTGCTTGCAGAAAAAAAAGCACTGATTTTTAAGACCAAACGTATCAGCGTGGTTAGAGTTAAGTCTGATTCGTCCCAGCACGCCTATTTTGCTTTATGAGGTGCTCTAAAAGACAAGACCTTTATAATGAAGTGACCTGTATAATGAAGGATCCCACCTACGGATCCCACCTATGTATAGTTATAAAGGCGCTCGGCCATAACTGCATTCCAGATTAGCACGAATGAACTCGCTACTGACCCCGTTTCGCCCCTCCACAAGCATAATGGCAAGCCCACGCAGCAATTCATGATTTGTCTGTTCTCTAGCTCTCGCACATCCCCTAATAATCCTGGTACGCGCAGGTCGGGCATATGGCCTGGCGGGTGCTGTTTACGAAGCGAACAACTACCTGGACACGGTGCTGGGCGTGGTACTGCCATTGCAAGTGAATGAGGCCAACATGACCACGGTCTTGCTTCCGGGATTCACTGTGCACCACAGCGACGAGACGAGAGCGCTGAACGTGAGCTTCGACAGCGGCGTGCTCTTCGGCTTCGGCAAGTGCAGACTTTGCGCGGGCTCACCCGAATCTCAAGAGCAGTGGTCGGGGGCGCACACGGGGCCATATCGCTGCTTTTATCGCGGTATTACACACAAAGGTGCGGAGACGTCCTGTGCCGTAACTAGGTCATCTGGCACCCGGGGCCCATAGGTCTTCTGTCACCCCCCCCAGGGCGCAGCCGGCGGAAAGAGGGTTGTCTTCAGACGTATATGACACCCCCCCCCCAATGGCCCCTCGCACCCGGGGCCCACGCCCCCCCCCCCCCTCCCCGTTGCTACGCCACTGCAGACGTCTGTCACTTCACGTTACTTGTCCAAATTCGCGCACGATACCACGACAATGGACCTTGTATAGAACATTTCCAACATTGCCTCTGACAACTGTGTGATAGAGAACAGACAGCACTCTGTCCTTTCACTAGCACTGAAAGCTGGATGAATTTATAAGGTAGCGTGACGTGAAAAATCGAGGTGCAAGGGACATCCGAACATGCGAAGAGGCCAACAACGCTCCTCTTGCGAGCTGCCTATCCAGGGACATGTGTTCTTGCGCTGTATCTTTCTTGTTTGACTTCCTTAGCCGCTTATTACACGCCAGATTTTTTTACTTATCCAATGTAGAAATAAAACAATTAGACATATTAACTTGATTCCATAACATGTGCTAAAAGATACGGGCCGTGCAAACCGATCGAATGTATCTGCAGCATTAACTATAGACATTTCAGCCCCTCTCATACAAGTAATTTTGACCATGCCTAGTTTCTGCTGGCCGGTGTCTGAATTTTTACTGGTGGCAGGTTATATTTTGAAGGGAGAGTATTTTACTTATTAGTCGCACCTACCGTTTCCAGGAAAGCGCTGGCAACGCCGAGGAGACTGCCAGGCTGCTCAATGGCGCAACGAGAATATCACCACCACTTGCCACGCAACGCTGGATGGCATGCTGCTCCTGCTTGAGGGCACAGTGGAGGACGGCATCAGCGATGAAAACGTTACCGTTATGCTGGTTGTCCGGAACTCGTCAGCTCAGATTTCTCCTACAGAAAGAAAGAAAGGTACTCGCTGCACGCGACTTTCATGCGCCACGTGCTATAATTCTCCAAGAGCAGGAGTATTCGGCGTACGTGCGTGCGTGCGTTCAGAACATCTTACACTCTTTAAAAAATGTACACCCTTTGGGGCTTATCTTGTCCCACAACGATAATCGTCATCTGTCTTGCCCGCGTTTCCTTTCTTTAATGCTGCGAGCCCGGTACTTCCCAGTCACGAACGGTTTGCGCGTTATCAGCGTGGCACAGCATTCTCGACAGGAAAGTAGCGAGCGCCGAGTTTTCAAGAAAAGAAATGCAAGCAAAGCAGATGACGATTATCGTTGTGGGACAAAGATACACGCCAAAGGGTGCAACCGTTTTAAGAGTGCACCGGGCTCGGGGCGTTAAAAAAAGGAAATGCGAGCAAGACAGATGACGATTATCGTTGTGGGACAAGATAAGCGCCAAAGGGTGTAAGTTATTTAAGAGTGAAAAGTGTAGGTTTAGTGGTGCTCTCACTACATTCTAAAGACAGTTGCACCCTTGGGGGTGTATATTTGCCACACAGCAATAATCGCCATCTATCTTGCTTGCGTTTCTTTTCTTGAAAACGCTGCGCTCGTTACTTTCCTGCCAAGAATGCTCTGTCATGCTCCTAACGCGCATGCCGTTCGTGACCTGGAAGTGCCGAGCTCGCAGCGTTAAAAAAAGAAAATGCGGGCAGGACAGATGATTATCTTTGTGTGACAAATATACACCCCAAAGGGCACAACTGTTTTTAGAGTATACTATACTTGAGACTTCAGATTGTGGTCGCTCTCCCTTTTCTTTTGGCATGAAATACTGACCACAGACGCAGCGTGAACTTAAACTGTGATGCCAACCTTCTTTTTTATTTTATTTTTTATTTCTCATTGTGGGTTCATTATTAGCGATGTTGGTCATTTGCCTCCTCAGTAAAACATTTCATTGCGATAGCAAATATGGACACTCCAGGCGCATTTCTGCCGTCGCCGTCGCTGTCGCCGTGAGGTTCCGTATAAAGGCCAAGGCGATGAAATCGTCGCCGCGCGCTTCACGCATTATATGCGAGTGAAAGCGTGCGAGGGTGAGTCGACGAACGCTCGCGCCTCAATCTCGCGTGTGCGAGCGAGGAAGGCGGGCCCCGCCCTCTCCTGTCGCGGGCGGGGCAAGGGAGTGGGGCGAACGAGAGGGAGTGTTTCTGCGGCTGCTGCTTACGGCGCGGCCGTGCGGCGCAATATCTTGAAAGCGATCTGCGACGGTAATGCGACGGGGCCAAAGTGCGCGCCCGCGCGGGCTCATCTTGGCTGCTGAGTGAGGAATCGCACGATTCCTCACTCTAGCATTTTTACAGCGAGTTTCCGCGCTCATCGAGCGAAATGTGTTCATGTTTACCTGTGAGCGCGTGACACCGTGCTTGTTAATTTAGTTAAAACATGTTGGCGGGCTAGTTGGTTTGGATCCATGATAGAATGTGTCAGCGCGACTGAAAGCGGACGTATAATGAAGCAGACACAAAGAGACAGCGCTGTCTCTGTGTGTCTGTTTCTACGTCCCCGTTCAGTCGTGCTTGTATATCATTGCTAATTTAGTATATAAGCGAATGTTTGGAAGTTTATACGGCCGATAAAACTATTATCCTTACTTCTTATGGATAGCTACTATTTTGCTGTCGCCAATTCTTTTCATCTTTCCCTCCTCTTTTCCCATTCCCCAGTATAAGGTAGCCAACCGGGCTCAGTCCTGGTTAACCTCCTTGCCTTTCATTTATAATTTGCTCTCTCTCTCTCTGCTATCGCAATCGGTGCTTCGCCTTTCGGGCGAAACTGCGACTTCTTTTTTTTTTTTCACCTACTTTCGCAGCTTCTGCTGTTAATGTCCACGGCTTATTAACTCTCCAGTCAGCTAGCCGGCATTCCCCGCTCTGTCGCTGGACACAGCCAACAGTAGGTGCGCAAGTACCATAAGACGCAAGCTAAGTTTGTGAAAGCTTATGTGAATGAGGTGCGGGTAGTATTTGACAAGGGCGCTTTTAAACTGTAAATGAATGTTGCTGTTCTGCCGATATATTTTCACAGGCAATTTTTTTTTTTCATTTTACCATGCACTTGACAAACGCTCATGGGAAGGCGCGGTTCCTTCACGGTTCATGCCCTGGCAGGTTACGCTGTACACCTGGATCTGTCGCTGGAACAACTGTCGCTGGATGTCGTGCCCATGCGTAACCTGACGCCGCTGCCTGGAGTCCCGGAGGCCGTCTTCAAGGAAGAGCTCAACCTGGGAGCCTCAGCCATCCTGAAGCGCTTCATCGAGACAGAGGCGCGGCAGGGCGTACTCAGGCACGCTTTCTCCCTCATCCACCTTCCTCTGCCACAGCAATAAATGCCACGGCCAAGGCTCTCCAGCCTGCGCCGCGAAAGCTCTATAGCGCTCGCTGTCGTTTCCGCGCGCACGCAGTCTCAAGCGACCTCCAAAACAGCGGCACAGAGGCGGGACCGGAGTAGGCGACCAAAAGTCGCACCAAGGAAATTATAGAAAGAAGCCGCAAAGCGAGATCCAGGGCTACTACCATGGCCTCCAAGATCTGGCGGCACGCGCGCACCACGCATGTGCCAATCTCGAAGGCCATGCTGCAGCAAGTTTGTTTCTTCTCTTGCCACCAGAGGTGCTAGTGTGACACGCGTTCTGAAGCGCCTGAAAAGGTCACTGAAGAGAACCATTACGTGAATCGGTACAAAAAATTACATTTCGTCAATAGAAATTTCAGAAGAGTGTCTATTTGGGCCAGTTGGTGAAAAAAAAGTTGAAGCTCGGAACATGTGCCCACAACGAAGCAAATACGGACGGTACGGGCCAGTACGGGCGCTCTAACAACTATGAACCTTTATTCGAAACTTTTTCACCTCAACAGGACACAGCGTGAATCCCTGAGTGGCCTGACGCATGAGTGCATGACGTTTGTCCCAGGTGCCCAGACGCGTGGCCTTGAAACATGCGACGTTGCACTGACGTACCAGCGCTTGAAGTTTCGGAGAAATTTTTTTTAATAAATATCAGAAAGAAATATGGAGGCAGCACGGACCTTCATTTTCTCCCCGAGTGCGCCACCCTTCTCAGCCAAATGAATAAAGTCGTTTACAATAAAAGACAACAAAGATTTATTTCCAAAGAATACAAGAGTTCTCGTGGATACCATGGGCTAAAAGCTGTTGGAAAAACAGCTTGACCGGGCCGATGGTCCGTTACAGGGCATACATGGTGGTTGCATCATAAATAGTAAGATTGTCAAACAGTCATAAAAAATAATTACTTAAATAAATGCACAAAAACAAGAGCAAAAATAATACAGAGACTAAAATAAAACCTATTCGATACATAAGAAATAAATATATGTGTGTAAGGGTTACAAAAAGGTAACACAATTGTCTCTGATAGACGATGAACAATCAGTGATCACCTATGTACAATATGCATTCGAAGTCCCTAGGGTGAAGAAGTATATATACCTTGATATTTACTTAAAATGTATGGTAGGTTATCTTGAAATGACTGTAGGCTATATTTATTATGAAACCACGGAACGTACCACGTATCACAATTTCTCGTTTTGGCAGAAATGACCTTTGGTGTCAAGATGCAGTTGACACTGGGACATTTTTGAAGGCAGTATTTGAGAAGTAAAAAGAATATAGAAGGCGGAAAGTGTGGACATATTCTATTTTACTAATTTTATGCTTTAGAAAAGCTGGCCGCGTTGTCTCCGTGCCGAATCTTCTTTATTTGCAAAGAAAGGATTTTCATAGTATTCGTCTTTCCTGTAGTCGCCCACACTAAGCTACAATCAAGAAAGGGGCTGACAGATAGAATAGCACACTGTGGTATGAAGGCTATAAACAGGGATAAGGTGCCTCAGAAAGGCTAACCGACGTTTCGATAGGAGGACCTATCTTCGTCAAAGGCGTCCTCGTCATCCTCGGCGTGTTAGTTTTAAAGGGTTAGTGCAGTGACGTCACGTGCGGTTGTCGGTGACGGTTCGTTGTAAAGGGAGAGACTTCAACGAGAATGAGCGCTGTCGCCTGTCGTCTGTGAGCGTGGTTCCCAAGACGAGGGTACAAGAGCGGGAGAGTGGGAAGGCGGGGAGAAAAGAAAAGAGAGAAAAGGAGAGAAAAAAGGGGGTCGGGGGACACCAAGGGGAAAAAAATAGAAAGAACAAGAAAAAAAGAGGGGTATGGGAGGGCGTTGGGGAAGCGAGAGGTTAGGGAGCATTCAGGGGAGATTGCTGTGTTTGCTGTGGCACGGTTACACTTGCAAAGCATGTTTTGAAATCGTTTGCAAGCGCTAAACTTGAGATTTCATTTTTATTGTAGATGATCTTGTCTGGTGAGGTAGACTGCTTTTCGCGACCAAGAACCTTATTGATAATGCTCCACAAGATATGAGGATGTTTACTCGTGGCTTCTGCAAACAGACGCTCATGATAAGTATTCTTAGCGCGTCTAAGTTCCGTATTTAGCTTGCTCCATGTTGTGTCGTTGAGCGGAAATACGGGTGGGAAGAAACGGAGTGGACAGGACAGATGCTCCGTTTCTTCCCACCCGCATTTCCTCTCAACGACACTTCATGAAGCACCAACAGGCCCAACACTCTACGCTTCTGAACTTTGTTTTATATATATATATATATATATATATATATATATATATATATATATATATATATATATATATATATATACATATATATATATATATATATATATATATATATATATATATATTGCGTATTCTATAACGACCCCCCCCTCGACACTCCACCTCAACTCAAGAAAATAGGTGGTAGCACCACCCCACGAGAAAAAGTGGTCACTGCGCCTTCGTTGACACCCTACAGCAATTCTATAAGTGTAGCGTCGTCATCAGTCGAGGGTCGTTTAAGAATACAGGGGTTAGTGTTGCTCTATTTTTACAGCAAAGCTGTATATGGCTAAGTTCCAGAAAAAATTGCGGGTGTGTATCGAGCCGTGTATATCCCGAATTTCTCCCCATATGTGGGCCGATCCCGAAGATTGTGCGATATTGGACCGACCCGCGGCGGAGGTGGACCAGGCTTTAAGCATTCCGCCAATTTGCAAAAATAAATTTAATAACTTAGGTCCAAATACAACCCGTATCAGATATTACGCTGATAAGAACAGATACTATTTGACCCGCGTCGGGCATGTCTACGTTCGCACCGCCCTCTCTTTGTCGGCGTTCCAAGCGCTTGCGTATCTCCTTTCCTTCCGCTCTCCCGTGCGTGCTGCCCACAAAGACCGCAAGGCGGAAAGAAATGCGAACCGTTCATGTGGCCCCGATCCTGCAAACTTGAAACGTTTGATCGGAGTTACGGCCAGGTTTCAGAGGGAGATTGTGGGGAACCGATTTGGTGTGGCCTGTGTTGTGTGACCGCCTGTGGTTTTCGAGTGACCTCACAACCATTATTGCACTGCGGGACGTCGACCAAGGCACGATCGCCTTGGCTACGGTGAAACGGTTTGTATGGTGAGGTGCGTGTCTGTTCTACGAGCCAGATTAGTAAATGGTGTCGTGCCGCGTATTGCAACAATACATTCTGAGGCTCAACATCGTGGAGGAGTGACTAGTAGCGCCTCGCCTTTCATTTATGTGCATACGGCGTTTGACGCAGGGCACTGGGCAGTTCGCCAATAAGAGGCCCACATACACAGCTTCTAAGACGCCCGAATTCTACCCAAGTAGTGATAAATTAACTGCATCTTCATTTTTCCATTATTATTATTATAAAAACTAAATAGTTCTCTTAAGCTTCACGCAACTTCGCAGGTGATATTCCAGTTTTGCATAGTTTTCTCACATTCGCACTGTGAACACTTCTTTATCCTACCATAAACGATGCCTCATGTGGCACGCTTCCCCATAGCCGACCTACAGCAAGGAAGACATTCTCACTGCGGGTGAGGAGGTTCAGTGAAAAATGGGTGTTCCACTCCTTGAATATCGTCTAATGGCTCCAGAAAAGCTGTTACCGACGTCGCAGTGACAGGTAAAAAAAACAGTAGACATCCCTTATCAAAGTCATAAAGCATGCTCCAAGGATAACTATACGAATGCACTTGCTAGAACTCCAGTCGAAGTACTCTTGCTCAGTTTTACACCGATGCCTCAAAATCGAATGCTGGTGTGTCTTACGCAGAAGTCGGTTCATTGTTCGCAGAACGTTCTGCATTTGAAAACAACGATCTTTACGGCAGAATCATATGCTGTACGGACGGCTGTAAAGCGCATCAAGAAATTAAAACTACAAAAGCAACTGTATTCAGAGACTCCTTAAGCGTCGTAAAACTCATAATGTCGCTTAGTAAACAAAACAATCCTGTACTCAGTGAGCTTTATTCGGTTATGTGCACATCGATTACAATGTATTCAAAATTAAACTTTATGGATTTCTTACATTTAAGCACTGGAAGGCACGCGAATAACCCTGTGCAAATAAGTTATGTGGCCAGAGGGGCACAGAGTGAGTTGATAATTATCGTTGTCAGCAGCTTAATTAACTAAAATTGAATTAGCTTTTTGTTGACTGCAGTAAGTGGGCATGTTTGTATTGAAAAGTTAGAGGCAGTCGTGTGTCTCATAGTACCAGTTAGAAGAATTCTTCTAGCGTGTCTGTGCTCCGAGATATCCGACTCCAAATTTTAATTGTTGTTCGCATGATTACGCATGCAAAAGCGCTAGGGTCGGCGCAAAGCTCCTCTCTTATGTGACGCAGCACCTGCGTGCGGCGTTTAGTCTGACAACAGGGCGTAGGCATTGGCAAAGATTATAACTGTCCTCTTCCCCTCTCGGCTTTTGCACTTCACAGCGACTATTTTTAGGCATTTCTACAGCCACGTTACATCTACCCGCTGTCATCGACCACACCATCAAATACGTCTCATACCATTTCTTGACGTTATTTGGCCATCCTGGCTATTGCGCCATAAAACTGCCACATATCATCATCAGCGGCTTTTTTCAGGGGCTCAGTCTATTCGTGAATTTGTTTGACTGTGTAAAAAATCGCCAGTGTCCAGTCCCTGTCTGTCGTTCTCGTAGGCCAAGACCCCGGGTCCAGTAGCTGCAGGCAGTAATGGTGATTCCCATTAGTCGATCTGAATGATTAGTCACACCAGTGGGAATTGCAAGCAACTCCTAATTTTTTTATTCTCATGTTGTTTTTTGTTGTTTTTTATCCTGGAATGACAGCGCACGAATTCTTGCGTGAGCAATAGGGGACCTGCATAAAGCCGACAAATCTGTGCTGCAGTCAGGCGAAAGAGAGAGAGAGAAAAAACTTTATTCAATATACATAAAATAAGGCACAATGGTTGGAGCCCCTATTCAGCAGGCAACGCTTGTGTTTGGCCGCCATTCTTAGTAATATATACCGACAGGCTTTAGAAGCAAGTCATTTGCCCCGCCGCGTGCTTTTAAGTTTTGTGCTATTTCTTAGATGAAAATTGCTACTGATATGCGCTTGATAAGGTTGATGACGTTGTAAATAGTAGAGTGACCTCTAGCTCCGAAAGTCCACCATTGCGTCAGGCGGACTTCCTATATGTAATAGGTGCCTATGTCGCCCTCACAGTGTCAAGGATTGGTGGTGAGCTAGTCGCACTCTCCGAACCGGAGGGGATGGGGGGACAACAAACCCACCCCGCGTGCGTTTAGTGAGGGTTCGACTGCTGACCGGCGATAAGGTCCACGCCTGATCGACCGTGAACCAGAGGCATGAGACGGGAGGCGACGTCGTACAACACACACATTCAGTTTAATAAATTAAAATCATGCCCGAGACATAATGGAAAACAAACATGCAAACTTCCAGTAGTGGGTCCTAGCTCGCGGAAGGCGTGCGGGTCACACAGCACACGCCCTGACGCCACTCGCGCGACACTAAGCCCCCCCACGTGGGAATCATTAACACTCGCGAAATACAATAAAATACGCGACACAAATACAAAATACGCGCGACAATAAATAGGGCAAACACTAAACTACCAGGACATATAAGAAACAACACGCGATGGATAAAAAAAGGAAAGATTAAACGCGATTAGAAAGAGAGTCCGGCGGAAAGTTCTGAGAGCGGCCCGGAACACGAGGCTTATCTGGGGCGTGCTTGCCGAGGTCCGGATCTGAAGAGCGTCGGGCTGCTGCAACCTCGCTGCCGAAGATCCTGACGAACTTGCACCGTCTGTCGCTCGACCGGCGAAGACTTCGGCCTGGAGATCTCAGCCTGCCGACCACATCTTCAGCTGTTCCCCGGTGCACGACCCCACTCCTTCGTCCTCCAAGCTGCTCTGCCGGCTCGCCGAGCCGCCTCGTCCCTACGCCGCGCTCCGGCGACCCACGTGATCAACCCGTCGGGCGCGTTCGGGGACAATGGGAAGCGCTCTCCCTCATCGCCGTGCAAGCAGCGTTGCGGCTGCGGTGGCAATGTCGGCCCACTCGAGAGGGGCGCGGGCATGCACTCTGTGACACACAGCCATCGTCAGTTCGGTAGAAGCTGCTGTAATCAGCAGACCGATATTCAAGTGGATACAAGATTGCTTGAGCAAGCGCAGCTTCTTCGTACAGACTGAAGATGGTCAAAGTGCCCTCCCTTACGCCTCCCGTGGCGTTCCACAGGAAGAATTATTCAGCCCTCCATTATTCTACCTCGCCCTCCTCACACTTGCCGAGTCTCTACCTGAAATACAGCACTTTTCAAACATAGGCATATGATATATACCTTTGGGGATGTGCTGCAACTCGAGTTCAGGTACGTGCACGGCTTCTGCGGGCCGCAACAATGACACCATTCTACCTCAGCGCAAACGGCCTGCGTGTGTTTTCTGAAAAGTGCGCATTGATTGCATTTATACCGCAAGCCCATGATGCCTTATACCACAGGGCTCGGGAGCCCGAGCCCCCCTTTCCCCAATTTGTCATTGCCAAGCCTCCGCCTCCTACATCTGAGGTTTCTTTTGAGTTCACGTGATCAATTTGTCAAGTGGATAAAAGCTTATTAATAGTGTTACGTTTCGCCTACGACGCGCGGTTTAGCCGGCGCGACTGCAACAAAGCGGCAGACATTTTGGCCCGTTCGGCGTCGCCGCTACGCTCCCCGCCAAGCGCGTCCAGGCATGTTCCGATGCCACGTGTCTTCATGTGCGTGTGTGAGTGTATGTGCCATTGTGCCCGACTGGAGGCGCTACGAGAGTAGAAGTTACCTTCTCCTCCCAGTCATTGTGCCCGACCAGAGGCGCTACGAGAGTAGAAGTTACCTTCTCCTCCCAGTCATTGTGCCCGACCAGAGGCGCTACGAGAGTAGAGGTTACCCTCTCCTCCCAGTCTTTGTGCCCGACCAACGGCGCTACGACAGTATGCGTCACCTTATCCGATTGTACAATCACGTGCTCGTCTATTGAGGGGTTCCTTCTTGCCCTCAACTGCGAGAGTATAAAAACAGCTGCCCCGGACGCCAAAAAGGAGGGGCTCCGATTTCTTCTGTTGAGTAAAGTGCTCTCCCGTCTCTCTACTTCGGTCAACCTGACCGCCAACTCTTTGCGATGTTAAAATAAACAAGTTGTTTTGTTGTTACCAGTCGACTCATGCTTTGCCGGGACCTTCGGATGCTTCCAGTTGTACCCCAGGCCGCCAGGCCAACGCTACCCTTGGGGCTTGCGGCCCAGGTACAACCCACGGGCGTCAGCGCCGAGTTCCCAACCGATCGCACCAGCGGTGCGACCACAACAACCGTTGCCATCGGTGGGATCCAACCAACTGTCTGCCAGCGGTGAGATCGCGACAACGGAGGCCAGCAGCAAAGAGATGCAGTTGACTGTATGCTGAGCAGCTCAACAACGATCCGGGAGCAGTGCAACGAGCCCTGTGTGATGACTGGTTGCCTGCAGCGGAACGACTGCGCTGAACTCTTGGCTGCGAGGTTTGGTGAGTGCGGGACTTTCTTCTTCTGAGCTTTGCCAGGCTTTTGTTAGTGTCAGAAACAGAGCTGGTAATTGTGGTTGTCGTTGCTGCCGGGTTAGTTTGCGGCAAGACAATAGTAAGCAGTAGAGAAAGCAGCATTCAGAGCAGCCATGGATTTGAAGTCGTTGCGCAAACCGAAATTGCTGGAGCTTGCAAGAGAGTTGGGTCTGGATGTCTCAGACAAACTAAGAAAACCAGAACTGCTAAAGGCTATTCTTGAGTTAGAGGCTGAGGATGACGAGCTGTCGGAATGCCTTGAGACCATTGAGGAGAGGGAGACTGCAAAAAGACAGGAGCGCGAACTTAAAGAACAGAAAGAAAAAGAAGAGCGCGAACGTAAAGAACAGAAAGAAAAAGAAGAGCGTGAACTTAAAGAGCAAAAAGAAAAAGAAGAGCGTGAACGTAAAGAACAGAAAGAGCGAGAGCAACAAGAGCGCGACCGTCAACACGCTTTGGAAATGAAGCGTCTTGAGGTAGAGATGGAACGCGCTCGTAATGGAAGTCAGGCACACGGTGCAGGAGAACGCGTATTGTTCAAAATGACTGACCTGATGCGGCCGTTTAAGCTTGGAGAGGACATTGGTTTGTTCCTGGTTAACTTTGAGCGAACGTGCGAGAAGCAGGGGTTCTCTCGGGAAACGTGGCCACAGCGCTTGCTCACTTTGTTACCCGGCGAGGCGGCCGACGTAGTCGCTCGCTTGGATAGAGAGGAGGCAGAGGATTTCGACATAGTGAAATCGAGTCTTCTGAAAAAGTACCGGCTGTCAGCGGAGGCGTTCCGTCGGAAGTTTCGGGAAAATGAGAAAGGCAAAAGTGAGTCATATACAGAGTTTGCGTACAGGCTTATGTCAAACATGCAGGAGTGGCTCAAAGAAGAGAAAGCGTTTGGTGACCACGATAAAGTTCTGCAGTGTTTCGGGCTGGAACAGTTTTATAGTCGGTTACCTGAGAACGTGAGGTACTGGGTCTTGGATAGGCCAGACGTTTGTACGGTGGCTAAAGCCGCTGAGCTAGCCGAGGAGTTTGTGACGCGTCGGGCTCGCGGAGCTAAGGACGGTCAAAAGGGTGAATTTGGCTCGAAGTTTGAGAGGCCGAGGTTCACGCCCATGAGATTAAAGGGGGACACGCGTAGTGAGGATGCGAGTGAAAGCAGTCCGACCAAACGTAAAGAGACGGCGGCAGCCAAACGCAGAAAGCGGTTCGAGATGAGGCGAGCGCGCGTTTGTTATACGTGCCAGAAGCCGGGTCACTTTTCGGCGCAGTGTCCGGAAACAACACCAAAAGTTGTGTTTTTTTCATTATGCAGCACTGACGAGAACATGAAGCTTCTCGAGCCTTACATGCGAGACTTCCTCGTGAACGGGAAAGAGTGCCGAGTGCTTCGCGATTCCGCAGCTACGATGGATGTAGTTCACCCGTCCTACGTAGAACCCGATATGTTCACGGGCGAGTGCGCATGGATCAAGCAAGCCGTGGAAGCTCATAGCGTGTGTCTGCCGGTAGCAAAAGTGCTTATCGAAGGACCTTTCGGAGCGCTTGAGACGGAGGCGGCAGTGTCATCTATGCTGCCCCCCCAGTACCCGTACCTATTTTCAAACAGGTCCGATCACCTCCTGCGCGAGAAGGGGCTTTTGTTTGGTGAGGCTAGCGTTCAGGCCTTAACCAGGTCGAAGGTTCGGGAGCTCGCTGCAAAGGCGGTAGTTGCGGGGCCGACGTTATCGAACAATGAGAAAGGGTCAGAGGCGCAGCAAGCTGATATTCAGAGCACGCCCGAACTGAATAAACTTGAGTCTGTAACGTTGAAGGCGCCAGATACTGGAGAGGAAATGCCCGACACGGGAAAGTTAGAAGAGCTATCTACAGATTTGCTCATCGCGCCTACGTCAGACGGACTTGATAGGTTGCTAAAAGTCAGCCGGTCGGCTTTGATAGCCGAGCAAAAGAAGGATGGTAGCCTAGAAAACATACGCTGCAATGTCAAGGAAGGTATCGCCAGGAAAAATGCGCGTTTTGTGGAAAGAGGTGGAGTCCTGTACCGGAAGTATCTAGACCGCAGAGGAGTGGAGTTCGATCAGCTGATCGTTCCTCAATGCTATCGTCAGGATCTATTGCGCTTGACGCATGGGGGTTCGTGGTCCGGACACCTAGGAGTTAAGAAAACTAAGGACCGTCTCTTGCAAGAGTACTATTGGCCAGGGTGTTTTCGGGACGCAGACCACTTCGTGAGGTCATGTGACACCTGTCAGCGGGTGGGCAAACCAGGGGACAAATCAAGGGCGCCGTTGAGATTGGTACCTATCATTACGGAGCCTTTTAGACGGCTCGTTATTGATACAGTGGGACCTCTGCCGGTAACAGCCCCGGGGTACAGACACATTTTGACTGTGATCTGCCCAGCGACAAAGTTCCCTGAAGCAGTGCCGCTTAAAGAACTCAGCTCAGTTGAGATAGTCAATGCACTACTGTCCATATTTGCGCGAGTTGGTTTTCCTGCGGAAATCCAATCAGATCAGGGCACAGTGTTTACTAGCGCTTTGACGACAACTTTTCTCGAAAGGTGTGGGGTAAAGCTGCTACACAGCTCAGTGTACCACCCACAGTCGAATTCCGTTGAGAAGCTCCACTCCGTCATGAAGCGCGTGTTGAGAGCATTGTGTTTTGAACATCGAACTGACTGGGAGCTGTGTCTGCCTGGGGTGATGTTTGCATTAAGGACCGCGCCGCATGCAGCTACGGGGTTTTCGCCAGCTGAGCTGGTGTACGGTCGCTCGCTTCGGTCTCCGCTTCGCATGCTTCGAGAATCGTGGGAAGGCAGGGGCGACGACCCAGTCGTGGTGGAGTACGTGCTTAAGCTCCTCGAACGCTTAAGAAGGGCACAGGAGTTGTCAGGTGAAGCAATGACAAAGGCCCAGCAGAGGGCCAAGGTTTATTATGATCGGACCGCCAGGGCCCGTCGTTTTGAGGTGGGCGATGAGGTCATGATATTGCGCACATCGCTAAACAACAAACTAGACGTGCAGTGGGAGGGCCCAGCACGAATTGTTCAGAAACTGTCGGACGTTAACTACGTGGTGAGTCTGCCAGGAAAGCGGAAAGCACAGCAAGTTTACCACTGTAATCTGCTCAAACCCTATAAACAACGGGAAGCAGTGGTGTGCATGATGGTAAACGTTCCTGAAGAGCTTCCGGTCGAGCTTCCGGGACTAGGCTCAGTGACGAACAGGGAAGGCACCGGTCAAGTCATTAGTGACTTAGTCAGTGGAGCATCGCTGTCGCCTGAGCAGAAAACCGAACTACACCAGCTATTACAAGAGTTTCAAGGTCTGTTCTCTGAGAGGCCTGGTAGGACTTCTGTCCTTACTCATGATATAGAACTTACCTCCCCAGAGCCAGTACGATCCAAGGCGTACCGGGTGTCACCCCGCCAGAGCGATATTATGGAGGCTGAGGTAAAGAAAATGCTACAGCTCGGTGTTATTGAGGCAGGTGAGAGTGATTATACCTCCCCTTTGATTTTAGTTGAGGTACCGGGCAAGGAACCTCGTCCTTGCGTCGACTACCGCAGGCTTAATTCCATCACTAAGGATCAAATTTATCCGATCCCTAACATCGAGGAGCGCCTTGAGAAAGTTAGTAGCGCTCAGTTTATTTCCACCCTAGATCTTGTCAGGGGTTATTGGCAGGTTCCACTTACAGAAGAGGCTAGTAGGTATGCGGCGTTCATTTCACCAATGGCAACATTCCGTCCTAAAGTGTTGAGTTTTGGTTTGAAGAACGCGCCATACTGTTTTTCAAGCCTCATGGATAAAGTGTTGCGAGGACAGCAAGAATTCGCTTTACCGTATCTAGACGACGTAGCGATATTCTCCGCATCCTGGTCTGAGCATATGGCACACTTGCGGGCAGTGCTAACCCGCCTGCGCGAAGCGGGCTTGACAGTAAAGGCTCCTAAGTGCCAGTTAGCACAGGCCGAGGTTGTCTACCTCGGTCACGTGATTGGTCAGGGTCGTCGCCGCCCCTCTGAAATAAAAGTGGCCGCTGTGCGAGACTTTCCGCAACCGCGCACGAAGACCGATATTCGGTCGTTCTTAGGTGTCGCCGGCTACTATCAGAGGTACATCCCCAGGTACTCTGATATCGCGGCTCCCCTGACGGATGCTCTAAGAAATACAGAGCCTCAAACAGTCGTCTGGGACGAGACAAAGGAAAGAGCTTTTAGCGCCCTAAAGAGTGCCCTAACAAGCCAGCCTGTGCTACGATCGCCAGACTATACAAAAGGGTTCGTTGTTCAGTGCGATGCTAGTGAGCGAGGCATGGGCGTTGTACTGTGCCAACGGGAAAAGGGAGAAGTAGAACACCCCGTCCTGTATGCTAGTCGTAAGCTGACCAGTCGTGAGCAGGCGTATAGCGCCACCGAGAAAGAGTGTGCATGTCTCGTGTGGGCCGTTCAGAAATTGTCATGCTATCTAGCCGGCTCGAGGTTTATCATTGAGACGGATCACTGCCCTCTCCAATGGCTGCAGACCATCTCTCCCAAAAATGGCCGCCTCCTGCGCTGGAGCCTCGCTTTGCAACAATATTCCTTTGAGGTGCGTTACAAGAAGGGGAGTCTCAACGGTAACGCCGATGGCTTAAGTCGAAGCCCCTAACGTAGGAATCAGCCTCAAAATTGTTTGTTACTGATGTTTTTCTTCCTGAGGCAGGATTTTTTTTAACATATTGCTTTTGTTTAGTGTTTCAAAGTGATGATATGCTTTTTAGTGCAATTTTCCAATTTGTGGACGCGTTCTGAGTGATGCTAGACTACTGTAAGGAACTAGGCAGTGGTAAAAAAAGGGGAAAGAGCCTGGCAGGGCTTAGTGAGGGTTGTGCCGTGCTTGCTGACTGAGCGGTTGAGTTTCAGCGTAGTTCTAACGCTTGCCGGGAACGAGAACAAAAATGTGAACTCTCCCGAAGTCACTTTGCAGTGTCCCGTGCGAACCTGAACGAGAGAACGAGGCCTTCTCTGTGCGCTGCGCTCAAGAAACGTCGAGGGACGCCCGACTTCGGTTATGAGCATCATCGAGCGACATCCCTCCGGACAGCGGATGCAGTCCCCTGTCCATCGGGATCTCCTTCCCCCGGCGGGGCGGTCTGTTACGTTTCGCCTACGACGCGCGGTTTAGCCGGCGCGACTGCAACAAAGCGGCAGACATTTTGGCCCGTTCGGCGTCGCCGCTACGCTCCCCGCCAAGCGCGTCCAGGCATGTTCCGATGCCACGTGTCTTCATGTGCGTGTGTGAGTGTATGTGCCATTGTGCCCGACTGGAGGCGCTACGAAGTAGAAGTTACCTTCTCCTCCCAGTCATTGTGCCCGACCAGAGGCGCTACGAGAGTAGAAGTTACCTTCTCCTCCCAGTCATTGTGCCCGACCAGAGGCGCTACGAGAGTAGAGGTTACCTTCTCCTCCCAGTCTTTGTGCCCGACCAACGGCGCTACGACAGTATGCGTCACCTTATCCCATTGTACAATCACGTGCTCGTCTATTGAGGGGTTCCTTCTTGCCCTCAACTGCGAGAGTATAAAAACAGCTGCCCCGGACGCCAAAAAGGAGGGGCTCCGATTTCTTCTGTTGAGTAAAGTGCTCTCCCGTCTCTCTACTTCGGTCAACCTGACCGCCAACTCTTTGCGATGTTAAAATAAACAAGTTGTTTTGTTGTTACCAGTCGACTCATGCTTTGCCGGGACCTTCGGATGCTTCCAGTTGTACCCCAGGCCGCCAGGCCAACGCTACCCTTGGGGCTTGCGACCCAGGTACAACCACGGGCGTCAGCGCCGAGTTCCCAACCGATCGCACCAGCGGTGCGACCACAACAACCGTTGCCATCGGTGGGATCCAAACAATAGCATTGTTGCACGGGTGTGCTCGGCTTCTTGGTAATTTATATTGCCCCTCATTTTTTTTTCGTATAGTAGAGGAATTACGCATGTATACATGAAAGGCAGCGTTGACTATATATACTTAACGTAATGAATAACATGCATGCAGCGCTGTGTTCACTGCCATCGCTTTGGCGCGAGACTCGAGCTCGTGTTGTTGATGCCAAGAGCTACGACTGTTCGTAAAGAGCATTTCGGTCCCTTGGACGAGTTTAATTATTCCCCCTTTTATTTGTTGGAGACGCGAGGTAACCTTGGAAATTGGAACTCTGAAGCTGGACGCTGGCCACTGCTGCGACCATGCCAGACGAAACCAGCCAGCGCGATACACCACAGGCCCCAGCGGACATCATTGTTTTTGGTGTGTTGTGCCAGTGTGAATCCTGCCATCTTTAGCAGCACCGATGATAATGACGTAGAGGATTGCTTGTCATCTTATGAGCGGATGAGCCAACACAAGTGGAACGACGCCACCAACGTGCACAACAGGATATTTTACTTAACCGACGTCGCGAACCTCTGGTTCCGAAACCACGAGCATGACCTCATCGCGATCGAGTGCGTTCAATGCAAGTTTCGCAGAAGTGTTTGGGCGCTCCGCTGTGCGCAAGCTTCGCGCTGAGCAACGCTTACGTGGGCGCGCGCAACATCACGGCGAAACGCATACTTCTGCACGCGCGTGAATCCATTCATGGCAGAACAGGACGAGATCCAGCACATCAGGACGCCTTTCAAATTTTGCTAACGAAGGATCCACGCACCATTGCTGCCGTCATCAATATGTGCCACAGTCTTGACGAGCTACGGAAACTACGTGTCTTAGATCGGCGCCCAACACCTACACAAGATTATCTATAGCAGCATTGGCTATTGGCGTTAATCAGGCAACTCTGCTAGCGTTGATAAAATAATTTGTGTGCAAGAAGTTGTGCGCGAGGAGGAAGAATTTGTGTGCGACAGCTCTTCATCTTGCCAACCAGAGGAGAATTCCTACTATTTGGCTCAGTGATCCAACAGATGTTTCATGATCAAGTCACTGAAGCTGTTCCATCTCTGCGTCAGCAGGCTCCGGTGGCAGCACCTCTGACGTATGCCGAAGCCGCTGCATGGGCGTCGGTTCTGCCGGTCTTCATTCCTTCGCCTTTGCCTCGACAGCCAGCGGCTCCCTTTTTTGATGTATACAGCAGCAGGGTGCAAACCCTTAGCGCACTGCTGACAACCGCCCAATATGATACGCCTGCGGCACCCAGGAACTTGTAGCGCGTTTCTGCCGCCGGCGCTTCGCGGCCTTCGCGGGCACTGCGCGAGCCATACTTACGGCTTCCGACCATTTCGTATGCCCCAAAAGCCGCCACCGGAAGTCTACGCGGCTGCTGACCAACCAGCTTCACAGCCCTTTGATACTCGTCGCTCGCCTTCCACTCGTCGCCGCACTCTCTTATCCATGCGTCGTAGACCCAGCGCCGGTACTACTGAGGCGGAAAACTATTTTCAGCAGTTCCTGAGGCACGAATTGCGTTTTCGTCGGAACATCAAAGACCTTACTTTCTCCTTCATAACGTTATTGAAATGTTTGGTTATGGTACCAAAACTGTTGCGCTCGTCGATACAGGTGCTGCTGTATCCGTGATAAGTAAAGAGCTTTGTCGCTCATTATGTGACCACGACGCGTTCGGTAATATCGCTTTGAACTGCAAGTGCACAACAAATTCAGCCATTCGCTATGTCCACTGCCAAGGTGCTGATTGAAGATATTTTGTACTCGATGAAATTCCTTATGATAAATTCTTGCTCCCATGATGTGATTCTCGGCTGGGATTTTCTGTCGCGCGCCATCATGCGGACGATCAAAGTGCACGTGCCGAGATCCCGTTCTCCGTTCTGTGCCACTTGCCATCTCACGACGTGCAAGTTCATAATGTTAGCAGGATCTTTGTCGCTTCAGATATTGACCTGCCTTCCCACAGTGTTGTCTTTGTCCCTCTTTCATACGCATCGTTTGTCGACGCAACGGTCTTGTTTACACCGGCTGCCGTCTTCAGTCGCCGGCAGCCTATACGGTTGCGATTCGCTCTCCTCATGCATCGCCACGGTGCTGGAGAAATGCTTGTTTCTAACCCACATTCGTACAACTTCGCTTTGCACTGTGGTGATACTACTGGCATTATCCAGACTGTGGACGCTGACGTTACTGTGCATTTCCCTGTTACCGATGCTCTTGCTAATGCCAGCGCAACAGCCCTGGCGACATCCGCGATTGGACTTCGGCATGCGACCAAGCCTTCACCACTTCGCGCCGTCTAATAACCTCGCAGCCCGTCCTACGTCACTACGACCCGAGTGATCCGACCGAAGTTCATACGGAAGCCAGCGGCATTGGCCTTGGAGCTATCCTCTCACAGCGCAAGACCGACTTCCCAGAATATGTGGTTGCCTAGGCGGCTCGTACCCTCACAGAGGCAGAAAGAAATTACTCTATCACAGAAACAGAGTGTTTAGCTATCGTTTGGGTCTGAAGCAAATTTCGTCCTTACTTGTATGGCCATCCCTTCGACGCTGTGACAAACCACCACACGCTGTGCTGGCTTGCGTCACTGAAAGATCCGTCGGGGCGTTTTGGACGTTTGGTTCTTCAGGTCCAAGGATTTGACATTCGCGTTATCTATCGCTCCGGGAGTCAACGTTCCGATGCAGATACGCTCTCCCGATCACCCATGCCATCCGACGAAACGCCGCCCGCATCCAACAAGTGCCCCGTTACCACGCTTATACTGCATGTCACCGACATACCTTGAGAACAGAGAAAAGATCCGTACATAATTGCGGCCTCTCATTGACGTTCTCACCGTTTCTGCAACGGCTGCATGCCCTCGAGCCCTTCGTCGCCATGCCACCCGTACCGTGTTACGGGACGCCCCCTTGTACCACCGGAACTATCAGCCAGATGGTCGCAAATCACTTTCATCTCTCACCATTTGCGTTCAGGCGTATGCGCGTATTTTCACGCCGACCCACAACAAGCTCATGCTGGCGTCCTGAAAACCTACGAGCGGCTTCGCCAGCGGTACTATTGGCGCGGCCTGTATTCCTGTGTCCGCAAATACATTCGGTCCTGTGACATCTCATACGCCAGGCTCACTGCAACCTTTACTGTGTCTTGCGTGTCCTTTCGACCAGGTTAGCATCGAACTCTATGAGCATCTACCTCTACGAACTTTTCCATGTACAGCTGCGGGAAATCGCTGGATAATTGTAGCAGTAGACCAGTTAACAAGACATGCCAAAACTGCTGCCCTTCTTTCGGCTGGCGCTCGCGAAGTCGCCAAATTCATATGGCGGCATTTCATCTTACAGCATGGCGCACCGAGAGAACAGCTCAGTGACCGAGGCCGTGTCTTCTTGTGTGGTGTTATTAATGAGCTACTCGCAGAGTGTCGCATTATTCATCGCAGTACTGCGGCGTATCACCCACAGAATAACGGTCTAAAGGAACAGCTCAACCGTGTTCTTGGTGACGAGCCCATAATGTGCTCACGTGCTCATCTTACCATTCCAATTTGGACGACGTCCTCCCTTTTGTCATGTACGCGTATAATATCCCCCTCAGGCTACCACAGGCTTCTCACCATTTTTTATTATTCTCTACGGACGTGAATCATCCTCTGGCCTCGACATCGCACTTCCGTATCACACGGACGTCTTTCAATTCACCCCTCTTCAAGAAGTTGCTCTGCATGCTGAACAGTGCCGTCAGCTGACTCGCTAATTCCCGTCCGATACCCAAGGCATTCCAAAAGATCTCCAAGCGAACACAATCAGCCTGTATCAACCTCCGCTGCAAGATTCTCACCACCACCTTCATCCTCATTATTAACGTCTTATCTACTCTTTCTACACCCTTTCCCCTTCCCCCAACGCCGAGTAGCAAGTCAGAACATTGATTCAGGCCGACCTCTCAGCTTTTCTATCATAATAAATACCTCTCTCTCTCAGCTGTTGATTCTGACATCAGGCTTCAGTTGCCATTCTACGCTCCAGGACTCAGGCCGCAGCTTGCTCCAAATATCAGGGTACGTACCGGATCATTGAGTGTACATCACCCATGAATTATGTGGTCGAACCGGTGATGCCATCGTTGGACAAGCGCCGTCATGGCCGCGAGACGTTTCACACCTGCCGCCTAAAGCCGTAACACGACTCTCTCGTCGTGTCATCTACTTAGGCCGCCAGGTCACCGCCAGGGCAGTGCCCAGGCTGGAACACTACGGGCACCGCCATAAATTTGGCGCGAGACGCGAGCTCGTGTTCTTGATGCCAAAAGCTAGGATTGTTCGCACAGAGCGTCTTTTGATCCCGCAGACAAGCTTTAATGCATCCCCCTTTCATTAAAAAGAAGGAATGTAGCAAACGGTTCTTCATTTCTAACGGTATGGATCGATTCTACCTATATAATATGTTGTTTGATGCTTATCTTTTCAAAATGCTTTACAAGTTTCATGAATCCTGAAATACCTGCAGACTTCAACGATCCCTCCGATCGAGACGTATTTCCAAGATGCCACATTCACAGGCGCGACATGCGATCCAAATACCTTCCGAGCAGCGCTGGCAATCGTCAGTGGTGAGAAGCCAGATGACCGGATCCACCAACATCAGCAACAACTAACCATTAAAGCACTTGAACTCCAAGCCATCCTATATGCCATAGTGAGGCTGAGGGAAGAGGCAAAAAACGGTACAGAAGACAAAGGATGCAATAAATTCACATTTTCAGATACTCTTAGGGCGCCCTATAGAGCAGCTGACGGCGACACCATGACATCATGAGTCTGTAAGTGGGCGCATGATATCGATGTCGCATGCGCATCTTTACGCCGAGGTAACGACACGGTGGTGCGTGTAGACTGGCTCCCAGGGCACTCGGGCAGCATCGGCAATGGTGCAGCTCACAGTGCAGAGAGCGAGCTGTTACTTTCCCGCTCATCTCCTCTGGCCCGGTCCCTCTCATTCAAGTGCACCTGGACCCAGAACAGAAATGCAAGCGACTCAAAGTGCAAGTACAACGGTAGCTGAAGGCGAATGTGCCATACAATGCCGACCCTTTTGCCAAGGAGCTTTCTCAGGGGGCGCAAGTCTTGGTACACAAGGCCAGGACCGTCGTTGCCCTCACCGAAGACGTACTGGATAAGTGGTGCGCGTACGCCGTTTCTAGAAAAACTCGAGGTCATCATCAAAGGCAACGCCAATAGACCTTGGCAACGCCTCGACAACGAGGAGGAAGACACCGAGCCGAACCAACGGCCTGGTCGCTTGCCGCGTGACGACACATTTTTCGTATTCCGGCAGTAGGCGAGGAGACGCCGGCGCGGGAACACATTCTTTTGTGATCGTGGCATGTTGTGCCAGAGCTAATTCGGCGTGTGATATGTGCAATCGACGTTGCGGTGGCTGTGCTACTGCTCGGTTAAACATGACAGGGGCAACTAGCCATGTCATTTAAGTGTGTGCCAGCGTGCCGTGCAAACTACCTCAACGAGCCGTAGGTACCCATGTTTTCCGTTCCGAAGCAGAACTGTCATAAGTGGCTACGAAGCAATACGGCGGAAGGACTACGAAGTGACCAGACCTACAAAAGTAGGTGAACTAATTTCTAACAACCCCTCAATTTATTTTTAAAAAGACCATGCTGCTGTCTGCGAACCGTACACTGGGCAGCTTTTCTCAGCGTCGCTTTCTCTCGGCAGTTCCTCACAAAAAAAAAAGTCGCAGTTTCGCCAGAAAGGCGAAGCATCGACTGCAATATCAAATTAGTAGACAGTCATACAAAGTAGGGATATAGCACTTTTATCGGCCGTATGAACTTGTAAACGTTTCCTTGCTAACTAAATTAACAACCATGGTGTCAGCGCGCACAGCAAACATGAACACGTCACACTCGATGACCGCGGGCACTCGTCGTCGAAATGCTGGCGTGAGCGAGCACTCCACAAGTCGACGTCGGGCAATATGGCGTGGTTCTTGAGCTTTGAGTATGGCTTTACGGGCGTACTCTGACATGGAATTCAGGCTAGCAGGCAGAATGGTGTCGAAAGGTAGCGTAGGGTCGCGGTCAAACAAGAGGAAGAATGGAGAGAAGCCGGCAGTATCATGGCGAGACGAATTATAGGCGAAAGTAACGAACGGCAGCGCAACGTCCCAGTCGCGATGGTCAGCGGAGACATACATGGACAGCATGTCAGTAAGGGTGCTGTTAAGGCGCTCGGTTAGACCGTTCGTTTGTGGATGGTAAGCAGTCGCAAGTTTGTGTTTAGTCGCGCACGAGCGCAGAATGTCGTTGACAACTTTAGAAAGAAAGTAGCGGCGCGGGCGGTGAGGAGCTGTCGAGGGGCGCCGTGGTGAAGGATGACGTTCTCTAGGAGGAAGTCGGCGACATCGGTTGCACAGCTTGTCGGAAGAGCCCGTTTGACTGCATATAGGGTGGCGTAGTCTGTTGCTACAGCAATCCACTTGTTTCCCGAATCAGATGTAGGAAAAGGGCCTACAAGATCAACACCTACACGGAAGAATGGTTCTGATGGTACGTCAAGTAGTTGAAGGCGACCAGCAGAGAGTGTGGTCGGCTTTTTGCGTCGTTGACAAAGGTCACACGCAGCGACGTAATGGCAGACGTCACGGTATAGACCAGGCCAATAGAAGCGCCGACGCAAGCGGTCATAGGTCCGTGACACGCCAAGGTGACCCGCAGTAGGGACATCATGAAGCTGGGCGAGAACAGTCTGACTCAGATGCTCAGGCACAACAAAGAGTCGGGCAGGGCCGTCCGGGCGCATGTTAGAGCGGTACAATATACCATCGGGCATCGTTGAAGTGAGCCGTTGAATAAGGTCTTGTAAGGATGCGTCCCGACGTTGTTCGGCTCCAATATCGCGAAAAGCAGCCAGAGAGAACGGTGACAGGTATGCCGGCCGCAGAAACGTCAGGAGGGTCGACAAAATGGCGCGACAAGCAGTCCGCATCTTGATGTAACCGGCCGGTCTTGTATACAACTGAATTGTTGTATTCTTGATGGCGCAGAGCCCAGCGGCCAAGGCGCCCTGAAGGATCTTTGAGGGACGAAAGCCAACACAGAGCGTGGTGATCAGTGATGACTGTCAATTGGCGGCCGTACAAATAGGGGCGGAATTTACCCACTGCCCAAACGAGAGCCAGACACTCGCGTTCGGTGATGGAATAATTGCGCTCAGCAGAGGAAAGAAGGCGGCTGGCGTAGGCAATAACACGTTCTCGCCTTTGTTGTTTCTGTGCCGAGATAGCGCCAATACCGTGGCCACTGGCATCGGTACGGACTTCTGTTGGAGCTGACGCATCAAAGTGAGCTAGAATGGGCAGGGACGTAAGCAGTCCAATCAGCTCGGTGAAAGCACCAGCTTGCTCAGGGCCCCAAATGAATGCGGCGTCTTTCTTGAGGAGCTGAGTGAGAGGGCGCGCAACGTTCGCAAAATTTCGGACAAACCGACGGAAGTAGGAGCAAAGGCCCAAGAAGCTGCGAACATCCTTGGCACATGTTGGCCCCGGAAAGTCTTTCACTGCCAGTATTTTATGGGATCAGGGCGTACACCAGAAGAATCGACGAGATGCCCGAGCACAGAGATTTCCAGACGGCCGAAGTGGCACTTGGACTAATTTAATTGTAGCCCCGCCTGACGGAAAACAGATAGGATCTTGATAGGCTTCGAGGTGTGTCGCAAAAGTAGGAGAAAAAACGATCACGTCGTACAGGTACCAGAGGCAGATGGACCACTTGAAACCATGTAGGAGGGCGTCCATCATTCGTTCAAACGTGCCCGGGGCATTACACAAACCGAAAGGCATCACTTTGAACTGATAAAGGCCATCGGGAGTAATAAGTGCTGTCTTCTCGCGGTCCATGTCGTCTACGGCAATTTGCCAGTAGCCGGAGCGAAGGTCGATGGATGAAAAATATTGTGCTCCATGCAGGCAATCCAGGGCATCGTCAATGCGTGGTAGCGGATAGACGTTCCTCTTGGTTACCTTGTTGAGGTGTCGATAATCCACGCAAAATCGCCAACTGTTGTCCTTCTTTTTTAACTAGTACAACAGGGGATGCCCATGGGCTGCAAGAAGGTTCGATGATGTCTCGAGAAAGCGTCTTGTCAACTTCATGTTGGATGATTTGTCGCTCAGTAGGTGAGACGCGGTAGAGTCGCCGATGGATCGGGCTCGCATCACCGGTGTTTATTCGATGTTTTACGACAGATGTTTTTCCTAGAGGGCGCTCTCCAAGGTCGAATATGTCCCAGTATGAGGCCAGGAGGCAACGTAGTTCAGAAGCACGCTGGGGCGGAAGGTCGGGAGCAATCATTTTTGTTAGGGCATTCAAGTCTGAAGGGAGAGGGGTCGAAGCAAGAGTTGAACACGAGGAGCTGTTACAAGTTAAAGCCGAAATGTTGTAGTCTCTGGCCGGCGTTATTTGCGCCAGGAATATTCCGCGCGGGAGTACTTGTGTACAAAGTCCAAAGTTCACAAGTGGAAGGCAGGACGGGTTGTCCGAAATGGTAATGACGGTGTGACGAAAAGCGACGTTATGCGAGAGCAAGACATCCGGATTAGGGGATACGATGTAGTCACCGTCTGGTATAGGTGGAACGGGGGAGACACCTATATAGGTAACGGCACGGTGCGGGAGGCAAATATGCTCTGTGGAACATAGCCGTATCGGAGCACTATCGGGAGGGTCAATAGCAGTAGGTAGAGCGAGTTGCACAGCACCAGCAGACCAGTCTATCAAAGCGGAATGTGTAGACAGAAAGTCAAGGCCCAGAATGAGGTCGTGAGGGCAGTGCTCTAGAACATAAAATAAAACAGAAGTATGATGTCCGGCGGCACTCACGCGAGCCGGACACATGCCAATAACGGCTGGTGTTCCACTGTCGGCGACTTGGACCACAGGCGACGGGGCAGGAGTAAGGACTTTCTTGAGACGATTCCGAAGCTGAACGTTCATCACAGATATGTGCGCGCCAGTGTCAATCAGAGCCGTAACAGGTGCACCATCCACGTTCACTTTAGTGAGGTTCCGATGTGCGGGCAAGGTCAGAAGAGGATTTTTGCGTCGGGTCGGTTTGGCAGCATCACCTCCAGGTGCTGCACCCGTTAGTTTTCCGGAAGGGTGAGCCGGAAGGAGCTAAGGGACGGTGATCGGCGAGATGGGGGCGATCGGGAGAAGCGGCGACGTGGCGAAGGAGAGCGGCTAGAGCGGGTAGGCAGAGAAGTGTCGCCAGAATGTACTGGCTGCGTTTGCGGGGGGAACCGAGGAGCAGCATGAGGGCCGTGGGATGGGAGGTAGGGCCAGTGGGCCTAGATCCACAAAGACCGGCAGTGACGTGAAATATGGCCGATATGGCCACAAGTGAAGCATATAGGCTTGTCGCCTGGAGTGCGCCATTCGGCCGGATTGCGATACCGCGTTGGGGCATTCAGGCTGCGGGTGCGTATGACAGTGCTGGACGGAGTGTAGTCAGGTCGATTAACTGAGCACACGTTGGTCAAGCCAATGTTGGGCAATTCCTGGCGCACGACGGACTGTATCAGTGAGACGGTCGCCTGGCAATTGTTGGGGCCATGGGTTGGGGTTGTTATAGGAGATGCGGCTTCTATTTCACGTCGGATGATATGTAGGACGTCATCAGAGCGATCGAGCGTGGGCGCACTGCGGAGGTCTTCGCAAGTGGACGTAGCAGCCGTGTTGGGAAGGCGGGGAAATGGCTGGGCAATGCGGCGACTCTTGGCTTCTTCAAACCGCCAGAATTCGCTAATAATGGCTTGCACAGTGGAAGAATTCTTGAAAACAAGGAGGTGGAAGGCATCATCTGCTATGCCCTTAATGACGTGTACAACTTTGTCAGGTTCGGACATCTTCGGATCCACTTTGCGGCACAGAGCGAGCACGTCCTGGATGTACGTGAGGTAGGATTCAGTGCACGTCTGGACACGCGAAGCAAGGTCCTTTTGGGCGGCGCGCTGACGTCCAACAGGCTTGCCAAACAAATCTTTCAGCTTCTGTTTACAAATGCCCCAGCTGGTAAGTTCCTCCTCGTGGGTCTGAAACCAGACGCGTGCCGTGCCCGCGAGGTAAAATATCAAATTAGCGAGCATGATATATATATATATATATATATATATATATATATAATTCAGTGAGAAGTTCTGTAGGCCCGGTGCATAGGTAGTTTTAGAAACGAAGGTGCACACTTACGAAAATTGCATCTTTAATGTTTTTTAAAAATTGCATTGCGAAAATTGCAAAATTGCGAAATGCATTAAAGATGCAATTTCCGTAAGTGTGCACCTTCGTTTCTAAAACTAATATATATATATATATATATATATATATATATATATATATATATATATATATTGTAACGTAGATTGAAGACGGGCTCTTACAAAATAGACGCTTCTGTTTAATGGCGGGCCAGGACAAGAACCAAGTCCCGTCTTTGAGGACCAAATACTGGCCGTCCAGCGCGCCCGTGATCGGGCCGGCAGACTAGATCTGTCAGCCCCGTCGTGGGATTAGCCGGGTGCGCGTTTTATCGTGCTTTGCTGGACCAAATAAAAGTTTATTCACTCACTCACTCACAAGAACAAGCAGCTCACGCGCTTCCTCGTCTTTCAGGGCGCCGACCTTTGCGCGCGCCGTCCCGCGGTGCGCGCAAAGACACATCATTGTGTCAATTCGAAAAGCGACCGTCTCGGTCGCGTCAAAACGTTCTTGCGGCGACAAGAAATGGAGCTCCTCAGGAGCATATCGGCGTTCACGTACGCGCATAGTAGGGTTTCATGCGCACTACATGAACAACTTCAGCGCGAGGACGACGACGGGGCGAACCGGGGTCAGAACTTCAGGGAACGACTTCGTAGGTCATGTCACTAAGGCGGCGTGTAACCTTGTAGGGACCGAAATACCGGCGGAGCAACTTTTCCGAGAGTCCACGGCGACGGATGGGCGTCCAGACCCACACGAAGGCGCCGTGGACGTCGCGTCGACCCTGGTTGTAGCGGAGGGTGTCGATATGCTGTTGGCTCCGGATACGATGCCGAGTAAGCTGGCGGGCTTCTTCGGCTCTTTGTACGAATTCTTCCGCGTGTTCGCTGGGCGGGCTATTATCAACCAGAGGTAGCATGGAGTCAAGTGTTGACGTGACGTGGCGCCCGTATAAAAGCTCGAACGGCTTATACTCTGTAGTCTCCTGCACAGCAGTGTTATACGCGAAGGTCACATAGGGTAAAATCTCGTCCCACGTCTTGTGCTCTACGTCGATATACATGGAGAGCATATCAGCCAGCGTTCTGTTCAGACGTTCCTGTTAATCCATTGGTTTGAGGGTGATACGCAGTGCTCTTGCGGTGAGAGCAATGCGTCAGCTGGAGAACGTCCTGCATAAGTTCGGCTGTAAATGCTGTACCGCGGTCGGTAATGACAACAGACGGTGCCCCATGTCGTAGGACGATGTGGCGTACAAAGAACTTGGCCCTTTTCATACGAGGTTGCTTGCGGAATAGCTTCGGTTTCGGCCTACCGGGTTAAGTAGTCGGTAGCGACGACTATCCGTTTGTTGAGCGAGGAGGTCACTGGGAATGGCCCAAGTAGATCCATTCCTATTTGTTGGAACGCTGCTTAAGGAGGGTTCACAGGGTGGAGAAAGCCAGCTGGTTTAACTGGTGGTTTCTTGCGGCGCTGACAATCACGGCACGTCTTGACGTGCCGTTGCACAGAAGAAAAACGCCGGGGCCAGTAATACTTCTGTCGTATCCTTGCTAATGTCTTAGCGAATCCCAGGTGTCCCGCACATGGCGCATCATGGCAGGCTTGCAAAATGTCTTGGCGCAGCGCCGACGACACGACAACGAGGTACGTATTTAGACCGCTTCCGCAGTTTTTCCTGTAAAGGACGTTGTTGTGCAAAGAGTACGATGATAAGCCGCGCACGAGCGACCGAGGTAAGACACCTTCAGCTCCTTGAAGGTGCTCGATCAGCGGCAGCAGTGCACTGGTGCTCAGCCATCTTTATGGCGTCGATATGCCGACAAATGGCAAGTCATGGTCAGGGTCCGAGGACGTCGTAAGGAGTGGTGCGCGTGACAAACAGTCGGCGTCGCTGTGCTTCCTTCCAGATCGGTAGACAACTGTAATGTCGTACTCTTGTAAGCGCAGGCTCCAACGGGCTAGTCTGCCTGAAGGATCTTTGAGGTTGGCGAGCCAGCACAGGGCATGGTTGATCGCTGACAGCCTTAAAGGGTCTACCGTACAAGTAGGGTCGGAATTTACCAATTGCCCACACAACCGCTAAGCATTCTTTTTCAGTGGTTGAGAAGTTTTTCTCGGCCTTGGTGAGACTGCGGCTTGCATAAGCAATGGGGCGTTCCGCACCAGCGTGCCACTGCACAAGAACTGTGCCGAGACCGGTATTGCTGGCGTCAGTATGAATTTCAGTGTCAGCGTCTTCATCGAAATGAGCAAGTATTGGGGCCGCTTGCAAGCGCTTGCGCAATTCATTGAACGACTGCTGCTACTCGTCCGACCAAATGAAAGGCACATCGTCGCGTGTGAGCCGTGTCACAGGCTCAGCAATTCTCGAGAATCCCTCGACGAAGTGCCTATAATATGCGCACAAACCAAGGAAGCGCTGGACAGCCTTCTTGTCTGTGGGTGGCGAAAACTCGGCTACGGCAGCTAACTTGTCGGGGTCTGGTCGGACGCCTCTAGGACCAACGACACGGCCAAGAAATTGGAGCTCTTGGAACCCGAAGTAGCATTTTTCAAGCTTGATGGTGAGGCCGGCAGTGCGGATCGCCGCGAGGACACTCTCGAGTCGTGCGAGATGTTCGTCAAACGTGCTCTAGAACACGACGACGTCGTCCAAGTATACGAGGCAGGTTTGCCATTTGAGTTCAGCAAGCACGGTATCCATCATCCGCTGAAAGGTGGCAGGTGCGGAACAGAGACCGAAGGGGAGAACATTGAACTCATAGAGCCCGTCAGCAGTGGCGTAGCCAGAAATTTCGTTTGGGGGGGGGGGGGGGGGGTCTCACGTTGGAGCTTGACCTCCTCACACAGTTTGTCGAGGGATCAAATAATGAATAACAACTGCATTGCAATTGCCAAAGATGTTGCAAACAAATTCTTGAACGCTACGCACTGTCAAGACAAGTAAAATATGTATTTTTTTCATAAAAGAATGTATTCTTATGTCCTAAAAATCGTGCCAAAAATAACTGATATCGATGCTTCCATGTTGTTTGTCTATTTATTAAGAAAAAAAATCACACGAACTTTAGAACTATATCAGTGCGAAACCAGCAAAGCAGTGCATGCCGCTGATATGATAAATATAAAGGCCGTGAAATGAACAAGTTGAGGACAAATATGTTAATGATACTTTGTCATTCGAATGCCTTGTTTACATTTTTGTACATATGCAACGGCCAGGGAAAAATCTCAGTGGGGCTGTCCTTCATTCCAATGTACTGCGCAGGAGCAGCTGTCACCGGTTGCATATTGTAATTGCACCGAAATCGTAGTCGCAACAGAGATCACATATAAAAAGCAGCAGTTCTGCAAAGCATACATTAGAAATTCGAAGTACAATGGAATGCACAAATGCCAAGATAAAGATTGTTAAAAAGCAACAAAAGAAGTGTCTCTGAAAACAAAGTTAACTGAATGTATCCACAAAACCTCGCAACAAGATATTTAAGTATACGTATAAGTAACCAATAAATCGACGTATCAAAGAAAAAATCACTTCATACAGGGTGTTCCAGCTAATTTTAGCCAGAGTTTTAAAATATGCCGATACACCTAAGACGACGCGACCAAAGGCATGTTGCTCACTTTTGTACGTAGTGTGTCACGCTATATTTTGTATTTTGATTTATTAGATTTTTAGTCAAGATTAATAAGCAAACTTCTGAAGTAACGAAGTTAGGAAAAAAATTCCATTTAGAAAATTGCAGAGCGGTTTACAAAGCGTCCAAATAAACAGTTTCTGTATTTCTATATATATATATTAGGTATAAGTGTATTTCAGCTTACTGATGATGCCCGCTAACTATACAAAACTAGTGACATGCCCGCTTGCGCGTGGTGTTTGCACTGCTCCCCAACGTTCATCGAACAAACAGCCATAGGCACGCTACCACTTAAAAGGCGACAGGGCAACCACGTAGGCGTCGGCTGTGCCGTTTACGCCAGCGATGTGCTCCCCTCGCAAAAGTTCGTTATAGCGATAAGCAGATGCAGCGGCTATCGCTTGTGCTGCCGGAAGCAACATGCCCGTCATTTCGCGATAGCTGTAAGCAAACTGAACATCCCTGAATGAAAAAACTCAGTTTTCAGAATGCTGAAAATGGTGGAATAAGAGTATAATTAATGACCAGACGCAGTCTTTCACTTAATTTACATTTATTTTTCATGCGCTTTCACAGCAAGCGCTCGAAGAGGTCACCTTCTGCAGCGGTACAACACTGGGACCTTCTGAGAACGCTTGCTGTCGCTGCCTTGGGCACCGTCGGTGAAATGCTGTGGCAGACTTCAGTTATCTTCTCCTGTAAGGCTTCTGGAGTCGTAGTTTCCGTCGTGTATACGTGATCCTTAATATAGCCCCAGAAGAAAAAGTCAAGAGAGTTGAGGTCGGATGACATTGCCGGCCACAGCACAGACCCGTTTCTCCCCATCCATTGCCCTGGGAAAGTAACATCAAGGCTTGTTCGTGCTTGAGTGTCGTGCTTGACTGGCCCCGTCGTGCTGACACCACATTGCGTCAAGCTGGGCTAGGGGCATGTTGCAGCAGAAGTCTTCAACCTGCCCTTTGAGGAACTGACATACCTCTTGCCGGTCAGAGTGTTGTTAAAAACATTGGGCCAATGACTGTGCTGTCATATATTCCGCACCAAACGTTAAAAGACCACTGATATTGGTGGCGGGATATTCTTAGCCAGTGGGGATTTCGCTCACTTCTATAGTGTGTGTTGTGGATATTTACTTGGCAATTTCAGGAAAAGTTCATCTCGTCAGTCCGGATACCTTAGTGAGAAAGTCAGAATCCTGCCCCTCCTGAATCAAAATCCAATTCGCTAAGTTGAGTCTCTTTTGAAGATCCCATGACTCCAGGCACTGATGCAACTGCAGGTGATAAGGTTGCAGTCCAGCTGTTTTCAAAATCATCCAGGCACTTGAGTTGGACACACCGAGCTGTGCACTCACGCGTGTGGATTCGCTGCCATGAAAGACAAAACGTTGGAGCGAACCTCATTATTTATGACTCAAGCTCTCTGCCTCTTTCTTGTGAAGCTGCCGGTTTGCTTCAGCGACTCGTAGGTGTTGAATCTTGTCATCGGGCTCAGTCGCGTACCCGGATGCCAGCTTCGAAATATTCCTGCAGCCTAGCTGCCGTCTCTGTCTGCTTGCATGCAGCTACTAGGGCAAGGATCACGTTTGCTTTTTCCTCGTTGGAAAAAGGTATCACGAAATTGCTCGCGCTTTAGCGGCCGATGTACGATACTCTGTTTATCATTGTCTGGAATTACCACCTACCACTAAACCACATCCATCAGTCGCTTTACACAGCACAGGAGATAACGGTCGCTAGCTTAAATTGAATAGCCAACGCTTGCGTCGCTGCTCTGTCGCTTCATTGGCAGCTAGTGCACCTATGGCTGTTTGTGCGCGGAAAGCTTGGGAGCAGTGCAATCGCAACACGCAAGCGGTCATGTCACATTATGTTTTCTTGTATTTTGCGGGAATCCGCAGTGAGCTGAAAAACACTAATACTTAATAGATAGAAAGACAGAAACTGTTTATTCGGACGCTTTGCAAAGCACTCTGAAACTTTCTAGTTGGAATTTTTTTCCTAGCTTCGTTCTTTCATAAGTTAATTAATCTTGACTAATTATCTAATTAAAGAAAATCCAGAACAGCTACACAATGCATACAAAAGTGAGCAACATGCATTTGGTGGCGTTGTCTTAGAGTGCATCGGCATATTTTCAAACTCTGGCTAATGTTAGCTAAATCACCCGGTATAATGCGTCAAATAAGGCAAATAAACATGTTGCGCAATCACAGATTCACATATCACAGAATCCTAAAGCCCGCACCCCCCCCTCCCTCCACTGCCCCGATGCATCGGGCGCGACGGAAGGCGGCACGCTTCCTTCCCGCTTTTCTCCGTTGCACACACAAGACTGACCCACCATCGTCGGCTCCCCCCTCCACCCCCCCCCCCGCTACGTTTTCACTCGCACATACAGCATGTGGCGCGCGCTGACGATGTTATCGCCCTTGTATTTCATACGGAACAGGACGGCGACGACAGGAATGCGCCTTGATGAGTGTCCACCTAATTGCTATCGCTATAATATAGTAAGAGTATCCGGTAAGTGAAGAGTCCCATGGCCCATTACTTTTCACAAAAGTACTAGTAACAAAATCTAACTTTCAGCATGCGACAATTCGCTGCGCGGCAATAATGTCTTTTTGTGTGTGGGGGGGGGGGGGGCACCGAAATGAAGAATCGCAAAGGAAAGCATCTTGGCCACAATCGAATGCCTACTTGGGGCACCTAATGTAGCTACCTAAGGAATATCCAAGAAAATGTGAGACGCTTGGCCCACAGAGAACCATATGCGTGCTGCTCGTTATCCTACACTGGCGAGATAAGACTTTCCGTAGACGTTGCGATAGCATCGAAACGGTGGTAACGACCTCAAGCGAACGCGTTGCAATCTGTCGAGTCCCCACAATGGTGACGGCGAGCGACCATTGCTTCTTTTTCTCGTCTGCTAGCCAGAAAGCGTCCAAAACTCTTCGAGGCCAAAATCCGCTCGGCCAAAGAATGCGCACCGCACTGCACCGCGCGGTTGTCAGGGCAACACATGAAAAACGCATTACCTCTGGCTGGCTCTGGTAGCCCATGGGTAGCGAGAACAAAAAATTGGAGAAGCTCAATGTGTCCTCGCGAATAAAATTCAAAGTAGAAAAAATAAATAACAGCGCAGTTACCTTTGCTGGCTTTAGTGTCTTGACATGCATGGATGCTTTGGCGCAGGTGAAAAAGATGTTGATATTTTCTGTGACATGATGGCAAATAAGAACCATCACAGCGCTTCGTCTCATCGGACCTCGCTGCATGCTTTGCCAACTTGTCCAATAGTGTATTGATTTGGCTTGTTTCGTTGTATGGTCAGATTTACGACTTTATAAAAGTAAATGCAACTTTGGCATCAAATGTTAATAAGCACAATAAACCCACAAAGATCCGGAAATGAAAATGTAAAGCACGACTTTGGAAATGTTAATGCACCTTTCGCATCAAAACAGCATGTGATCTTTATACCTTTAAAGTTTCTTAATTGAAATCCATGCGCTCCGTAGATTCTGCGGCCTAAGCGAGATGCCGCGGCGGGCCCGCTCGCCATCAAAGCACCCTTGAAACTTTGTGCTCAGACGGGGATCTTTGCATTATGTGACTCCAGGTGCATGGGCGTCGCCACGAAATCCAGCCCGAGTTCACAATCTTCGTGCCGAAGTGCATTTTCGGGCACAAAAAATACATTCTAGAGAAAAACCTGAATGATTTCCGGCGCCGTGGGTTGTTTTGGTTGGCGGTGCATCACAGCACGAAATAACTTCGGGGGGGTGGGGGGGGGGTGTTGAAGCCCCATAAGCCCCCCCCCCCCCTGGCTACGCCCCTGCCCGTCAGGTGTCACAAACGCTGTTTTTTCACGATCCTGTTCATCGAATTCGATTTGCCAATACCCTGATTTAAGATCCAAAGAAGAAAAAAATTGGCATGTTGTAGACGATCCAATGCGTCGTCGATGCGTGGCAATGGATAAACATCGCGCTTGGTGACACGGTTCAACTTTCTATAATCTACACAGAAGCGTAGTGTGTTGTCTTTCTTTCTGACTAACACTACAGGGGAGGCCCACGGGCTTGTGGACGGCTGGATCACGTCGTCTTGGAGCATCTCTTTCACCTGATGCTTGATCGCTTCCCTTTCCACTGGAGACACTCTGTAAGGATGCTGACGAACAGGACGTGCGGACTCGTCCGTTATAATGCGGTGCTTTGTGATGGACGTGCGCCGTACTTTGGACGACGTTGAAAAACAGTCCGCAAATTCATTCGCGAGACTCAGTAGACGGTCTTTCTGATGGTCTGGCAGAGCAGCGTTAACGTGAACCCATTCTTTTAGGCTGGGTAACTCAGATTGCCGAGACGATGCAATTTCCAATGTGGCAATGTCAGTAACATCAATGATTTCGCGAAGAAGTGCCATTGTTGTGTCTCGCGGTACATGCCGATATTCGCTGCTAAAGTTTGTTAGCAAGACGACTGAACATTTGTTGCGCACCTGAAGAAGCCCTCTGGCTATGCAAATGCGGCGCTCAAGAAGCAGAGGGATGTTTGCCTCCGCAATATTCGCACCGGACTGGAATATTCGCACTGGAATATAAATGTAACAAGCCGATTGTGTTTTAGAATACAAGTGTAGCAGTCACAAAAAAAAACTGGGTATGACGCAAGTTGCGCAAGCTAACCATTTGTTAGGGTGGGAACTGCCTAGCGACAGGCGTTATCTGCAACATGAGCGTATGGCGAATCCCACGCATAGTCAGCTACAGGGAGTTCGCTACAGGACGCCCCGAGAAGGCACAAACGACAATCGTCGTTGTCCGAGCAGGGAAGCAGGGATAATAGTAAAGAAAAGCATTATTACTTATTTTGCCACGCCACTATGAAAGAAAACGTAGCTTGAGCTGTAGTTTTAATTGACTCTCCAGTGTGCAGCCAAAAGTGCCACAGACCGCTTTCAAAAGCGGGGGGGGGGGGGCAAATGACATACTTTGTCCCCCCCTCCACTTTTGACAGTGGGGAGGCAAGTGCCCCCCTTGCCACTCCAACCCCCCCCCCCCCCTGGTAGATACACCTATGCATGCAGATTGGTGAAGCAGCACCTAAAACACAGACAAAGGGAGATGTCTCATTTTATGTTTCTCAAGCTGCTTCGCCAATCGTAGATGTCTGTGCGTTCCCATCCTCTGTACGTTTACGTTCTTACTTTTTTTGCAGTGCTTCTCCAATATTAATGTACTTGCAAATACTACAGCCTCGGTATATTTCACACAGCTTGACGCGACAAGAAGTGGCGGCAGAGGCCGGTGAACGTGCAAGGCCGTCATCAATGGCAATCATAAACTGCATTGACGTTCGCCATCAGTGAAGACCGGACAAAGTCACGTACCAGCTGCAGCCAGAGAAGGGGAGCGCCAAGAACGAAAATATACCCCAAAGGGAAAAAAACTGAGCAGCCAAGAAGACAGCAAAATGACAAATCCACGTTTTCACCTTCGGTGCCCAAGCTCCGGAGCTGTCACACCTGTGGAGGCTAAGACGCACAATTTACTTGGAACACGAAGCTCTTGAGAACGAATGGCTCCCTCTTGATGTTAGAACCACTGGACCAAACAGAGCAGCGTCAGCTATTTACGTACCGCCGTCAGCAGACTACACATATTCCGGTTTCCACCGTTTTAGCTAGTAGGGCCGTGGTAAAAACCAAACTGAATGACCTACCCAGCTTTAGCCATGTTTCAATAGTAGACAGCACACACCGATCATCTGAGCAAGGCTATTCACTTGGCTTGTTTCAATAGTAGACAGCATACACCGATCATCTGAGCAAGGCTGTTCGCTTGGCTTGCACGCTTGCTCTTCGCATCGACGGCGTCGAGGTGTCAATTGGAATACTATACATGCTAATGGCTCACACATCCATGTGACCTCGCATGGATGTGTAATATGCCATTAAAGAAAAACTACCAAACATAATAGCATGATTAAAATTCATGCCTTCAGATAAGAGATACTAGAAGTTTCTACGAAAAATGGAGCACAGCATTTATATTTTTGAACTCCTTTTTCTATTCATCCCATCCCGTGCCTTAGCTAATGTAGAGCTGGCTAGTTACTAAAAGATTACTGCAGAAACTCCCTGCGTGCATGTGTGGGTGTGTGTGTAGATCCTTGAGGAAAGCAGCCCTAGAATGCTTACGCGTGTGAGTGTGTGTGTAGATCCTTGAGGAAAGTAGCCCTAGAATGCTTACGCATTCAAATTAGTTTTCAGAGTAGCACAGAGGTGCCCCCTCAACTAGCAACAGGGAGCGGCGACTTCCATAGGGCGTCCAAGCCGCCTCTGCTGCCGCTCTCACACTGATCACACCTCTCCAATTTCGCATTGGCTTTAAGTTTGTTGTGTAGTTTGTCACCACATTTTTCTCGCACTGTTTAGAATGGCATGTCATCACACCAACAAGCCCGGCTAACAACCGTTTCGAAATTCTTCACACCTGCCGTGGTGGCTTAGCGGATGTAGTGTTGTGCTGCTAAGCACGAGGTCTCAGGATCAAATCCCACAATAGCAGACGCTGAGCAGACGATGCGGCACGAAAGAACATATGTTGAAGGCCATTCGGCCTTCTTATTGGCTAAAGAGTCCAGCAGCTTCCAGTTGCAAGGAACTACTGAGATAGAGTATACCTATAGGGAGGCAGGAAACGGCAACAAAAAGTTTCACATGTGGGTATTTCGACATGGGGACGAAGTTACTTTGCCCAATTCAATGGAGCCACAAGGCACACCGTATCCCGTAACCACGCCATATCCAGTAACTCCAGACCACAAAGGAAAGAAAAAAATTAAAAAGTTTTGAATTTCTTGGTCTTCGGTTACAGCAGCCACATGCACAGCTGCCGGCATTAAGACGGAGTTTAAGCAGTGGGAGTTTGGTTGAGTCAGCTCGACAATAAATAAACACAGCATACGTGTCCACTGCACCGTCTGCCGGACGGCGCTTGAATGCCCAATTCCGGCAAAAAACTATGTTATCAGTGCAAGACAATGAGGGCAGACAGCACGAGGAAAAGGAATGCAATACTCTAAAACTAGTTTTTCTAGCGACTCTAGAGCCGGCTAAAGTTATACAGTAACTCTAGGGCAAGCAGGCGTTGTGCCCCTCCTGGTGGCAGTTGCCAGTTAGCTCTCTATTGTTTGTATGTGTGCAAACAAAATAATAATAATAATAATCTTAATAATTGTTGACTGCAACGTTCATAACTGGCAAAATATAAGAATCTTTTCATTTTTCTTCCTAGGCTGGCAAAATGGTTGCTATATTAGTGTGGCTATTACAAATCTACCCAGTAAGTTTCAAGTTCAGTTCCACAAGTGAATAAAACTGTATGTAAGCAGCAATCTAAAACGTGACGATTGTGACTGAAAAGCAAATGTGATAAATGTGTAAATGATTCTCAAAAAGTTCGAATGTGCCCTGCAACACTCAACATGGTAAATATACTTGCCTAGTAGCTACATAATGCTGTCAAGAACATCCAAGCTAAACATTTTACAGCTGTACTACCATCAAAGACTCAAGTTTTAAAGGACCAAAGGGAATTCAAATTTCTGAAGCATGCGGCACTTCCTATGTATATTCCCTCCCATGCACTTAAAAACATGAGTGCGAAGGGCCAACATTCTTCAGACATCACAAGCAAACAGTGCCTCTGGCAGAGCCAAATGCCGAGAGAAATCGCATCACTCGACACCACATAGTAGTAGAGAATGAAACCGCTCTGCTGGTATCAAGGTCTCCAAGATCCACAGGTACGACAAAAAATTGTCACATCACCTATTCCAAATTCATGCTGATACGAAAGCTCTGTGCTGTGCGATGATTGGCAAAGCTTTACGGGCATCTGTCCATTTGAATGCAGTGGCACAGCTTCGAGCATTGAGAACAATGCTATACGCACACAAAAGTCACCATGATCAATGATTTTCCGCAACCATCGTTCATCCACAAGCTGCAGGAATTCCTTGAATTTGCTAATACCTACCTGCACTTTATCCCAAAAGGCCTCCTTCACCCGCTCACCAACATGCCTAAGAGAATCAAAACCATCTTGTCTCCCTTGCCATAGCTTCTAGACGCTTCAAAGTCTTTTGAAGCGACCAAGATAACCCTTTGAAACAGCTATGCTCTCACACCCAAGACCCAACGTTGCCCTCTCTTTCATGACAGATGTGTTGGACAATGCCATTATGGCGGCAGTTCTGCAGTAGTTTAGCAACCTCCCGATTTTTTTTCCCCCCCCATGCTGTCACCCACAGAGTCACTACAGTAATTTTGACCGCAAGCTGTTGACCATGTATGGTTTTTCAGCACTTCTAAAAGTGTATTCATTCCCCTGAAGGTCACAATTTTCACATCTTCATGAATCGTAAGCCTCCGATGTCTGCCATGCAGCAAGCCAGCGCTAAGTTTTCACTCAGTAAGAGCAATCATCTGTACTACATCGCAGTGTTCACTGCAGACATAAGACATGTTGGGACGTGCCAACACAGCACCAGATGCATTTTCTCGCATAACATTGTCAGTTGCCTGCGCTGTGAGCCCCAGTAACATTGACTTCTCATTACTCACTGCCACTAAACGTGAAGACACGCAGATTACGAAACTATTCGACTCTTCAGCCTTCCTCCCCAAATTCACCTCCCTGAACTCGCACTTCCACCCTGTGCTGCTCTTGTAATCTACAAAACCTCATCGGGGAGGCCCTGTCTAGCCCCTCCACATTTTGTCAACTCACTTCACAACTTCTTTCACCTTGATATTCATGCTACACGGCAATTGTTTAGCCAGAATTTAACCTGGCCTAGGACAAACAAGGACATGTATGCAGGACTCACTCCTGCCCTTTGAGCATTCCACAGTCCACCGCCACACAGCATCACCTTTTGGCTCCTTCATTCCATCATCAGAGCAGTTTACAAAGTGCATGGACATTCTTGGACTGTGGCTTCCATCATAGGCCAACACATTCTTGCTCATCTCCATAAACTGTTTCAGCCAATCGCCCTTCGTGTTCCCAGGACTGAGACCACCGCCCGTGCATTTGTTGCCACTGGGTGTCCCGGTATGACATGGCTGGCAGTTCCAGTCCGCCTTTCAAAACCGTCATGATGCTTCTTGGCACAACGGTATACTATCCCATCATCAATGGCATGGTGGAATGATTTTACCATTCCTTGAAGACATTAATCCAGGTTCAATCCAATGTCACCCATTGTACGACTTCTCTGCCAATCTTCTTAATTAGCTTCCAGGCTACATTCAAGTAGAGCCTACAGTGAACACTGGCAGAACTGCTTTTTGGTTTGCCAGGAGAGGACTGCGATAAAGCCATGCCTTGATCCTGCAGACTGTTGTTCCAGTGCGCAGCATCTGCTGTTGCCTCCACAGCTTTTTATCTCATGCACACCAATGCATGTTCATTCACTTGCAGCACTCCATGACGAAGCCCTACTTGATGACCTCAACTCACATATTTGTTTGTTGAGGTCTAGTGCGAAACTCATAGCAGCATTCCTACAATGACCCTTATCATGTGATCAGACAAAGCACCAACATGTTCACAATTGACATTAATGGAAGGCGCAACACAGTCTCCATCTATCGCCTGTAAAAAAATTTTCTGGGCACCACTGCTTTGCCGAACACTTGCCGCTTGGATCCTGTTGAAGCCCATCTTTTGGCTGGCTGGTCCTTGGCCATCTCCACAGTATATAAGAAGTTTTGTATTGTTCCCCATTCAATCCCTCTTGGCATACAGCTACAACTGTTTTAAGAGATCATTGTGGCAACTCAAACCACCTATAACAGATTATTATGAATACTGCAATAAGCATGCAATAGATTCCAGACAAGCACAAACGTATGCCAAGCTATGTGCAAGAAGCAGCAGCTGTAGGAAATGTTCTAAAGGCAAGGATATAGTCCAGCATTTCCAGCGTGCCAGGAAGCAGCCGGCAACGGCCTTACGCCACCAATGCCAGAATCGCCAAAAATTTGCGCACTGTTCACTTCAGCATGTCGAACGGGGCCCGCAACAGCGTGGCTAGCGTGCGGGGTTTTTTTTTTTTTCGTCTGGCAAAGGCGCAAACTCAGCGCTATCTCTTCAGTGCACCCGAAATGTAGGCCAGCAAGCTGTAAGCCAGTCAAGATAGCGTACAATGCACCGTAGTCTAGCAGTTCGAGCGTGAGACAGGACCTGCTCTATTCCAAAACTGCACACGCCAAAGCACCCCGATCGCCGCCAGTCACACTGGCTGCAAGACGCATACTTTTCCCCACCATTACACCAGACTATATCCACACCTTAACAGTAATTAGATCAAAAGAGAGGCACATCTGTGCTCCGTACAACTGTCTTATTCACAGACATGTAGGAAAGAAACCAACATTAAGAGAGGCTCTGACATCCAACTTCTGAAACCAAATATGAAGGCTCCGCGACATTCAGGCTTGAGTCTTGCAATTCCAGTGCTGAGCATGCATGTGCTGAAATGCCAGCATTTAATGACACAGAAACGAAGTGAAAGGTTGCCGATCATGCCCTGCTGCATGGAACTCAATGCTTGATCAGCTACACATGTGGCCACAAATGCACCAACAACTGCCCAATATTTGTCAATGAAGCCCACATGCACTTGCCCTGCACAACTGGGCGAGGCGACTGGCATGGTTATGGCACGGTTACTAGTAAGACGTTGGTGTCTGGCCCACCGGTCCCAGCAATCCTTTGCAAAAACATGCGACTTCCGCATAGCTTTTCTAACATACTAGTTGCATTCCCTCAGTGTTCACAGGACTATTACAATATTTTTAAGCATAAGGATGGTAACCCAGATTAAACTCCTTTCACTAAACAGCTGCAGGCTAACTAAGCCACACAACAACACAGACAGCAACATGCCAGTTGCAATGGTGGAAATGAGAGAACCAGCATCTACCATGCATGGTGCTAAGCATGCTTTGGTGCTAACTCATCTACAACATCTACAATGCTTTGGTGCTAACTAATGGCACTGCCATCAGCACCTGTCAATATTTGATGCAGTAATTTTGTCCAGTATTGCTCACAGCACCCGTGAACACATCGCCTCATACAGCCAACCACTTGTTCGCTTTTTAGCGGGATATATGCTAGGCCACCTCGGCCTATTTAGCTGCCTGCATTTGATCAACATGCATTTAAACTTAATGCACAACAGTACACCTAGTTCTTTCTGGATCTTAAACTGCCCGCCAAATGTCAATGATACCAATATGAACTACAAACAGTCGGTCCACCAAATTACAACAACAGCCAGACTAGCAGCAGTAATAGCAGTAACACTACTACCACAGCCACAAAATACTCACCCCAAATGCCAGGCATAAATCTACATGGTTTGCTGCAATGCATTACTATCATGCTAAAGAAAGTTGACTGGTGTGTTCAAAGATGGGCTGCCGTCCAAAGCACTTTTTCCCCATCTTTGAATGGCTCCAGTTCTACACAATAAGATTGTATATTCCTTTCTTTTATTAGTTTTTCTACTTCAGAACAACAGTGCTTGGTTGAACCACCACTGCTTACATTTCAACCATAATGCCCATGGGCCTAAATAATCAAATTAAGTCAAAGAATGTCTCCACTGCTGGAGTGAGAGGCAAATGGGGAATGTGTTGCTATGTACAACTATGCACCTTATTTATTAATGCTTTTGTATCAGTGTCCACACCTAAGAGACCAGCCACACTTTTTTGCTGGAAGAACAATCCAATGCAAGCTGGCGGCACACCTGAAACGCTGGAAAAAAGAAAGAAGAGGCAAAACTAAGATGGCACAGCACTGTTAAAACATCAATACAGAATGAAACTAGGACCCAGGAGTGAGCATAAGATGCGGATTGAACAATGCTCTGGGTCCCTGATACGTACAACTAGTAGACACCCCTTTTACAGGCATTTTCAACACTAGTATTAAACAGCACTCTGCAATCACACACAAAGATTAACAGTAGGGCGCAAGGCATCTGCAGCAATTGAATTGTGGAGAGAAAACATTAGCACACAGACACACACACACATATATATACACAAAAAAAATGTTGCAGTTTCATATGAAAGGCAAAGCAGTGCATTGATTATGACAGCAAATTCTTAGACAGCTATATAAAGTAAGGATAGTAGTTTCATTGGCCATATAAACTTATAGACAGTTGCATAGTAACTAAATTAACATGCCTGTTGTCACGCGTCCACAGGCAAACATGAACACACCTCCCTTGATGACCGCGGCACTCCCTGTCAGAACGCTGGCGTGAGGAAGGGCAGCAGCAGCAGCTAACAATTTGCCCTTCATGCTGCCTCTCATTTCAACGTGAACTATTGTATTTACTTGCATAATGATCGCACTTATTTGTCAAAAAAAATTGATGCGAATTCAGGGGTGCGATCATTATGCTGATTAAATTTCCCACGAAAGGAACGTTTTCTTTTTTCATCCTGCATTTGCTGCGGGATGACAAGCAGGCGGCTGCCGCTGTCAGTGCGAGACACCAAAACAAAAATGGCAGCCGGCGGAGCAAGCCGAATGCGATTATTTTTCTTCTCGTGAGTACATTACGCGCATCGAAACAGTTTCTTCCGTATCAGTAATGAATAATATTGTTAATATCGGCAAGTTTGCAACAATAACATAGCCATGTCCACTTTGAGGGGACAGAAACAGAGATGGGTACGCTTAGCTGCCAGTGACATAGAAACACATGGCGGGCATGCTGCGGTAACTGCGACATTTGTCTTCACTGCTATCTTAATACGGCACGGCACGTTTCCACTATGGGTGGGCGAATATGTTAGCTGCTTTACAAGCGTCGGTGTATGAATAGGGTACACTTCTAACATATCAGTGTAAACATGGCCACTATCGTTGCCGCTCGCGATTTGTTGCGTGCCCACGAGTGCAGACGAGAAGAATCAAAAGGCGCCCTTTATGTTGTTGTTGACCAAAACCATTATGAAGCCTACAAATAATAAAGCCGAGGTAAGTTTGGTTGTAGTTTTTTCGTGGAAGGGCGGAAAGTGATGAATGAAATGGGGCATCTGCTTAAATATGTTGGGTGCATGCAGACCGCTTGGTATGTCTTCAAGAGTCATTTGCGTAGCATTCGACAGTTGGTAAGCACAATCATCATTAGCTAGACTTGGCACACGACATATCACTGCGACAAGTTCAGGGTGCGATCATTACACGGGAAAGAAAAAAATCAAATTTTGACGACAAAATTCAGGGGTGCAATCATTACGCGCGTGCGATCATTATGCAAGTAAATATGGTAAGCAGCAAGAACAGATGCATGTTGCAGCCCTGAAATGCACATGATAATAAACTATGCCAATGTAAAATGCAATGGTGAAAATGCAAAGACATGCACCAGTTTATTTTGACTAGTTTACAATTGAATTTATATTGATGGCACAGAAAATAGAACTCTCACTTAAAAATGTTACGTAGTCCATATTTCTCCAACAGCAAGAGCTTCCTTATATACAAAACTCCATAAGAGACAAGTTCAAAGTCACTTGACTAATTCTTTAAATAGGATCTGACCAAGGTTGCAGTTCTGTTCCACACGATGGATGACCACTTTGACAGAGAATACTTCAACCAGTTTAACCAGTTTAATAGTATGTACACACGTGCACGTGTGTTTGTGTGTGTTAATTCGAAGTCGTAAAAGCACGAAAAATTTTGAGATATGCAGAGTATCAAGATAAACAAAATCGCAAAAATATGCGTCCACTGGCCAAACGTAGATCACATAAATTTTCAATGGTGCCAATATCCACTAACTTCTTGAAGAAAGTTTGGTATACCAGGAGCCGCATTCTTGGTCAATCACTTTCAGTGATACAATAACTTTCGCGATACTTCGTGTGACTCTGTACTAGACAAGTAGGAGTCTACGGTCAACAGCCTTCCTGGCATTACAGCAAGACAGCATGCTTGGTATTGAAAAAAATTAAAATTTTGATCCTAATGGAAGACTTCAAGCCCGCATCCAAGACGTTCAGAACCAGTTAACGACATGCAAAAAACTGATGGCGCTAATTTCTGCAGCATAACAGATTCCGCATAATTTCACTTAAGAAACTGAAACAAAACTGCAGAAGAGCACAAATGTCAGACCTTTAGCAGATACGCATGAATGATGCAACTGTTTACGCCATGCGAACATGAAGTATGTATCCTCATCAAGCCGCAACCTCACTGAAGCTGATACACCACCGTGGGCTCACATGCCCACCTGGTTTGGGTGCAGTGCATGGTCTCACCACACCTGCTCAAGAGCACTAATTATCTTGCTCAAGGTCACGATTAATACAGTGTAATCTCATTGGTGCATCACTGACAGCGTCCTAAATGAAAAAGAAAGAAAAGAAACACTCAAACCCAAGCTCACTACTCTTATGCAACATCCAGAGCGAACTGTGCAAGCAAACCCGCACAATCTATAGAAAGGAGGAAATAATAAGTAGGGAGCGGGGCGTTACGGTAGCAGCATCTGGCTCAGCTAGTGAGCTGGGCGCAGTATGATTGCGTGCTGCCAGGTGAAAAGCACTGTGAGCCATGATGCTCCATTGCTAGGAAACCAACGCACGTCGAGCTAGAGTATAGCAGAACGTACTCTATTTACTTGTATAATGTTTGCACTCGCGTAATGATCGCACCCCTAATTTTGTTGTCAAAATTCATTCTTTTTTTTTTTTAATTTCCCATGTAATGATCGCACCACGAACTTGCCACAGCGATATGTCGTGTGCCAAGTCTAGCTAATAATGATCGCGCTTACCATCTGTCTAATGCTACGCGAACGACTCTTCAAGACAAACCAGGCGGTCTGCACGCACCAAACATTATGCCCCATTTCATTCCTTTCATCGCTTTCCGAACTTCCATAACAACAAAACAAAAAAAGCTACAACCAAACTTGCCTTTATTATGTGTAGGCTTTATAATGGTTGTGGTCAACAATAGCAAAAAAGGCGCCTTTCGATTCTTCTCGTCTGCACTTGTGGGCACGCAAAAAATCGTGAGCGGCAACGATAGTAGCCTCGTTTACATTGATACCTTAGAAGTGTACCCTATTCATACGCCGACGCTTGTAACACAGCCAAGATATTCACCCACCCTTAGCGGAAATGTGCTGTATTAGGATAGTAGTGAAGACAAATGCCGCAGTTTCCGCAGCATGCCCGCCATGTGTTTCTATGTCACCTGCAGCTAAGCGCGGCCACCTGTTTCTGTCCCCTTAAAGTGGACATGGCTACATTATTGCCGCAAACTTGCCGATATTAACAATATTATTTATTACTGATATGGAAGAAACTGTTTCAATGCACGTAATGTACTCACGAGAAGAAAAAAAATCACGTTCAGCGAGTTCATCTTGCTCCGCTGGGCGACATTTTTCTCTCTCTCTCTCTCTCTCTTTTTTTTTTTTTTTTTTTTAGTGTTCTACATACAGCGGCAGCAGCCTATTTGTTGACCTGTTGTCATCCCGCAGCAAATGCGGAATGAAAAAAAAAATTCTTTCTCTTTTCGCGGAAAATTTAACCCGCATAATGATTGCACCCCTGAATTTGCATAAATTCTTTTGACAAAAAAGTGCGATCATTATGCAAGTAAATACGGTACTTATTATCTCTCCATGCAAAAGGGAGCCCTACAATCCCACATGCATTGCAAAAAGTTTGGCAGAAGTCGCACATTATTTCCTAGCTTATGGGGCATATTGTAACAGTTGCTAGGGGCACTGGCTTCCCTCTCTGACACACCACAATGTTTGTGGTCGGCACACTTCACCAGAAAAGACATCAGGTCCTCTCCTGCAAGAGATTGTGCAACCCAGTGCAGCCACAAGACGTGTAATGAGGTTCGTTGATGCCATCAATAGAAGGTCACCATGGCCACAGGATTCTGTTTTTACTTTTTGGTATTAGTATTGCAGCTGCAGACAAAGCATGGCGACCCTTTGGGTAGTGTAGTGGCTCTACCCTGGTATTTCTGCAGCTTAAATTTCAAGATATCCAAAGTCTAGTACAAAACTGTCTCGAGAAAAGAGGTGAAAAACCCATGAAATTGACATTACAGCATGAAAAAAATTTTGTTGTAACTGCTACTTCAATACATCAAGAGTTCCCGAGGGGTTACTGTATATATGTGATAAGTAGATACGTCTATTAAAATGATAACTGTTATGTCAATGCTTCAGCCTGGAAAAGGGGTTTGTTTGAGTTTTCGCGGATCAGAATTATGTTTTCTCGTATATTCAGATTACAATCCGAGAGCTATCATATCTGTAGGTTGTGTGCAAGTCATACTTTACGATTTTTCTACGTATTTTAGCTTGAGAGATACAATTAGTTCACTAAGTTCCTTGCGCCACATGGAGGGCCTGGGCATGGGTGGTTCTTAATTTTTGGCGAAACAATGTCTGACATTGACACCGGATTTTCTGCTACACGAGCTCCTTAACGCTATCACATTAATAATCAGCCATCTCAAGAATCGCATCACCTTTTCACTAACAACCTAGCAGCAGCTAAATATTTACCATATCACCTATATATATATATACACATTGCCTCCGTTTCGGCTGCAAGGGAAAAATTTACCGTATTATTTAATATTGGACATCCTTACGAGACACGCTGTCTTGCAAACCTAGAAGGTTAGCCAGCAGTCAAGCAGGATGCGTGAGGAACATCTGCTTCATGCGGTCCTTGCTTGTCCAGAGGCAACACAGGGCAGCCAGACCCAGGCCCACTCCTCCACCCATCATGCATCTCCGCAGGCCACCTGCCAAGAATCATCCATCCTCCCATTGACTACATCACAGCATCACAGACACTCAAAAGACACTAAATGGGACATTAAAGGCTATTCCTGTACTGTGGAAGCTTAATAAAAATGCCAAGAGCAGAAATTATGACACGTTCTTCATGGACCACCAGGGCTCAACATGTCATTGTTTTACCAATATTCTAGATGACGCAGTCATGATACTTTTGTGAACACAAGATATCTTTGCTCGCATAAATGAAGTGAAAACTTAAATGGCTCAAGCAAAACCTCAAAGCCTGTCTACCTGGTGTTTCTTTTTATGCAGAACAATTTTCTTTTATCAGAAGTATTGAATTGAATTCTGGGGTTTTACATGCCAAAACCACAATTTGCTTATGAGGCATGCCATAGTGGGGGATTCCGCATTGATTTTGACCACCACAGGATCTTTAACGTGCCCCCAACGCACGGGACATGGGTGGTTTTGCATTTTGCCCCCATCAAAATGCGACCGCAGCGGTCAGGTGTTGACCGCGCAACCTCGTGCTTACACAGCATAACACTATAGTGGCTAAGCCACTGCAGCGGGTAATTTTTATCAGAAGATGACTGTCATACCTAGCCCCCTTAGATTCTGCAGATAGGTTTGCAGATAGGTGGACACTAGTGGCAAGAAAACTTTCAGCGATAATTTTGCTTTACCGAAAATGTTCTCATTAACTTTATTATTATTACCCTAAGGGCACATGTTGCAATTGTGACACTGAAGTCAAGGGGGAATGAAGTCATGTCTGCTTAGTAGAAATCCTAGGATTAGCACCACTTCCGAGATATCTGCTCCCAAAATCAGGAAAAAAAAAATGCCCTAGTGTTCCAGTTGTCCCAAACTGTTAAAAGTATGCTTTTGGAAACTTACAGGGCCCCTCACCAGGTCTGCCCATATTGAGCTGACAAGCGCAGAGCATACATTGAGCGATAACGATCGTGTCTGCAAAGTATTACATCGTTACGCGCCGTGGAAAGATCTGAACTTTCAAACTGAACGCCACTTTTCCTTCGCTTCGCGGCCGCCGCACTCCAAGCCGGAGGATGACGTACTTGCATCCCTGCACCTACGTACTTGAGTCCGCAATGCGACATCGCTCGTGGTGACACGTGACTTCGAGAATTATTCAATACATCTGTTATCTGCGCAATCTGTTGCTTGAATTGACGAATTTAAGTTTAGAGAAATAACAAAACACAAACGGAATGTCTGCATGTTTTTTTGTTTCACTCCGCACCGAAGCAAGAGAGATGTACTACTTCCGCTTCGTCTGCTTGTTCCTACGGTCGTGCGGTTTCGTGCATAGGTACCGAAACTATGCCATTTTCTACGGTGCTCCAGTGCGTGATCATGCTCTGCGATCTGCATGTTCTGCCTCAGTATTTGTGTAGCGCTGAATTATACTGCTAGTCATGCTTCCTTGTGCACAGCGCACAAGATCGTGCACTGCATGAACGAGACACCAGCTCGCGTGCGGTGCCGTCAGCGGAAGTGCGTAGCGCCGAAAAAAAAGAAAGCAAGGAGAAAAAAAATGAAGGCGGGGCCCTGTGACATGTGTCATGCGATCCTCGAGGTATGGTATGGGAGAACAGAGGGAAGGGATTTCGCTTGCGAAGGCTAGACGGGCCGAGTGGAAAGAGCATCTTGCTTGGCAGTGGAGCCCGCCTGCTGAAATTATGGGTTCGCGGGACTGAAATATCTTTATCTCGCCAATTAATAAGCCAATTTGAAAAATTTTTGCAGCAGAACACTCCCTAGAGGACACGTAACAACTTCCAGCATATAACAAAAATTTGCTATGGGGCCTGGTGAGAGGCCCTTTAACTGCAACGCCAGTGTGTTTCGTAGCACATTCATAGCATATCTCGAAAGTGGCACTAGTCTTGGAATTTCTACTAAGCAGACATGACTTCACTCTTCGTCAGCTTTGATTTCATAATGTGCCCTAAAGTGATAATTTAAAAAGGTCATTAGTATATTTAAGGTAATTAGCAAAATTATTGCTGACATTTTTTTTCCTGCTTATGTCCATCTAGCCATGTAGCCTATCTTCAAAAATGGCAGGGGCCTAGGCACGACAGTTTATTTGAAAATAAAGTGCTTTGCATAAAAAGAAATACGTATATAGATACAGTATGATCCAGCACAGTCCACTAAGGTCACTCGTGCATAAACAACGAGGGCCTCAAATAGTTCCGTATGTTTAAGATGTTCTCACCAAGCACCAGGTGCAAGGACAATGGCGCCATCTTCCTGCAGTTTAATGGAGAAACTGTATATGACCCACCAACGAGACACAGTGTACTTGAGGCTTATAGCACGTGGCCCACCAGTGGTTCATGATGCACAGTAATTGGGACTTCAGAACACCTTCACTGAATTTGTTAATTAAGCCTCTGCAAATGACATACACGCTTTCGAAAACCACAGAAAGAGTTCTCACACGGTAGTGACTTATGTGAAAACAGCAGTGTTGGAACAAGACCTTTCAGTTGAAATTGAACACCACTATGAAGCACTATGATAGAATCTGCAGGTTAACCACTGTTGCAATGAACAACATACACTCATCACTATAATTACCCAGGTGACTACAGGTTGCGCAAGGATTGAGCCATACTGTTCATGCTCCAATGCTCAAAAAGACGAGGACACTTTCTCCAGAGCATTGGGGCACTTTAGATGCATTGGAATCCCAATTACACAGCCTAGAGCTACAAGCATGCATACAGTGCACTAAATAATTATGACAAAGAATGCACACCAGTGACTGCATCCGTCCGGGCGGGTCTAGATTGACAAATATTGCAGTGAATTAAAAAGTACACAGGGCACCCTAACGTTTTCGTTACCGCTACAAACGTGCTTAATTACGGGACTTTCATGTTTTGACATTTTATTTCAAGCGTAAGGTCACAGCATACACTGCGAAACATAAATTATAGCCTCATCATTGCCATCTTGAATGTATGTATAGTAGTAACAATTGCTAAGAGAATTTTTTAGAATTCTTATGTGAAACTTCAAAGAAGCTGTTCAAGGAACACAACTGATTGGAATATTTCGCTATTTTCAGTATACCTACTAAGGGTAAAAGAACCTGAAGGGTACAAAATATGCATTTGGTTCCTAGTTCCCAACTACTGTGAGTCAGATCACATGAAAAATAGTATGAAGATTTGTTGGCATCAATACTAGGCATAGTGATCATGTTATGCAAGAAAGCAATACCTTCGCAGATGTGAAAACAGTCAAGTTCCCATTGTACAGGGAGCATTTGTCTTTTGCTCGTTGCAGCAGGTACCTGGTTTGTTTTTTACTGCATTATTTAAGCTCACAAAGCAATTGTCAGGTCAGGGAGCTTGCAGAAGCTTCCCAATACTTTATCATTGCATTCGATCAGCTTTTCTGTACAAGCAAGGTGGTTTAGTGTGCATTCAACTGGCATTGGGGCCTCCATATGCATTGTTCAAGCTCCTGTACAGTGCTGTACAGTAATGTGGAGTGTTGCACAATATTGTACAGTAATGAATAAGGACACTTCCATAGGCGATGCTTAAAACGTAAGAGATTAGACAACCTGTCACGTTTCAGTCAAACGTTGGTCTTAAATTGACTGCATGCACTTTTGTGGGTGAAAACTCCACATTACGGGAAGGATTGCTCATCATTTGTGTACAGTCGCCAACTGATAAATCAGACACTAATAATCCGGACATGTTCGGTAATTTTGACAGCTTTGCAGCACCGCCAGTGGCCTCATAGACTTCATGTGTAAAGACGACCAATATTTAGGGCAGCCGTCAGCTCAGCATTCGATTACTCGGACTCCGTCCGTGGACTCTGATGCCATTATCTCCTCTGGCAACCTCGACAAGACATCAAGTATGGCCTCAGAGATTACACGTTAGATGGTAATCCCTGAGGCCTTGCTTGAGGGGCCTTCGGATGTCCATAAAATGATCTTTTTTGGATACTTTCTTTTTTTCAGACAATCGACAGTTCGAACTTATTTACGTTCCTCGTGGAGTCCGAATTATTGGTCGTCGACTGTATATGCTATCGAAGCACCGATGGATAAAAGCAACCCTTGGTGGAAAAAATAAAGTTGCATTTGATATTAGTTATTAGAAAATAACATACACTCATGAGCATCTACCACTGTTCGAGAAATTATTAAAACAGCCTAATGTTGGATTGCAAAATTGACAACCTGAGAGAAGCTTCTGCGTCTTCACTGCTGCTGTCATTTAAAAATTATGTTGCCGAGCCAACCAAAGCACAAATTTTGAATCTTTTTATTGAAGTGCTAAGAGAAGCACAGAAGGCTAGTTTAAATTATACCTCCAGTCAAAGTTTTATTTTTCCAGACTAAGCAATCTTCCAAAAGTTGTCAAGCCTAACAAATAGTAAAAAGTTCAGTCACTTCAGATGGTGCATGATGTTGCTAGTAAAAGAACTCCAACGAAAATGTCTAACCATGCATAGAAAAACTGTTGATTAAATTGACTGATTTCTATAGGTTCCGCAACAAGAGTTAAATCAGCATTAAAAATGAAAGAACTCGTAGCAAAGTTCTTGTAAAAGTACAAGAATCAACTCAAATTAACTCACTGCTTGACTTGTAGAGAAGCCCTGTAAGAGTTCCTGCAGCTAGGGTGTTGAGCTCATCATCTGCACCTCGTGCAAATGACAGCAGCACTCCAAATCCACTGTACATCACCGCTGAAATGCAAAAAAGCACCAAAGCCAGTCATCATCATTCTGATTTATCCCTGCTCAATACACAATCCATGCTACTACCTTACTATCATTCAGTCAAGCTCAACACATATGCACAGCAACATTAAGAGCATTAAACAGACAATCAAAGCTTCATGTACAAGTCAGTAATGCAACATTAGACAGCTTTAGGACAATTTCTGTGAAGCTTATATGTGCCCTTAACATATACCACCTCACTACTTCACAGGTTATAAACCTCAGGATTGGCACCGAGATTGATTTAGTGAGCAAAGCTTGCAAGAAACATGGTAACACCTCCCGGAGCAAGATTCACCCCTATGCAACAAATATGCTGCTGATCTCTAACTGTCTTTTGCATTAAACACTGCCAATAGGCTTTTACTTAGTCTAATCTTATCACAGCTGATTTGTTTTATCCCAATACAAACCATGACTTGGAATATTTAAGTCTAAATAGACATTAACCTGGTTGACACACAATTATGACACGAAATCAAGCCAAATGTGTAGTGGCCCACTTGTAAAGACAAGTGGACAATCAATGTGAAAAACAATGTGAGCATATGCATTTTTTTTTTTTATCGGCCATAGTGATTGCCAAGCCCAAACACAGCCTCTGTTACACTTACTATGCCTGTCCAATCACCCTAAATTCTCAGCCTCAAAGAAAGGGTAATGATACCCATCTTCCTCCTCCCGATAACACCACCAACGGCTGTGATTGGTAGCTGTGGCACACATCAAAAGGGGTCATGGCTTTTCCTAACTTTAGCGTTCAGCATGTTCATAGCAGGCACCATGCTTGGTGCATCTGTTAGAACACCCAAAGCATGCTGTAGATATCCAAAGCGAGCCACTTCGTTCCAAGCATTCATTTACGTTTCTACCACATTTGCAGACCTGCAAACTTCAAGGTTTGAAACATGCCACAGCCGTAGCACAGTAATACTAAATTTTGGTTAGAAATACCAAAATTTGTTTTAATACTCAAAATGTGGACCATTTATGAAAATAATTACTAGCATTTGTTCTCTAGGAACGCTGTAAACAGGAACACTCCTCTATTCACAGTTAGGATAATCTGCATCACAGACGAAAATATTCATGGATTTTATTGGTGAAATATTCACCTAACAGTGGCCGAAAATATGGATGCCGTTAGAAACGGTTTCAGTGGAGCAGGGCCCTGTTGCATGTGTGCTTCCAAATAATCGAGCGAGTCAAAATAATCCGACTCTGAAATTGGTTAACATTAACATGTTTACAACAATCGTGAAGAGGCTCTCAAATCCAGGCATTTTATGATAAAATTGTGAAAGTCGGTAGCTATGCCATACCGTTCTGTAACGTTCAATGCAGTATCTTCCGGTCGTGAATGCCAGCAGTGACAGACCTGCCAACCTTAAAATTTGAAAAACACTACCGCAAAAAAAAAAAAAGAGAAAACATTAAGTTTAGCGAAAATACAGAAAATTGTTTGGTTAATTTATATGTTGACTTCTTATCAAAGGTTCACAGACATTGTTCCGCAGGGGTGCTATGAACAGGCGCTATGCTCTATAGCTGCAGCAACAACGTAGACAAAAAGAAATTTTAGTGAGGTTTATTTAAGAAATATTCATGTAACACCTGTTGACTATTCAGTTGCTAACATACATTGGTCCTATAAGTTGGCCACATGTATTTTGATTTTGTTGTTGCTCAACACTTTAAGCATACTACGAAAGAAGTTAGATGCCGTTCGGAAAAAATAGGTGGTCGCTCCAGTGTGTGAATGCATGCGGTGCTCTAGCGGCTTTGCCGCAAAATGTGGCATTAAGTGACGGATAAACAGACTTAAGACAAACATGCTCAGAAAGCATGAAGAAAATTCTAAAACAGAAATTGCGTGACTGAGTGTCAAGTCCGAGGTTCGCCTCAAATTTTGTGCTCTTGGACTTAATAGGAATAGTCTTCACTTTTTCATAAGAAATGTTATGTTCGAGGAGAGTATGTTATCAATTTACTGCAATCAGAGGGTTTCGATACCAGAACATCCAAGCTCACATTGAAGCGCCGTTGCCTGCATTTCAATGCGTGCCGCCGACGGAGCATGGACAGGTCTTTAGCAGTTGTAAAATGTCTGGAACTTTTGATTAACCCTTTGAGGGTCAATGATGTAAACATACGGTGCCGGGAACGAAGTCGAAAATGGCCCATGCCATATATTTACGGCGCCGCCTGTACGTTTAAAAAGCGCGCCAATTTCCTCACTTTTTCTTTTCTGTCATGTGCTGCCACTATTTGGAAATACAGGGAATATTTTTTACGTGCCTCCCTCTCTCGGTTTTCATTGAATGGTTTGTTTTAGCACTAGTTCGCTCCCGTGCGTCTATATAATACCGCGCACGCGGGCGGGTGGCAGTTTGGGTTTTGTTCCGCGGGCGGTTTCAGCTTCTTGCGCTTGCAAAACTGATGGCTATCTTGTTACTAATCGCTCAAAGGGCGACCGCTTGTTTCTCGCTCGTTTAGTGTGCACGGGGGTGCGCATAGGAAGGTTGCCGCCATGCATGGGTTTCCGTTGCTCTTTCTTTTTTTGGAGACTCACGAAAACTAATTGCCTCTGGTTGGCGATAAGATGAGGACTAGCGGATGTTTGTCACACGTTTTGCTTTTCTGACGTGCACACAACCACAGTTTTCTTGAGTTCGCGCACCTACGCAGTTCGATTACGCTATTGATGTACATATTAGTGTAAGAGCAAGAACATTTGAGTCTGGCGAAATATTCTTGTGTGCGCATTTTGAAAGCCTTGAACTATAACAATGCATCAAATTTTCAATTCTTATAAGTTTATTTCCTTTTTTATTGTTGTTATTGATGAATGAAGAGTACATATATAATGCGAAATATATTTTTCTCACATTACGGTCACCCTAGAAAAATTACAGTAAATTTTTTTCGAACTAAGTCCCTAAAAAGAATTGGAATCTGAAATAAAAAATCGACCCTGGGTGGTCGCATATGGCGAAAAAAAATCGACACTCAAAGGGTTAAAGGGCAGACAAAAATAGTGGGCAAAGCAGACAAAGTTACCTAGTCATGTGCTGCACTGCTAAACTAAACAAGAAAATTAACCTTGCTTACTTCCACCATGACTCAGCTCCGCACCTACAGGTTAGTCGACTCAACGTGAACATGCTAACTCTTACGCAGACCTCTTTCTTTGCTTGAACAGAACTGGTCTAATCATGCTAGCCTAAATTTACATTAAATTTTCACACTGAAAAGTGTTCGTGAGATTCACTTTCAAGAAGTGTAAAGCATGCCAGATGTCTTCAAAAGAAGACAAAGCCTGGTACAACTACTGTTTGAGAGTGCTTATCAGTAAAACTTTTGTCACAGGCAGAAGCTCTAACTAATTATGTAACCTCAAATAAATAACATTATGAGGCAAATGTAAACAGTGCTTTCAACCAGCGTTGCGGAGCTGCCACTCCGCAATTGGAATGACTCTGGAATCATTCCACATTTTCGCAACCCCGGAAAGGAATAGCGACAATGCTTAGAGGAATGGAATGGGAATGGAATTAAGCACATTTTGCCTGAAATGGAATGGGAATGGAATTACATCTTTTTTCCAAAAATAGAGTACTTTTTCGTCTATGGGCTGTTCTTTGTGAAAATATGCTGAAGAACCAACCAGACCACATTCAAACATTAGTAGGTCAGAGCCTTGAATTTAACAAAAAAGCAGTATTTCTTTAAAATGGCTTGGCTGATTACAAGCACAGTACATTTATAAGCAATGCGCCTACTACAATTCTGTCCTTAAGACTGAGTTGCTCCGAAATGTGTCTCGATTCTTTGCGTGACCGCGCCTCTCTGCCAATGGTATCCATCGTGCGGAACTACTACCCCCCCCCCCCCCTCCCCTAACACCTTGTGATTTTTTTTTTACCTCGGCAACGCCTTCGCCCCGGCAGCCTGCTGTCTCCCCACCCTTCACTTTGTTTTTGCTTCTGTCGCCTTCGACGACTCAGACGCATATTAAAAAAAGCGCTTCTCTAAGTTGTGATGCGCATCGATGCTGGCGCGATGCTTGTGTTGACTGCAAGCTTTCGCATGGCAGCTCGCATGCCGTGTGACCTCCTACTCCCCCCTCCCCTCCCAACCTTTCTTCAATACTGTCCCCCATGTCTAGACACACGGATGCCTTTGCCCGAAACTCTGTCGAGGAAGGTCTGCAGGTCAGTGCAGCACACAGTCGTACACGATGTACTATGCGCCCACTCCCTCCATACAGAGAGAGAGAGAATAAACTTTTGAAAGCATTGGTTTGGGAAGCCAGCCAAAGCAGGAGAGCCCATTGTTAAGAACGGCCCAGCTGAGGTGCAAGTTTTGCCAGCCAGTTGCGACAGCGGCAGCAACCTTTTTTGGAACGCCACCGTTACGCTCTAGCCTTGTCGCCATTGTGACTAAATGCGGTCGACCAGCTATTGTTACTGAGCCGCCGCCACTGCCCTGGTCTGCCGCGAGCGGGGGAGTGCTCGCGGGAACGTAGTTCGAGGCTCCTTCCCACACGCCGTCCAAGACGCAAGACAATGGGCACCCGGCCGCGCTGCAGGGGTCAGCTCGGGGAATAAAAGGCACCTTTCCTGATACAAGCCCCGAGTTCTACGAAGTCCGTCTGACGTCGGCTCCGGACCGTGAACCTCGCGCAAGGAAGTGTGTGTGTGAGTGTGTGTGTGTAAACCATCCCGCAGAGCGGCAACTTGTTTACGATGACTGGACGGCCGTTTCCGCCACATGGGTATCGGGGGAGGTCCGTGTGTTTATAAACTGCTGTTGTGCGGCTGCTCAGTGCACTTTCTCAAGCAGTCATGTTAGAATGATGTACTTTCTCTCGCAGTCATGCTAGACTGATGAACTGCCCATGTAGATACTGTAAATAAACCCATATTCCTCGTTCTCGATGAGAAGCAGTCCTTCCCTTCATCAACGTCCTCAGCGGGGATAAGTTGGATGACGGCATGGGCCAGCTACCTTCTAATTCATGCCTGACTCCAATCTTGACAACGGGTTACGAGCGATGGGATTGAGCCCCCAATCCTGACACCATGTAACTGCGGCCACGGTGGCGCCTCGCTGAGCGCCGACGCGACGATTCGCACCGAAGAAAACCCACGTGCGCTCTGTTCTAGACAGCTGTGCTCTAGGGTGAGGGGAGGGGTGGGGGGAGGGGTCCAGGTGACACTGCTGGCGCCTGTTGGTGGCTTAGAGAAGCCCAACGGTTCATTTAGAAGCTCGCTCATACTGTGAATGCTAGACAATGCTTCAAAGCATGCCCCTCGGCTTCCTGTGCTACCAACCCCACCCTCTTTTCCAGCCCTCTGTTGCAAATAAAGATCTCTTCTATAAAGCACTGCCATGCTGACTCTACGCCCAGTGACTCGTGCATGCAGTAAGTCTGCCGACATGACACATTGGAAACAATTTTTTTAAATTACCCGCGAAGAAAACAAACAAGCTGCACGCCGCAAGCTTCGCTCCGAAACTATACATGCTGTAGTCGGAGTTCCATCTACTTTCATTCGGCACCTAAAAAGAAAGCACGAGCGCGAGTACACACAGCAAGAGAAAGGGCTGGCAGATAACGTCGGCCTTCACTGCTGGGTGCAGCTCTGTGCCTGTTCATCGAAAGGCTGCTTTTGACGATGCCATAATCAACATTATTTGCACTGACATGGAGCCATCTTGTGCTGTCGAGAGGAAGAGATTCAAACAATTTGTAACAGTAAGTTTGACATTATTTGACATCAAAGTAACTGCTTTGTATTCTTTCAAATTCAGGTCGCCACCCTGGGCTAGAAGTTGCCATCACGGGATGACCTCAGACAGTTCCTGCCCGGGAAAGTATCAGCACTGCAGACCAAAATATCACCGTATTTGGCGAGAGCTTCCTGGTTGTCGAAGCAACATTTGTGGACAGCGACTTCACGTTTAACACGTACCTCCTCAATTTCACTCGCCTGAAGGAGAGCCACACAGCTGCTCAGATCCGCTCTGAGTATGATGGAGCATTGCTGCAGTGGAAGATCACTGACAAGGTGAAATATGTATTTCACACAATTTCACCTCCGTTAACTGTTTTTATTTCATTTCACAGGTCCTTTGCATGGCGAGAGATAATGCTTCCTCAATGATAAAGGCATCTGCATTTACCGGACGGGAGACTGAAGAGGATGACGACGATGGCAATTTCGACTGCCCGGAACACTTAACCAATAAACTTTTAAGCGGGTTCCTCCAGTTGGAGCCATTTCGATTTGGCTGTGCCGCCCACAACCTGCCGTTTGCTGTAAAATACGCCATTCGGCAGGTATGCACCATTAAATAATGTATTGGTTTCATCTTATGTGCATTGATAGATTGTTCATTTATTACTACTTTCATGGACAATTGTTTGGGCCAAGCTTCGTTAAATAATTTGCCATGAATGCATGGAGAAAGAATGTACAAATATAATAATTGCAGTTTGAAAACTAAGGGCAGATAACTGTGCTTATTACTGTTTTGGTGCTTTAAAGCTCTATTATGCAACTACCCCCAACTCATGCTTAGCCTAATTTTCGAGTGTGCTTCGCTTTTTCATCTTGGGTATTCGTAGTGCATTTGCTACCATGGCCGAGGCCACAAACTCTGCTTCCCATCAAATACAGTAGTGGCTGCGGATCATTTTTCTGCCTCAGGCCAGGCACCAAACTTACGCCACTTCGAGGTCTGCTCTCACCACGTCAATCAACCGTTCTGAAATACCTCTAAATACAAACAAGAACACCATCATGAGCCAATGTGCCACTGGTGCTCCAATCAGATGGTGCATGGCTATCACCTTTATTTCCATTAGTAGAACTGCAATGGTTTTGGCCCTTACGCCAATAAAACCAATATATCGTCAGAACTGCAATGGGTAACTTTGGTGACCCAAGACTTCCACACTCTTGGAAATTGTCCGATTTCATCTTTACCAGTTGCAGTCGCAATCGAATAACAGTGGCAACACTACTCCATTTCAAGTGGCAACAATGGAAAAGCGGAGCCACGGGTCACTTAATATTTTGGTCACTGAAAGGGTTCTCGACATGTTAGCTTCCTAGCTTGCTTGCAGCATGGCACGCACATTTGGCGCCAACCGCTAGGGAAGAAAGGAAGGGAGGAGAGTGCCTTTGAAATCCACCAAAGAATGGAGGAGCGAAGCGAAGAGAGAAAGAGCATGGTCGAATACTATGCGCCTTCTATTGTTTAGACATGAGTTGGTTGCACCAAATGCATTGCAAGACAGTAAAGTCAGCACTACTGTCCATCTCACTCTGTGGCCACAGCTGCCCAGCATGATGCACTGCACCATCTATGTATGGTACCAGTGTGGTGCACACAGGCATATAGGCATCCTCTTTGATCACACCACTGCTTTTACAATTGGAAGTAAGTCAGCAGTAACCTCATTGACTTAAAGCATTGGCATCATGAAATTTGCATCCCATTGCCCCTCAGCTTGTCCCACCACGCTTTCCACCTGCGTTAGTGCTGTGTGGGAGTCTGTGCAGTTCTCTGCAGAGAATTTACAAAGCTGAGAACGCTGCTTTACTTTGGACAGAGCCAACACGGCCATCTGAAAAGTGACATTATCAAATTGCTTGACTCCATATTTCTAATGCAAATTTTTAAAAAAATTTATTCTCGGATTTTGTGTGCTAAAACATGATGATTAATGAGGCACACTGTATGGGGCGCTCGGGAATAATTTTGACCACCTGGGGTCCTTTAGTGTTCACCAAATGCTAAGTACATAATTTTTTCTTTCTATCCCAATCAGAATGTGGCCACCACTGCCAGGATTGAACCTACAACCTCATGCTCAACAGCCAAACACCATAGAGATACCACGCCAGGTATTATGAAAAGCTGTATGCAGCAGCTTTATTTTATTTTATTTTTTATTTTTGCTATAGTGCAAATATGCTGCTCAATTTTTTATTCTTTGACCCCTTCACTATCATAATTTTTGTTTAATTTACGAAAAGTACACATTCCTTTTTACCATCATTTACCTTGCCATCGATCTCTAAAAATATAAGACCAGGAATTAAATACTTTACTTTTTTTTACTGCTCTCGTTTAAAAACCAGCAAAAGACATTGTGCATTATTTATTTGTGTCAAAATTACAAGGTAGTGCAACTTTTGACACGACGAGTTAAGTCATCATCGGCAACTATGGGGTTAATGTGAAGCTTTCTTTGCTTCCTCCCCTTTTCTGGCACTAGTTGCTGGCTACTGTCATGCACAATTGGCCGGTGCCATAGATAGTGCGAACTGAGGCGGCCTGGGGTGGCAGGTGGTGTACCAAAGCGAGGACATGAGATCCAACTCAAACATGAAGTTGTTGTATTGCCGTTATCCTAATTTACTCTTCATGCAAAGTACCTACTCCACGTGGAAGGCGGCGGGGTAAGGCGCAGCCCACTGTTCTGTTTTACCGCCCACACGCCTTTGAGGAGGAAGACAGCAATCACAACGATCGATTTGGTCAAATTTACCTATCCTTTTTTCTTTTTTGTTTCGAGATTCCCATTATCATGTGATGTAATACAGGAAAGAAATCTCAAGAAGAAATCTAGGAAATTGAACCTTTCTAGTGCTGCTGACAAAAACCAGTAAGAAAATCGAGCTTCATGAAGTGCCATCACACCGTAGATCCTGCGGCTTTCCATTGACACAACTACGCCATCTTGGTACAGTTCTAAATAGGAGAGATTGAAGCTTCAGGTAGCCACAGCGGTGTATTTCGCTGCACAAAACTGAAAGGAAGAGAAGCAACCAAAAAGAGAACTGGTAACTCGATTCGTCACTACTGCCGCGTACGCACAGGAACTGCTCCTACTGGCTGACGCAGATAATATAAAACACTGGCACGTGTTCCCCGCCTTTTTACAGCGGCAACTGGTGCATTTCTTTATCCCAGCAACATTTGGTGACTGCGGCAGGCTGCATCACTGGCTCCCACTTCTTTCGTTATTGTGTTAAAAATGCAAAATTTTGAATGTGCCATACAAAATGGCGTAGTACAAAATAAAAAGAGAAATAAAAGCTTGTTTGCATGTGTAACGGCCCCCTCTGCCCACTTAGGTTCGCAGGCTCACATTTATTTTGTTGCCTTCAAAATGCAATATCGTTGAATATCGAGAATGGCGGAGTAGTCGCATTAAAAAAAACTGATATTTGCATGCACCATACCACAGTTGAGAATTGCAGCATGAAGGCTTGTTTTTACACCCCAGCCTAAAGGGCTATGGTACAATGAACCATGTGCGAATCAAATAAAGCGTGTACTATTAGTGAGGTACCCTGTGACATAAGTCAAGCCCAGTATGTACATCATTATAAATTCTCACCTATGACACCCAGAACATTTGCCGACCCAGCACCTCCCTTGGTTATGAAGTTGAGCATTCTAAAACAAAAAGAATACCAACATATGTTAGCAGTTATACTTCAAAATGTGTCAAAAGTTTCTTATAAATTCAGAGAGCATGCGGTACACACTCTTGCATAAAAAAATTCAGATCACTTGTGACCAAACCTACTGCTGGCCTTTGTGACAGGCCAGCATATGGTACTCTACAACTCTAAAGCTTGTCACGTTCCTCTCACCTTAACGTGACAAGATGCAAAATATACAGGTGCAGATAGCCAATTAGATTGCAGCAACTGGCCACATGAGTATGCCTTCGGTATAATTTTCATATGTAGTCCCAAACTGAACCATGAACTGTCACCTACACATACGGTTCTTCACTCTTAACACACAGCTGCATTTTGCACTAAACACAAAGCCCAGACAATGCTACTTATTGTCACATGGTCGTGACGTCAAAGAACACAGTAGCAATACTGTGAAAGGCAAAACTAGCTTTTATTGGGCGAACCTGTGCCCACAAAACAGGCTACACTTAAAGCACAACGAGAGCTGCGAACACAGTCGACGATCGTCGAAAATCTCATCAGCGGGTCAAGCGCGTCGGCTTTTATACAGCAGTCGTCGAATGTTCCAGACTAATCGTTCGGACCCGCGTGCCTTTCACAAAGTTCTACACCATTCGCGTCATGCGACGAAATCAGATAACATAAGGTTCGGCGACAACAGACAGCCGGGTAGAAGCATCGATAACTTTCCAGAAACTTCAGATACATGCAGGCGCGTCCCGCGCTGTGCGATTACATTTGTTAGGCGGCGAAACGTGTTCACCCGATAAAGATAAGCACACGTGTCATTATAAAGCACTTCTCAGCTTTTTACCAATGTGTAGGCCATCCACAAGATATGTAGTGTTCTTTTAAAAGCTGTAATGGGAAGACCATGGCGACACCTATAGCAGGTGTCTTCCAGGTTTACTGAAGAAAGCCAGCTTATGGAGCTTTTTGGAGCTACAGGGGTTCAATCCACTGGATGTGGATAGATTTGCATTCAATGTAACTGCACAGTTTGCTGTGTATTGTCACTGCAGCTTCACAACATTCAGTTATTGTTCAATATAAGGAATCTTTAGATATAGCTAGATTTGATATAATCTGGTTTGATTGTATCTAGACTTTAAAATAGGTCAGAAGCCATCGTCAAGTCACTGAATAAATTATGCAGCTTCGCACAGTTTGTCGATAAAAGCACCATGGTAGGATACATTTAGCCAATACGAATGCCAGGATGATACAAATTCACGAAATTTCCCAGCTGAAGCCCAATGGACACAACTTTAAATTTGTCCTGTGATCTGGACACATTTTAGCACCTTTACGAGCAATCCAAATTCACGAGCCAGGACTGCCAACAGTCAGACAAGGGGCAAAGAAGCTATGACAGTCTCAAGTTCCTTTCTGTTAAATTTACTAGTTGGTGCAGTGAGAAGGCATGCTTAGTTGAGTAATCAGCCAGTCCCTTCAGCGCTGTTGAGGCTCTTGCCATCTAGCTATAGCACCACCCATTGGTGCCTTCACCGCATGGCCTACTTGTTAGCCGAGTGATCTGCATGCCATTCTGTGTGCACTCTCAGTCCTCCACCATGCTTCCACGTGACCATGCATTGCCAATGCTATGATCAGCATTCATGCTATCTGCATCCTGCAAACATCAAGTTGCAGAAGCCTCCCAGATAGGCTGTTGCACCAGTGCGAACAAATGCATGTGAAATTCTGCAGGTTTGGTTCACAAGCATCAGATTGTGGAAGTTGACACCAGCAATTTTGAGTGGTTCAGCAGCAAAGAGTGGCAATGGCCAACAGCTGATATGCTGCACGTGGTGGCCATTTATTTGGGAAGGCACACCAGCCCAATTTCACAGCGAAACTGTTAAGGTGCATATCCACTAGTGAAAAAATGCGCGCAGCGCGCCAGTGGCGGCAAAACACATGATGCAAAAGCTGCCTGGCGGCACCTTTTTCATGCCACAGGAAGGACCGGTCCTGGACTAATTTTTCAGCGGTGACAAGCGAGCCACGAACACCAGAGGCCAAGGAAAGTGGCCCCATTCAGCAACGTGCGCGGGGGAGACTGGTGCAATGTCGACCTGCCCGCCCGCTTAATTTGTACTCGTATTTGGTATCAACCAGACCGCTCACTTCGTACTATTGTCTGTCCATGTCAGCTCTCGCTTGCGCTTTTTTTGGTTTTCTTGGTTTGGTCTCATTCGTGCTTGTTTTGATTGTCATGGTTTGCAATTGTTTGTTACAATAATGAATCTAAACCGAGACATCCCGGTGGAAAGGTTTTAGGAGACAGTACACCATATTCCATTCTGTAGAACAAGACAGACCCTGAATACAAGGACGTGGAGGCGACACCCAGTACCTCATTCTCCTTGTCTTTTGAATGCAGTGACGCTGCAACAAAAGAGAGTACACCAACGTGATTATGATTAGTGGCAACTACGCCGTCATCTTCATAACACTAACTCGCAATAAGAATGAAGGACAAAGAACGTAAACAAAGCGCCAATCTGTCAGCAGACGAAGGAAAAAGCGCACATCTTGCACCTACACGCAGTGCAAAAGAAAGGTGGCGAGATTTTTATGCTGCCACGTGACTGCCACAGCGGCACGCCACCAGTTGGTGTGGACGCTCTGCAGCAGCTGTATTTGCAGACACCAGTGCTTCACATGCATTTTTCTGCTAGTGTTTATGCTACTTCATGTCTATTTTAAGGTGCCTCTCATACTGAGATAGTGTGAGCGCAAAACATGCCTGACTTTCAACTTCATCATCTCCACATACTATCATCCATTGTACATGTTCTTCATCTGTATATATCATCACCAGCAGCACAGCTTGATCCTCGTGGTAGTAGCATGAGCTCAGCTGGAATAAAGCGCTTCCTTACAAGTGGTGGAGGTGCGGAGCTCTCGTTGATACAGGAGCTGCAATTTCGATTATTCATGCTGACTTTTGTTCCCGCCTCCGAAAAGTGACCACGCCTTACTCCGGCCCTTCTCTTCGTGCAGCGACCAACACCATTATTCGGCCAATCGCGCAGTGTACTGTTCGGGTGTCCATAGGCGGAATTCGTCACCACATTGTTCTTGCGGTATTTCGTGAGTGTACCCACAAACTCATCTTGGAGTGGGACTTCTGATCTTCCATGTCCGCTTCTATGTCTTGTCGTCAGCGCCTCATACAACTGGATGCCACCGGCAATTCTCTTCCTAACCATGAAGAACGCATTCGTCTCGTCACCTCCTCCGATTACGTTCTCTGGCCATCTAGAGAAGAGATTAGAAGTGTCAACTCCTGCAACATTGTGGATGGCGACATACTCATTCTACCCTACGGCCATACCCTATCTCAAGGGATTGTGATTACCCCTGGCCTTATTCACTTCTCTCAGGAGTCTGCATTGCTTACCGCCTTAAACCAAACTCCTGAACCCCAACTGTTGCCTCGTGGATCAACCGTCACTTGCGCTGTTGACACTCATCCCACTGCAAATGTCACACTTTCGACATGCCACCTGAGTCAAGATTGCCGCCAAGTAATGCTTCTTCCACACCTTGTTGCCAACCATGAGCACTGACCACTATTAACAAACACCGTTCCTTGTTCGACATCAATTCGCCCATCCTCGGCATGACTACCGCCGCTACTCACCGCATACAGACTGATGGCTCCCGCATTGTTCACTGGTGGCCATATCGCATGTCTCTTACAGAGCGCAAGATCATAGATGAAAACGTATCAGACATGCTTAGACGAAATATCATACGTCCTTCCTCGAGTCCCTGGTCCTCCCCAGTTGTTCTAGTGCAGTAGAAAGACAGCTCAGCGCGTTCTTGCGTCGATTACTGTGCGCTGAACGAAAAAACGCGCCAAGATGTTTACCCCCTGCCACGGATCGACGATGCACTAGATTCGCTCCACGGTGCAGAACATTTCTCTAGCCTTGACCTTAGACCTGGCAAATACCGATGTCCGAATCCGACAAAGAAAAAACGGTGTCTGCTACCCCTGATGGGCTCTTCTACGAGTTCAATGTGATGCCTTTTGGACTCTGCAATGCGCCTGCCACTTTCGAACGCATGATCAATAATGTCTTGCATGGTTTGAAATGGGAAACCTGTCTGTGCTATCTCGATGACATTGTAGTGTCTTCAACCACATTGTCACATTTGCAACATCTTGATGAAGTCCTTGCCTGTCTTGAAAACGCTGGCCTGCAGCTCAACACAAAAAAATGCAGTTTCACCAGCAAGACCATCAATGTTCTGGGGCACATAGTCAGCAAAGAAGGTATTCGACCGGACCCTGAGATGCTCGCTGCCGTATTCAAATTTTGCCATCCGTCGCATCAAAAAGACCTGCCCTGTTTTCTCGGACTTGCTTCTTACTTCCGGCGCTTCATACACAACTTTGCTGCGCTTGCGGCCCCGCTCCATCAACTCCTCGCCAGTAATACACCCTTTGTTTGGTCTGACGAATGTGAACGTGCTTTCCTGGCTTTGAAACATTCACCGACATCAGACCCAGTACTAGGCCACTTTGATCTGAGCGCACCCACCATCCTTCCCACTGATGCTCGCAGTCATGGTCTCGGTGCCATTCTACTGCAATGTGGCAATACCTTCCGTGAACGAGTAATTGCTTACACTAGTCGTACACTAACCACTGCAGAGAAGAATTACACTATAACCGAGCAGGAGTGCCTTGATGTTCGGCAGTGCAAAAATTTCGCCCATATTTTCACGGCTGCCATTTCACAGTCGTTACTGATCATAATGCACTGTGCTGGCTTTCATCGCTAAAGAATTTATCAGGTCGCCTGGGTTGCTGGGTGCTTCGCCTACAGGACTACGATTTCAATGTCGCCTACAGACCTGGAAAGAAGCATCAAGACACCGATGCCCTATCTCGCTACCGTCTGCTGAATCATGACAATTCATCATCGCCTCTCCGTACTAGCGTACGTCCCGAGTCCTCTTCATCGGCTTTACCAATCGCAACCCTCGGCTGGCTAAGACCCGACAGCACATCTGTCCTTGTGTCCCACCAACATATCGACCCATACTGCCCAACTATTCTCCAACGCATGGAAGGTTCTTCGTCCCCTCCGAACGTCCGACTTTGTCGACAACTTAATTCAAGCTGTGCAATGGGGCTTCACACTGCTACATTTATCACATCGATGGCAACAAATTGGTACTGGTCATACCACGTTCTCTGCAACGTGAGGTGCTCGAAGCCTTTCACGATCATCTGACAGCCGGTCATCTAGGCTACCACAAGACTTACAACAGAATACAAAGTCGCTGCTCCTGGCCTGGCCTGTCTTCAGCCGTTGCGAAGTACATTGCATCCTGTGTTCGTTGTCAAAGCCGCAAACAACCAACAACAGCTCCTTCTAGCTCTTAACAACCTCCGCCTTGTCCCGCTTCGCCTTTCGAAGTAGTTGGAATAGACTTGTACGGTCCTCTTCCCACAACCTCACATGGCAATCGTTGGATTGTAACAGCCGTAGACCGTATAACACGCTACGCAGAGATAGCATCTCTACCATCCGGGACTGCTGCTGAAGTCGCCGATTTCGTTCTACACAACATTTTCTTACGCCATGGCATTCCGTACATTCTCCTCAGCGACTGCGGCAGAGTCTTCCTCTCTTCTATCCTTACCGATGTTCTGCGCGCCTCTAAAACAATTCACAAGACGATTTCCAGCTACCATCCACAGAACAACGGCTTGACGGAGCGTTTTCATCGTACCCTCTCCGACATGATTGCAATCTACATCCGCCTCGACCGCCAAACTTGGATGCAATCCTGCCGCTCGTGACATTCGCCTATAACACGGCTACACAACGTACCACCGGCTTTTCACCTTTTTTTCCTCGTCTATGCCCATTCACCAAGTTTCGTTCTTGATGTATCGCTCCTTTCGACTCCTGTACTCCAAGCAGCTCCTTTCTCGGAACAGTTTCTGTCTCGCCTCACTGACTGCCATCGCCTCGCCCACCTTAACACCTGCATCCCCCAGGACACTCGCAAGTTTTGTTATGACTCGACCCACCGTGCTGTTACTTTTTCTCCTGGGGATGAAATTCTTCTTTGACTCCTGTGCGCGTTCCCGGATAATGCAAAAAATTTCTCACGCGTTTTATTGGACCTTACACAGTCACTGAGCAGACATCACCTGTCAATTACCGCGTCTCACCCCTTAGAATGTCGTCCGATGCCCGTTGCCATGGGACAGAGATAGTGCATGTTTCTCACTTAAAAGCATATACTCGATGCATTTCATAATACTTCTGCGTGGCCAGGCAGCCGCTTCCACAGCAAGAGGGACTTAGTGTGAGCGCAACACATGCCTGACTTTCAACTTCATCATCTCCCCATATAATCATCCATTGTACATCTTCTTCATCTGTATATATCATCACCAGCAGCACAGCTTGATCCTCATGGTAGTAGCACGAGCTCGGCTGGAATAAAGCGGTTCCTTACAATACACTTAATTTTGACAGGACCACGACGTCCGTTCGAATAAACCGGAAGTTTGAATTAGGTGGATCCGAATTAACGAGATTCCACTGTATGTGTTTAAGGTGATATGAACCTAAAGTGATATGAACCTAAGGTGATGCAGGCCCATGAGATTCATGTCAAGATTCTACTGTATCCGCACGACAGATTATGAAACTGCTAAAACTGCATGCTTTATCATTTATTTAGACAGAATGGCATTACCAAGGTAGTGCTGTACTTTGTTATTGACTTTTAGTATTGACTTTTCTGCACATTTACCTGAAGTATGCCTTTCACATCATAGCTGATGAGATTTACCTTTAATACAATCTGTGACAAACTTACCCAGTTTCAATAGTATCATGGAAACCATGTTGTATTATAGCTATTTGAATAAAGAAAATAAAAATATGCAGAGCACAGCAGCACTAGCTTAAATCCAAAACATCTTGAACCGCTCATCAAAGGCACCCAACAGTGATGCAGGAAAAATGCAGAAGAAAAGAAAAAAAAAACTTGCTGGAAGGGTAAAAAAAAAGGGGGGGAACATTTGCTAGAACCACTCGGAGTGAAAAGAAAAAAAAAAGCGGATCAACCCACTGAGTGCGTCGCACGCTGCCAGTGTGCCCTGCAAGGCTTGTTTCTCGTAGGCCTCTGTAGAATCCTGATACTCCACCAAAGGCTGCCCCTGTAACAAGGATATTGCGGCAATCAAAACAGTGCTCAAAACAAGAAATAAATGTCATTATCCTCGCTCTCTCAAAACACAAGAGAAACAACTCAGTAACCTCAACAAAAAATTCACATGCATTTTTACAGTGAATCTTGTAGCTTCAAGACTTCACATTGCAGACTATATCGAGCACCTGCTGAATTCTGATGTGCAGCTGCATTTGTTGCAATGCGAAGCCACAAACAAATTAGAAGTGCTTCTTAAAGACACGAATGATTCCCTTACTCTCGTGTTGACGCATCAAGGACTTGCAACCCGTGAACTAACAGAGGCGTTCTTCATTAGGAAGCACAAAGACACACGTGTCAGCCAGGAATGACTAACTTTACACGACATGGAATATTACTACATTGATAAGTTGTTTTAGATTGCTTGTGTCGATCGAGAAAGCATCACACCTGCTGTTTTTGCATCTTCCTAGGATGCTGCATGGTGGTTTGGTTACGGTTTTTTCTGCAGTCTTTGTTCTGTTCTCTTTACTTCCTTTTGTATGTGTATATATTCAGGGCAGATCCCAATAAACATTCAGCTGTGAGACGGCACTCGTGTCGTGCATTTCCTGCTTTGTCCCTTGTGCTTACGCTGAATTTTCATAACCATGAATCCAACATTCCAACTAGCCCAATTAGCCGTCTTGATTCATGGATTTCAGTATATGCAGTGCAATCTAGCATCTGAAGTCACAATACAAGAATTCGTCCAATTCCTGACGCGGCTCTGTTGTTGCTCTGCAAGTCATCACTCTTCTGACTGCATTAATTTTACAAAAAACAATGCTTTATGTTGCATTGTTATTGTGCCTACCTTGGAGTTCCTGGAATTTCACATGCCATTTGCCCTTACCACCAGTCATACTTGGTTACTCATGCTTCACATGTCTCTCAAGGCTCAGATGCACTGAAAAGTGCCAGTGTGAAATTAATGTTAAACTGCACTCACCAACCATTACTGAACCACCGATTTGTGAGAAGGCCAATTCGAAGCGCCCCCGTTGCCGTGATGCACCCTCTGGAAATATCCATTCTGGTCCACCCTGCATCACAATAAATAAACAAATAAGCAGTTCTTAGGTTCATGGCACAAGCAAAATTCATCAGTCCATCTCCACTGTCACATATACTACCACTACTTATCTGTCACATATACTACCACTACTTATAGACCCTTTTCATGGTGATCCTATGGGCGCCGCCATGTTTGATCACGTGGTGACACGTCCATTGCTTGCATCAGCTGCCTCCATTGCCTCAGTGTTTACAATAAATATGAATGGCACCCCGATTGGGTCAGCAAACCTGTTTCAGCAGATATCATAGATGGTGACTGGGTGGACAACACTAAGCTTTGGCCACCACTTCAAAGGACATGCAAGCGCTTTCAGAGTTCATTATACCTTGTCCAAACAGCATGAGCAGCACATACAGTGCTTGTACTGGAAGTGGGGCTAGGAATTTATTCTAAGCTGTCCAAAATTTCCACTTGTGAAATAAATCAGGATCAGTGTGCTCTTAATTCTTTGTTTGGCTAACACCTTGAAGCAGCGACTTGTCATATTTCTGACTCGTTACTTTCTGCCCAATCACTCGCAGGTGTGCTCACCTCGTGATAGATCTGTTCTTACTGCGCACGAGGCTTGCAGCGTAGATGTTCTGTACTTTGTAATAGCTTGTAGCAAAGACGTATTATAACTAGTGCCTTGCTCACTCCTGTAGACCGTAACAAAAGGTTTGGCTTCAAACAATCTGTTGTTGGTGAAGTCGCCACTAACCACGCTTTGGCACAGTGATCCAAGTGTGCGCCCGTTCACTTATTCTTGATACATTATAAGTTTGCGTGTGAGTTGGTGTGGATGTGTGTAGATAATGTGGGAAAAACTTACGATGCCAGGAGGCGGTGCTACTGGCTTTGTTACTGAGTAACGAGCGGTACTCACTATTGCCAATGATCCGGGGCTGAAGTTCTTTCTTTGGAGGGTAGCGATACAACGCCGGTAAATGAGTGACTTTTTTCATCGTCGAGGAAAGCCGTGCATCGCAAAGTGCCGACAAAACATGCAGTCTGTGCATGGCAGTGGTTTGTGAACTTCACCACACAGATTAATTTCTTTCCTTAAAATGCCAGTCACTTTTTTTACGGCCAATTAGCACACATCTTCTGTCTACCGTTCCACATTTTCCAGCATGAATGGAGCTCAGTGCATTAGGGACACCCATATGCATTTCTGATACCTGATCACACAGTAGCAGGGCAGAAGTGGTAATGGTTTCACAGTCATGCACTTTCGCTGAGGCAACGTGCAGCACGCCACTGAATGGTGCTATCTCATTCCTCTACAGCAAATTGCTCTGTGAAAGGGCCTATATCTAAATATTTACCACTATAAGTACAAGGAGAAAAACTTTGAAAAAAAAACAGACTTAATCCTGAATTTTTATATTTAAAATTTGCTGCCATTCATCACGACACATGACGACTACATAATCACGAAAATGTTCTTGCTTTAGCAAGAACACTTCGTTTAGACAGAATCAGTCATACAGAAATATTTTGCAGGATGACCTTTTGTTGGGCTAGTTGTTGCTTACTTAACATATTGTGGAGCAAAGGCACAATAACAAAGCAGGCAGAGACTCACGTCACAGGCGCTACTAACAACTTTATTCAAGGCAGTTCAATACAGTATATCGACACGTGTACTTATTTATCCTTTTCTCAGGGACTCCATTTCACCCACTTAGATTATTACTAAGCGCAAAATGCACTTGCATGATTCTGAGCTTCGATGTTATCCTTGACTCTATCTGTTGTGTATGTTCTTGCTGAGCAGTGTGTAACAAGACTGTATGTGCAACATGAATTGTGTAATACTTTCTGGAAGGCACGCATGCCCCAGCGGTCACCCTGGAACCTTCGACGAGTCATGTATAAAAGCAGACGCGCTTGACAAGCAGATCAGATTTACAACGACTGCTGACTGTGCTCGCTGCTATGATTGTGCTTGACTGCTGCTTGTTTCTGGGCTCAGGTTCGTACAATAAAGAGTTACTTTCGTCATTAACAGTTTTCACTAAAGTGTTCGTCCCCATCAGTACAACATGACAAGGTGTACTGTTTTCAATGTCCAGACACCCCAGCCATACCAGCCACCTCGGGCAGACTACAGAGGGTGACTATAAGAAATAGCAAAATCATTTGAAAGATCTAAAGAAAGTATGCTCTGCATCGTACAAAACAGAAGTCTGACTTACACAATTACTACTTTATTTTCTTTTACATAAAATGCTCATTTGCTGCTCAAATGCTCATTTGCTGTTTTGTCTTTGCTTCTGCCCAGGATCTTCGCGTCATGAAATCTCGGCTGACAAGAGCAGACTTTACAGTGCGCTGAAAGACAGGCAATCAAGTCTTTCTTCCAAGTCATTAGTGTGCTCCCTCATTCAATCATTGACGCAATGGCCAGTTTGTCCTATATAGGACTTTCCACTTGACAGGGGGATTTCATAAACCACCCTAGTGGTGCATCACACGTAACGCTTGACTTGCATTACTTGGCATCCTGTCTTAGAGCTGCCCATTATGGGGGCACACAGTTGGGCCAGCCTGTCGGGAGCGAAGAATATGACAGGCACATTGTACCTGTCGCCACTCTTTTAAAGCTGTGGCTCATCCTGTGCACATACGACATGACTTCTGGCCTTTGGCCACTTTATTCACCGGCTCTTACCTCACTCGCTGGTGTGCCCACTTTTAGCTTCCGTTGCAATTCAGCCACTGAGGTCAGGATCAAACGAGCGTAGACTGCTTCTGAAAGCCTAATAACTGCTCGTCAAAACTGACCTGCACCTTATGTTCACAAGACCTCTTAAGTGCTGACCCCAAGCAAATAGTAGTAATAGTTTTTTTCACAAGTTTAAAGTGCGTGGAGCCATACGGCAAAAGTCCTTTCTTTGCTAACAGTTAATAGCCTTTGAACATCCTTTGAAAACATGAGGCTTAAATCTAAGAACTGTAGGATTATGTCAACGGGGAGTTCAAAGGTAAAAGACAGGCCTTTGCAGCGAATAATTGCCCTCCATAGTCTGCCGGAGGGGGCTGGTGTGCCTGCACATTGGGAACAGCGTATATACTATATCTCGCTGTCTTTTGAATAAAGTTGTTAGTCCCGCCTATGATGCGAGTCTGTTTTCTTTGTGACTGAGCCTTTATGCTACAATATGTTCAGTTATGCAGAAGACTTACACTTAACCTTCACTGCAAATTGCCTGCTATGAATCAATGATCTCTTTGTTGAAACAAGCCTCTCCACTTCAAAGACAGCTCCAACATTATTAAGACAAACCACTTTTCCAGCAATTCAGTGTTTAGAGGAGGATGTCATTTTTTTGGAAATAAGCGAGCCCAAGGCCAAGGAGACTATGTTTCAAGCCTTCTTATGGCTTCTAGGAGGCACTTAATGCAGTGTACAGTCCGTTACAATTGGCCAGATGGGTAGTGACCTTCTAGCCACTCCTGCACCACTGCAACAAATCGCTTTGTGAAGATAACACGTCCCTCTCAGACAGACCTACGGCGACAGCAAGGCGAGACACGTGTTGCGGATCGAGTGTTGCTTGTTGGTTCATTGTCATCGTCATGGACGATGGCAGCAAGGAACTCCTGGAAAAGGATGTTCTACAGCATTTCCTCACGGACTCCGGTAACGGCTACGCTAGTTTTACATACACTCCAGCTAATTGCTGGGTCATCCCAGGAACCACGACGCGCCAGCTTCAGTCAAGCGTGACAACCCCTATCTACAAAGCTTCCCTCCTTTCTGTGTGTTCAGTGAACAAAGGTGTGGGAGTGATTGTGTGAACCCTCACCCTTAATGCGGGTCCTTAACGACTTTGGACACTCCGAGTAGACGAAGGTAGGAAGGCAGATTTCCCTGGCCTAGGGATCTAAGGAGGACAGAGGGGGGTTTTTAAGCGGACTTTTTTGGCTCCTAGGGGTGCTTCAATTCAGTCATGCTAGACTGATGAGACGTAACATTCTCCACTCTTCACGTAGATATTGGAAATAAACCCAGTGCACATCGTTCTAGATGAGAACATGTTCCTCCCTTCAGCAACGTCCTTAGCGTGGATGTGTCGGGCGACGGCATGGGCCAGCTACCCCTTTTGACATACCCGACCCCAACTCTTACAAGTCCCAGATTGGAAGTACATTTTTTCTCTATTTATATTACGTAAACAGGAGGCTGTTAGCATTCTGACACAGTGCACAAGACACTGCAAGTTTCACAAAATTTCGTACTCATTAAAAGAACGTATAGCATTTTAGTGCCCTACTACTCTCACTCATATGTGAAGTTGTAAAGCATATATACACAACATATTCGCAAGCCACGCGAGTTGGTATAAACAAATAGTGGAAAGCAGCACGTAATTTATACTGCTGCCTCATTCCCAACATCAACAGGATACTATAGCCATTAGCTCTTTTCTTGCAGGGCCAAAGGAAATCAATTTGATCAACAGCTGTTCAATACAATCTTAAATATTACATCACACACAAGCAGCACAATGTGCTGTATGAAATGAAGACTGCAGATTTACTTTTGGGACAGTTTTGGCAGAAGAAATGCAGAAAGAAAGGAAACCGGCACTTGCAGCAATAAGTCAAAACAAATGCTCCCTGCAGAATAAGCAATAGCATACACTTTTCACATTTGTGCAGCCACAGTTTTTCCACATAGCATGGGCATCATTATTGCTAATAATACTTATGCAAACAAATCTGCATAAATTTTTTAGCGTGGTCTAAAGTTAGAAATCTTGGAAACCAGAAGCAAGGCACATATATTGAATATTGCCTTTTTTTTGATTATAATACTATCAGCAAAATCACAAATTATTCTTTTCTTCAGGCTTCTTGAGGTGTTTCTTTGAAATTTCACGGAATTCTGAGAAACATTCTGAGCAATTATTTATGTTTTACGTCCACTTCAAACACCAACACTCAACCTACAATTTTATGTATCATAGTATCATCATCATCATCAGCCTGGTTACGCCCACTGCAGGGCAAAGGCCTCTCCCATACTTCTCCAACTACCCCGGTCATGTACTAATTGTGGCCATGTTGTCCCTGCAAACGTCTTAATGTCATCCGCCCATCTAACTTTCTGCCGCCCCCTGCTACGCATCCCTTCCCTTGGAATCCAGTCCGTAACCCTTAGTGACCATCGGTTATCTTCCCTCCTCATTACATGTCCGGCCCATGCCCATTTCTTTTTCTTGATTTCAACTAAGATGTCGTTTACCCGCGTTTGTTGCCTCACCCAATCTGCTCTTCTCTTATCCCTTAACGTCACACCCATAATTCTTCTTTCCATAGCTCGTTGCGTCGTCCTTAATTTAAGTAGAACCCTTTTCGTAAGCCTCCAGGTTTCTGCCCCGTACGTGAGTACTGGTAAGACACAGCTGTTATACACTTTTCTCTTGAGGGATAATGGCAACCTGCTGTTCATGATCTGAGAATGCCTGCCAAACGCACCCCAGCCCATTCTTATTCTGCTGATTATTTCACTCTCATGATCCGGATCCGCGGTCACTACCTGTCCTAAATAGATGTATTCCCTTACTACTTCCAGTGCCTCGCTACCTATCGTAAACTGCTATTCTCTTCCGAGACTGTTAAACATTACTTTAGTTTACTGCAGATTAATTTACAGACTCACCCTTCTGCTTTGCCTCTCCAGGTCAGTGAGCATGCATTGCAATTGGTCTGCTGAGTTACTAAGCAAGGCAATATCATCAGCGAATCGCAAGTTGCTAAGGTATTCTCCATCAACTTTTACCCCCAATTCTTCCCACTCCAGGTCTCTGAATACCTCCTGTAAGCACGCTGTGAATAGCATTGGCGGGATCGTATCTCCCTGTCTGACGCCTTTCTTTATTGGGATTTTATTGCTTTCTTTATGGAAGACTACGGTGACTGTGGAGCCGCTTTAGGTGTTTTTCAGTATTTTTACATACGGCTCATCTACACCCTGATTCCGTAATGCCTCCATGACTGCTGCGGTTTCGACTGAATCAAACACTTTTTCGTAATCAATGAAAACTATATATAAGGGTTGGTTATATTCCGCACATTTCTCTATCACCTGATTGATAGTGTGAATATGGTCTATTGTTCAGTAGCCTTTACGGAATCCTGCCTGGTCCTTTGGTTGACAGAAGTCTAAGGTGTTCCTGATTATATTTGCGATTACCTTAGTAAACACTTTGTAGGCAATGGACAATAAGCTGATTGGTCTATCATTTTTCAAGTCTCTGGCGTCCCCTTTCTTATGGATTAGGATTATGTTAGCGTTCTTCCAACATTCCGGTACGCTCGAGGTCATGAGGCATTGTGTATATAGGGTGGCCAATCTTTCTAGGACAATGTTCCCACCATCCTTCAACAAATCTGCTGTTACCTGATCCTCCCCAGCAGACTTCCCCCTTTGCATAGCTCCCAAGGCTTTCTTTACTTCTTCCGGCGTTACTTGTGGAATTTCAAATTCCTCGAGACTGTTCTCTCTTCGATTATCGTCGTGGGTGCCACTGGTACTGTATAAATCTCTATAGAACTCCTCAGCCACTTGAACTATCTCATCCATATTATCACAGTAGACAGTTTTAGTATAGCGTAAAATGCTTGCGTTAGCGTGCGACGCAACGCTAACACAAAGAAAGACTGCACTGCGCGGCACAAGGTAGTGTTTTAGAATAGCGGAACAGAGAAAAGCGTTAACGTTAACGCAAACAAATACAGCGCCATCTAGATGTAAAAACATAAAGTACTGGAGAGCCAAATCCATACGAAATGCCAAGCTTATCCAATGCCAAATCCGCAAGTGTGTCCCTAAGTCAAGCTTATCGAAAGCCACAGTCGATGCGTTAATAACGCATGTAGGTGTTTGGTTTGAGTGTTGTTTTGTCGAGAGTCACGAAACGCACCGATTATTCTTAGCATGCCGCGATCGAGTGTTCTGTGGGACCCATATTACGTGTCCTTTTTAAGTTGGGATGACATCGACGCCCTCATGCTTCGGGAACGAGAGCGACTGCGCAGGTTCTACGTGTCCTCAAGATCCACTCAACATCGAAGCTATTCCGGAGGGGACGTTTCGCCGGCAATTTCGCTTCCAGAAATCCGATTTCCCACTTCTTTCCACTTTTTTGCAACGGACGCCCATCTTGACGTCCGTCCGAATGAGTTCAAGGCGAAAACCTCCTTCAGGAGGTTCATATCGTCGTCGTCTGTAAAATGCACACGCATTGTGACCACAGCACCGACCACACTACTGTGTTTTGCCGCGGAAAACGTGACAGGCATCGGCTTGACATGCGGCTTTACACCAAGCGAACGAGCGAAATACATTTGGGCGCCATCTCGAGGCGGATACAGCAAACATGAGCAAACATTAGCAACCCCTCTCGTTAAGCCTACTACGCCGCTAATCGAGAACATATATCGTAAACAACGCCCATTTGTCACCTGTGCGCCACTGTCGAAGCATCATCACACAAATCTAAGGCAAACACGAGCATTAGTGGGGAACGAATGAGCTGAACAGTGCAGGCCGACGACTCGATAGATCCGAAGCGGGCTGCTCTCACTTCGACTGGCGCCGCCATCTTGCCGTACGTAAGGCTCCCCTTGCGTGCGTTAGCGTTCAACGCTAAATCCTGAAAATAGCATACGTACGTAAGAGCTCCAGCAGCGTTTACGTACAGCGCATGCGCAGTGTGGTGCACGCGACGCTAACGCTAACTCTTTGCGTTTGCTGCTTTACGCTATACTAAATCTCTCTAGTATCATCATAGTATATGTTGTGATAAAACAAAATAAAACATAATATCACCAAAATGAATATCTTTCAGGTTGTCTTTATACAGACTGCACCAGAAACTGCACAAATAGCGTTAAACTGTCTACATGAAGGAAAGATAAGAATGATGCTATGATGGCCTAGAGCAAGGGTCTCATGTCAGGCATTGGGTCACATGCATGGCACATGGCTCCTCACAAAATTCCCTGTAACGTGTTTGGCTGAGGACGATAGTTTTCTGGGGCCAACCTACACTACAGCAGGAGAAAAGGGTCGTGTGAGCTGATCACAAGATCTATGTGGGCCAAATGCTATCCGCAGATCATCTGTTTACGACCTCTGGTGTAGATCATAACATTCTGCTAGGGGTATGCAAATATTCAACATTTCAAATACATACTGAATAGTCCCTGCTATTTGATTCATATTTGAAGTTGTTGAATATTTGTTTGTTTCGAATATGCGAAGTAAATGGGATGAAATAAATTTAGAAGACTCGAGGGAAACTGAACGATGAATGCAAGGACCGCTTCGAGTCTACTACACGACAGCTGCGTTTGTTGTATGGGGGCGCCAGTTCCTGAGCAAACACACAGGGCAGATAACTTCTGCTCAATTATTTCCAGTCATGCAATAACAATGGCTCATTTTGAGGCTGCCTAAACACAAATATGATTCGATTTATTATTTGACTAGTCTGCCTTTGTTTGCATCCCTTCAAAACATTGTGTGGCGCTGCAGTATCACTTCTCTCCATCAGCGAACACAATACTGTATGTTCATCTCGTAACATGCTGTTCCCTTGTTTCATTAAGCCTTTCGCTTCTGCCCACCTGGTGTTGCGCACCTCATTTCTCTGCTTCATTGAGCATGTTCCGCACTGCAAGAAAATTGCTGTAAAATCTGCTACAGACATCGCATTTACAAAACTATTTATTTTGTTCTCAAAAGGCTTCCACGTCAGACACAGCAAAAAGAACTAGAAAGTAAGCATAAGAAAGTTAAAATATGCAGGAATGCGGAGTACATTTTAAAATTTTTTGCACTCGCAACGCCTCTTGGACTTTTCAACTTGCCCCTGTTACGTTTCGCCTACGACGCGCGGTTTAGCCGGCGCGGCTGCAACAAAGCGGCAGACATTTTGGCCCGCTCGGCGTCGCCGCTACGCCTCCCCGCCAAGCGCGTCCAGGCATGTTCCGATGCCACGTGTCTTCATGTGCGTGTGTGAGTGTATGTGCATATTGGTGCCCACGCTAGTCGAAGCGCGGCAGCCGGGGAGAGGAGCTCCCAGCAACTGTGAAGCGAGGGGGTCTGACAGGCGCCGACACGACAGTGTGAGCCACCTTCTCCTCCCCATTGTGCCCGACCGGCGGCGACACGACAGTATGCGTCACCTTATCCCATTGTGCCCGAGCGGCACAGTCACGTGCTCGTCTATTGAGGGGTTCCTTCTTGCCCTCAACTGCGAGAGTATAAAAGCAGCTGCCCCCGGACGCCAAAGGAGGGCTCCGATTTCTTCTGTTGAGTAAAGTGCACTCCCGTCTCTCTACTTCGGTCAACCTGACCGCCAACTCTTTGCGATGTTAGAATAAACAAGTTGTTTTGTTGTTACCAGTCGACTCATGCTTTGCCGGGACCTTCAGATGCTTCCAGTTGTACCCCAGGCCGCCAGGCCAACGCTACCCTTGGGGCTTGCGACCCAGGTGCAACAACGGGCGTCAGCGCCGAGTTCCCAACAACTCGCGCCAGCGGTGCGAGCACAACAACTGGTGGCAGCGGTGGGATCGCGACAACGGAGGCCAGCAGCGAAGATATGCAGTTGACGGTATGCTGAGCAGCTCAACAACGATCCGGGAGCAGTGCAACGAGCCCTGTGTGATGACTGGTTGCCTGCAGCGGAACGACTGCGCTGAACTCTTGGCTGCGAGGTTTGGTGAGTGCGGGACTTTCTTCTTCTGAGCTTTGCCAGGCTTTTGTTAGTGTCAGAAACAGAGCTGGTAATTGTGGTTGTCGTTGCTGCCAGGTTAGTTTGCGGCAAGACAATAGTAAGCAGTAGAGAAAGCAGCATTCAGAGCAGCCATGGATTTGAAGTCGTTGGGCAAACCGAAATTGCTGGAGCTTGCAAGAGAGTTGGGTCTGGATGTCTCAGACAAACTAAGAAAACCAGAACTGCTAAAGGCTATTCTTGAGTTAGAGGCTGAGGATGACGAGCTGTCGGAATGCCTTGAGACCATTGAGGAGAGGGAGACTGCAAAAAGACAGGAGCGCGAACTTAAAGAACAGAAAGAAAAAGAAGAGCGCGAACGTAAAGAACAGAAAGAAAAAGAAGAGCGTGAACTTAAAGAGCAAAAAGAAAAAGAAGAGCGTGAACGTAAAGAACAGAAAGAGCGAGAGCAACAAGAGCGCGACCGTCAACACGCTTTGGAAATGAAGCGTCTTGAGGTAGAGATGGAACGCGCTCGTAATGGAAGTCAGGCACACGGTGCAGGAGAACGCGTATTGTTCAAAATGACTGACCTGATGCGGCCGTTTAAGCTTGGAGAGGACATTGGTTTGTTCCTGGTTAACTTTGAGCGAACGTGCGAGAAGCAGGGGTTCTCTCAGGAAACGTGGCCACAGCGCTTGCTCACTTTGTTACCCGGCGAGGCGGCCGACGTAGTCGCTCGCTTGGATAGAGAGGAGGCAGAGGATTTCGACAAAGTGAAATCGAGTCTGCTAAAAAAGTACAGGCTGTCAGCAGAGGCGTTCCGTCGGAAGTTTCGGGAAAATGAGAAAGGCAAAAGTGAGTCATATACAGAGTTTGCGTACAGGCTTATGTCAAACATGCAGGAGTGGCTCAAAGAAGAGAAAGCGTTTGGTGACCACGATAAAGTTCTGCAGTGTTTCGGGCTAGAACGGTTTTATAGTCGGTTACCTGAGAACGTGCGGTACTGGGTCTTGGATAGGCCAGACGTTTGTACGGTGGCTAAAGCCGCTGAGCTAGCCGAGGAGTTTGTGACGCGTCGGGCTCGCGGAGTTAAGGACGGTCAAAAGGGTGAATTTGGCTCGAAGTTTGAGAGGCCGAAGTTCACACCCATGAGAGCAAAGGGGAACACACGTAGTGCGGATGCGAGTGAAAGCAGTGCGACCGAACCTAAGGAGACGGCGGCAGCCGAAGCCGAACGCAGAAAGCGGTTCGAGATGAGGCAAGCGCGCGTTTGTTATACGTGCCAGAAGCCGGGTCACTTTTCGGCGCAGTGTCCGGAAACAAAACCAAAAGTTGTGTTTTTGTCAATATGCAGCACTGACGAGAACATGAAGCTTCTCGAGCCTTACATGCGAGACCTCCTCGTGAACGGGAAAGAGTGCTGAGTGCTTCGCGATTCCGCAGCTACAATGGATGTAGTTCACCCGTCTTACGTAGAACCCCATATGTTCACGGGCGAGTGCGCATGGATCAAGCAAGCCGTGGAAGCTCATAGCGTGTGTCTGCCGGTAGCAAAAGTGCTTATTGAAGGACCTTTCGGAGCGCTTGAGACGGAGGCGGCAGTGTCATCTATGCTGCCCCCCCAGTACCCGTACCTATTTTCGAACAGGTCCGATCACCTCCTGCGCGAGAAGGGGCTTTTGTTTGGTGAGGCTAGCGTTCAGGCCTTAACCAGGTCGAAGGTTCGGGAGCTCGCTGCAAAGGCGGTAGTTGCGGGGCCGACGTTATCGAACAACGAAAAAGGGTCAGAGGCGCAGCAAGCTGATATTCAGAGCACGCCTGAACTGAATAAAATTGAGTCTGTAACGTTAAAGGCACCAGATACTGGAGAGGAAATTCCCGATGCGGGAAAGTTAGAAGAGCTATCTGCAGATTTGCTCATCGCGCCTACGTCAGACGGACTTAATAGGTTGCTAAAAGTCAGCCGGTCGGCTTTGATAGCCGAGCAAAAGAAGGATGGCAGCCTAGAAAACATACGCTGCAATGTCAAGGAAGGTATCGCCAAGAAAAATGCTCGCTTTGTGGAAAGAGGTGGAGTCCTGTACCGGAAGTATCTAGACCGCAGAGGAGTGGAGTTCGATCAGCTGATCGTTCCTCAATGCTATCGTCAGGATCTGTTGCGCTTGTCGCACGGGGGTTCGTGGTCCGGACACCTAGGAGTTAAGAAAACTAAGGACCGTCTCTTGCAAGAGTACTATTGGCCAGGGTGTTTTCGGGACGCAGACCATTTCGTGAGGACATGTGACACCTGTCAGCGGGTGGGCAAACCAGGGGACAAATCAAGGGCGCCGTTGAGATTGGTACCTATCATCACGGAGCCTTTTAGACGGCTCGTTATTGATACAGTGGGACCTCTGCCGGTAACAGCCACGGGGTACAGACACATTTTGACTGTGATCTGCCCAGCGACAAAGTTCCCTGAAGCAGTGCCGCTTAAAGAACTCAGCTCAGTTGAGATAGTCAATGCACTACTGTCCATATTTGCGCGAGTTGGTTTTCCTGCGGAAATCCAATCAGATCAGGGCACAGTGTTTACTAGCGCTTTGACGACAACTTTTCTCGAAAGGTGTGGGGTAAAGCTGTTACACAGCTCAGTGTACCACCCACAGTCGAATTCCGTTGAGAAGCTCCACTCCGTCATGAAGCGCGTGTTGAGAGCCTTGTGTTTTGAACATCAAACTGACTGGGAGCTGTGTCTGCCTGGGGTGATGTTTGCATTACGGACCGCGCCGCATGCAGCTACGGGGTTTTCGCCAGCTGAACTGGTGTACGGTCGCTCGCTGCGATCTCCGCTTCGCATGCTTCGAGAATCGTGGGAAGGCAGGGGCGACGACCCAGTCGTGGTGGAGTACGTGCTTAAGCTCCTCGAACGCTTAAGAAGGGCACAGGAGTTGTCAGGTGAAGCAATGGCAAAGGCCCAGCAGAGGGCCAAGCTTTATTATGATCGGACCGCCAGGGCCCGTCGTTTTGAGGTGGGCGATGAGGTCATGATATTGCGCACATCGCTAAACAACAAACTAGACGTGCAGTGGGAGGGCCCAGCACGAATTGTTCAGAAACTGTCGGACATTAACTACGTGGTGAGTCTGCCAGGAAAGCGGAAAGCACAGCAAGTTTACCACTGTAATCTGCTCAAACCTTATAGACAAAGGGAAGCAGTGGTGTGCATGATGGTGAACGTTCCTGAAGAGCTTCCGGTCGAGCTTCCGGGACTAGGCTCAGTGACGAACAGGGAAGACACCGGTCAAGTCATTAGTGACTTAGTCAGTGGAGCATCGCTGTCGCCTGAGCAGAAAACCGAACTACACCAGCTCTTACAAGAGTTTCAAGGTCTGTTCTCTGAGAGGCCTGGTAGGACTTCTGTCCTTACTCATGACATAGAACTTACCTCCCCAGAGCCAGTACGATCCAAGGCGTACCGGGTGTCACCCCGCCAGAGCGATATTATGGAGGCTGAGGTAAAGAAAATGCTACAGCTCGGTGTTATTGAGGCAGGTGAGAGTGATTATACCTCCCCTTTGATTTTAGCTGAGGTACCGGGCAAGGAACCTCGTCCTTGCGTCGACTACCGCAGGCTTAATTCCATCACTAAGGATCAAATTTATCCGATCCCTAACATCGAGGAGCGCCTTGAGAAAGTTAGTAGCGCTCAGTTTATTTCCACCCTAGATCTTGTCAGGGGTTATTGGCAGGTTCCACTTACAGAAGAGGCTAGTAGGTATGCGGCGTTCATTTCACCAATGGGAACATTCCGTCCTAAAGTGTTGAGTTTTGGTTTGAAGAACGCGCCATACTGTTTTTCAAACCTCATGGATAAAGTGTTGCGGGGACAGCAAGAATTCGCTTTACCGTATCTAGACGACGTAGCGATATTCTCCGCATCCTGGTCTGAGCATATGGCACACTTGCGGGCAGTGCTAACCCGCCTGCGCGAAGCGGGCTTGACAGTCAAGGCTCCTAAGTGCCAGTTAGCACAGGCCGAGGTTGTCTACCTCGGTCACGTGATTGGTCAGGGTCGTCGCCGCCCCTCTGAAATAAAGGTGGCCGCTGTGCGAGACTTCCCGCAACCGCGCACGAAGACCGATATTCGGTCGTTCTTAGGTGTCGCCGGCTACTATCAGAGGTACATCCCCAGGTACTCTGATATCGCGGCTCCCCTGACGGATGCTCTAAGAAAAACAGAGCCTCAAACAGTCGTCTGGGACGAGACAAAGGAAAGAGCTTTTAGCGCCCTAAAGAGTGCCCTAACAAGCCAGCCTGTGCTACGATCGCCAGACTATACAAAAGGGTTCGTTGTTCAGTGCGATGCTAGTGAGCGAGGCATGGGCGTTGTACTGTGCCAACGGGAAAATGGAGAAGTAGAACACCCCGTCCTGTATGCTAGTCGTAAGCTGACCAGTCGTGAGCAGGCGTATAGCGCCACCGAGAAAGAGTGTGCATGTCTCGTGTGGGTCGTTCAGAAATTGTCATGCTATCTAGCCGGCTCGAGGTTTATCATTGAGACGGATCACTGCCCTCTCCAATGGCTGCAGACCATCTCTCCCAAAAATGGCCGCCTCCTGCGCTGGAGCCTCGCTTTGCAACAATATTCCTTTGAGGTGCGTTACAAAAAGGGGAGTCTCAACGGTAACGCCGATGGCTTAAGTCGAAGCCCCTAACGTAGGAATCAGCCTCAAAATTGTTTGTTACTGATGTTTTTCTTCCTGAGGCAGGATTTTTAACATATTGCTTTTGTTTAGTGTTTCAAAGTGATGACATGCTTTCTAGTGTAATTTTCCAATTTGTGGACGCGTTCTAAGTGCTGCTAGACTACTGTAAGGAACTAGGCAGTGGTATAGAAGGGGAAAGAGCCTGGCAGGGCTTAGTGAGGGTTGTGCCGTGCTTGCTGACTGAGCGGTTGAGTTTCAGCGTTGTTCTAACGCTTGCCGGGAACGAGAACAAAAATGTGAACTCTCCCGAAGTCACTTTGCAGTGTCCTGTGCGAACCTGAACGAGAGAACGAGGCCTGCTCTGTGCGCTGCGCTCAAGAAACGTCGAGGGACGCCCGACTTCGGTTATGAGCATCATCGAGCGACATCCCTCCGGACAGCGGATGCAGTCCCCTGTCCATCGGGATCTCCTTCCCCCGGCGGGGCGGTCTGTTACGTTTCGCCTACGACGCGCGGTTTAGTCGGCGCGGCTGCAACAAAGCGGCAGACATTTTGGCCCGTTCGGCGTCGCCGCTACGCCTCCCCGCCAAGCGCGTCCAGGCATGTTCCGATGCCACGTGTCTTCATGTGCGTGTGTGAGTGTATGTGCATATTGGTGCCCACGCTTGTCGAAGCGCGGCAGCCGGGGAGAGGAGCTCCCAACAACTGTGAAGCGAGGGGGTCTGACAGGCGCCGACACGACAGTGTGAGCCACCTTCTCCTCCCCATTGTGCCCGACCGGCGGCGACACGACAGTGTGAGCCACCTTCTCCTCCCCATTGTGCCCGACCGGCGGCGACACGACAGTATGCGTCACCTTATCCCATTGTGCCCGAGCGGCACGTGCTCGTCTATTGAGGGGTTCCTTCTTGCCCTCAACTGCGAGAGTATAAAAGCAGCTGCCCCCGGACGCCAAAGGAGGGCTCCGATTTCTTCTGTTGAGTAAAGTGCACTCCCGTCTCTCTACTTCGGTCAACCTGACCGCCAACTCTTTGCGATGTTAGAATAAACAAGTTGTTTTGTTGTTACCAGTCGACTCATGCTTTGCCGGGACCTTCGGATGCTTCCAGTTGTACCCCAGGCCGCCAGGCCAACGCTACCCTTGGGGCTTGCGACCCAGGTGCAACAACGGGCGTCAGCGCCGAGTTCCCAACAACTCGCGCCAGCGGTGCGAGCACAACACCCCTAGAAAGCTTAGCACAATATCGAATGGTTCTGCTTCACAGTTTTTGGAGGTACATGCTGAAATAAATGAGCCCACTTGGAAGCCTGTATGCTTTTTTTCAAGCCAGGTTCTCTGTTGCAGTGGCTACAACAAAAGAGCAGAGCCTGGCGAACGGGAAGCTTTCCACTCTTTTACAAAATCCAGCTGAAAATGTAGACAAATATGTCCACCTAGTGTGCGAAACCCAAAACAATGAGAAAATAGCCTGCAATGTGCTGCCATCTATGAAAAATAGCCAGAAGCAGTGATTCTTTGAGCGGCCATCAAATCACCGGTCACCCAGACTTTGGCCTTGGCCGTCATAGCAAGAGGATCACCCACTGTGGAAGGGAATGGGTTAATGTCATTACCATTGTTCCCCAGATAATTGAAAGCAGTTGTTTATTATTTCCAATCTGCTCAGTCGTCCAGACATCTAATTTTCAACAGCATTACAGGCATGTTCAGTGAATACAAGCCTTTTTTTCTTTATTTTTTTTTTGTTACCAATAAGACTATATGCAAACTTAACATTTCATGTCGTTTCAGATATAAGAAAATATTCTGTATTCATTACGGTGTTCGGTGGTCAATCTTCTCCAACATTCATATTCGATGCGATTTGGAAAGTTCACTATTCGAACTCCCCTACGTTCGGCCATTCCACACTGTGCTTTCGAACAACGTCCGAGGGGCTGTCAAAACTTTCCTCCCAGAGCGTTTGTGACAGCATTTTCAGCAGACAGTTTGCTTGCACTTAGGAAGAAAATTTTTGGTGATAAAACACTCATGAGATAAGCTGAGTTACAAAATACAAACGTTACGAGGTGCCCTCCACCACAAAAGCAGTAACTGTAAGTGAGAATCAAAAAAAAATTCCGATAATGCTAAACTTTCAAAAAATGTGCATAAGTCTACCGGCCCATCATATCATCACAGCTTAAACTTGAAGGCCCTTGTGCATCAACCTTACACAGAATTCAACTGAGTGACAGTCAAAGTGGTCCAGCTTAAACAAAAAAAAATATGAAACACAGCGACAACTTTCTTACCTACAATGACAATATCAAGTGCACTGCAATTTCTATTTTCATTAGGAATGCTGTGCCTAAACATACAGCAATACACATCCTTTTTTATATAATAGCATTATTTTCTCAAAATTTCAATTCCTTTCAGCTTGCACTACTTTTAAACATTAAATATACTTCTATCAGTGACTGAAGCTTTGAGAAGTGACTTTAAAGAGAGCTACCATGTTTTTTTTTTTTTAAAAAACCTATTTTCACCAAGGTATGCATTTATATTTTTTAAAAGTGTGCCTGTGTAGAGGGGGGGAAGGGGCACATTTGTATCTAAGTGTCAAACATTCCCCTATATTGCAGAGAAAATGTTCAGTGACAGTGCACAAATTTTTCAGAAATTTCATTGCATCACTTGGTTTGCCCTTAAGTGACATCACAGACGTCACAAATGTAGCACAGCTAATTAAGCAAATTTATTTTGGAACGCCTTGTCATGTTAGAGTCTTGGAAAAATGCAAACAGTGCAAAATCAGAGGACAAAAAGAAAACAGCCCCCCCCCCCTGCTATTTATGCATTTGCTTCCCTGTCTTACGTGCTCTTTTTACTTTTGCAAGTTCATGCACAAATTTGCCCAACATGTTTTACAGTGCTACAGTGAGACATGTTACCATTAATTTTTTTTCATAAATTGGAGGTGGCTAATGCAACCTATGAATTTTTAAACAAAAACTTAAAATGACATTACTTGTGATATGCTGGACAGCCTTTTATACTGCAACAAAAGGTTAAAAAAAATTAAATTCTGGGATTTTACCTGCTAAAACCACGTTTGATTATGAAGCATGGTGTAATAAGGACTCCAAATTAATTCTGACCACTTGGGGTTCTTTAACGTGCACCCAATGCACGGTACATGGGCAGTTTTGCATTTCACTCCCATCAAAATGTGGCCACTGCAGCCAGGATTAGGTCTCACGGCCTCAGGCTTAGTGGGTTGTAACAACCACCATGGCGGGTTGCAACAAAAGGTGACAGCAATCATATGGGTGCTAGTGAAAGAGAGACTTTTGTTGGTGGATAGGTTCCAGTGTTTTGGCCACTTGCTAGTTTACAAGATGGCAGCTCTGGTAGTAACTGCTCACAGAACCCTCTGCACGTACCAAATTACCATAAGAATGCTATGCATAGTTGCATGCTAAGTGAAGCTTCTGGCTTTTGACACTCTCAGAGTAAATCATAACACATGCTTACCGCATTGATGTAAGCTGGGTCGAAGTTTAGGTATGGTGACACTGGTGCATTCTGCCCACCTAAACAAACAATTTTAGTGTAATGAAACACAAGGAGAAAACTAGCAAAAAACAGAGGCATAGCATCACTAAGAAGTCATCAAAAATTAAATTTGCATTAATGCAGATAACAGCCCTTCCACATGCACTGCAAATGACTTTGTTCACTAAAAGCACAAGATGGAAAGTATATATTTGGGGAACACACAGTAGCAGTTTACGCACACTGTAGCAGACGCACACTACGCACACTGTAGCAGTTTAATGTCACTATCTTAGATCACCGCAGCTTCACATTACATAAAACCGAGAAAGAACGTTCTATCTCCAGTAATATAACTATTTGTATGAGAGGGCGATGGTGCATCCAGGCTTCCCAATCAAATTTACTCCCAACAAAGTACATATTCATGTCATCGGCTTTTATCCCTCCACTATGAACAGCTGTTAATGACAATTAACAAGGTGCTATTAAACGTCAAAAACCGATCCCTAAGGAACGTCAATGGGTCTTGCAAGTTAACCGTTAACATATTAAATTTGTGCAACAATGTAAATGTAATAACGAATGTTTGTTTTCTTAGTAGTAGTAGTAGTAGTAGTAGTAGTAGTAGTAGTAGTAGTAGTAGTAGGAGGAGGAGGAGGAGGAGGAGGAGGAGGAGGACAAATAGTCATCGTATTTATAACTTCACATTCTGTATCCTTACCCCGGCTGCGTGCAGTGCATCGTTATAGCACGCCGAAAGTTATTTGCGAAATGTCACTCATTGCATGACTGTGCAGCGATGTTAAACACCTTTTACCATGTGCACATATCAAACGGCTTGACAAGCGAGAAGCGCAGAAACTAGCGAGAAAGCGTGTCAATTTATTATGATTAAGTGCATGACAGAATACACTGCACAAGCTGAACCCCTCCAGCTCAATTATGCTGTAATCATTTGTGTAAAGAACTAGCATCTGCAATACTAGAGCTCCTAAAACTAGCAATAGTATTCTTGCGGCTAAGGACACCGTGCAACGCATCGTACAAAGTATCGTTACACCACAAAGTTTCTGAACTTGAATCTTGCAGATCCGCAGCGTCACGGCCGTCGCGTTTGGAAAAAAAGCGATGCTTTAGGTTTATGGCTCATGAAAACGAAGCTAAAGTGATGCAAGAGACCATCATAATGGTAAGAACGGCACATTAAGTACTTAGCCGTTGCCAAAACGGCGCAAGGTCGCTAACCCGCGAGGCACAGGAGACGATTTCACATACCTGGTACCTGGAAGCTCGGATCGATCGCCGGATAAGCGGCCCCGAAATAACCAGCGCTTTGGCGGTCCATAGAAGGAGTTTCCGTGGTTCAGAAAAAGTCCTTTTAAAAGCTTGTTAAACTGAGTTTATTCTAACAGCGCTAAAGACATCACGGGGCGATGAATGGCGCAGAACCGCGTGGGAACGACGGGCGACGGAAAAGGAAATGCGTCATAGACATCACTAGCGCGCCATGAAATGGAATATGCAAGATAGAGAAACTCTATGGGCACGCATTTTTATTACAATACGACATAAATAACTAAATAAAAGCTTAAAAATTATTTATATTTTCATGAACACACTTTTAAAGTACTTCTCCACATTTGTACCCCGCTGCCCTGGCAATCTAGTAACGTTGGCCCTGGCTCCCCCAGTATCATGATAACCCCAGCAACGGCTATCAGCATGTTGCTCCCTCACACCTAGCCATAGAGTATCTTTGTAGGAAACTCTATGCACCTAGCCTCACACATGCCTCACATTTGAAACACTATGCTATCCATATGCTATCACCAATATCGAGAATGGAGCTGACAGATGGAATAAGTACACCGTTATAGTAATAACAGCGAGAGAGGAGGCGCTCGCTCGCAAGTCACATCCGCTGCTGTCGTCTGCTTCCACTACCTTCCGCCATCTTGGGGTACCTTATCAACAGGCGCGCACACATAGAGTTTCTCACTGCGCGCACATATATAGGCCCAACATTACTAGACCTAGTCTAGTAACGTTGCATAGGCCAATAGATTCCCCAAGATGGCACTGCCGTAAATCACAAGTCGCGGAGTATTGAATGACGTACGTGCATACTATGTATATATGATGACGCCAGTGGGACGCCATAGCTTGCTCCAGGTAATAAAATTATATCCAAGCATTATTTTTACAGCGAAGCTGTCTATGGCTAGAGTTCAGTGCATTTTCCGTGTCCGTCAACAAATCTGTGTGAGCAAAAACTATCATCATTAGCAATGGCTCGTGCACTGCTAAGACTGCTACCGTCTTCGTCCACAGCTGCCCTTCCCCTTGGTTCTTTATTCTATGCCTTCCCTCTGCGAGGGCGCTGACGCTGCATGCATTGACGGAACAGGCCCACTGCCAGTCGGTTCAGTGATTTCGGTCTCAAATTCTTTGCCTCAATATATCGCGAAATGAAAACACGATTGCATAGAACGAATGTACAACACGAATGAACGCGGACATATAAAAAAATGTGTGTGCGTACCTTTCATCACGATGACCACCGATCAAAATAAGTGTTCGCACCTTTGTTCAAAATTCTGTGTCATCTCTTTGTCGTGTGCTACGTAGCTTCGCTGGTCATTCACTTTCATAGAGTGGAATGGTTCATGATTATTTTTTATCAAACGCTGCCCAACCTCACAAGAACGCATTGAACGTGTATGGCCTCCGAAATTGCTACGCGGCGTTTCGATTTCAAAGGCAGTATATTTAGCTTCGAACATTGGCCTCGATGATGATGATCGGTGGCATAGAGTTTCCTACAGAAATGATATGGTTCATGTCTTGCCTAAAACAGTGATCCAGCCTGCCGGAGCTGACTGTGCGTTACATTTATTGTAATCTAGCATTCTGCCTATTTAACTGTGACCACCCCGTCGCTGTCTTTTTCCCAGCAATCGTCTCTTGCTGATTACTGTAGCGAGCTCACCGCTGACCACTTGTAGACAACTAGGCCACTTAGGCGTTGTCAGGATTCAAAATTTACCAATAATAAAAAAATTATACTTAACCTGCGTCGCAGGCCCCTTAGTGTGGTAAACGTTCCGTGTTGGCCGCTGGGCAAGACTACCAGGCAGCGTACATCTTAGCTAAGTGAGCAGGCTCTCTGAGGGACTCGACTTAGGCCACCAGCTCATTAATCGGCTGTGCAATAATAAAGATTTATCTCCCTCTCTCTTAAGCCGCGGCGCGCATTTATGCCGCACCTATAACAAAGAACGATCCGGAGACACGTCTTCCCGTACCTATGTGGGGCAACGCGTTAAGGATACGTTGCAGGCAAACACAAGTTGGCATATTCTGCTCGTTTTGCCCGCGGTATTGACTACCTGCATGTAATGTACTACGTTAGATAAACAAAAACCACGTTCGCATCATGTAGAACAAAAAGATTCAGCAAAATGTTTTAACTGCGCGAGGAAGACAGGACGTGAACAGAAACAGATGCACGCGCTTTGTGTGCGTCTGTTTCTGTTCACATCCTGTCTTCATCGCGCAGTTTAGAATTTTGCTGAACCTGTGAAATGACTAGCCCAACAACATCCCTTACTTCAACAAATAGCAAGCGCAAAGGGTACAGTGAGTTGGCACAATTGTTTCACGTAGAGTAAGGCATTGCAGCAATTTCCTAACCCCTGTGTGTGTCAAACATGTGGTTGTCAACGCGAAACAAAGCCCTTGACCAGGCACATGAAATGGCATGTACAATGAACACGCTGTAAAGATGCGCTCGTGTTGTCTCAGGTCGAGTTGCAAATAATTGGGGCACAGGTCACACGTGAGTTTTCGTATCATGTTGGCCATATTGGCAGAATACAGGAGGAAAAACTGCATCTCCGTGGAATACATATCGAAAAATGTGCGACAATGACCTCGCTTTAGATAGGCTATTCGAAATCAACAGCATGGGGCCAGCCGAGTGCAATATTATAGCCAATTCATCCAATGCTTGAAGCCATCTCTACCTGAAAATTCTTACCGGGTGGCGTTCAGTGGCACACGCATTCAACCCACCTGTGAATACCGCATCCATACTGGCATTTGTTTCACCATTTGCCTTAAATCGCGGCGCGACCAATCGTAGCTGTGCTATGTTCGCACTGACAAAAATGTGGCCTCTGCAGCACAGGAATGCAACATCCATAACATTCATTCAGCCAAACCATCCCAATCTTTATAGTCATCTTTGTCATATCGCAAGCACACACATTGTACACAACTATTTGCCTTTGTAAGCCAGTCACCGAACAGCACGAACACCTATGCCACACCAAGCCCATATGGCTAGGCTTATCTACTATGGTCACATCAAGTACATGCACAGAAGTGAGCTTTTCTGTAGTAGAACTATTCCAACTTGGTGCATAAATTAAATCCAGTTGAACAGGCTTTACAAATGGGATTTTTGTGCTAATTCTTAATTGTGCATTCAAGTGTTGAGACAAACATTCAACAAATTTCCTTACAGAACTTTTATTCACAACGAAGCAGAACATATGATACACAACATGATGGTGGTGTTGCAGACATGTAAAGTCATGCTACGTGACACTTCACGTACTAATACCAAACTGCACGAAATATATGTGGATGTAGTATTCAAATGAGCTGAATATATATATGAAAGAAATGTGGACACCTGGTCGAAAAAGGAGCAATGCTTGCAGCCTTATTTTTTGTGTGTGAGTGCTTGCATAATGACGTATAGACTTAAGGCGTCTTCTGGGATCCCTTCTTGCCGATCAGCGACTTGTGGATGTGAGGGATCACACCACCACCTGCGATGGTTGCCTTGATGAGGGAGTCAAGCTCCTCGTCGCCACGGATGGCTAGCTGAAGATGGCGAGGAGTGATACGCTTCACCTTCAAGTCCTTGCTGGCATTGCCAGCCAACTCCAACACCTGTAAGGTCCCAAAGTTTGTGAGCACTGCTTCCCAGCACAAATACAGTAAGAAATGCGAAGTTCTGTACCACAAACATTACAAACACGTGCATACGTTAAAAGGCAACCAACCAAGATCACAGGCCAAAAATGGAGTAAGGATGTTTGAAGTAAACCAATTGGGATTTAACAGCTGTTTACGTTCAGCCCAACTTAAAAACTGGTTCAAAGCAGTACAAAACACAGCAAAGCTTGCAGAAGAGTGGATACTACGCGAGCATGAAACGTGCCTCAGCAGTCAGGTACTCCAAAATGGCTGCACTGTAAACAGCTGCAGTGGCCCCCACACGACCATGACTGGTAGTACGGTTCTTCAGGTGCCGATGGATACGTCCTACAGGAAACTGCAACCACAGAAAAGCAATGAAATGAAAATAAGGCAACAATATGCCAATCACAAGGATGAGCTGTAACCAGTAATGACATACTGGAAAAAGCAACACCAGGTCTCAACTCGCTTGAATTCTGGGTTTTAAGTGTCGAAACCACAATTTGACTGATACAGGTCGTAGTTTGGAGCTACGGATTGATTTTGAACACCAGGGCATTTTTTAAATGCACGGGACACGGGCCTTTTTGCATTTCGCCCCCATCGAAATGCGGCCGGGATTTGATCCCGCGACGTCGTTGCTCAGCAGCGCACCATAGCCGCTAAGCCACCGTGACGGGCATCACCTCGCTTCTAACATTCACTTGCAGTAATGCAAAGCTATAGAGGGACATAAGGTAGCAGAAGAAACTATCTGCAGGCGTACGATGTTTCTAGGAACGGTAAAGCACTGCCACGACCCTTTGAACAGAAAACGTGTAGCTACCTCATGTGACAGCTGCTGTAAACGCCCGAAAAATATGAATGTCAGCGCAACGAGTTTTAGCGTTTATCAATGCAGGGAGAACTGCTCGCACAACAGTAACCTGGCTAACAGCAATGCAAGACGAGCAACTGAACTGCCGCCGCTGTCAAAAAGGGCGCAGATTAGTTACGCAACACTTGCAAGCACATGCACTGAAGTTTACTCGCGTTTGGGCGCGCGTAACACAGCATTTAAGAAACGAAATAAAATGTCGGGAGGGGTGAGGAGGTGCATGTTACAACGCTCAAGGTCGGAGCAGACGACGAACCAGCGGGAATCACTTGGCGGTTCCAGCACACGTTAAAACCAAACGCTTCAACCTGACTCTTCGAAATGTCACTACGGTGTCGAAGAGCGATTCCATATAGGCAGTACCACACAATGACTGCGAAAAAGCAGGAATGCACAGCGAAACACGGCAAGAAAAACAAACGCTAATATTACATCTATTGCAATACAAATTATTGCATAACCACAACGTGACGTCAATACCACTAAAATATAATGTGCAGCACCAAATTAGTTACATTTAGTGTCCTTGCACAGGCGCGTCTCGGGCTCCCGCCAACGCAATGCCGCGAGTCAACAATGCAACCACCCTCCCTCGCTCCCGCCAACAGACGCAGCCTAAATTGAGTTGGTCTACACACAACAAAAAGAAAACGACATAATTGCGACTTCATGACGCAAAACAAATGCATGTTAGATTTGCATTGCTTGCTCGTACTGGCCAAAAATACGCGCAAGCAATACAACTCAAACTGTGGTTTCCGTAGCAGTGGTTTCTGCAGATAGGCCTAACAACGCGTCTGATTTTCGAGTTCTAAATAGCAAAACGGACAAGCGAGTAACATTACATACGCAATTATACAGAACATTACAAGGGCAATGCACATTCAAACTTGCCTGAAGTCCAGCCCTGGCCGACCTAGAGACCGCCTTGGCTTTCGCCTTTCCAGAGTCTTTCCCGGCTTTACCGCCAGCCTACAAATCGTGAAAAAATATAATGAATACCAATACTAAGAGACGAAATATCCTCCAAGAAACAATAATCAGGCATTCGGGATGAACGCAGCTCAAGATGCGAGGCAGAAGATTGGAAAGTAACAAAGGATTGCGCGGATTTACCATTCTTAACGGAACAACTCGGACGTAGAGACAACGAACGACCAACAAACACCGTAGCGTACCGCCAATATCACTACCCGCCAAAAACGAGCTGGAAACGGCCAATACAAAACTTAACCCACGTGACCACAACGCACCAATCGAAGCACAAATAGTACGAGGACGTAATTTTCCAGAAGTTTCGCAAGAAATTTGTGCTTTTAAACTGTGAATGGGATGGAGTAAAGTATAACAATAAATGCTTTGCAAATAATATATATTTTGAATTTTAAGAATAAAGGTGACGGACATTACGCGTGGCTTTTAAGTTTAAATTTCGTATTACAACAAAATAAGACCAACTGAAACTCGTTAGTTGTTAATCAATAACTATGAAAAATATATTATTTACATTTATAAAAAATATTACATACCTAAAATGTTAAAACGAAACGTTTGGGATGTTTTTGAGTAGAAGCGTAAAACATGCGTAAAGTGCGTACTTGCGTCGTCGGCCAACGGGATCTTGCGTGTGCCATATCTGTGCCGACCAGGCGAAGTATGTAGGGGGGATACGGCTCCGTTATGGAAGGAAATAAAGAAGAAAGCAAACGTTGTATTCAACTGGCACAAACGTACATTGCACAGGGACACAAAGAAAAGGCGCTCAAGTTTCTTCGAAAAGCAGAACACCTGTACCCATCAAAACTCGCTAAAGGTGAGCTATGGCTGCTGTAAACAAGACACTGGGATCCACGTAAGCCTACGGTCCGGACGTATTTTCAGACGTCCGTGCCGCGCTTACCGACCCGTAAAGAACGTTATCAAAATATCCACCAGTGCACAGTTGTTTCTTTCGTTTCGGGATGAGTCTAGTTTCGATTGTGTGAGGTGACTCGCATTACCATTGCGGACGACTAACGGAATAGGCCTACTGCGGTTTGTGCCAGCGATTACCTTGCCGAAACTACCAGTAAACGTTGTTTCCGTTGCTCTACTGACAGCACCAGGTATCCACTTGCAAAGGTCTGCCTGATCACTCGCAACTCGTTCAAAGCCAGTTCGTTTGGGGCCACGGTGAATGTTTTAATTGACACGTAAAACTGCAAGAGCTACGTTTGCTCACGAACACAATTTGAAGGTCTTGGATGCCTTGCTTTTGAAACCGGCAGTGCTAAGCGTTTTAGTCTCCTCTGGCGTGACTGCATGTGGGTGTAGCTTTTGGAGCAAGTTTGGCGTTTTATGGGCTACAGGGTTTTTAAACCTTGCTTTCAAAACCAAGGTTATCGTCTGGAGTGCTTTGGAGGAGGGCGAATTGTACTATACGTTACCAGTTCTTGCCAATCGCTTTCGTTTGTGTGTGGTATAGTAAACGGTGACTAACGAGCTGCCGGGTATTGGAGAGCACTGTGGTTTGGGTTCTGTGGCATCTTCTGACCTGGCGATAGCATCCGGTGTGCAGACATCACCGACAGTGAAGTTACTTTCCTGCATGTTCGTGCTTCCTTGTTCCGAGGACGTTTTTCTATTTGGCATTGAAAGTTTTGTGTGTTTTAAGCTTACCGTATGTGCGAGCAGGGCTGCTTAATGAATTATAATCTGCTATCCATTGTGGCGTTGCAGTGGTCATCATCAACTATTATTGACTTAGATGTGTCGGTGCATGCACGGTAGTGTCAAGTGCGAAACAATTTGGCTTACTGGGACATGTGCTGTAGAGACTAGAGAATGGCAACAGAAGCTAGTCGAGAGCAATAAGCTGACATGGGATGTGCATGTGCCTGTTAAATTTAATCTACTCTTTTATAACTTCTGAAGCAACAGAATGACACATCTGCTTCAAAAATTCACTAGTTTGCTCCGCGAACTGCGCTACAAACAATTGGTACTAGTCGCGTGAAGGTCCCTCTACTGCTCTAATCTGTTACTGCATCTAGCGCGCAACTCATGACAAGGACATAGTGAAAACCGATGAGTGTCCTTGTCTTGTGTTGTGCACTAGATGCAGTAATGAAACACCAACATGCCCACACTTACATTATTTCAAGCTCTAATCCCTTTTACTTTGTAGTGAAGCACCCAAGTTTGCTGCAACAAGGTTATGTTGTCAGTAATGTTTCTCACTGAAATTCCCTTGACAAGTCACTGAATTGTCAGGTGTCTAAACAAGCAACACTATAGCTATACCCAATAATGAAAACTCCTGTCAAGCTCATGAGAAATGCAGAACACTACTACTAGCAGCTGGTGTTAAATGTGAGTGGGGTGCTAATGTGCAGCAGTCGTGATGTGGCATTCACAATCACTGCAGTAGGTGGCCTCCTCCTGGTTTCACATTTGAGGTACACTGACACATGTTTTGTGGTGAAACACCTACATGCATGTTGCACTTTAACCATTCCTTGGGCCAAGCTACCCATCCTAGTAACACATCAATGATTGGGCTAGCTGCTTCTGCTTCATTTAAAATGTAACAGGGACAAAGAGGACATAAAGCGAAGAGCAGACTACGACGCACGCTTGTCCTTGTCAACTCTTTGTGTTATCTCCAAAGTCGCACTGTTGTATTTTGAATCCTACCAGTGCCTTGCGATACAGTACGTTTGGCCCATATAAAAAGAATTGTCTTTGGCTTTGGTTTGCATGGTCATAATTATATTTGACACTCTTAACAACAATAAACAGGGTATTGCACGGCACCAGCAGTGTGGAATACGGGCATCACACACATATATTTAGTTTCGTTGTTTTAGCAAAATATGTCATGCATATGCCAGAAGTGTTGCACAAGTTGTGGTGTAAAAAACTATATATGCACTTTATGTAAATAAAGCAACAGAGTTTACCTATATGGGAACTTGAAATGAGGGTTCATTTATACATGTGTTCAGAAAAAAACTGGATATACAGAAGGTCAAATAATGGCCGTTTCGTGCAATATTTGGAGCACATATGTTCATCCACTAATAGCAGGCCCCTACCCGCCGTGGTTGCTTAGTGGCTATGGTGTTGGGCTGCTAAGCTTGAGGTCACGGGATCAAATCCCGGCCACGGCGGCCGCATTTTGATGGAGGCGAAATGTGAAAACACCCGTGTACTTAGATTTAGGTCACGTTAAAGAACCTCAGGTGGTCCAAATTTCCTGAGGCCCCCACTACAGCGTGCCTCGTAATCAGAAAGTGGTTTTGTCACGTAAAACCCCACAATTTTTTTAATGGTAGGCACCATTTTGTATGTCATTAATGATGGTTCACATATATCATTGAGAAAGTATGTGTAGATGTTTTGATATGAGTGTTTTCTATGTGTTAATTGCTGTCTTGGAGCAGTTGTTGCATATTCTGCATGTCAGCATAAAACAAGCATTGCTGTAGCCATTAGTGTATCACAATTGCTTGTTTATGATCAATTTCTTTTTAAGATGCAGCAGTGGCGTAGATACTGAAAAAATGAAATATGCTACAATTTGCAAGCTGCTCAACTTCAGATTCGAACGATCAAAATCTTATGTTCCTGTGAAATGTTCTTGTATTCAGTCACATGTGCAGTAGCTGCAATGTATCTTTTGCATGCATTCCTCTTGTGAAGCTATAAAAGAATGAGAAAGGCACACCTACTTCGTCCTTGTATTCAGACGATGAAAAAAGAGGATGCGAAACTGCACGTGACCAGAGCATAGCTGAAACTGACTTGGCCAGAGACTTCTTTGTGCTTGCAACCACCGCTTTATGTGGGTCGAAATTTCCTACATCTTAAGCTGTACGAGCTTGGTTATTTTGTTTCATATTTGGTTTCAAATTGCTGCAACAGAAATTTATAGGGCTTGATATAGGCAGCAGTGTGTATATATATATATATATAACCAAACATGCACTTCGTGGCAAATGTGAAAGGCGTTTTCAATTGTGGCACCAGAAAAACTGGCCTTAGTGTTCAGGGCCTTGTCTAACTGTTGCTCTGATCCACTAATAGGGATATTTGCTAGTACTTGTTTTAGCTGACAGCTGCTGTTATTTCATTGCTGAGTGGGATGAAGTCACACACCTGGTGGCTAAATTTCAATAGTGGCATAATGCGGCAGCTTTCGTGGGCTGGAATTTCAGTGTATGTTAAATCATGCAGTTGGAGTAATACATAGCGACTGTGATTGAACTATGTGCAGGCTATTGACCTCATGCATGACCGATGGCGGCGCTGCAAGTAGCGCTTAGGGAATTTCAGCAAGCAAACTCGCCTATGTTGTCTGCTATATTCCATGGAGAATTGCTGCATTTTCATTTGCTTGCTCCTGCTATCTCTGCATGCATGCGTAGCATCATGCTCTAAAGTTAGTTTACACACACATGGACAGAGAGACAGACACATATACACAAACCCAGGGTGTCCCAACTATCATGCACGAAGATTTAAAAAATGTTAAAGGGAATGCAAAAAATGAGTATCTCCAAGTGACGGCAAACAACGTTACCTTGGTTCTGTCCAGCTATGTGGCATTTGCATATTTTAATATATTGGTGCATGATAGTTGAAACACCATATATATATATATATATATATATATATATATATATATATATATATATAATAAAGCTTATAATAAATGTATAACTTATAAACTTATAATAAAAAATATAATAAAAGTCTGGAGTTATTAGGCCACCAAAGGTCTTTAAATGCCTTCCGTAAAGCCATTGTTATTGTGGCCAAGGAGCCATCTGCAATCTCGTGGCTACCTAATCATGATTTTGCAACTCAGTCACAGAATTCTGTGCGAACTAGTGGAAGGGTTTATTAAACGTAACATATACATTTTGCTATAATGCTACTAATTCGTACTATATTAGTTTATTGTACACACAAAAATTTTTTTAAATTCACTGAGAAGCGGTTACTCTCAAGCGGTAGGTGCACTGAGATTTATCATGGCTTGCAATCGTAAAGCACACATTAGACTATCTTTTTGATAAAAGTCTCATTACATTTAATTGCAGAAGCTAATTTTAATTTGCATTAGTAGGATGTGTGATTTGTTTTTGTTTGATGCACTTTTGAAAAACTAAACCAGTTTCAAGAGACCGCTTTGTGAAAAGAAGAGTAAAAACATTCCATTTATTGAAAGAGTATGCACAAAATATGCGCATTTGAAATGTTTGTTTCAGTTATTTAAAGGTTATGAAAAGGTAGACATAGCGAGGATACTTTCTTTTCTGCAGGATGTGCCACAAGGCAGAGACATGCCTTGACCATAACTCCTTTTTCCACTTGAAATAACACTTTTAAGTATTCATTTTTTCCTAGGACAATAACTGAATGGAATAAACTTACTGATGAAGTCATTTCACAAGCATCCTTAAACCTTCTTGCTGTACACCTATATCAGTGACTTCTCGCATGTCACGCTAAGCTTATATGCTCTTGTGCTTGGTTCTGGTACATCATTGTGTTTACATTGCCAAATTATATACTTCCTTTCTGTGTATTTCTTTTATTGTTAGTTGTTTGCCAATTTGCAAAACCCAACAAATGTAATTACACTCTGCTAAAACCTCAACTCACGGTTGGAGTATTTATAAATAAAGGAGAGGTGTTTGGGTGGATTTGAGTGCATGCTATACTTCTTAATGCCTTAGTTTTAAAATCCAGAAAAATATGAGACTGATCTGTGTTAGGCCCAGCCTTATACCGTAACACAATAGTAATTATATTTGTATCATTGGACACATCCTGCCCATGAACTGCATGCTACTGATGGCAGGAGTGAAGTAGTAGTAATAAAATTTATTTAAAGTGATTGAAGTGACTCTTGTCCCAGCAGGAGGGCCCCTTAGTCCAAGGCTCCTGTTGCCTTGGCTTCCGTTGCGCCCGGTTCACTAGCTGGCGCTGGTCATCCGGGCCAGAGCTGAGCAGTGCAACATAACTGCTTGTTGGCCTAGTTGGTGCTTGCTAAAAGACATATTTTTTGCCGCAAGTTAAAAAACACACACAAACCTGGCTGCGGCGCCCGCATTTTGAGGGGGGTCTAATGCAAAACACGCCTGTGTCCCGTGCATTGGGGGTACATTAAAGGACCCCTCACTAGGCCACACAGCAAACTTTGGTTATATGCTGGAAATTGTTACGTGTCTTCTAGAAAGTGTTCTGCCACAGAAATTTTTCAAATCTGCTCATTAATAGCCGAGATAGAAATATTTCAGTGCCACGAACCCATGATTTCAGGAGGCGAGCTCTCCACTGCCAAGTGAGACACTTTCAGCACTTGCCTTGTCTAGGCTCCACAAGCGAAATTCCTACCCCGGGTTCTGCCATACCGGACCTTGATGATTGCGGGACGCATACATCACAGGCCCTGCCTTCACTTTTTTTTTTCTCCTCACTTTTTTGCGGTGCAGCGCACTTCCGCTGACGGCGTCGCACACAAGCTGTTGTAATGGTCTCATTTCGCGCAGCACACGATCTTGCGCACTGTGCAGGAGGACACCTGACTAGTGGTATAAGTCTCTGCTACTGAGGCAGACTCAAGTGGATCACAGAACATGATTCTGCACCGGAACACGGTAGAAAATGACAGTTTCGGTGTCTGCGTGTGCGACTGCACGACGTGGGGACAAGCAGACGAAGTACATCTCTTGCTGCGGTGCAAAGTAAAACAAAAACACGCAGACATTTGGTTTGTGTGTTTTGTTATTTCGCTATGCTTTAATTCGTCTATTCTAGCAATATATTAACACAAATAACAGATGTTGCCTTGAATAATTCTCAAAGTCGCGTGTTGCCATGAGTGACGTCACAGCACGAACACGTGTACATAGGCGCACGTGTACGTCACCTTCTGGCTTTGAGTGCAGTGGCAGCTAGGAGAAGGAAAAATGACGTTCGGTTTGAAATTTCAGTCCTTTCTGCGGCTCATAGCGATCTAACACTTCGCAGACACGATCGATCGTTATCGCGCATTGTATGCTCTGCACTTGTCAGCTCACAATGGCCAGACCTGGTGAGGGGCCCTTTAAAAGATCCCCTGGTGGTCAAAGTTAATCTGGAGTCCCCCACTACAATGTGCCTTATAATCAAATTTGCCACATAAAACCCCAGAATTAATTTAATATTTTGGGGCATGTACCCATTAATTAGGCTCAGTGGTTCAATGCATGAGACAGTGCTTACATCAGCTTTTCTGGGTACATTGCAACAACAGCTGCCACACTTATGCGCCTTTTAACGTAATCTCACCTTGTCCTGGCCAGTTCACTCAGTGAGGCTTTTTACAAATTCTGCCTTAATAAAAACTCAAATGGCATCACTATATCCATTATAGCTTTTTTCAGAGCTGGGAAAAAAAGGACCATAATTAAGATAAGCACATGGAAAAAGCTAAATGGGTGGTTTTTGAACTTACTCTACAACTCTTTAAATACGATGAAGCACTACAAGTACTCAGAAGATTATGTATATCCAACACAGAAGTTGAAATCCATGTGAAGTGAAGCTTCATTCAAGCGGTGTGAATTAAATACTACACAACTGATGACAATATGTACAGTTCTGTTTACTTACATCCTATGCAGTGTGCAACCTCATAAAATGTTTGTTTATCCGCCATAAAGGTCACCACTTTAATCTCACGCTTTATGTGACTATGCACAACACTGCTCTCAAACTATGCTGAAATGAAAACAAGTCAGATGGATGCATAGTGTGAGTCTGTGCATCAATGTCATGAGGGTGAAGGAAATGTATTATTGTCGAGGGAAGATTAGTGATGGGAGTTGTATTCACAGAGAAGTACGATGCGTGCCTTGCTACACTTAAGGATTCTCTACCTCTTGTGCTTCAGTGACACATCCATTCTGGAGGATTGGCCAAGAAGGGGCACACTGAGTGGCACATATGAATTGGCTAAATCAAAGAATCAATTGAATATAAGGCACTTTTCCATGAGGAGGTTAGCCTGCTTTATACATGCCTATCAGCTGACATATGTTCAGGTTTTATGTAGGGAATTTTTTTATTACTTTGAAAAGAGGTGCAATTATACATCTTTGTTGGGTCTGCATACAGGGGCTATATAATCCTGTTTGCTGGTACTAGCATTCAGCGCACTAAGATTCGTATCTATATATATCAACAAATATTTCTCCCAATATACGATCTGACTCAGCAGCAGCCATGTCAAACCTGGCAAGGTAGGCAAAGAAAGCTTTGCTTTAACCTTTGCATAATTGACCTGAATGGAGAGTTGTCATGGTGGCTCAGTGGCTGCTATGAGCTGCTGAGTACAAGGTCGCGGGTTCTATTTCAGGCCATGGTGGCCGCATTTTGATGGGGGTGAGATGCAAAAACACCTGCATACTTGGATTTAGATGCAAGTAAAGAACTCAAGGTGGTCAAAATTAATCTGCAACTATCCATTACAGCATCCTTCATAACCCCTTGCGCAGTTTCAGGATGTTAAATCTTACAATTTATTTTTTTCTGAATTAACTATGGCTAGTGGAAAGATATTCTGTGTAGCTCATACAGTGAACACTATGCCATTGGTTGCATTCCTACAAGTCCCCTTTTATTTTTATTTCTAAATTTAGTTCTGTGAAACACCCTGTTTGTACTGTGTATGTGTACTGCTTTTTGATGCTACTGTGCTGGCCTTCCAAGACTCGCATACTGCACACAATATTGTGCATGTATGCTATTTTACGTTCTTGACACCTCCTTCCACGTTATGATCTGCATGCTCACATGCTTTATTAAAACAATTCAGTGTTACCCTGTCAGTTTAATAAAGTCCAGCCATATCAGTAAGTTATCCTTTTACAATGTCAGAAAATTCACTCTTGCCATGTGGAGACCTTTGGTAAGCCAGAAAAGACACAAAAAAAAGATAATTGGCGACGCTGCCTTGGAAGTTCCCACACCAGCACACTGTGACATCATGGATTTTGTTAGTTGCTTGGGCCTAGTTAACTTCTTATTGATAAAGTTATGAACTTTGTTGTATTCTAAAGGGGCCAAAGATTGAACTTAGCAAGTTTCGAGAATTTTCACTGCGCCAAGACAGTTCAAACAAGACTAAATGCTTTGGAATCCGTGATGTCGCTGCTGCACCAGTGTTAGCATATTTGCATGAAATTTTAAAAAATGGAAGTTTGGCCTTCGCTTTCTCTTCAAGCATCTGATATCTTATGACGAAATTAAGAAAAAGAGAGTTTTTAAAGACTATTTCATCAGTATACACTGATTTAGTGTCCCTTTAATCTAGCCACTGTCAAATCATGTCATGCACAAAGTGTGAACTCTATATGGTACATTTCGCTGACACACATGAGGTGCCTTGATTTTCAATGCAAAATTGTGCTCTCAGCAGTTAGTGCGAATAGTGCTGCTACTTCATAATCCGGAATTGAGAAACTGCCTTAGTGTTCCCAGTACCAATACTTTCAAAATTTTAGCAACTGCAGCTTTGTGCTTGTGTATTCATATACCAGTATGAAAGGCAAAATTACAATTCTGGCGGTGTTTATCATTTAATGTGGCATTTTAGAATTACGAGTTGGCTTATTACTTATAAGCAGTGTCCATGAAGAATGTCTGCACCCATTGTGATGGCTCAGTGGCTATGGCATTCTGCTGCTACGCATAAGGTTGCATATCAGATTCCCAGCTATGGTGGGCGCATTTCAGTCGGGGTGGAATTGAAAAACCCTGTTGTGCTGCGCTTTAGGCACACATTAAAAAACTCCAGGCAGGTGAAATTAATAGAAAGCCCTCCACTTTGGCAGGTTTTGTAGCCCACGTGGTGCTTTGAAGGTTGTATCAATCCAACCGAGCAAAGTCTGTGTGCGTGCATAGACATACTTTGACAGAAATATTCTGCATATGGGACTTGCAGAAAGTTTAAAGTGAAATGCATGCAGTTTAGTAACTAAGTCATTATAAAGCAACAAGTTTTCCTGTTATATCTCCTGTTACATTCCTCTGATTAGCAACAGATTGAAACAATGTTTTCCCCTCCCCCTTTTTTCCCTCTGTGTCCCTCTGTAACAGACCTCATAGAACAGCTCCAAAAGCTAAACGGCACGACAAGCTGCGATAGCAGCACACAAGGAAACAACCACCACAATTCGCGCAGTGCGTCTCCTCAGGGGCAGCCTGGTTCACCAGGGGCACGGCATCGAGCTCGGCCTGTGGGACGTGACAGTTCTGAAGAGCGTCGAGCAATAGATTATACCAAGGAGCAGCTGGAGGCAGTTCGAAGGTGGGTCACCCACTCTTGACATACTGGAAGGCTTCCTGTCAAGGAGAAGCTTGCTAGGTTAGTAACATTTGAAGGGACACAAAGGAAATATTGCCAAAAGTAGATTTGCAGACTTGCAGCATGTGTCTTGGCAACATGTGGTCAAGTCACATTGGTTCCTTTTGAGCATTATTTTGCATTAAAAAATAAATGTAGATCTGTAGATTCCTTTTGCAAATTTGATAAATGTGGAAATTGAAGTTCACACATCACTATGTTGTAGGTGTTGTAGTTGAAAAAGCAAGCTCAATCTTCTGGTTACAGTTGTCTTCTTCTACAAATACAGGTGTTTGTTTGTTTATTTATTTATGATACCTTCAGGGGCCAATGGCATTACAGAGGGGAGTGGGGAATGAGTTGAACGAAAATCAGCAAACAATGAAAATATACTAGTTTAATTATACAATATTAGCGGATAAGCAAAGTAAATAAATATTATTTCTAATTATTCAAACTACATATGTCAACGTACATGGATTACAAAAACCAAAGTGCATAAGGGGCGTTAATAAGCAGAGTGCATAATTGTGAGAAGAGCATTCTAACCATAGTTATAAACACAGAGAAAACAAGAATACTCAAAACGAAATCTAGCGTAAGGTTTCTTTAAAACTGTTAGCATCACTTATGGAGGCAACGGTTACAGGAAGGTGAATCCACTCATCAGCTGTGCGCGGGAGAAATGAGTGCGAGAAGGAGGAGGATCTACAAGATGCAATACCAACTGTGTTGGTGATCAAGCCGAGATTATATGTAATGTGGTGCCGAAAGAAGCTCGTGTTGTAGTGCGGGATGATATATCTTGTGAAAGAGAGAGAGCCTCAAGTGTTTATGCCGCAATGCTAAGGGTGCTAACTGTAAGTTAGACGTCATTGTGGTGATGCTGGCTGTCCTGTTATAGTTGGATAGTATGTATCGTGTGGAATGGTTCTGCACCATTTCAACTGAATAAATTACATTTTGACTAGGATCCCAAACTGAGGCGGCATATTCGAGTTTAGGCCGGATAATTGTTTTATAGAGCATCATTATAGAGTTTAGTTTGAGAGACTGTGGCGCACGTGAAAATTGCGTCGGAGGTAACCTAATGATCTACTGTATTAGCGTTGCTTATTACGTGTGGAATGGTGTGTCTTCCAAGTGAGATCAGATGAGACGTGAACACCGAGGTATTTATAGGATGAAACGCAATAGAGTGGGATGTTGTCGATGTAATAGGCTGGTGGAGTGTTACTACATCTGGATACTCGCATTGACTTACATCTGCTTATGTTTAATTCCATGCGCCATGTTTTGCACCATGCACTGATAGCATCAAAATCAGATTGAAGAGTGGCTGTATCATGGTTAGTAGTCACTTCTTGAGATATTACGCAGTCGTCAGCAAAGAGATGAATATGAGATGTTATACAAGAAGGTAAGTCATTAATATAAATTAGAAATAGCAGCGATCCAAGGAAAGAGCCTTGCGGCACGCCCGAGGAAACCAGGTTAGAGGGAGAGTCAATGCTCTTAGCAGAAACGAACTGAGAACGACTCGACAGGAAACACTCAAGCCAAATAAGCAATTGGGGATCAAGATTAAGCATATGCAATTTATACATTAGTAGATTATGACACATTTTATCAAACACTTTAAAAAAAATCTAGAAATATACAGTCCGCAAGAGGAGAATGATCAAGAATGGCGTGCAACTTATGTGTAAACAATATTTGCTGTGTTTCACATGAATAAGTTTTGCGAAAGCCATGGTGCGAGTGTGTGAAGAAGGAATTAGATTCGAGAAATTTTGCAAGATTAGAAAATAAGGTATGCTCAAGAAGTTTGCATGGGATACCAATGAGCGAAATGGGACGATAGTCAAGTGGAGAGTGCCTACTACCTGTTTTATGAAGTGGAATCACCTTTTCTGTCTTCCATTTCGCAGGGTTAGAACCTGTGTCAAGTGACTGTTTAAAAATTTTGGTTAGTATAATAATAGGTAGAGTTGCAATTTGCTGCTCTAACTTAATTTTATGTTTGCCTTTAACTTCCCTTTAAAAGGTGCCTTCATTGTGTACTGTATGTTTGATTATGCTTGTGCAAAGCAGGTTTTAGTGTGGTGCCAACAGCTTAGCTGTACGCACAGGGTGGGGGCAAATAAAAATAGCTTTGTTTACTCAGCTGTGTGACTGACACTGAGAGGAGCTGTGTGGCTTTTGCTGGCAGTACACTGCTCATTTCATTATAATAGGATATGGATTGGTTACAAGAAAGCTTCTTTGATACTTACCACATTGCAAAGAATGTGTTTGTGCTGAACACCTGTATACTGGTGTCTTAACCCATCAGCACCCACTGTAATGGAACTAGTACACTTGGTTTTGCATCCCTACCTCTTGAACAGCTGAATATTTGCTTTTAGCTATTTCCGTTTCTTGTACCCAGGGGGTACACACGCACGTTAGCACCAAGTAGGATCTACTTTTTCATCCATAGGTGATAATTTCGCGTGAATTCCAGCATAACTACGGACTTACAATGAATTAAGATGAGTACTCGCTTTTCATTTATTTCTGCTCACCTGCTTTATGTATTTACATTATGTTATTATGGTCTTTAGTACATATGTTAAGAGTGTTAGAAACAAACGGTCGAATCTATGGCTTTATTTCAAAGAACAAAACACAGTTAAAGTTTGGTGTGCTTTATATATTATGCAGTCGTCAGCAAAGAGATGAATATGAGATGTTATACAAGAAGGTAAGTCATTAATATATATATTAATATATTATTATATATATTAATAATATATATATAGTACACTGGTGTGTTAGCAGTTGCAATTCGGCGCTTTCTTTTTCACTTATGTTTCCTCACGCCATTTTGCCACTTGCGTGATGCTTTGGATGCAGTTGTGAGTGCAGAAAACAGAAGAGGACATTGATATTGTGATTGTGATAGCCGAACCATCTCAAGATACATATGAGGAGGAAGGCGACGACAACACTGATTCTTTCGCCGTGAACATCGTCTGCAGTTATTGTAGGTTAGCAAAGTCTGCAGTGCAGAAAACATAGAAGAGGACATTGATATTGTGATTGTGATAGCCGAACCAACTCAAGATACATATGAGGAGGAAGGCGACGACAACACTGATTCTTTCGCCGTGAACATCGTCTGCAGTTATTGTAGGTTAGCAAAGTCTGCAACAATATTCCGCCAAAATGGTTTCATCGCAATATTATTGAGGACACCTTAGCCACACTCGCGATGTTGGCGTGTCGTCACCATGCTTGCTGAGTGTCTTTGTATGTGTTTAGACGCTCGTGGCACATGGTCGCGGTCACTACTCCGAAAAAAATCGGGAAGCAGCTGTGATGCTGATTTTGTCACGGCCGAGCATCATGGAGATGTGAGAAATGCATAACCACTTTGTGGCTTGAAAAAGGGTGCTTTCAAAAATTTTGTACAAGGAGGTAGGAGCGCACTGATAAGTGCCTTGGCCATTGAAACCCCCATGTACCCAGTGTGCTAGATGTAATACACCATTGTAACTTGACCACCAATAAATATTTCTCTGTTTTTTGAAGACGTGATACTTGTTTTATTGTTTCATTATTTGCAAATTTTGATGAAAATCGTACCGGCAGTGTTATCATGGGTCATAATGAGCTAATGGTAATTACCGTTGCATACAAGAACTTGTGCTCTGACCAAGGTTTAATTTAGCAATCTTTCATGTTCTTTACTCATTGAATCACATTTAGAGATTTGGTACGAATGTTCTGGTTTCCTGTAGTTCCCAGATTAGTCTAGATGTCTGGAGAGAATATTAAGGTTTACAGTAGTGGGAATGCTGTGCCATTAGTGCCAGTCTGCCCATTTCATTGCTGCAGCTATGCTGCAAATGAAACTGCACCGAGAGAAGCTGCAGTCAGTGCAAGGAGCGGGAGGATATGGCAGAGTATGTTGTCGTTGCATCTCTTCTTGCCATCTATAAGCTGAAGGGTTGCAGTTGACATGTATGTTTATAAATGCAGTTATGTGCATACTGATTTATATGTTGTCTTTTGTCTGTCGCTTTAGTGATAAGTGTTAGTGCTGTTCATTATTGCTGCCATGGAATTTGTGCTTTATCACTACCCTCAGACTGATCCTTTGAATACCTGATTTTTCGACCTGCTCAATAATTTGGGCAACCCAGCAGCACCGCCACCTACTCTCTCTAATCGTGTGTAAGGTTAATAGAAATTGCGGAAGCCGTAGAGTGTTTTGCTAAATGTTTGCGACATGATCTGCACGCTTCATATAACAAAAATGGTAGCCAGGAGCAAATTCTTCACTATTCAAGTTATTGCTCTTATGCTAGTCATTAGTCGGGTGATTTCTCTGACTTTAGCATGCTGTTTAGCTGCTGTGAAAAGATGGTTTATTGACTCAGTACCAAACCATAATTTTGGTTGCCAACTTCCGATAAAAGAATGCACATTATTAACCTAGCAATGTAGCACGATCATAACCAGAATTAATTTCTGGCTGGTGTGGTGGCGGGCGTCAAGCCACCATGAAAAGGTTGGTGCTTTCGTCAATGATGATCAGTACTTGAAGTCAAGCTCACTGACGGCAGCTTTTGTATCTGTGAACAAGCAGCCGGCAACTGTCAAGTGTTTGCTTGTGAGCAAGAGTTGACATTGCCCCCCCCCCTTTTTTTACATCAAATTTATGGATATTCTTGCTGTCTCCTCGGTTTTCGAAAATTGGTTGACATTTGTATGTACGCTACAGCCTCATCATATGGCAGTGTTTATGCTTGTCAATTTTTAATGTGCCTCTTTCAGCTTCATTGCTGAAATCAGTAATTATATATTCTAGTCAGTTTTTAGTCTGCTTTCTGTTTTGTACAGCATTGCACATTCTTGTGGTATTTTTTAATGGTCCTGCTGTTGCCAAGGTACTTTTAAATAGAATCTGGCAACACTTGAATTCAGTCAACCCAGGGAACGTGCTGGCTTCAACAAAACATCACATATGGGTCATTAATCAAATCATTCTAAAATGACCCACCACAGTAGCCCATTGGCTGTGGTGTTGCACTACTGAGGTCGTGGGTTTGATCCCAGCTGCTTCAGCTGCATTTTAGCAAGGGTGAAATGCAGAAACGCTTGTGTACTTAGATACAGGTGCACGTTAAAAGACCCTCAAGTGGCCAAAATAATCTAGAGTCCCTCACTGCAACGTGCCTCATAATTAGATTGCGGTTTTGGCACATAATACCCCAGCATTAAACATGCCATGTTCTGCTAGTACGCTTTTCATTTCGAAGTGCTCTTCTTCTTGTAGCAGTAACTTCAACTGGTGCGATGCATCAAACTCTCCTGTTTGCAGGCCTATTCCCTGAGGTTCTTGGATGTTTGACTTTTGCAGAACGAAGTTGTGCAAAGACTACTACGAGGTGCTCTGTGTGAATCGGGATGCAGATGATGAGTTGCTCAAGAAGCAGTACCGTAAGCTGGCACTACAGGTGCACCCCGACAAAAACAAGGCTCCTGGAGCTGGAGATGCCTTTAAGGCGATTGGAAATGCCTATGCTGTGCTCAGTGACCCTGAGAAGCGGAAGCTGTACGACATGAATGGCAACCGACCACCTCAGCAGCAGAGCTATACTGGTGACAGCTATGACTACAGCCGGGGCTTTGAAGGTAGGCATCTCGGCTATCAGCAACTAAATGTTTCTGAGCCCGCATTGCATCTCTAGAAAATAGTTGTTTATTAAGTATGAGTAAGCTGCTCTGGTAGTTGGCTGTATGCACCAGTTTATTCAGACAAGTCCAAAATGCCACAATGAGGCAAGAGAGAGAGGTGCTAGCGTCCAGTTGACATGCAGCAGCAGCGGAGTATGCAAGCCCACAATAGTCACTCCAAATTGAAAGACATTAAGCTTGTGGGAATGTTTTGCACTGTTTCGTTTTAGTTCGTTGCACATTAAATTTGTTGGCGTTATGCCTGTGTGGCAGTCACAAGCAGATATTTTGTTTTAATTTTGATTCAGTGCAAGGTGTGCAATGTGTGACACATTGCTGGCAAATATAATGATACTAAAGAACTGCTGCCGATGTGCTTGCATCAAACTTGCTTGCTACATCGCACTGGTGATGAAATAATTGGAGGGTGCAAATGGTAGTGAAAGGTACATCTATCTGGATAAAGAGGCGTAAATGAGAAGAAAGGAGGTTAACTGAGGGGCCCGATTTGTTTATTAGTAATATCACAAGAACCTAAAAAACACTGACACCAAGGACAACATGGGGGAAATCACTTGTGCTTAATAAATGAGATAAAGAAATGATAAATTAATGGAAATGAAAGTGGAGGAAAAAACAACTTGCTGCAGGTGGGGAACGATCCCACAACCTTCGCATTTCGCGTGTGATGCTCTACCAACTGAGCTACCGCGGCACCGTTTCCACTTTCTTGGGTATTCATGTTTCCTAGTAGAACCCTGGGAGTGTTATCCAGCGCCACCACTTACAGACCTTGGTGGCGGATGTAGAACATGCTTTCTACCGCAGGCGTCATGAGAAAGTGATCTTTTTTTGGGTGAAGGCAACCGGTCAATAAACCCACACATGCTACCTGAAAGCATCAATGTTGCCAGATTTGAGACCCTCATTATGTAACAAACGAGAAGAAGGGGTTAACCGGGGGCCCAATTCTTTTATTAGTCATATCATAAGAAGCCAACAAAAACACACCAAGGACAACATAGGGGAAAATACTTGTGCTTAATAAATGAAATGAACGATAAATTAATGGAAATGAAAAATTTAATGGAAAAACCTGGCCTCTCGGTTACCTCCCTTTCTTCTCGTTTATTACATAACGAGGGTCTCGAACCCGGAAACATTGATGCCTTCAGGTAGCTTGTGTGGGTTTATTGACCGGTTGCCTTCGCCCAAAAAAGATCACATTCTCGTGGCGCCTGCGGCAAGAAGGACGTTCCAAGGTGTGTGAGTGGTGGCGCTGGATAACACTCCCAGGGTTCTACTAGGAAACATGAATACCCAAGAAAGTGGATGGGGAAATGGCGCCACGGTAGCTCAATTGGTAGAGCATCGCACGCGAAATGCGAAGGTTGTGGGATCGTTCCCCACCTGCGGCAAGTTGTTTTTTCCTCCACTTTCATTTCCATTAATTTATCGTTTCTTTATTTCATTTATTAAGCACAAGTGATTTCCCCCCTATGTTGTCCTTGGTGTCACTGTTTGTTGGCTTCTTGTGATATGGATAAAGAAGCATGTGGTACATCTGCCACTTTTATGCTGCAGTGAAAGTCTCAAGGGTTTCACCATTCTGTAGGTTTCATGCAAGTTCGCCCAGCAGGTTGCTAACCAGTATCATTTACGCGTAATGAAGGAAATGCAGTTTCTGAGCAGCTTAGAAGCAAGGGTGATGGATTTCTTCATTAAACAAAGACATGTTGATACAGTAAGCATTAGTTCACTGTTTTTTGGTCTGTACTGTAAATCAGTATTAGGACAATTTGGATGAATTTTCTTTTTCTGTTCCTGTGAAATCAGTTAACATTTTACTGGGGCTGCTGACATTTTCTTCTATTCAAAAGTTGCTTTATATTCCTAGGGCTCCATATAATTGTGGCTGTGCTGTTTTTTATGGTGTGAGCAGCTTTATATACTATATTATTGCGCATATAATCTGCACCAATATTTCAAAACATTTAGCATTAATGTTGGGGTGCTGGATATGTGTGAATTTCTTTTTGCTGTTTCCCTTTATCCTCCCCTCGCGCAATACTCCTATGGGAGCCTGTGAGGTAACTGAATAAATTTCGCCTTGATGTATGGCTTCACGGCAGTCTGTGCTGCGCTGCTGTGAAGCCACACCTCAAGGCAAGGTTCTCCACCATTTAGTTTCGTCATCTCCTAGTGAACCCCCACCCTCTCCCCATTCCTGCGTGTTAAAGCACCCTCCTTCATAGTAGCCCATACTCCTCCCCTTTACCACTCAGCATTTTGTGTTTATTCGCGAATTGTGCACGTGCGTCGGCTTGAACGTCACCCGTTCCATCGGCGCTCCCTTGATTTGCGCGAAGCGCTTCACGATAGGGCAATGAGCCAAATCGTCATCGGGATTTTCGGCCCGGTTGCCTTTGCTTTATTGCCCTTGCCCATGTGAGGGCTGCTCTGTTTGTGCTGTCATCTACTGTCGTGAGAATGCTAGCTGCAAAATGATTCGATTCACGTCACTTATTACATGACGGATTCATCTGTAATTGGCAACTCTAGAATCCATTACTTGTGCTGACAACACTTTCCAAATAAGCAAAGATGGCTACAACATCCAGGTTCATGGTGGCTCTTTTACTTGGTGCTACGCTCACACATTTCTTGTTCATGGTGTCGAATCGAGGTGTTTCATTGAAGCTGAAGGGGTTCTTGCTGCCAATTACCTTACTTTGATTGGTCTCAAGTATTTCAGCGACGAAACCACGGAAATCGTGCTGTGCATGCCAATGTACGGCCTGCCAAGTGAGCAGCATCAAATTATTTTTTTATAGAGGATTTCAATCAAGCTGGAAGTTTTAAAAAGTAGGTATTTGGGCGTAACAGGCCCCTGAAAGGTGCAAGTACTTGTTTGTGGTGTTGCTCCATTGGTACAGGTACGATACTCTACTGTTTTCGATGTTCATAGGCAACTCTGCACTGTGACTCGTGTTGTAGTATATCACATATAGCATCTCACAATATATAGGCACTAACGTCTGTCTCACTTTCAGAAGCTAAACACTGATATTCTGCACTGAGGCTAATAATTGTAATGTTACATGGTCAGTGCATCTTGGGATAAAAACAAATGAGAGCTCCATTGTGAGTCGGGGCCTCACTTTTCTTTTTATAGTTGCCTGATACGTGTGATCACGTCATCTGCATCCGATGACTGGTGCTTGTTCATGCTTGCAGTACGCAGTGTTCTAAATAGGGGTTCAGGCTTAGGAATACAGTCGAACACGGATATATCGAACTCGAAGTGGATCACGAATTAATTCGATATATTAAAAATTCGATATAAAAAAATACAGGCCCAGAGACTACCTGTGGCGGACGATGACCTACCGATCGGCGCATTCAAGAATGACAACTATTTCCGCACACACGACGCAACGTAATGCTTTATTTGCGTGAAAAAAAATCGCTTATGTTGGTCTGCTTCTTCGCCTTGCAAATGAAATTAAAGACGCCAGCCTCGATCTTATCGAGGCTGTTCAGGTGCGAAAGCCCGGTTCCTTCCATGTCGCCGCAAAAACGGCGAATCAAGCTGAACGCGGCCGCCACTTCAGCGGCGGAGTACGAGCGTGTAGCCGCCCCCTCGTCCCGACGATCTTCGTCGCCACTCGAGCTGTCGGCCTGGGTCCCTGCGACTGCAGCTACAATGTCCTCGTCAGCGAGGCTCGCAACAGCCTGAACATTGCTGTCAACGTTCACAAAATCGTCAGCAGACACTTCGGCTGGAACGGCAGCCGGGAAAAGGGATGACAGCTCGCGAAACGCGTCGTCCATGCACTCGTTGTCGCTGTCGCCGTCTTCGCAGGTTTCGGGAAGTTTGGCCGTCACGAGGCCTGCCTTCCGGAAGCAGTTGGCCACGGTATCCTGCTTCACGTCTCTCCAGGCGCCCGTCATCATTTGAATGGCCCCCAGCAGGTCAACCTTAAGCTCGGTGCCCATGCGGAGGTTCACCAAAAGCCTATCAATGAGTCGCCTCCTGTAGCCGACTTTGAACGACTTAATGATGCCCTGGTCGAGCGGCTGCAACTTCGCTGTCGTGTTTGCCGGCAGAAACTTGAGCGCGATGTTTTTGAGCTCGCAGGTGGTGTGATGGGCCGAGCAATTATCGACGAGAAGGCAAGCGTGACGCCCCGACTTGCCCAGTTCGGCGTCCCACGCTTGCAGCCATTCTATAAACAGCTGACGCGTCATCCACGCCTTCTTATTGAAGGCGTAGCGAACGGGGAGCTGCTTACAGTTTTTGAAGCAGCGCGGTGCCCTTGCTTTGCCGATCACAAAGGGCTGGAGCTTTTGAGAGCCGTCCATGTTTGCAGCGAGCAGAACGCTCACGCGGACTTTGCTCATCTTGCCCCCGTGACACGTGCTGCCCCGGACGTCGAGCGTCTTGCTTGGCAGCATCTGCCAAAACAACCCGGTCTCGTCGGCGTTGAAGATTTCCGCGGGTGAAAACTTCGCGCAAATTTCCGGCCATTCGTTCGAAATCCACTGCTGGATATCCTGGCTGATGACGGCTCCGCTTTCCCCAGAAATGGTTTTGCCAACTATCTTATGGCGGTTCTTAAACCTCTGCAGCCACCCTGTATTGTCGGTGAAGTTGTCATCACCGAGTGCAGCGGCAAACCATTTAGCTTTAGCCATTAGCATTGGGCCATCCACCGGAATGTTTTTAGCCCGCACCTCTTAAAAACCACGCATAGAGGGTCTTTTCAACTTTCTCGTGGGCAGGAGCGCGCACACGACAAGCTCCCGACGTTCGTTGCTCCGCCGCTTTCGACTTTATGTCCGCCTTGTTTTTTAACAAGGTGCTTAGAGTGCTCCGAGGAATCCCGAAGTCGTCTGCCACCGTCGCACTTTTCTCGCCCGCCTCAACGCACTGAATGGCTTTCAGCTTTGTCGCAAAGTCCAGGTTCTTGCGCTTCTTGATGCTGCTTGTGCTTGCTGTGGCCATTGCTTCCGCGTCAGCTCACCACGATCCAGTCACACGTGTCGTGAGACGCACGCAAAACAATAATCAACACGAAACACAAGAACGCGCACAAAACACAAGAATTCACGTGCGCAGCCTCCGCCAACAAACCGCTCGCGATGGTCACCGGTCACCTCCGAGGGCCACAGCGACGTACGAAAAGCACGAGCTGTGGTTGGCTGAGCAAAACTCGTGAAAAAGCAACAAGAAAAAAAAAGGCAAAAGGAGGAGGCCGCCGGCGCCCTCTTTCCTCTTTTCCGAGCCGATCACTATGGTTAGGCGGGGGAAGGATGAGAGACATTGAGAGAGAGAGAAAAAAGAAAGCAGTTCCGCAAGTCGGAGAGCGTGCGCAGCGGGAGTACAGTCCGAGCCTCCCTCCCTCTCGCTCTCACATTTTCCGAGCATTTCGTGGGAGGCGCGGAGCTCGCGGGTGCAGCGAGTGCCGAGATCGCGCGGCGTTCTATATATCCAATGGCGGGTAACAATATTGTTCGATATAAACGTACGGATTGCTATACTTTAACACAGAATTTTCAAGGGGATAATTTACGAGTTCGATACAGACAATAATTCGATATATGTGGGTTCGATATATCCGTGTTCGACTGTATAACACACTTGCTGCCTATTGAAACGTGAGAAGTGAATAACAACCAATCGGACCAAGTTGAGTTTATTCCAACAGGTTTCCAAAATTTAGTGAAGGTTTTCTTTTGGGAAAAGTCACTTGTACTTTGAAACGAACTGAACCAGTTGTAATGAAGTTTAGGCATATGCACAGTGTCTGAAAGCAAACTAGCGCAGGTCGAACGCTCCAAAGCTGGAACGAGTGCTGCTTCCTGTTGCTTCTAAATCTCTGGCAAGCAAACATACTGACAACTCAATGTGTTGAGTGATATAACAGCATCTTCTGCTTGCACTGCTAAACTAAAGCATGCTATGAAAACAATACGTCACCTCGCGGCATGTGTCATGGCCAACTTAAGACCTTCCGAGGCAGTTATCATTCCTGCTACCGTGCCTGCAGACAAAAGTACATTAGCAAGAATATTCCTGCTGCTAAAAGCATTAGTAACACTTACCGTATTTACACGATTGTAAGTCAGCTCGAATGTAAGTCGACCCTCCATATCGCGTGACAGGAAAAAAGAAAAAAGTAGAGCATACCCAAGGGCGCATTCGATAACGAAAATTTATTAGTAGCTGACATGTCTTCACCAGTGCTGCCATCATCATCGTTGCTACGGTCCCACAGCGCGTCGTCGTCCCGCGAAATTTCACATTTGGCAAATGACCGCACCACAACATGTTGTGGAACAGCAGCCCACGCCGAATGCACCCAACCACATGCAGCCGTCAGGGAGGCTCTTTTGACATGTCCGGTTGGCGTAATTTCGCGGTCTTCTGCCGCCAGCCACTCGTACACACGGCGGAGCAGTTCCTTAAAAGGCGAAGATCTGGACTTGTTTCATGACCATGTCACACTTCACTGGCAGGGACCGATCGCGCATTTCAGCGACGTACGCCGCAAGCTTCGCCTCATCATCATTATCATCATCATCATCAGCCTGGTTACGCCCACTGCAGGGCAAAGGCTCCTCCCATACTTCTCCAACTACCCAGGTCATGTACTAATTGTGGCCATGTTGTCCCTGCAAACTTCTTAATCTCATCCGCCCACCTAACTTTCTGCTGCCCCCTGCTATGCTTCCCTTCCCTTGGAATCCAGTCCGTAACCCTTAATGACCATCGGTTATCTTGCCTCCTCATTACATGTCCTGCCCATGCCCGTTTCTTTTTCTTGATTTCAACTAAGATGTCATTAACTCGCGTTTGTTCCCTCACCCAATCTTCTCTTATCCCTTAACGTTACACCGATCATTCTTCTTTCCATAGCTTGTTGCGTCATCCTCAATTTAAGTAGAACCCTTTTCGTAAGCCTCCAGGTTTCTGCACCGTACTTGAGTACTGGTAAGACACAGCTGGGGGGGGGGGGGGGTTACAGTCGTCAAGCCCAGATATATCAAACCCGCATATTTCGAATTATTGGCTATATCGAACACGCAGATTACCCCCATTGAAAATACTATGTAAAAGTATAGGGCAATTGCGTAGTATATCGAATTCCATTTTCGTCGGACATTCGATATATCGAACGCCGCGCCACACCGCGCCCCTGGAAGGTGCGCTTTTCCCAAAGAGAGTCGTGTCTGGTCCTCAGGGGAAAACATTTCCGTAGTCAGTCAGCAGGCTCCTCCTCTGCACATGTGTGGCCGTCGCCTAGCGACGGAGACGCAGAGCCTTTCCCCCATTCTTGCGCCCCACCGGCACGAGCTCTCTCACTCCTCCTGTACCGCCGGCGCGTGCATTGGGCAAGGCCATTAGAGCTCAACGAAGAGAGTGCGCGGCATGGAGATGCGGCGATGTTTCTAAGCCACGCTTCCTGGGGAAAGGAAGAGAGAATGAGGGGTCGGCACGGTCGCTGCCAGAGAGGGCTCAAAAAACGAAGCATAGCGAAGCGGCAATAGCACCCACAGCGCCTTTGACGGCATATTCCACCGATCTTTTTCCCCGCTCTCTTCTTTCTTTTCCCTTTGTCGTTCCTTCGCAGCTGCGCTGACTATCGCTCAAATGTTGGTTCTTTATTCTATGAACAGGCTTCGCTCAGACTGCTCCATCTGCGCATCGCGCGTTTTCTTGTGTGTACCTGTGTTTCAACGTGCCGTGTGTAGCATGTATGATTGCAGTCATCTGGTGAGCTATGGCATCCGTGGGCATAAAAAAGAGGAAGAATCTGGACTTTGCTAGAAAGTTTGATGTAATCAGGCGTGTCGAGAACGGAGAAAAGTCCTCCGTGGCAGACGCATTCGGCATTCTGAAGTGTACTTTAAGTACGTTGTTAAAAAACAAGCAGGACATCAAGCTTAAAGCAGGTGAGGAAAGTCGCTCGGGAGCATGTCGTGTGCGCCCTGCTGCTTTTGACAAAGTAGAGAAGGCACTCTATGCATGGTTTCTTGAAATCCGAGCGAAAAATATTCCTGTGGATGGCCTGATGTTAATCAAAAAGGCCAAATGGTTTGCTACGGCTCTTGGCGAAGAGAACTTTTGCGGTGGCACTGGGTGGCTGCAACGGTTTAAAAACTGCCACGGCATTGTAGGAAAGGCCGTTTTAGGCGAAAGTGGTGCTGTCAGCAGCCAGGAGATGCAGCAGTGGCTTTCTGAGGAGTGGCCGAAGATCACAGCGAAGTTTTCACCTGCAGAAATCTTCAATGCAGACGAAACTGGTCTCTTTTGGTGAATGTTGCCGAATAAGACACTCGCTCTTCGTGGAACCTCATGTCACGGCGGTAAAATGAGCAAAGTGCATGTGTCGGTGCTGCTTGCAGCCAACATGGATGGCTCGTGCAAGCTACGGCCATTCGTGATCGGAAAGAGCAAGTCACCGTGCTGCTTCAAGAACTCTAAACAGCTTCCCGTCCGCTACGGCTGTAATAGGAAGGCCTGGTTGACACGTCAACTTTTTGTTGAATGGCTGCAGGCTTGGGTTGCTGAGTTGGCCATAATAATAATATTTGGGGTTTTACGTGCCAAAACCACTTTCTGATTATGAGGCACGCCGTAGTGGAGGACTCCGGAAATTTTGACCACCTGGGGTTCTTTAACGTGTGCCTAAATCTAAGCACACGGGTGTTTTCGCATTTCGCCCCCATCAAAATGCGGCCGCCGTGGCCGGGATTCGATCCTGCGACCTCGTGCTCAGCAGCCCAACACCATAGCCACTGAGCAACCACGGCGGGTAAATGAGTTGGCCAAGTCAAGCCGCCGAGTTTGCCTTCTGGTGGACAACTGTTGAGCCCAACAAATGACTTGCAAGCTGCAGCACATCGAACTGAAGTTTCTCCCGTCGAACACTACAGCGAGACTGCAGCCCTTCGACCAGGGTATCGTAAAGGCATTCAAGGTAGGCTATCGGAAGCGACTTTTTCAACGGCTCCTCGTAAACTTCCGCATGGGAACCGATCTCAAGATTGACCTGCTCGGCGCGATCCAGATTATTACCGGTGCTTGGGGAGACGTGAAGCAGGCCACAGTAGCCAACTGTTTCGGCAAGGCAGGCCTTGAAGTGGCTGGAGATGAATTTCCGGAAGCTTTAGATGACGATAAGTGCTTGGAGGACGTGTTTCGCGACTTGTCCAATTTTCCTGACGCCATCCCGTCCGAAGTGACTGTTGATGACTTCATTAACGCTGACAGCAAAGTTCAAGCGGTAGCCGACCTCGCTGATGAGGACATTGTGACTGGAATAGCTGGCTTTCAAGACGGCGATTCCAGCGACGACGAGGGCAACTGTGTTTTCGAATAAACGCGTCCGTACACAGCCACTGAACTGGCGTCAGCGTTCAGCCTGATTCGGTGCTGTTGCGGCAAAATGGAAGGCACTAGGCTCTCGCACCTGGACAGTCTCGAGAAGATTGAGACTAGTGTTTTAAACTTCATTTCCCAGAGGAAAAAGCAGCCCAAAATTAGTGATTTTTTTCCGTGAAATAAAGCACTTTCATATTGTGTGCACATGCTATGCGATTCGCGGCTGTTCCAATCGGTAAGTCACAATTTGTTATAATCGCGAGTTCTTTTTTTGGCCTATATCTGTATATCGAATTTTCGCTATATCGAACTATTTTCCGATCCCCGTCGAATTCGATATATCCGGGTTCGACTGTATACACTTTCCTCTTGAGGGGTAATGGCAACCTGCTGTTCATGATCTCAGAATGCCTGCCAAACGCACCCCAGCCCATTCTTATTCTTCTGATTATTTCAGTCTCATGATCCAGATCCGCGGTCACTACCTGCCCGAAGTAGATGTATACCCTTACCACTTCCAGTGCCGCACTACCTGTCGTAAACTGCTGTTCTCTTCCCGAGACTGTTAAACATTACTTTAGTTTTCTGCAGATTAATTTTTAGACCCACCCTTTGGCTTTGTCTCTCCAGGTCAGTGAGCAATTGGTCCCCTCAGTTACTAAGCAAGGCAATATCATCAACGAATCGAAAGTTACTAAGGTATTCTCCATTAATTCTTATCCCCAATTCTTCCCAATCCAGGTCTCTGAATACCTCCTGTAAACACGCTGTGAATAGCATTAAAGAGATCGTATCTCCCTGCCTGACTCCTCCACAAAGAAAGCAACAAAATCCCAATAAAGAAAGGCGTCAGACAGGGAGATACGATCTCCCCAATGCTATTCACAGCATGTTTACAGGAGGTATTCAGAGACCTGGAGTGGGAAGAATTGGGGATAAAAGTTGATGGAGAATACCTTAGCAACTTGCGATTCGCTGATGATATTGCCTTGCTTAGTAACTCAGGAGACCAATTGCAATGCATGCTCACTGAACTGGTGAGGCAAAGCAGAAGGGTGGGTCTGAAAATTAATCTGCAGAAAACTAATGTTTAATTCTTATCCCCAATTCTTCCCAATCCAGGTCTCTGAATACCTCCTGTAAACACGCTGTGAATAGCATTGGAGAGATCGTATTTCCCTGCCTGACGCCTTTCTTTATTGGGATTTTGTTGCTTTCTTTATGGAGGACTACGGTGGCTGTAGAGCCACTACAGATATCTTTCAGTATTTTTACATACGGCTCGTCTACACCCTGATTCCGTAATGCCTCCATGACTGCTGAGGTTTCGACCGAATCAAACGCTTTCTCGTAATCAATTAAAGCTATATATAAGGGTCTGTTATATTCCGCACATTTCTCTATCACCTGATTGATAGTGTGAATATGGTCTATTGTTGAGTAGCCTTTACGGAATCCTGCCTGGTCCTTTGGTTGACAGAAGTCTAAGGTGTTCCTGATTCTATTTGCGATTACGTTAGTAAATACTTTGTAGGCGACGGACAGTAAGCTGATCGGTCTAATTTTTCAAGTCTTTGGCGTCTCTTTTCTTATGGATTAGGATTATGTTAGCGTTCTTCCAAGATTTCGGTATGCTTGAGGTCATAAGGCATTGTGTATACATGGTGGCCAGTTTTTCTAGAACAATCTGCCCACCATCCTTCAACAAATCTTGTTACCTGATCCTCCCCAGCTGCCTTCCCCCTTTGCATAGCTCCCAAGGCTTTCTTTACTTCTTCCGGCGTTACTTGTGGGATTTCAAATTCTTCTGGACTGTTCTCTCTTACATTATCGTCGTGGGTGCCACTGGTACTGTATAAATCTCTACGGAACTCCTCAGCCACTTGAACTATCTCATCCATATTAGTAATGATATTGCCGGCTTTGTCTCTTACCACATACATCTGATTCTTGCCTACTCCTAGTTTTTTCTTCACGGCTTTCAGGCTTCCTCCGTTCCTGATAGCATGTTGCTGTCAGCTGTCTTGCGCTTGTTGATTAACTTGGAAAGTTCTGCCAGTTCTAATCTAGTTGTAGAGTTAGAGGCTTTCATACATTGGTGTTTCTTGATCATATCTTTCGTCTCCTGCGATAGCTTACTGGTATCCTGTCTAACGGAGTTACCACAGACTTCTATTGTGCACTCCTTAATGATGCCCATAAGATTGTCGTTCATTGCTTCAACACTAAGGTCCTCTTCCTGAGTTAAAGCCGAATACCTGTTCTGTAGCTTGATCCAGAATTCCTCTATTTTCCCTCTTACCGCTAACTCATTGATCGGCTTCTTATGTACCAGTTTCTTCCGTTCCCTCCAAGTCTCTGCTAATTCGAGTTCTTACCATATTATGGTCACTGCAGCGCACCTTGCCGAGCACGTCCACATCTTGTATGATGCCAGGGTTAGCGCAGAGTATAAAGTATAAATGGACTTGAAAGCGCGAATAATGCCCTGGTCCAATGGCTGCAGCTTCGACGTCGTGTTCGGCGGCAAAAAATGAATTTCAATACTGCTCAGCTGGACATCTGTGTGGTGTGCTGTGCAATTGTCGACGATGAGGCAAACCTTCCAGCCTTGACGCGCCAGCTCAGAGTCCCATGCCTTCAACCATTTTTGGAATATATCCCGAGTCATCCACGATTTCTTGTTCCAGGCATATGTAACCGGAACGCTGGGGCAGTTGCGCATGCACCTCGGGGTTTGAAATTTGCCAATGACCAGCGGCCGCAGCTTCGTGCTTCCGTCCATATTAGCAGCCAACAGAACTGTGATATGTGCCTTGCCTTGCTTGCTACCATGGCACTTGTCTCTGCGGGTGTCGAGCGTTTGTCGTGGAAGCATTTGCCAAAACAGGCTTGTTTCGTCAGCATTAAATATCTGATTGGGCTCATACTTGGCGAGAATCTGAGGCCACTCTTGTTCAAGCCACTTCTTGATCTCGCCTTCATTGGCGTCCTCACTTTCCCCTGCGACTGTCTTCCCGACAGTGTTAAAGCGGACCTTAAAACGTTGCAGCCAACCGCTGCTGGCGTTAAAGTTCTCAGCGCCGAGAATGAACGCCAAGTTCTTGGCCTTCTGCTGTAGCATTGGTCCCTATAAAAGAATATTCCGTGCCCTTACGTCGATATACCATTTGTACAGCGCCTTCTCGGCGTCTTCAAAGGCAGCTTTGCGCACCTGCCGCGCGCCTGAGTGCTGGTTCTGTTCCGCCTTGGCCTTTATGTCACTCTTGTTTTCCAGCAGATTGCTCAAGGTACTCCTTGGGATGTTGAAAGCTTCGGCGACGCTCGACTTTTCTCCATTTTCAACACGCTGTACCACTTCCAATTTCGCAGCAAATGTCAGGGACGTCCGCTTCTTCACGTTTGCAGCCATCACACCAACCACGATAGGCCTAAGCCACACACACACTAACAACGACTGGCGTAGCACAAGCGGCAGCACCGAGACCATAGAGTTTCTTACTACATTACCTAGAGGGAAATCTGGCGCTGCTGCGCTGTGGTACGCATGGGAATGCCGGTATATTGTGACTTCGGATTGGCATCGTTCTCGGAGAGACAGGACACCTTGAAGACGCGCTTGGCAAGCACCGTTCCGTCTGTCGCAATGATTCATTTTCTACTAGAACAACACGTGAAAAGCTGTTTTGGTTTTATTATTATGCAAAAACATGTTTTGTTTAACTGTGAGAACTTGTTATTGCGTGTATGATTATATGTTACGTAAAAAGTATCAGCGGGCCGCTAAAGTTGGAGGACAGACGACAAGATTCGCGATCGCTTTGAGACAGTTTGTCGTCTGTCCTTGCTTTTCTTCGCTTGGTCATGCATTGTAGGTGAGTGAAGATGCAATATGCGTGAATGGAAACATTTTATGAAGATTTTACTTTGAGAATGCGTTATCTGTGTAGCCATATCCACGTTTTAGACGAAGCCTCGTACAACACCAGCCAACACAAGCCTCGCAGACACATATACCGTCATTCCCATGATGGCACGGTGCCCCCTTAAGAAACTTCCATAGACGGTGGCGCCAGATTTCCCTCTAGATGTTATGGTGAGAAACTCTATGACCGAGACGCACGTGTCGTTGACGTTGTCAAACTAGCCAACCTGGCCAAGCCACGGCCACGCCAAGCCGCCGCTACGTTCAAACGGCGCCCTCGGCGCAACTGATGTGGGCAGCTGTCGTACGCAGCAGTCTGGAACGCCCATCGCGCCGCCACTATCTTCGAGAGTGTTGCGGGAAAGTTCGCCTCCTGTCAACAGAGCGCACTTGGTCTGGGGCGGCGGACTTCGATATATCCATTTTACATCCGGCCCCGTTCGAAATGAAAAATTAAAAATGCAAGCGATTTTCCACGTGATATAAAAAGTGTTCGATATACGCAATAATTTGATATATCCGTGTTCGATATATAGAGGTTTGACTGTATTTACTTCGCGCTACGAAAGTTTACTTTCGTTTGATGCCGCGGCGGCCTAGCAGTGATGACAGCGGCCTCAAACTTACTGGAGCTGCAAGCCAGCTTTTCAACCAGCCCCCTCTTCTCGGCAAACACTCGCATTGCAGATTCCGCGTTAGTGTTGCATATTCTCCGTACGCGGGCGCGGTAGCGCTGCAGAAGTTGCGGGGCACCTATTCATTGCGGGGTGCTGTTGTCGTCGCGACGATTGCATTCGTGAGGCTGACGTAATGCGCAGCTTCTGTCACTGTTGGGCTTGAATCGCCTGTGCTGTCGCTTTCCATCTGATCCTTATCACTGTCGCTAGGCGACACTTCGGCAAAACAGAGGCAATGATGGTGAAAAGTTGAACCTTGCAGCCGACATCTCTTTGCGGTCGTAGCAGCGCTGCCGAGCAACTTCTTCACTTTCCAAATGCTACACACCGTAGTCAACAGTAGACCCATGTTGTGTGCCAGCGCCCACTTCTTCGTGTCATGTTCGACAGCACGAACGATGTCTAATTTTTCTTCTACGCTGAGCATCTGGCGTCTTTTTTATCCGAGCTTTGGCATGACGCGAGTCCTAGCTTACACGACGCCACAACGCTCTCTGGGACAGCATAGAATAAAGAACCAACTGGGGACAGCGCCGAAATGATGTTGATGTTTATATGGCTTCACATGCAAATGCACAGGGCGCTTGGAGGCAGTTGTTCAGATCTCTGAGGCTTGTTGTTCTGCCGGGCCGCCCGATGGAGGCAAAGCACCACCATGTTTGCGCGACGAAAAGTGGAAACACTATGTGTTAAATGATACGTACGCACTAAGCTTGGTACGGTTTATGCGGATGCAAAACACATTACCGTATTTACTCGCATAATGATCGCACTCGCGTAATGATCGCACCCCTGAATTTTGTCGTCAAAATTCGATTTTTTTTATTTCCCGTGTAATGATCGCACCCTGAACTTGCCGCAGCGATATGTCGTGTGCCAAGTCTAGCTAATAATGATCGCGCTTACCATCTGTCGAATGCTACGCGAACGACTCGTCTGCACGCACCAAACATGCTTAAGTAGATGCCTCATTTCATTACTTTCATCACTTTCAACACAACCAAACTTGCCTTTATTATGGGTAGGCTTTATAATGGTTGTAGTCAACAAAAACAAAAAAGGCGCCTTTCGATTCTTTTCATCTGCACTCGTGAGCGCCCAACAAATCGCGCGCGGCAATGATAGTAGCCACGTTTACACTGATACGTTAAAAGTGTACCCTGTTCATACGCCAACGCTTGTAACACAGCTAAGATATTCGCCCACCCTTAGCAGAAACGTGCCGTGTTAGGATAGTAGTGAAAACAGGTGCCGCAGTTTCCGCAGCACGCCGGCCATGGCTTTCTGTCACTGGCACCTAAGCGCGCCCATCTGTTTCTGTCCCCTCAAAGTGGACATGGCTACGTTATTGCCGCAAACTTGCCGATATTAATGATATTATTCATCACTGACACGGAAGAAACTGTTTCAATGCACCTAATGTACTCACGAGAAGAAAAAAAAAGATCGCGTTCGGCGCGTTCGGCTTGCTCCGCCGGCCGCCATTTTTGTTGTGGTGTCCCGCACCCGCATCCCGCAGCAAACGCGGGACGAAAAAAAAAAATTTAACCCGCGTAATGATCGCACCCCTGAATTTGCGTCACTTTTTTCTGACAAAAAAGTGCGATCATTATGCGAGTAAATACGGTATGTTCAATGGCTGCTGAGTCAGGGATTTGACTTTATTACTTTTAATACGAAACTACTGTTTAAGCGGGTACGGTTTAATGAGGTTTTACTGTATACATTCGAACCCACTTATGGCAATACCGGTTTTAACAATATATCAGTTGTAACAATAAAAACCAGCTGCATCGTAAATTTTTTATGGTTTCCATAGTGAAATAACCTGCTTGCTACAATGCCCCAATGCCGCTTTATTGGATGAATTCAGCTGCTGGGTGTCCGAGCCAAAAGGTAGGGAAATGCGAAATCCTTGAAAAGAAAAAACAGAAAACAAGAAATTCGAGCCACTGCACGATGGGCCGCTGCTCCAACAGCCATCGCATGCTCATTTTCCAGCCATCTCCGCGCGCCTCTCTCCTGTCACCCTTCCACCCCTTCGAACACGAATGGGCTACGCCCATAGCTCTACGCCGCCCTGCCCTCCTAAACACTAATGGACTGCACCAACTGCGCTGCTCGCAGTTTGCTCACGTGTTGCTTTGCTGGCTCCTCACTCAGCACAGTTCTGCAAACAGCTTAATCATTTGCGTTCGTCTTTGTTGGTTGCGTCGAAATTGTACCTGGCCATGCAGCTTCTCAGCCTTGTTCGACTCTCTGACGAAACGGAAGATGGCTGATCCGCCTGCTGATCATCGGCAATGCATGATGTTGCCAGTGAAAAGAAAGTGCACGACTATAGGTTTGGAAACTAAGTGCTTCTAACCGATGAGGCGATGGTTGCGAACGTGCTTGCATCAGATAGTGACGGCGACGATGGCAGCGATGATGTGGTAGGGCAGGCTGCCTCAACGTTGTCCTCACAGGAGGCCCCGCAGATGGTTCAGTCCCTTCGGGACTTCGTTGTCACGAAGAACCTTCTGCTACGGCACTACGTGGAGCACCTAGATGCCTTGGAGGAGGAGGTCGGCAAGCTTCATGTAAAGCATGCAAGGCTGGCGGACAGGGTTTTCTCATGCAAGCCGGTGAGAAGTACGTGGCAAGGTGCTTGTGGCGATCTTGCCTCAGCATTTCTTATGGATTTCTCAAGCTCTGACAGGCTGCTGCAGCAACCCTGGGGCCACCAAAGTGATGCCTGGGCAATGTTTGCATATCGCTTGCCACCCGTGATCCCTCTTTGCAGTTGTTATAGCAGTGCCGTTCTTTAACGCCAACAGCCGTGACTTGTTACACACGATTGGAGCGCCCAGGAAGCAGTTAAACGAGTGAACACAATTGTCAGCCGGATGGAGGAAGGTGGTGGGGAGGGGCGCTGGCCTCCCTGTCATTATAGTTTTCTCACAACAGCTCTGCCATCCCTCTAGTTTGAGTTTTCATGCAACCCCATTATAACAATTATCGGTTATAACGATGGAATTTTTGTGGCACTTGAAAATTGTTATAAGTGGGGTTCGACTGTAGTGTCAGTCATCACCCTTTCCCAATGCGAAGTTTTTTATCCAACTTGCTCTCCAATGTGCGTTGTCTGCTTTTTTCGCAATAAGATAAAATCATACATTGCTGTCTTCCCACTGCTATGACACACATAATGGTACACAACAAGTCTTTTGACATCCATATATTTTACCCAGCGTGGTTGCTCAGTGGCTATAGTGTTGGGCTGCTGAGCACAAGGTCGCGGGATCGAATCCCGGCCACGGCGGCTGCATTTTGATGGGGGCGAAATGCGAAAACACCCGTGTACTTAAATTTAGGTGCACATTAAAGAACCCCAGGTCAAAATTTCCGGAGTCCTCCACTCCGGTATGCCTCATAATCAGAAAGTGGTTTTGGCACATAAAACCCCATAATTTATTTTATTTACATCCATATATTTTCATTTTTGGGGTTGTGTGTGACGGCATCAAGACGATTTTAGAAGTATGAGGCATTCGGTGTGTGCCGTGATAGGACGCGCTCTTTTGCTTCAAGCTTGAACCTGGATGGGCTGTTTCTTGGCATGGTTGCTATGGGGCAGGCAATTAGTTGGAGTTGCCAATAACCTCCATTCTGTGAATCCAGCTTTGTCAGCATCAACGAAGAATGGAGGAACAGAGCTGCTGGCTGAAAATATGACATGGATGAGTCGCATATTCCGTGAATGGAGACCGTTTTTGCAAAGATTGGAGCGTTGTTGCATGTGGTTATTTTCACAGATTATATGTGCCTATATATATATATATATATATTTTGCTTCTGGGCTGTAGTAATTGAGGATATGAGTTATTCACGGTGGCAGGTTATATGCAGGAAAATACGGTGTATATATTTCTTCTTTTTTTTTTTCTGGGATACCATTATTTTTTTCAGGCTTAGCATGTATTAAGCCAGCAGGTTAGTTTTATTCACATATTACAGTCTTGTTAAAATGTCAGCCCTGTAATTTGTATTTGAGGCTGCAGCTACGTCTTTTTTTTTCTTTCACGTTGAAAAAGTCTGTTTGTATGAACCATCATTGCTTCCCCGCAGGGGCGTCTGCGTAAGCAGGCGTCTGGTGTGTTGCGACACCACGTACCCGAGCACACGAGGGTCGGCCCCTCCCGCGTGTAGCCGTGCGCGGCCTAGCCGTGTCCGGGGAAAGGGGGATCCTGGGGGTTGAGCCGATGCCGGGTGTTCGGACCTTTAAGGCCCCTCGGTGGAGGCAACACACCTCTTTGGCCTCTGCTTCACGTAGACGGAACCCCCAGACTGACCCACCCGAGGGAAATCGGCAGTCGCCTTTTCCTGTCCTCCTCTCCAATCTTTGTCTTTCTCTCTCGCCTTTTTCAGCTTTCCTGTCTTCTCATCACTTCTCCTGACTTCCTAGTTTCCCGGCGGCAAGGGTTAATCTTGTGTAGCTAGCCAGCCTTGGTTATGCTGTATTTGGTTATAGCAGCGATGTACGGCTGGCGTTGGCAGGGTTTCTCTAGCAGGAACTCCTGTCACGTCCCCCTGTTGGGCTCCATGGTGGGTGGTCGGCATCGCGGCCGAAAACCCTGCTGTACTTATGGAAAACGCTTTTCCTAAACTCCCTGATCGCCCTCACAAACGAGGGCGCACCGAAGAGGTCTTTCAGTTTTTCGGACACCAAGTCCACAATTTTCCTCGTTTTCATGTGATCCACGCAGAAAAGCCAGCTAAACAAGTGCGAACAATCTCCCCGTTCCTTGTATCTAAGTCTCTTACCGAAGTTTTTGGTCCAGGATATAAGGTGTCGAGGATGGCTAGCGGAGACCTCCTTTTGGAGCTCCGCGATCAGAAGCAATTTGAAAAACTGCCTCAGCTAGTATCATTTGGGGAGACCCAAGTAGTAGTAACCCCGCACCGCACGATGAATACCTCCCGCGGCGTTGTCTTGGACGATGATTTGCTGGAGCTCACTGAGGCTGAGCTCTTGGAGGGCTTCAGTGAACAGAATGTTATAAATGTCAAAAGAATTAAGATGAGGCGAGATGGTAAAGGAATTGCGACCAAACACCTAATACTCACCTTCAATTCAAGTGTCCTGCCCGAGTCAATCGAGGCAGGGTACATCAAGCTCCGTGTAAGACCGTACGTGCCAAATCCCCTCCGATGTTTCAAGTGCCAGCGCTTCGGTCACAGCTCGCAGAGCTGCCAAGGCCGCCAAACCTGTGTGAAGTGCAGTGCCCACGAACATACTTCTGAAGCTTGCGTGAGCACTCTTCATTGTGTAAACTGTGAAGGGGAGCACGCCCCATACTCGCGGTCGTGCCCGTCCTGGAAAAAAGAGAAAGAAATAGTCACAATCAAAGTTCAGGAAAACATAAGTTTCAAAGAGGCACGTGGGTGGGTAGCATACCTGCCAAAGAAAAGCTTTGCCGATGTGGTGCGTCAGGGGGCAGCGCCACAACGGTCTCCGGCGGCTGTCCGACCCACACCCAGTGAGGCGGCAGTGACGCCATCCGCTCCCCCGGCGGCTGCAGCTGACGCTGCTACGCCAACACAGCAGACGAGGCCATCGACCCCGAAGGTGGGCGCAGCCGAGGCTGCCCCAACCTCCCCGGCCCCTCCCAGTGCTGGCAACAGCCAGCGCAGCCAAATCCCGCAGGGTGCCCCATCGGCCTCCGGGCTGGTGGGCGCAAGGGTCTTGCCTTCCGAGGCAGGACTCACTCGGAAAACTTCTCGCTCTCAAGAGCACGTGTCCGGCGCCTCGCTAGAGGCAATGGACACTACACCTGTCCTCAAGGCGCACCAAACGCCTAAGGAGCGGCTAGGCTCCCTCGAACGCTCCAGAAACGGCAGAACCCCCGTTACAGGTCCTCGAAAGAGCTCTGTAACCTAAGACATCACTTCCGTTTCCGTAAACACAGCACCAATTTTCTTTAAATATGGATACGCAAATCATACAATGGAATGTCAGAGGTCTTCTAAGGAATCTTGATGGCGTGCAAGAACTCATCCATAAACACAATCCAAAAGTGTTGTGTTTACAGGAAACACACTTAAAACCAAAACACACAAATTTTCTTCGACAGCACATTACTTTTCGCAAAGATCGCGATGATGCTGTCGCATCATCGGGCGGTGTTGCAATTATAATTCAAAAAAGCATAGCCTGTCAACGTTTGCAGCTACGAACGGCCCTTGAGGCAGTGGCGGTTCGCATTATTCTGCTAAACAAACTTATCACTATTTGCTCACTTTATATACCCCCACATTATAAACTAAGCAAACATGAATTTCAATCCTTTATTGATGAATTGCCAGAACCCTATGTTATTCTTGGCGATTTCAATGCACATAACTACCTGTGGGGCGACCCTCGTATAGATGCGCGAGGACGTCTTGTCGAACAGTTCCTTCTTTCTTCTGGTGCTTGTCTGTTGAATAAAAAGGAACACACATATTACTCTCTTGCAAACAGAACCTATTCTTCCATAGACCTTAGCATAGTCTCCCCGTCTGTACTGCCTGAACTTGAATGGGAAGTTACCGACAACCCTTACGGCAGTGACCACTTCACTATACTGCTAAGATCACCTAAAGAAAACGAATATCCACCACATGCTCCTAGGTGGAAGATTGAGGCAGCTGACTGGGAGAAATTTCGATCTCTTACTAGTATCTCGTGGGCTGACATGTCTTTGCTAGGAATTGATGCTGCAGTGGAGTTTTTCACAGCCTCCATAATAGATGCCGCATATAAATGCATATCACAAGTAAATGGGTTGGCATGTAAACGGCGTGTCCCGTGGTGGAACGACGATTGTAGGATCGCTCGTAAGAAACAAAACAAAGCGTGGGGGTTGCTACGCGCTTCTCCCACTGCGGAAAATCTTATTAACTTTAAAAAAGCAAAATCCGAAGGCAGGAGAACGCGTTGACAGGCCAGAAGGGAGAGTTGGCAGAAGTTTTTATCGGGTATCAACACGTATACAGATGAGGCCAAAGTCTGGAGCAAGGTAAATAGCATAAGAGGGTGACAAATATACTCCCTCCCTTTGGTAAACACACAAGGCGATACCCTGCAAGACCAGGCTGATGGTCTGGGTGAACACTTCGAGCGCGTGTCCAGCTCCACTCACTATTCGGAGAACTTTGTGAAATATAAAGCTATAGAACTCAAGCCTCTGAATCGGAAATGCACGCCAAATGATCTTTATAATTGCCCTTTTACCATTGCTGAACTTAAAGCTTCCTTATCAGCATGTTGGAGCTCTGCACCGGGCCCCGATAGAATCATGTATGATATGATTAAGCACCTACACTCTGACACACAAATCACGCTACTAACACTTCTCAATAATATCTGGGCTGCTGGTTATCTTCCATCAAAATGGAAGGAGGCTATTGTAATCCCTGTTTTAAAGCATGGTAAAGACACTTTATTGCTTACTAGCTACCGACCTATAGCGCTTACGAGCTGCCTCTGTAAGCTCTTTGATAAAATGATCAATCGCCGTCTCGTACATCTCCTAGAGTCCAGTAAAATGCTTGAGCCATTTCAATGTGGTTTTCGGGAAGGGCGATCTACAGCCGACCATCTTGTGCGCATCGAAGTGAGCATTCGCGATGCCTTCGTGCACAAGCAGTCTTTCTTATCTGTATTTCTGGATATGGAAAAAGCGTACGACACAACCTGGCAGTACGGAATCCTGCGCCATCTTTCCGCGCTAGGTATCCGCGGCAATATGTTAAATATTATAGATAGCTACCTAGGGAACCGTACATTTCGAGTGAAAATTGGTCCTGCACTGTCACGTACATTCATACAGGAAACTGGGGTACCCCAGAGTGGCGTACTCAGCTGCATGCTCTTTGTCGTAAAGCTGAACACGCTTCGTGCATCTTTACCACCAGCTATTTTCTATTCCGTCCACGTACACGATATACAAATAGGTTTCAAATCCTGCAACCTCACAGTCTGCGAGAGACAGGTACAGCATGGTTTGAACAAAGTGTCACAGTGGGCGGAGAAAAATGGATTTAAAATAAATCCCCACAAGAGTTCTTGTGTTTTGTTTACAAGAAAGAGAGGCGTGGTTCCGGATCCTTGCTTAGAACTGTGTGGACAACGGATACCTGTAAACAAAGAACACAAATTTCTGGGTGTTATACTTGACAATAGACTCACTTTCATCCCACACATTAAACATCTTAAAGAAAAATGTCTGAAAACAATGAACCTTATCAAACTCCTATCGCAGACTACATGGGGTAGTGACAGGAAGTGTTTAATGAACCTATACAAGAGCCTGATTCGGTCATGATTAGATTATGGTGCCATGATCTATCATTCTGCCGCCCCGAGCGCGCTAAAGATGCTAGACCCTGTTCACCATCTAGGTATCCGTTTAGCCACGGGCGCTTTCAGAACAAGCCTGATTGAAAGCTTATATGCCGAATCGAATGAATGGTCTCTCCACCTACTGAGATCATACATCAGCTTTACATATCTCCTTAAAGTACGTTCTAATCCTGAACATCCATGTTTTGATACCGTTACCGATACGACGTGTGCTACACTTTTCAGTAATCGTCCCTCCATAAGACAGCCTTTCTCGCTGCGTGTGAAGGAGCTTAGCGATGAAATGCATATCCCACTCCTCAAGCATCACTTAATGCACCTAACCAAGCTCTTACCTCCTTGGGAGTGGCAGGTGACACAATGCGACATATCCTTTATAAAAGTATAAAAGTCCTAGAACTTCAGTACAAACACTCCTGCGCAGAGTTCTACACAGATGCTTCGAAGTCAAATGCCGGGGTATCCTATGCAGCCGTCGGCCCATCCTTCTCGGAATCCGGTGTACTGCATCCGGAAACAAGCATCTTTACGGCAGAGGCCTACGCATTACTCTCTGCTGTGAAGCATATGAGAAGATCAAAACTTCCAAAAGCAGCGATCTATACAGACTCTCTAAGCGTCGTGAAGGCCCTAATGTCACTCTACAAACATAAAAATCCCGTATTCAATGAACTGTATTCGGTATTGTGTAAAGCGTACTCATCCAACCAGAATATCATAATATGCTGGGTCCCTGGCCATAGGGGAATCGAAGGTAACGTTCTCGCGGACAAGATGGCCACGTCAATCACATCGCAAGCTGTTAACCCTACCGCTGATGTGCCTGTCACAGATCTGAGGCCTTTCCTACGAAATAAACTGCGAAATCACTGGCAGTGCACGTGGGACGCGCAAACAAATGACAAACTGCACGTTATAAAGCCCCAGTTAGGTTTTTGGCCTTCCCCAACAAAATCTCGGCGAATAGATGTCCTATTCTGCCGCCTCAGAATAGGACACACATTTGGCACCCATAATTATCTGCTTACTGGAAGTGAACCTCCAACCTGTGGTAGATGCGGGGAGAGGCTGACCGTGCTCCACGTCCTTCTGGAGTGTCGGGAAGCCGAATCTGAAAGAATGAGACATTTTTCCTTAGCATACAGGCAGCACATTCCTCTTCATCCTGTAATGTTCCTCGGTCCAGAACCGTTTTTTAATACAGACACAGTCCTAGGTTTCCTAAGAGATGTGGTCTTACATGTTATTAGTCCCATGCATTCGTAGCGCTTCCTCACTTTAGAGGATACCGCTGTGATAATTGTTTGCATAGCACATGCCTCCAGGCCCTTGTGTTTCAAGGGCTCTAAGGAGGCAGTAGTGCTCTAGGATTCCTTATAATCAGATGTATTTTACCTATCGTATCATTCTTTTTAAATGCATCTAAATGTTCATAGTAGAAGTCATACGTCATCGCCATAATTTTATTATTATACAGATTTTATGCACTTTAGAGCGTATATTTTAAGGCCCCTTTACAGCCACGTCACACCAATTTCATAGTAATGATAATTACACTGCGAACCCACTACCACAGACATGGCGCTCTTTGGTCATACCTGGCCCTTGCGCCATAAAACCCCATACATCATCATCATCATCATTGCTTCTACTGCTGAAGTGCTAACTACATGCGTACTATTTATTTTCTTACCAGGAGACATATCTCCAGAGGAGCTTTTCAACATGTTCTTCGGAAATGCCTTTTCAAGTGAGTTATTTTTTTGTGATGTTTTTTTGTGAGTGAGCGATTATTTTGCTTTTGTGATATTTTTGTAACTGTAACACCATGTACTTGGTATCCAAACTCTATTTGCTTTTGAAATTCGTAAAGTATCTTGCCCAATATAAAATGCTTATTCAGTTATAAGGCAGGCACAATTATAAAGCGAGCATGTAGCTGGTGCACCCCAATAAATGAAAATGCAGTATACACAGTAATATAAGGTGGTACAACAGACTCAGAAAGTCTAGTTCATTCGTTGCATTTCCGGAAAGAAGGCAACTGCACAAAGGCACCTTCTTATTATTTACTTCCAGGCAACATTCATGAACTAGTCTCTTATACCTCAGTATTTTATTTGTTGCTCTAGTGACGCACTAAGTTGCAAGCAGCAGGGAAATATATTTAAACTTGTTTTGAATCATTGGGTCTTTAGGGCTTCAGGTAATCCCTTTGTATCAAATGGTGTAATCAAGTCATACAGGCTTGCTATGCAGGTGTCTTAACCTAAAAAAAAAAAAAAGTCTCGTAAAATTTAAAGCTAAAATAAATAGAAAATAAACATTTAAAACTAAAATTATATTTGGCGAATTGTTTACTTTCTGGCACGTTCCACAACTTCTTTCCACCAACTGTTGGCAAGTCACTTCATTCTCTTGAGGACCCATTGATGATGGTGATCAAAGGCATTCCCTTTGTATTGGCCAGTTTTAACAATATTTTTCCATTTGGAAAAATTAATTGCTGTGACTTGCAGTGGCCATGCAAAACTATATCTCTGAAGATATGGCACAGCTTCGGCCATATTGTAATAACCGAATCTTTCACATATGACAGGAGGTGGGGTTTGACATTGGGGTTCATGATTTATAAGTAATATGAGGTTAAGGAAAAAGCTTGCAGTAGAATAAATATGGTTATAAACCTTGCTTTTTACAGTCAGTGGCTGTAAAAATTTTAAGCAAAGCAAAATAGGTATAGCATGAAAACGGATATGTAAACTGAGAATGCTTTCTTAGTGTCTTTAGAATGGAAACAGTGCGAATAACGGGACAAGAAAGATAGACAGTGCTGACTTGCAACTGAAGATTTATTTTGCATGCATCAAAATATATACAGAGAAAGATAGGGAGTTAGGACCAGGGATGACAGGATAACAAGCAAAAAGAAAAAAAATACAAAAAAAACAATGTTCACAAAACAAAGGGTGTGACAGACGAGGTCAGAAAGCAGGGTAGAAAAATGAATAAAGTAGGAAAGCAAAAAGCTGTTTTCGTGCTAATTTAATTGACCATGTGGGCAACTTGTTTGTGCGAAAAAAAATACCGAATGTTTGCTCCATCACATGTTCCTTTTGCATTGAATCATGTAGGCTGGTCTTTGTGTCCAAAAGGAAAATGGGCCTTGCTGAACTCTCAGAAGGCCACAGTGTAAGGCAAGGTTGCTGCTTGGGTTGCAACCATGCCACTAATTTCTGGACGAAGCTTGTGTGTTTTCTGGGATGGTGCGGGGAGGGGGGGAGGGGGGGTCTGTGTTGGTACTTTGCTTCTCAAGTGCAAAAAGCCTTCCTTCCATGCACATCTTGCACTCAAAGCTTGTGCAGTGGAGAATTGTGGCTACAGCCTTAGGGAATGTGATCTTGAGGTTTTGTTGCCACAAAATCTAGGCAAGCTTTGTCCAGAGCTTAGTGGCATCGCGCTTTTCGAACCACATTCTGCACCGTGCTGCTGAAAAGCTACTCACCATGTGCCCGCTAAGTGGAGGCCACAGTCACAAGGAAAACAAGGATAACTGCAGTATTGTTATCATGCCTTGTGTTCACAGGGCGTTACATTTGTTTAAATTGTTCACTAGAAAGGTTGGAGTACGCCATTGTCTTCTCAGCACCACACTATTCGGGACACCTGGGCAGGGAGGTGAACGACAAGTCAAGGTAGCCTGCTCCTGCTACGCAAAGCATGCGACTGTTTTTTGTCCTGTGCTGCATGAAAGTGGTGTGTCAAATACTGCCGTCTTGCAATCACTCATACATAGAGCTGATGGAACGGTGCTTCAGTGACCCTTCTCGGGGAGCACGCAAGCTTCCTGAAGGCTACCTAAAGCAGCAACTATGCCTTACACTGTTGCTCTGGCGGATGCCATCCCCTAGTTTAGCCAGACGCTTTTTTTCTTTTCTTTTTTGACATAGAGACCAGCACACACGAGATAGTCAAGGCCTACATGATTCAGTGCGACAGGAAGAGGTTGCCTACATGGGCAAATAAATTAGCAGCCAAACAGTCTTTTTTTTTTCTTTTCCTATTTCCTTAATTTTTCCACACCTCGCCCTCTTTCCTCTTGTCTGTAGTGCCCTTTGTACAAAGAGCTCAAAACCTCATGCAAAGCCAGGCATTGTCACCGTCTCTTGCTGTGGCGCCATCTCTTTTTTTGTTGCTGCCACAGCCAAGAGCATCATGAATAGCACATTGCCTGCAAAAATGTGCCTTCATTGTTTGCGAACAGCTGAGCTCTGCACCAGACATAACACGCAAATTGAAGTTTGTATTCTCGATCACTCAGAAATATTTTCACATTTCTGTGATTTAACGTCCAGCGTTCAAATGCCTCACTAGAATGACAAGCATCTTGCCAATGTGCTCGAGAACTGTGCAATGTGAAAATAACACCAATGGGAGATGTACCATACCTTTCATCACATCCACTCTTTCCATTACAGCCAATCACTGTGCATCGAAAGGGATATCGCTGAGAGGGGCATTAGAGAAAATACAACCTCTGTTATGGTGGGAGAAGTGTAACCTTGCCAGTAGTACAGTAAAACCTTGATAATTCGGACTCGTCCTTTGGTCCCAGCAGATGTATGCAACGAAACTCTTGTTAATTCGGATGTATTTGGCCGCACATTGGTTAATTCGGACAACTCTCGGAGCTCAGCGAGTGCGGAGCGCAGCAAACGTAATACGCAAAAGAGCAATAACGGCGTTAGCATCTACTGAAATGAAGCAGTGGAATTCGAGTCGCCATAGTCATCAGTGGAAGTCTTAAGTGAATGACAGCAACGCCAGAACCCTTCATTCTTATTTGTGCCTTTAACACCTTTATTCTTGCGTTTAGTGCCGTGCATAACACCGCGTTGGCTGCATGCCTTCATGACTGCGTAGTCATCGTCCATGATCGCGTCGATAGTGGCCATGGTTTCATCCACAACAGCTGGTTGCAGCAAACAGCAGTTTTGTTTCAAATGGGTACGCTCATCGGCTGCGTGCCTTCATAACTGCGTAGTTGCCATCCATGATCGTGTTGATAGCTACTTTCATTTCGTCCGCAGTTGTTGCAATTTCGTTTTGACTCGGTGCGTGCTTGGGCCACACGCCTTCAGAACTGCAAGGTAGCCGTCCATGATCGCACCGACAGCGACTGCGGTTTTTTCCACAGGGGTTGTGGCAAACAGTAGATTCGTTTTTACTCAGTGCAAAGGTTGAGGATGAAGAGCACCGCCTTCATCGCAATGGGCGGAAATTTGGTAACACTGCCGAAAAATGTCTCAGATTCAGGCGCGTGCTCTGAAGGAAGTCGCAAGGCCTTCGCCGCTACAAGCGCTAATCAGTCACGAGATGACGAGAATTACAGGTTCGGCACTGCTCTTGTGCAAAATAGAAACAGGATTGCTGATTCATTCAGTAAATAAAAGCGCGTTGACATAGTAAGCATTTGTTTTTCTTGATACCCTCGATAATTCGACATTCGGTTATTCCGGACATCTTTTTCGGTCCTGTGAAATCCGAATTAACGAGGTTTTACTGTACGTACAAAATAGTCTTCATTACGAAGGGCTTGAACAAACTTGCATCTTCCTGAAAGGACCCCAAACAACCTTCAACATTTTTTTTTTGCACATTTCAAACGCACATATTGTGTAGGGAATGGAGTGACCATCATCTTTGGTGAAGGCAGTAGTGCTACACGCCACGGGAACGCCACAAATTTAAAAAAAATAATAATCTCGGGCTTCATTCCTGGCATTTCTGGGGCCTCCTTCGCACATTGTGATGTCAACAGGGCGCTTGCTCCAAGTGACGTTAGCAGGGTAAAAGCTGTCGATTGGTCGGTTGTTGAGGGACGAGAGTACCAGTGTGATCAGAACCGATTGTGTATTGCGAGAATGGAGAGGGGCTTGCCAGTCGTGCGCCACCAAACCTTTCATGATGCTTCCATTCAGTCGTCTGATTAAGGGTGGACAATGGAGGAGCCTTTTTTCTTGAGTGCTGATGCGACCCGTAGCATTCGCTATACTGCATGGAGTTCTTGAGCGTATGTGGCAAATAGAGAGCACGAGTGGGGAGGGTACCGAAGGAGAGTGAGAAACTGCGGCAGATGCATACTCGTTCATCCGACTCCTGTAACTTTGGTATTACTGCACTATTCCAAAAAATTTATTGCGGCTCTATGTTCATTGCAGACTAGTATATGTCAGCCACTATGCAACTTAATTTTTGAGCTTGGGGTGGTTTAGGGGGCCCTTGAAGGCCTGCAAAAGGCTACATTTGCATCAGCTAAAGCTATCTATGCACTGAGGAAAGTGATTGAGAGATCAGATGGAGCAGGTTGCTTATTATTATATGGTGAAGAGTTCAACAAAAACTCTTCTGGTTAGGTATTATACTATAAAAAACACAAAGGCTCTTAGTCACAGGCCAAGTTGAAAGTTGACGTTTGGGTTCTTTCTTCAAACTGAAAAAAACCAGGGGTGGGACTCTTGTACCAATTGCGCCATTTCTTTACAAATGCAATTTCCTGTGCCAAATTGTGCCATATATAGAAAATTGACCGAAATGATGCCACACTACACCAGAATGGCTTCGGCATGTGTGCTCCGGCAGTGGCAGCGAATAGTGAGCGGATTCATTCTCTAAAAAAGAGTGCAGCCATTGACATTCCGCACACTGTGCAATGGCGCTTTTCCCGCACAGTTTCTCGTAATTTTTGCGCTTATTACACTGGACCTTTCGGCACTTTAGCAAGGATTTAGCAAGTAGATGGCGTGTGCTTGGCCTCTTTCGGCTGTCGTCACTGCTGTCGGAATGGCCAGGGCAGCTATATTTAGTGTGTGCTGGAATACGGTTGAGTGGGCTGAGCTGTGCAGTGCTCCCTAGCTGAAACGCAAAAGAAAGAAATGTAGACGTGAGTGCGCTGCGAATGGAACTAGAACCTTTTTTTAACTGTTTTGCCCATACGTCCACTCTTGTTGCCACTGTGACCTCTGGTTTTGCTTGTGTACCATTGGCATGAATAGAAATGCGTACCGTAATGAACACCTTTTTTGTGTAATTAGTTGAATGATTTTTTGGACATTCCCAGTGATTCGGACCCTCGTGGAACTGCCGTGAGAGTCAAATGTATGAGAACGTCTGGAATTTCATATGCAAAACTTTTTGCCGTCTGATTTACCCGTGTTTTTACTGTGATTGTAGGTCAGAAACAGCATTAATCGAAGCCACTTCCATTTGTATTGTATCACAGCCTCGAACTGGCACTTTCACACACCGATTCGCTGGCAGCCACCACTGTGGGAACACTAGGCCCAGCTGCTTCAGACATTCGCTGCCAAGCTTTTCATTGTTCGGTGCCCTTATTTTCATTTAAAAAATTTGCCACTGTCCGCAATGGCGTCGACGCCACCTTTTTAATACTGACCGATGGCTTCGAAGCGCAGAAAGCACGCCATGTTGCATAATGCCAATTTCCGAACGTCAGCTTCACCGCAATACAGCAGTGTTACGCGGTCAAGCATGTACAATGTACTGCGGTGAAGCATACTAAGAGTGTAAAGGGGCAACTGTCACGAGACATGGTATGTCAGGGTGTCTACCATGTTGACATTTCCAAATTCCCTGAGTGACACAGAACTTTGTATTACGTCAAGACGGGCTGCTACCATGTCGCCCGATGCTGTCTCACTCTAGTAATCATGCTAAAAAATAAAGACAGGCTCAAAAAAAAGAACTCGAGCTTCTTCAAAGAAACAGTGGCACGCTTTCTTTCCCATTCATTCCTCAATGCATAGGTCCTTTGTGTTCTTGTCCTCCTTCCACGGCGCATTCGCCACACGGACCATTTGAAGCACCCTCTTGGACTGTTGTACAGTCAACGTCCGATTTTTTTGACTCCCTAGGGACTACGAAAACATCTGACAATCTGGCAGTTTGAAGAAAATGAATGCATGTCTTTCACTGAATCCCCTTAAGGGCTCAAATTGCCACAGGCACATCCGAAAAAAGCTCGAGGCTAGCCAGTACACTTATTAGACATATTGGGGTTCCTACTGGGACATGAGATGGCAGGTACAAGCGTGTATAATCGGGGAATATGAACTACGTCTCGTGACAATTGCCCCTTCTCACGCTTGTTATCATCAGCCTGGTTACGCCCACTGCAGGGCAAAGGCCTCTCCCATACTTCTCCAACTACCCCGGTCATGTACTAATTGTGGCCATGTTGTCCCCGAAAACTTCTTAATCTCATCCGCCCACCTAACTTTCTGCCGCCCTCTGCTACGCTTCCCTTCCCATGGAATCCATTCCGTAACTCTTAATGACCATCGGTTATCTTCCCTCCTCATTACGTGTCCTGCCCATGCCCATTTCTTTTTCTTGATTTCAACTAAGATATCGTAAACTCGCGTTTGTTCCCTCACCCAATCTGCCCTTTTCTTATCCCTTAATGTTACACCTATCATTCTTCTTTCCATAGCTCGTTGCGTCGTCCTCAATTTAAGTAGAACCCTTTTCGTAAGGCTCCAGGTTTCTGCCCCGTACGTGAGTACTGGTAAGACACAGCTGGGGGGGGGGGGGTTATAAACTTTTCTCTTGAGGGATAATTGCAATCTGCTGTTCATGATCTTAGAATGCCTGCCAAACGCACCCCAGCCCATTCTTATTCTTCTGATTATTTGTCTCATGATCCGGATCCGCAGTCACTGCCTGTCCTAAGTAGATGTATTTCCTTACCACTTCCAGTTCCTCACTACCTGTCGTAAACTGCTGTTCGCTTCCGAGACTGTTAAACATTACTTCAGTTTTCTGCAGATTAAGTTTTAGACCCACCCTTCGGCTTTGCCTCTCCAGGTCAGTGAGCATGCATTGCAGTTGGTCCCCTGAGTTACTAAGCAAGGCAATATCATCAGCGAATTGCAAGTTACTAAGGTATTCTTCATTAACTCTCATCCCCAATTCTTCCCAATCCAGGTCTCTGAATACCTCCTGTAAACACGCTGTGAATAGCATTAGAGAGATTGTATCTCCCTGCCTGACGCCTTTCTTTATTGGGATTTTGTTGCTTTCTTTATGGAGGACTACGGTGGCTGTAGAGCCACCACAGATATCTTTCAGTATTTTTACATACGGCTCGTCTACACCCTGATTCCGTAATGCCTCCATGACTGCTGAGGTTTCAACCGAATCAAACGCTTTCTCGTAATCAATAAAGCTATATATAAGGGTCTGTTATATTCCGCACATTTCTCTATCACCTGATTAATAGTGTGAATATGGTCTATTGTTGAGTAGCCTTTACGGAATCCTGCCTGGACCTTTGGTTGACAGAAGTCTAAGGTGTTCCTGATTCTATTTGCGATTACGTTAGTAAATACTTTGTAGGCGACGGACAGTAAGCTGATCGGTCTATAATTTTTCAAGTCTTTGGCATCTCTTTTCTTATGGATTAGGATTATGTTAGCGTTCTTCCAAGATTTTGGTATGCTTGAGGTCATGAGGCATTGCGTATAAAGGGTGGCCAGTTTCTCAAGAACAATCTTCCCACCATCCTTCAGCAAATCTGCTATTACCTGATCCTCCCCAGCTGCCTTCCCCCTTTGAATAGCTCCCAAGGCTTTCTTTACTTTTTCAGGCGTTACCTGTGGGATTTTGAATTCCTCTAGACTATTCTCTCTTCCATTATCGTCATGGGTGCCACTGGTACTGTATAAATCTCTATAGAACTCCTCAGCCACTTGAACTATCTCATCCATATTAGTAATGATATTACCGGCTTTGTCTCTTAACGCATACATCTGATTCTTGCCAATTCCTTCTGTCTTCTTCACTGCTTTTATGCTTCCTCCATTCCTTAGAGCATATTCAATTCTATCCATATTATGCTTCCTTATGTCAGCCGTCTTACGCTTGTTGATTAACTTCAAAAGTTCTGCCAGTTCTATTCTAGCTGTAGGGTTAGAGTCTGTCATACATTGGCGTTTCTTGATCAGATCTTTCGTCTCCGGTGATAGCTTACTGGTATCCTGTCTAACGGAGTTACCACCGACTTCTATTGCACACTTCTTAATGATGCCCACAAGATTGTCGTTCATTGCTTCAACACTAAGGTCTTTTTCCTGAGTTAAAGCCGAATACCTGTTCTGTAGCTTGATCTGGAATTCGTCTATTTTCCTTCTTACCGCTAACTCATTTATCAGCTTCTTATGTACCAGTTTCTTCCGTTCCCTCCGCATGTCTAGGCTAATTCGAGTTCTTACCATCCTATGGCCACTGCAGCGCACCTTGCTGAGCACGTCCACGTCTCATATGATGCCAGGGTTAGCGCAGAGTATAAAGTCTATTTCATTTCTAGTCTCGCCGTTCTGGATCCTCCACGTCCACTTTCGGCTATCCCGCTTGCGGAAGAAGGTATTCATTATGCGCATATTATTCTGTTCTGCAAACTCTACTAAGAACTCTCCCCTGCTATTCCTAATGCCAATGCCATATTCCCCCACTGCCTTGTCTCCAGCCTGCTTCTTGCCTACCTTGGCATTGAAGTCGCCCATCAGTATAGTGTATTTTGTTTTGACTTTACCCATCGCCGATTCCATGTCTTCATAGAAGCTTTCTACTTCCTGGTCATCATGACGGGATGTAGGGGCGTAGACCTGTACAACCTTCATTTTGTACCTCTTATTGAGTTTCACAACAAGACCTGCCACCCTCTCGTTAATGCTATAGAATTTCTGTATGTTACTAGCTATATTCTTATTAATCAGGAATCCGACTGCTAGTTCTCGTCTCTCCGCTAAGCCCCGGTAGCACAAGACGTGCCCGCTTTTTAGTACTGTATATGCTTCTTTAGGCCTCCTAACTTCATTGAGCCCTATTATATCCCATTTACTGCCCTCTAATTCCTCCAATAGCACTGCTAGACTCTCCTCACTAGATAACGTTCTAGCGTTAACGTTGCCAGGTTCATATACCAATGGCATCCCAATGTGAAGCATTCCAATGCTTCACCGCAAGCGTTTTCGGGTATGCTTCACAGCGTAACATTTCTGTACTAAGGCGAAGCTGACTTTCGGGAACCGGCATTATGCAACGCGCCATGCTTTCAGAGCTTTGAAGCCAATCGCGAGGACCACAAAGGCAGTGTCTGTGGCATTGCTTACAGTGGCGAATTCTTTAAATGAAAAGCACTGTATCGAACGGCAAGAAGCGTAAGAGCAAACGTCGAAGCAGCTAGGCCTAGCGTTGCCACGGTGATGGTTACCGCTGCCATCAGATCTGCATGTGAGAGCGCCGGTTCAAGGTGGTGAGGAAACCAAATTGACGGAGGTGGTGGCTTTGATTAATGCCGTTTCGAACCTGTGGTCATGGCAAAAATTCTGTAAAATCGGACGGCGAAGGGTTCCTGTGTCCGAAATTTCAGTCGTTCTTATACATTGGCTCTATGGGGTATGTGGTGGTGCTGCGAATCATCGGGCGTCCGGAAAGTCTGTCGTTGACTGTACACTGGCAACTCCTCCAGTTGATGACACGGTGTCAAAGACCATTCGTTACGATTCCTCTCTGTTACTTGTGCCAGCATTACTGTGACTTTAGCTTAGCTCCCTCTCAATAAAATTAGTTAATTTTTCCTGATAGAAGCACAGATTTCCTGAGTTTTCCCTGAGTATTTCCAGAGTACTAAAAATCCCTGAGAATTTTCGGTTTTCCTGGTTGGTAGGCACCCTGTATGCATTCCTCAATTATACACCCAGGCACCCGCCATCTTCTGTTGAAATTTGAGCTACAATGTGCCTAATAAGTGTACTGGCAGGCCTTCAGAGCTATTTCGGGTGTGCCTGTGATGTTGTAAGCTTTTGGGGCAGTAAAGTGCATTAATTCATTTTTTCAATATTTGCACGGCTCCTAGGGAGCCAGAAAAAATTGGACTCTTAGCTAGTTTCTGAGCATGGAGTATTACGATGTGTACGTTTCAAAGTCTGAATTCAGCCATTGTTACAAATGTTATCAGCGTCACCTAAACTGGAAAAGAACTAACGCATTGTAGTAGTCTTGGAATGGTTTGCGTTTGAATTTATGCTGATGGTGCCATCATGTGAGTATTTCCTGTGTAGAGTGGAACCACCTAATAAACCTATACCTAGAACGGGAATGATAAAGTATGTGGCTATACAGTAGTTAAACAAGTTAGGGCTAACTATAATGCTTTCTTTCATATCTGTTTTTGCCAATAGGTTACGTTGGCATAATTTTGGCTTCAAGCTTAGTACCCTATGCCACCTTTGTCAGCCAGATAAGTCGCAGTGTGAGATCATGCTAGTGAGTTATTACTTAAGAAAGGTGTTCTAATTTAGGATTTTTTGTTTGCATTTCATGTGTTTGTGATGGTACATCTGCTTACATACAAAGGTGTAGCAGTAATTACATTATAGAGATGAAGTGTTGGCCAAAGCTTTGATTTCATGGAATGTGAAAGAATCCTGCATTAGCGAGGCGCGCGCTCGGTGTGTTCAGCAGGCGGGAATCTCTGTCTCCAGGGCTGGTATAAAGCAAAACTATTCCAGTCTGTTTTTGGGCCCATAAGGGAGAAGCCTGAGCCATTTTAACCTATCTTGAAGGGCTAATGGAGGATTTGGAATGCAAACAGATTGGAATAGTTTTACGTTATACCAGCCCAGGGTCGATTGCAGCTGGTCTGTGATGACACAGGGTGACAAAGAAATTGTTATCGCGTCTACTGGACTGCATAATTTGAGAACATTTGGCGGTGTCATCATGAGCATTAGCGCGGGAGTATATAGTTGGAATGTAGTGCCACCGATGTTTTCGGCTTTACAGGAAACCATGCACCGTGCCGCCGTTCGACCCTCTCTTCCACATTCTGGTACGCTGCAGCTGCAAAGCGCGCTTCTACCGTCCCGCTTTCTAATTGGCTTGCGGCAAGGCAAAACTATTTCTATTTAGAAATGGCATTTGGTAAACCACAGCAGTTCATAACTCTGGTTTCTCTGTATGGTCTCTTGGTGAACTGCATTCCCAGGCACTTTATCTACACTGTTGAGACATCAAAAGAAAAATGCATTTTTAAGAAATGTTTTGGGTTACTTTTGGAAATTTTGAACTCAATATTGCAGAATGCATGTTCTTGTGATTGCCATCACTAATTAAAATCCACAGGCACTATTACCAAAATTTGCATGTGCTAGACGGTTTGAGTATCAATCTGCTTCAAAATTCAACTTAAAGGGCCCATCACAATGTCTGGCCATCTTGAGCTGAGAAGAGCAGAGCATACATTGCGTGATAACGGTCATGCCTGCAAAGTATTACATCGCCACACGCCATGGAAATATCTGAAATTTGAAACCCATTGCCGTTTTCCCTTCCTCTTGCGGCCGCCATGCTCAGTATATCGAACAGCGCACAGTGATCGCGAAAAATTTCAGTATAGCCAGAATTCAATATAAAAAATCACGTAAAAATGCATAAAAGACTTCTGAAAATCAATCAATGAACCAAGGGCGCAATCGGGGATTGTTTGGAGTGTGGGTTCGGTTGCCTAGGCTGCGCCAGCTTCGTCAGCCGGGAGCGCGTGGTAAATTGCGCCGCACGCAACTAGCCTAGGCAACGCCTCCTCTAACTATAGGAGGCGTTAAACTAGGCCGCCCCGACTTCGTCAGCCACGCGAAGTCGGCGCAGCCTAGGCCAATTGTACGCGGCGCGACCGAACGCACGCTCCGAACAATGTTCCCTGATCGTGTCCCGTTTGTGGCGCAGTAAATACTCACTTGAAGTTTCACACAAAGTGTTTATTTATTTGGCAAAAAGTACTGCTGCAGTGTAGCCTGCTTCTTATTGGTAGCCACATTTAAACGCGGAGTCCTCAGCATAGTCTAAACGATCCACAAGCGATAGGCTGGTGCCTTCTATCGCGCCGCAGTAGCGGTGTAGCAGGGCCAAAGCAGTTACAGCCTCTGTTGAAGTCGGGAGTGGGGCAACATCAGCACTTACGGGATCAACCTCGGCAGCCCCTTCGTTTGGCCGCTACTCCTGCTGTGTTCTCCACGTCCGTCAATCGAAGCATCTTGAAACACTGTCAATAACAAAGTATTAAGTGGCATCTGCCAAGGCGTCTGTGAGTGAGCCCAGTGAGCATGCGCTGTTGCGCATCATTGTGGATGCAAACCACCAGTCCTCGCGAGGCGCGGCAGACGCATAGTGCAACACCAAGGTGGAGTCAGTGCGCCAAATGTAATGCGTTGTTGACGTTGTCGAACTAGCCAAGCCGTTCAAATGGCGCCTTCGATGTGTGCAGCTATAGTCGCCGTTTATAAAGCTTTTTTAGTTTCGAAACTGCTCCTCCCTGAGCGGGCGCGTTTTGCACCTAGGCACTGAGATGGCGCTGCCGTCGAAGTTTGCGCTACGCTAGCCACGCTGCCATGCAAGCAACGTTGCTGCCGACGCTGTGTTTTCTTGTCGAGTGGTTCTGATTTTTTCCCTGTAAGTGTGTGTCCATTATCATGAGTAGTGCACAAGATGAGCTTCAGCAGCTTTCGGTGTATGGTATGGTGTGGTCGGTGTGGGCACTCATGTTGCCCTTAATTGGGACCTACAAGTATGCAAGTAGTGTAGGCTGCCGCTCTTGAATGCCAGATTTTTTATTTTTAGCTGTCTGAAGGTAGGTGGTGCTTGTGATTTATTTTCGTTACATTGTGTTAAGACTGGGCAACCAAGTGTCAACGTGTTTCGTGCCGGGATGTACCAGCGGGTACCGGCGCAGCACAGAGGAGGCGCTTCTCTCCGCTGACTGATCCGCTTCTCCTTGCAGAGTGGTAAAGAGCGATGCCCCACGCAGACAAAGTGTTGGGGAAAATATCATCCAAAGTGTGAGACACCCACTTCCAAGCAGAGGACATTGTGAAGTCGTATAAACATATGATCAATGGAAAAGTGATTGAAATCGAGCGCGGAGTATGGTCTCTCAGGAGCGATGCAGTTCCTACCATATTTCCCAATCTCCCGCAGTACTTATCCTCAAATCGTAGACGGAGAAAATCTCCGAAAAAGAGAGCAAGTGTCGCAACAAACGCAGGGGCAACTCAGAGCGACGCTGCAGAGGACACCGCACAAGAGCAACCGGAGCCTGTGCAAATCAGCTGTTTGAATGTTAATGAATTGGTGGAAAAGAGCACGTCTTAGCGGTTGCCTCGACAGTGGAGATCGGCAGCTCTTGAAGACTAAATGGACAGCGATCACAGATTGTTTTTTACGAGGCAGGAATGGAGGGAGAGGTATACACAATATTGAACAGTGTCGTAGTTCGCAAGGACATGAGCTACGTTGTATCTGCCCACGGAAAACTGGTGCCGACGTTCCCCATGGATATGGCTATCACTTAAAGTTACATAAAATGATGATCTTGACCTCCTGCATGAAGTGCAAAAGGAATACGGTGGCTTCACAAGACTTTCTACCTCCTGAAGCAAGGCTTGTGATTGAACGCGAGTTTGTGACTGGCAGCCTTGTTTGTTTTTCAAGGGAACTGTTTAGCTGCGTGAAAAGCATAGAAGAGACCATTGTGCAAGCATGAAAAAAATAAGCCTTTGGGGACCTTTTACCCTATTTACACGGGCAGCTTATGCCCTTGCCAAGACAGGGACAAACTGTATCGATTGCCCAGAGCATATCTGTGATTTTACAGCACAGATTGTACACTTCTATGTCTTACGAATGCGCTTTTTTCCCTAAAGAAGAGCCAGGAGAACGACAGCGCCAATAGAGCTCGTAGGGAACGTAAAAATTTTAAGCAAAGCTCGTGTGAATGGTAAATGGAGTAAAAAGGAAGGTCTCTGAAAGTCTGTGAAAAGTTTTAATAAACTGTAATATGCTAATACAAGTCCACTAAAAACATCTCTGTAGTGTTTTTATTTTATAACTATTTACCAGAGGTAGCAGAGCAATGTCAGCATGATATCCATTTATCAGGTAGCCCTCTATATGTGCTTTGAAAACTAAGGAGTCGCTTTACGGAACCTCTCTAGACGACCCTGGAGGGTGTATCTCGTCCTTAATAAAATCGGAGGAAATGTTCAAGCTTTGTTGTTTCAATTTTTGTAAATCCTGACTTGCGCGATTTCACGTTCAGAAAACAGGAATAAAAATTATTCGTGATCAGTGTGATTGATACGGAGAGGTAGCATCACCTTTCAAGCGCTAGGGCGAAGTAAACTCATTTCGCCATACAAAAAGCGAAAGGTATGGAACGCCAGCACCGAGATACACAGACGATCAATTAGATTCACGTGATTTATAACATTGTTTATAGATGTTTTGATCAATAAACTGATTCACACGCCATATATTCGACAACGTAGTTTTCTACAGCAGGCTTAAAGCGTTTAAACACATTAAAAACCAAAAGCGCGAAATGCACACGCACGAAAGCGACGATTCTGCCGAAAACGAAATGTAATCGCCAATGCCCACCATTTTCTAAATCACTGATCGTTTGTACGCATACGTGGGCTAACTCCTAAAGCTTGTACAGCGCAAATAATGACACCGTGAAGCATGAAGTTAAGCACCGTGCGAAAGCACAACAGAACGCTAGGCGCCTATAGCAGACGATGCGCTTCCTTGGCGCAAGCTTCGACAGCAGCGCTGTGGTGGCGGGTGCCAAGGCGGGTCGCATACTCGCTGCAGGTGTGGCGAGGAGATGCGGAAGCAGAACTGAAAAGGATCTATAAACGGTGGCTATAGTGCGCCGCAGTCTAGAACGCCCATCGCACCACCGCTATCTTCGAGAGTGTTGCGTGAAAGCTCACCGCCTGTCAACAGAGCGCATGTAGTTCGAAGTGGCGGAGTTCGATATATCCATTTTACCTCCAACCCTGTTCGAAATAAAAAATTAAAATGCATCCAATTTTCCAGGTGATATAGAAAGTGTTCGATATACGCAATAATTCGATATATCTGTTTTCGATATATTGAGGTTTCACTGTATTTCTATCTCTGCTATTAATGAGCTGATTTGAAAATTTTTTACGGTGGAACGCTTCCTAGAGGACATGTAACAACTCCCATTGCATAACCAAAATTTTCTATGGGACCTGGTGAGGCGCCCTTTAAGACATTGCTTAAGACTATTGCAGTACAACACTCGTCGTGGTTTCGAAGTGCACTACCCTATTCCATTACTCCGCGAAAATTCAGATTGGCCTGCTCCAAGCTACTTCAAAATAAAACTTTCTGTACACTAAATTGCTCATGAAATTTAGTCTGCTTCCAGCTGCTCCAAAATGAAATTTAGTCTGCTTCAAGCTGCTCCAAAATACAATTTTGTCTGCTAGAAACTGTTCCAAAACTCAACTTACTCCAGAAATTGCTCCAATCTGTCTTTGGGCAGTCCCACCCATGAAAAACACGAGGCTTTCATCCGTTTTTAACCAAGCAGCAATGTGATGAAATGATTGGGAACGCATTATAAAACTGCACAAGTACAGAGCTTCTATATATACACACACACACACACACACACACATACCGTATTTACTCGCATAATGATGGCACTTTTTTTTTTCTCGAAATATGTGTGCAAAGTTGGGGGGTTGTGTTCATTATGCGGGGTAAAATTTTGAGTGTTTTTCTTTTTTAACGGCCACCTCTAAAAAAGTCAGTTTCGCCCGAAATGCGAACCATCGATTGCGGTAGCAAATATGTAGACAGCTACACGAAGTATGGATAGTAGTTTCATCGGCCGTATAAACTTGCAAACATTCACTTCAACGAAAACTGAGCGACAAGAATTCAGCATGCACAAAGGTATGAGCCGCCATCGACTCGGCATCCGACACAGATCGCTTTGAAGATACGGCGCGCCGCGGCTGCGCGGTTGTTGCTGGAGTCAAACGCCGCGCCACCCAACTACTCCCTTCTTCCCCACCCTCCCAGCGCCACGTGTGCAACGGAAGACTGCATGTTTCCTTCCCGCTTTTCTTGCTTGTACGCGGGAGATTGAGCCGCGATCGTCGGCCCCCCTAGGGCGCAGCTGTGCAATACGCAGTTGCTGCCAGAGTACAACGACCTTCCTCCCCCCCCCCCCCCCCCCCCGCACCCCCAGGGCCTTATGCGCGACGAAAGACGGCGTGCGAGATTGAGCCCACGATTGTCTGCGGCTCTTCCGTGCTTTCGCTAATTACACCATGCGGCGTGCGGTGGCAGCGGCAAAAATGCACCTGGAGCGCCCATATAATTGCTATCGCAATAAAAGTAGGAGACATGGTAAGATTCGGCGTCCGACATTGTGTCGGACACAATCGCACCCACAGGATGCCGTATCAGACACCGAATCATACCGCGTCTCCTGCTTCACGACAGCAAGTTCAGGGTGCAGTCATTATGCAAGAAAAAGAAAAACACTTCTTGATTAAAAAAGTGGGGGTTGCGTTCATTACGCGAGTACGCTCATTATGCAAGTAAATATGGAATGTACAGTCGAATCCGACTATATCGAACCCGTTTACATCGAATTATTCTATATATCGAACAATTTCTGGTCACGGTATAGTTACAATGAGTATATATAGCAAAAATTACGCTTACATCGAACAAATATTGCAGTGACTCCCGATATATCGAACGTCAAGCGGCGGAAAAGTGCCCCCAGAAGTTGGCTTTCCCTCGCGGTAGCGGGGAAACCCGGTGGCGCGGCTCCATCCAACCGCTCTCCATACCGTGACCGCGCTGCCTCGGGTACCTCGGGCTGTTCGGGCGAGCCGTCGACACTCCCCCTGTCGCACATAGTGAAGCCTATTATCCTCCCTCTTTCTCTATCATCTTTCACTTCCCACTCCCTCTCCCCTGACGACGCTTCGCCGTGCTCCCTCACGGGTTGCAGAATCAAGCGTACTTCCTTTCTTTAGATCACTATCTATCGACACTCCCCAGCAAAAAATGATCCTGGCCCGCCTACAGCGCTTGCTCAGACAGCCAATCAGAGGCTCTTGTGCGCTCTTCGTGCAAGATGGCGAAAGTGCCAATTGTCTGGCTGCTTCTCTGGTTTATCGTGTTTGCGCCTTGTGGGCCTTCTCCCGCAGTGTTGCCGTGATGAAGCGGCAGAATTCGCCTTTCGTCGTGAAGATCGAAATCATAAATCGCGTCGAACCCGCAGCGTGCAAAATTCCGAGGAGCACTCTCGGCACGATTAGGGCTAAAGTGGCCAGACTCGCAACCCGGTGCCCATGGCGCCCGACGCGTACGCACGGCCGTGTACGAGGCGTTCTTCATACGTGCCGGTTTCCGCGTGCTCGGTGATGACTGTAAATTCTGATGAATGCGACGAAGCCGTTGCCGGTGTTGCCAAACTTTGGAGCGAGCTGTCAAAATTTCCGGGACATTCGAATCAACGGTGGACGAGTTTGTGAGTGCAGATGATGGTGTCGCGACGACGGTAGATCCCGAAACGAAGACTACATCGCCGACATCGTACCGAGCACAAATGAAAGTAGGCACGTTGAGGAAAGCAACTACAGTCCTTTGCCCACATCCTCCGAAGTGATTGGTGCACTCGCATTAGTCCGGTGCTTCTGCGCGAATGCGGAAGGTTGCGGCCTCAGCTGCTCGGACTCCTTAGACAACGTGGGGAAGTGCGTGCGTCGCAGGCAGCGAAATTGCCCAAGTAGAAGAAAATGCAGGACTAATTTATGCGAAACTAAGCTAGTTTCGTCAATAAAGTGATTTTATAAATGGTATGTGCTTTTATGACATCCAATTATTTAGCAGGCTTATATCGAATTATGCTCTATATCGAACTGATAGACGTTTTTTTGCGAGTTCGATATAGCCGGGTTTGACTGTATATATGTGTGTGTGTGTGTGTGTGTGTGTGTATATATAATACCATATTTACACGATTCTGAGCACCCACTTTTTTCCCAATCGTCCTACCCAAAGGGAGGGGAGGTGCTTAGATTTGAAAAATCTAAAATGACCTCCCCCCTCCCCCTTCTTGTTGCGGCGATATTTGACAAGACGGGCATGAGAAATAACATTTTATTTGGCAAATATTCAAAAGAAAAATGCCTAGGTGAGGACAGTGAACTCACCACTTTTGCGTGATACTCACTCTCACTGCCACTCGAGTCCGTCGCCCCGCTTGAGCTGCCGCTCTCAGTATCCCACAGCAGGTAGTCTTCCGTTACCACGGCACTCCAATGGCTCCTGCTCGACGACAGCGTGAGCAAGCGCACTTGGTGACCTTGCTACATGCTCTTCCTTGCTAAAAAGGCGGTGCTTAGATTCAGATATAAACTTTCCAAATTTTTTTACGGAAATAGGGGTGGAGGTGCAGTGCTCAGAATTGCGAAAATATGGTGTGTGTGTGTGTGTGTGTGTGTGTGTGTGTGTGTGTGCATGTATAATGGCACTGGCTAGCACACTAGGGTTAGTTCTAGTAGATAACACATAAATACCCTAGAAATTAGATGGGAAAACAGCGCCATGCTAGCTCAGTTGGTAAGCCATAGAGTTCCTACATTACTAGAGGGAACTCTGGCGCTGTGATTGTTCAGCCACTATAGGAATGATGGGAAGTACATGGATTTAATCTTTGTGCTTATGGATTCAGATGTTCATCTGGCTTTGTTTATTATGCTTTAAATGCCTTCGTTGTTGTAAATTTCAGAGTAATAGATGCTTTTTTCAAAGTGCAGAAGATGCTGTGAACATGCACAATCACTACTAAGTGCAATGGTTCAGCTTGTCAAAGTGACCAAATCGAAACGCGCCAAGCCTCTCAAGGCACTGGCTTGCCTGTTATACGAGAAACATAAGGGTGTTTTATGTTGCTTGCCCACGCATGCATCCGTGGCATAAGGGTTTCAGTGTTGGGCTTCTGTGCTAGAGGTCCCGCGTATGAATCCTGGTGTCGGACAATTTTAATGATGTTTATTTAGTTATTTATTATGCAACACTTTCTTGAAACTGGTGAGTTTACAAAGTCACGAAACTGTTTGAAGCCAGAAGGACGAAGTTTAGGCAAATTCCTGTACTTCCCATAGTTCCCAGCTGGCTGAACCGCCCCCATTGTAGCTCACGTAGACACTAGCACCAGAGTTCCCTCTAGTTATTATTGTATGAAACTCTATGGTAAGAGCATTGCACGCATAATGCAAAGACATGGGCTCGTATGCCACCTGCAGCCAGTTGTTTTTCATCCACCTTCATTTACTTTTATTTATCATTTCTTTATTTTCATATAAAACCTGCAGTTAATTACCACTGTGCTCTCCTTGGCGTCCTTGTTTCTTGGCTTCTTATGATGTGACTAATTAAAATCTGGCCCTTTGGTTCCCTCTCTTCTCATTCACTACATAGTGAGGGTCTCGAATCCGGCACCTTTGATGCCTTCAGGTAGCATATGTGGGCAACATACAGCCAACGAAGGTTCCGTGAGGTTGAAGTATGCCTTGTCAGTGCAGACAGTGACAAAGGGCAAAAGATCAAGGTGCTAGAAACATCTTTAATATGCGAGCAGGTCATCCCTTGTGCTCCTGAAGAAATCAAGGCAAGCCTTCTTGAGCTTTTGCTACCTCGAGGCGACGACCCCCCTCAGGGCGAGCATCCCAGTATTGAGGTGTTAGTTGGTGTTAGTTAGATCGGATCATTTTTGGGATTTCCTCACGAGGAAAGTAAAGAGGCTAAACAGCGCTTTGACAGCACTGGAGACTGGGTTTGGTTTGACAGTTCAAGGAAAAGCCTTTAGCAGATGCTTACAAATTAACTGCAGCGATGCATTTGTTTGGAGGACGACTCTTGCAGACCGAGAAATGGCGCCGATTTCGAGTAGCATGTCAGCGATGTCTAAACGCCGGCTAAAATCTCTGCTTTTCCTTAGAGGGTTCTCTCTCTCTCTCCCCCACTCGTTGGAAACCAACTCGGATAAGCACTCAAAGAATTCTTCGACAACATCAAAAGTGTGAACGAGCGCTATGAAGTCAGACTACCGTGGAAAAAAGAATTCAAACTTTCAGACAACTGCATTGTTGCAGGGAAACTGTTCCACCAACTGACCAAGTGGTTGTTGAGACCATCGAACCTACTGCATGAATACAATAACAAAACGAGGCGATTATGGACTGACGGTGTAGCCAAAAGTGCACTTGACAGTACCCATCTGAATGCCATCACATTTATTCCATGCCTCGTCAGCCAGTACTCTGTGAGAGCAGGAAAACAACCAAGCTGCGCATAATTTTTGATGCGTCATCACATGGCGCAGGTGCCAAGCCCCTTAATGAAAATCTGGACAGCGGACCTAACCTAAATCCTGACCTCCTCCATGTGCTGCTTTATTTTCAACGTCATAAAGTGGCACTCGTTAGCTATGTGAAAGAGGCATTTCTTCAGATTGGCATTCAGCACAAGGACTGAGATGCGGTGAGGTTGTGTAAATCTCGGAAACACCTGAAAATGGCAGGCCACTATCTGAGCTTAGTCTTTAGGATGGCAAGAGTACCATTTGGAACCACGTCGAGCCCTTTTCTTCTGGCAGCAACACTTCATAATTTTGCAGCAGTGCATCTATGTAGACTACTTGCTTTGCGGCGCCGCTAACGAAGAAGAGGCGACGAAAATCTGCGAAGAGGCCAATTGCATCTTTGAAGCAGCGTTGATGTGCCTCCACAAATGGGGGTCCAATAGTGATAAAATGAGAAAGCTGTTAGCTCGTGAAAAACCCCGATGGGGAGTCGTTAAAAGCGCCCCTCACCAGGTCTGGCCATATTGAGCTGACAAGCACAGAGCATACAATGCGCGCCAACGATGGTGTTTGCGAAGAATTACATTGCTACGTGCCGCAGATAGGCCTGAAATTTCAATCAGAATGCCGTTTCCCTCTTCACTCACGGCGAATCCGCCCAGAGAGGGGCGGTGACGTAGTAGGGATCCTGCGCCTACGTAATTGTGTCCGCAGTGTGACGTAGCTCGGGGTGACATATACCTTCAAGAATTATGCAAGGCAACATCTGTTATTTGTGTGATCTGTTGCTTGAATTGATGAATTGAGGTTTAGAGAAATAATAAAACGCAGAAACGGAATGTCTGCGTGTTTTTTTGTTTCACTTTGCACCGAAGCAAGAGCGATGTACTTTCATTTCGTCTGCTTGTTCCCACGGTCATGCAGTCACGTGCGCAGGTATTGAAACTATGCCATATTTTACCGTGTTCCAGTGCGTGATCATGCTGTGCGATCCGCTTGTTCTGCCTCAGTATTCGTGTAGCACTGAATTATACCGCTAGTCGTGTCCTTGTGCACAGTGCGCAAAATCATGCTCTGCGTGAAATGATAACAGCTCGCGCTCAACACCGGCACGCCAGCAGCGGATAAACCAGCCGAAGTGCGCATCGCCGGAAAAAAAAAAAGTGAAGGCGGGGTTCGTGACATATGTGTCATGCGATTTTGAGGTTCGGCATGGAAGAACGCAGTGAAGGAATTGCGCTTGCGAAGGCTAGATGGGGCGAGTGGAGAGGCAGTCTCGCTATGCAGTGGAGGCCGCCTGCTGAAATCGCGGCACTGAAATATTTCTATTTCGGCTATTAATGAGCCGATTAAAAAAATTTTCCAGCAGAACGCTCCCTAGAGGACACGCAACAACTTCCAGTGTATAACCAAAATTTTCTATGGGGCCTGGTGAGGGGCCCTTTAAGCCAAGCAGCAAACCTGCCAAGGGTGCTTGGCCTTACATGGGACCTGAGAGCGTATTCTTTAACCATTTTCTCGGACACTGATCAGCTTCGCTAAGGCACAAGCAAACACGAAATGTTTTGTTCTACAGAAGACTGTGCATCTGTATGACCCTCTGGGACTCCTTTCCCCATATATGGATGAGATGAAAGGGGTTAGCCGAGGGGCCCCATATATGGTGAGAGCCAAGGCTCTTTTCCAAGAAATATGAAAAGAAAATTTGTCGTGAGACTAGCTGCTGCCAGACCACCTCCAAAGCGACTGGATCAAATGGTGTGAAGAGCTCACCTGTCTTCGTGAAATCGAGGTCTTTAGGACATGTGACGCTGGCGCTGAAGGGAAACAGGTGTGTCGAACGCTACATATATTTGCTGACGCCAGCCCCAAAACTTTGGTGCTGTGGTCTATCTCTGCACAGAGACTTGAAACTGGCACACCACTCAATGCTTTCCCTGGTTAAATGTCATGTAGCGCCGCTGAAAATGATCACACTTGCTAGACTGGAGCTGATGGCAGCGTTGCTAGCTTCCAGACTCCACCAATTTGTGCAGTTGAATTTCAATTCGCACTGTGTAATTGCACTAAGCTGGATCTAAGGGGACGCATTAAAGGGACACTAAAGGCAAATACTAAGTTGATGTGGACTGTTCAGATGCCATTCCAGGTACTTCGCAACGCTTGTTTCGTGCCAAGAAAAGACTTAGTTTACGAGAAAATTGCATCTGGAGGGTTCGAATACCTTTTTCAAAATTCATATCTCCCGCCACCCAACCAGAGGAGTAGTGACGTTGCGTACGCCATCACCACTTTTTGCTGCTGCCGTCGTTGAGCATCCATGTTGGTAAGACGGCGCTCGACAGATGGCGGCACTGAGCTAAGTCGGAGAGGTGGATTCGCCGCTACAGCTGCTTTTTGGTCAAGTGGCGTAGACCATTTGGCCATCTCGCAACGTCACATGGAAGTTGAATTCTCTGCTACTTGCAATTTGTGCAAGTTTCGCGAGCCAGTAAAACCAGTGCAGCACTAGGCGGTAACAAAATGACTGAAACGCGAAAGTGTGGGTGATGCAGAGTCGAGCGAAAACGAAACCTTTCGACTGCCCATGTCGTTGTCAAGGGTAATTTCAATGAGTTTTGTTTTCTAAAATCGAAATAGAACTGGACAAGTAGCATTTTATTTCGTCTTATAATACAATACAAGGATGTTTTTTGCAACAAGTGGTTTAATACTAGTGGCAGAATTTAACTGAGGAGTGCTTTCATCATCAGGCAAGTACTTGAATGTCCCAGGGGAGTCTGGCAAAGCAACACTGCTCTGGAAAAATGAATCTGGCAGACCTCATGACTAGGGGGGGGGGGAGGGGGGCTGGATGTGACAGCAAACCATCATAAGTCAAGCCAGTCCTGGTGGAATGGGCCAATGTAGATGATGCAGGCAGAAGAGAGATAGCCTATCAAGCAACAACATGGGGACTTCACACCGGACCAACTGGAACATAAAAGGGAGATAGATACTGCACAATAATGTGGACGATGGAAGCGAACTGTTCGACCTTGCCAGATTTAGTTCTGCTTCCAGGGCGGATTGGGTTACTGCATGGGTTCTCTGATTCGTGAACAACCTCCGTGAATATGTCAAGAGGTCTGGTCTGTTAACTATGGCAGAGATCAGTCATGCCCACGTCCTTTGGCAAAAAAAATCGCAAAGCTCATCCTCTGTGGAGCTCCAACACACCGCAAGTGGAAACAAGTTACCAGGTGACTCCACGCTTGGGGATTTCATGCTTTGGACTGACGACAATGGCTTCCTTCATATATGAGGATGTTTTTGTTCATTGAATATGACACACAACAAGCAACACCCTGTTGTACCGCCCAAGCGACGTTGGTACACCGTGCTACTTGTGCAGTGGACCCTCCAACAATTCCATGCTGACGCCAGAGACACACACGTGCAATTGCGCAGAAAGTACTGGAGTGCGAGTGGATTCTAGTTGGTGAAAAGTGTTGTGCAGTCATATGAGGTGTGTAAGCGTTTCAGTGCCACGAGTATTCATGCTGTGACGGGACTGCTCCCACCTGACTGGGCCACCGAGGTAGACCCTTTTGAGGTGGACCCTTTTGAGGTGGACCCTTTTGAGGTGGTTGGTATTGACTCGCCGGCTGCCTTTTTGTAAAGGAGAAAAGCGTGCAAGTGAAATCATACATTGTACATTTTACGTGCACAGTAACAAGGGCAGTGCATCTCCAACTTGCTAATGACATGAATACTGAGAGCTTCTTGCAGACCTTCGGTCGTTTGATGTCGCGTAGGGGGTTGTGCAAAATCATTTCCTTGGAGAATGTACAGTCGGACCCACTTATAACAATACTCAAGTGCCACGAAAATTTCATTGGTATAACAGATAATTGTTATAACGGGGTTGCATGAAAAACTCAAAATAGGGGGGTGGCAGAGCTGTAGTGAGAAAACTGTAATGGCGGGAAGGCCAGTGCCCCTCTCCACTGCCTTCCTCCATCCATCTTCTGATTGTGTTCACTCGTTTAACTGCTTCCTGGGTGCTCCGATCACGTGTAACAAGCCGCGGCTGTCAGCGTTAAAGAACGGCACTGCTATAACAACTGCAAAGAGGGGTCACGGGTGGCAAGCGATATGTGAGCATCGGCGAGGCATTGCTTTGGTGCCCCCAAAAGGGGCCTTTTAAAAATTGCGAGAAGGCTGCCACAGCAGCCTGTCAGCGTGAGAAATCCACAAGAAACGCTGAGGCGAGATCGCCATAAGCTTTTCGCCACATACTTCTCACTGGCTTGCACGAGAAAACCGTGTGTCCATCAGCCTTGAATGATTCATGCGAAGCTTGCCGACATACTTCTCCAAGGCATCCCAGGTGCTCCACGGAGTGCTGCAGCGGAAGGTTCCTCCTGAAAACGAAGCACCAGAGGGCCTGAATCATCTGCCAGGCCTCCTGCGAGGACAACGTTGAGGCAGCCTGCCCTACCGCGCCATCACTGCCGTCGTCGCGGTCGCTATCCGATGCAAGCGCGTTCACAATTGGCTCATCGGTTAGAAGCACTTAGTTTCCAAATCTATAGCAGTGTGCTTTCTTTTCACCGGCAACGTCGTGCATTGCTGATCAGCGGGCGGATCAGCCATCTTCCATTTCGGCAGCAAGTCAAACGAGACTGAGAAACCACATGGCCAGGAACAATTTGACGCAACCAACAAAGACGAACGCGAGCGATTAAGCTGTTTGCAGAACTGTGCTGAATGGGTAGCCAGTGAGCAATCTGGGAGCAGCGAAATTGGCGTGGTCTATTTTTGTTTCGGAGGGTGGGGCGGCGTAGAGCTATGGGTGCAGCCTATTGGTGTTCGGAGGGGTGGAAGGGCAACGGGAGAGGTGCGCACTTAGAAGGCTTGAAAATGAGTGTGCGGTAGCTGTTGCAGCAGCAGGCCATCGTTCAGTGACTCGAATTTCTCTCTCTTTTTTTTTTTTTTTTCTTTTCAAGGATTTCGCATTTCACTACCTTTCAGCACGGCCACCCAGCATCCTGAATTCATTGTTATTACTGATAATGCAGCATCAGGGCATTGTAGTAAGTGGGTTATTTCACCGTGGAAAATATATAAAAGTTGACAGTGCAGCAGCTTCTCATTGTTATAACCAATATATTGTTAAAACCGATATTATAAGTGGGTTCGACTGTACTTACGTTTAAGTGCACTTCAGAGGAGCTCGCACTTCTTTGGAAAGTCCTGCGGCACCCTGAGGCACTGAATGCTCCTTCCCTTTGAATGTTTTGGAAGAAGTGAAAACAGATGCTTCATGCGTTCTGACAAGCCTGGAAACATGAGTATCTATGACAGCTGCGCTCGGCCTATGCGTCTAAACAAACTAGAACCGAGGGGCCCAGAATCGGAGACATAGTCTTGATACAGGAAAATATTCTGCGCCATATATGGAAGCGCAGGGTCATTTGCTGTCTTTTTCCCGGACGAGACGAGAATGTGTGCTCATGTGTTGTCAGGTTGCCGCACGGCAAACTTGTGAGGCGCCCAGTTCAGCACTTGTACCTGCTGGAGATTTGTGAACCATAGAATGAGAGTTTATTCGGCGGTGCAGTGTTGAGACGTTTGTACTCACTGGTGTCCTTTTGTTTTGTTTGGTTCCTGCTCACTTCATGCATGCTGGTCACCAAACCAGCATCTGTGATTGCATTCGATAAAATTTAACGAAATGCGAAAATATGCTGACATATCTTTTCACTGGTGGTAGCCTCTGCAGCTTTCTGAAATGGCTAAGAGAACCATACTGAGCACACATTAGTCCTGCTCAGAGGTAATAAATTCAGGACATTTTTGTACAATATTTAAGTGCGATTTCCTGTGTCAGAACTTTTATAAAATTTACCGAATGTATATCTTGAGGAATAAAGAATTCAGAAATGTCTTCTTTGAAAAATTCTGCTGTCCTTAGTTTTTGGAGCTGGGTCCCTCCTTAAGGGACCCAACAAACACTCCAGAGAAAGCTTGTTGGGCAGCACCGATAGCAGCAACACGATGCAGCAATTTTGTGCTCTTTGTGCAACAAGCATGGCCTCGATGTGTGGCACTATGATCATGGGTCAAAAATGTAATGTGTAATTTATGTTCACACAATATTGCAAGTACTACGAAAATAAAATACGGCATTACGTTTTGCAACCATTTTAAGTGTCGCCTAATTATCACAGCCATGAGCAAGGTTGCAACCATGGGAACGATGCCTCAGCATGCTGAGCATATGGCGCGCCAACAGCCGCCTGGCGGAAGCTCTTGTAACCATTGAAGTGACGCCACAGCCTCCAAGATAGGACTGTGCACGTGCGATTGCAGAAGCCATGAGAATGCCATCACCTAGCGGAGCACACTTGGCGACCATGGTGTGCCAACTTCCTTAATGTAACATCAATGCTCTATGGCTGTTGGGTGCCACATTATGATGTTATGGGAGAGTGAAATGTCGCATCCAGAGCAGCGAAAATTTCAGTTGAAGATTGTTCTCGTTTTGCTTCTATTTTAATGTTTCGGAGACTGATGATTTTGGTTTGTGTGCTTTAATTATAATGATTACGTTTGCTCTTATTTTTTTTTTCACATAAGAAAGGTCTAGAGCCAAAATGGTGGCCTTAAAGAATGTGTTGCAGGGCCTCTTTAAGGCCTCATTCACACAGCTGGGACTCATCCTGTTGCCATTATGGTAAAAAGAGACATGCCTGGTAACTCAATGGAAAAGTCCTTAAAGGGAAGCTGAAACGGTTTTCAATTTCCATTAATTGCTGGGATTGGGAAGAACAGACCTAATAATTTACGGTTCCGAAATTTTTTTTCTTCGTTTTCTTAATATAAGAGGCAGAAATCGCTTTCTAAATCACCCCCGCGGACATGCCCCCATCGCTTCCCGGAGCGCCGGGTGAGGTGGTTGCCAGAGGAGAGAACCGGCGACAGTGACGTCATTCGCGGGGACCGAGCTGCCGGACCGGCGTGCTGGCATGCCTCTTTCCATCCTGCGCTTTACTGAACGACGCTATGAGAGATCTGCCGCCGCCGCCGCTCACGTTTGTTTTCTTTTGCGATTTTCGTAAACTGTTCTTTCGTAAAGCTGCCCGTCGTGGCAGCTTCACATGCATGCTCGCGTGAGCAAACGCCGCTGGCATGCTGCGAAGCATAGACGGAAACGCGCGCAGTAATAAATTATAGTGACCGGACTTCGTGCGTAGCTTCCACAGCGTTGCACCTGAGGTATGAAATGGAGTATAGGCTTGCCTAGTGACATTCGACGTATGGTTGCAGTTATCGTGTTTACCACACGGCGGTGCTAAAACTGTCTAATATCTTTATGTCAACACTAGCATGGAGCACGCATACCGATTCTTGATCGAGCCACAATCGCAAAGTCTTCGAACCATAGTATGAATATTGCACATATAATACCTCTGGCCATCTCTGGATGTGTATGATAAGAAACTACCATGACTGTACCTCGCAGCACTGCATGTGCGCGCTTTGAAACGCGGCACTTACGTTCGCGATCGTGTATGAACACTAAAAAAACCACAGGACTTTAGACAAGCAGCGGCAAGGTGCTTGACATCAAGGAATAGCACCCGTGTTTACAATCTAATGAGAAGTTAGTGCTTCGGCATTCTTCCAGCAGCAAGTTCCCAGTGACACTTCAGCGCATTTTTTCTCCCGTCATTGGAACGTGCAGCTACACGAAAAAAAAAAAAAACACGTACCAGCTAAGATTTCCAACACGCGAGAAGGTGCACAAATCGCTCTCGCTGTTGGCACACTCAACATCGTCGTTGCCGCCATCGATTTCCGTATCGGCTGTCGGTTCAAACATGTACGGTGAAAATACAAGCTGTCCGAGACAGCGAGAACGTTCCATAATGCTTACAACTCAGCTATGAAACCAGAACAGAACAGCGTGCTACGCTCTGAAACGGCGGCGCCGACCGGCGACTGCCGCGAATGACGTCACAGCGTCCCTGACCAATCACGGGCAACAGCGGCGTTCGTGCGATGCCCTGAGACGCTGGTGCGCGTTTTCTTGCAAAAAACAGCCGCTTGCGCTTGTTTCTGCCCTTTTTGAACCAGATATTCGTGTTCAGGGGACTCAAAATTGTAGAATGCCGCAGAGAACTCGTTTTTTTTTAAAAGTGTTTCAGCTTCCCTTTAACTAGGCAACTGTGCTGCACCAGTGGCCAATGAGCTTTTAGTTAGTGTTGATTGACTGAATCTCGGTTTAACTGAAACCAAATCAGTTTAGCGTACTTGTTAGCAGACAGTCAAAATAATCATTCTTGTGAATGTGGCGATGGGTACTTTACAGTATGAATAAATGGGCCACTAAAGCTCTCAATTTTTGGATTGGAAATACACTTACCGTTGACTGGCGGCTTGTCTGCGCAAGGCGTCGGAAGCATAGTTTTTTGCAGTATTAGCTAAAGGGAAAACTGTCAGTGTGATGCTGTTGTATGCATGGGAATGGCCGTATGTGGTGGCTTCGAATTGGCATCTGAGAGCCAGACACCTTGAAGCTATGCCTAGCTAGCACCACTTCGTCTGTCACAGTGGTTCATTCCTTGCTAAAGCAGCACGTAAAGAGCTGTAGTTTCTTTAATATATATACACACACAAAAATCTTTTATTCAGTCATAGACTTGCGCTTGGATTCACAATTATATTGTCACGTGGTCGTGACGTCAAAGAACACGGTAGCAATACTGTGAAAGGCAAAACTAGCTTTTATTGGGTGAACCTGTACCCACAAAACAGGCTACACTTAAAGCACAACGAGAGCGGCGAACACAGTCGGCGATCGTCGAAAATCTCATCAACGGGTCAAGCACGTCGGCTTTTATACATCAAGCGTCGAATGTTCCAGACTAATCGTTGGGACACGCGTTCCTTCCACAAAGTTCTACACCATTCGCGTCACGCGATGAAATCAGATAACATAAGGTTCGGCGACAACAGACAGCGAATAGAAGCATCGATAACTTTCCAGAAACTTCGGATACATGCAGGCACAGCCCGCTCTGTGCAATAACATTTGTTAGGCGGCGAAACGTGGTCGCCCGATAAAGATAAGTACACGTGTCATTACCCCCCTCTTAAAAAGCATCGACCCGATGCTGCAAACAAACGAAAGTAATAAAGAAAAGCACTCGTAGCAACGGAAACAACAAAATAAGGAAGTTTGTCAGCATCCGTGAAAGGTTTAAGGCGCACCACGTGGACCACTTCAGATCGTGCGCGGCGGCGCTGCGAATGCGAAATGCCGTCTGGCACGACCTCGTAGTCCAGTGCGCCAATACGTCGGATGATCTTATAGGGTTCGAAATAGCGTCGCAGTAGTTTCTCTTTGAGTCCTCGTGGGCGTATCGGGGTCAATACCCAAACACGGTCGCCGGGCTGGTACTCGACGAAGCGTCGTCGGAGGTTGTAGTGTCGGCTGTCGGTACGCTGCTGGTTCTTGATCCGTAGGCGGGCGAGCTGTCGGGCTTCTTCGGCTCGCTGGAGATCGGTAGCGACGTCAAGATTCTCTTCGTCGGTGACGTGTGGCAGCATGGCGTCGAGCGTTGTCGTCGGGTTCCTGCCGTAAACCAGCTTAAATGGCGTGATCTGTGTTGTTTCTTGCACCGCCGTGTTGTAAGCAAAGATTACGTACGGCAGGACTGCGTCCCACGTCTTATGCTCGACGTCGACATACATCGCTAGCATGTCGGCGAGGGTCTTGTTCAGGCGCTCCGTGAGACCATTCGTTTGCGGGTGGTAGGCAGTTGTCCTTCTGTGGCTTGTATGGCTGTACTGCAGAATGGCTTGGGTGAGCTCCGCTGTAAAGGTCATTCCTCTGTCGGTGATGAGGACTTCTGGGGCGCCATGTCGCAGCAGAATGCTTTCGACGAAAAATTTTGCCACTTCAGGAGCGCTGCCTTTAGGCAGAGCTTTAGTTTCAGTGAAGCGGGTGAGGTAGTCCGCCGCCACGATGATCCACTTATTTCTGGACATTGACGTCGGAAACGGTCCCAACAAGTCCATCCCGATCTGCTAAAAAGGTCGGCAAGGAGGCATGATCGGCTGTAGTAATCCCGCTGGCCTTGTGGGTGGTGTCTGTCTTGCGTCGCTGAGAGTCTCGGCATGTCTTGACGTAATGGGCAACGTCGGCGGATAGGCGCGGCCAGTAATACCTTTCTTGTATCCTCGATAGCGTCCGGGAGAAACCGAGGTGCCCAGTGGTCGGATCGTCATGTAGGGCGTGCAGTACTTCTGGACGCAGCGCCGATGGAACAACAAGAAGGTAGTTGGCGCGGACTGGTGAGAAGTTCTTCTTCACGAGCAGATTGTTTTGAAGCGTGAAGGAAGATAATGCCCTAGGGACAACGTCGGTGTGCCCTTCCAAATATTCGATGAGGCCTTTTAGCTCCGGGTCTGCCTGTTGCTGTTCAGCTAAGTCTTCCGCGCTTATCATTCCAAGGAAGGCGTCGTCATTCTCGTCATCTTGCGGCTGCGGGTCAATGGGGGCGCGTGATAGGCAATCGGCATCGGAGTGTTTTTATCCGGACTTGTAGGTTACAGTGATGTCGTATTCTTGTAGTCTGAGGCTCCACCGCGCAAGTCGTCCTGAAGGATCCTTTATATTCACTAGCCAACACAACGCGTGATGGTCACTGACGACTTTGAATGGCCTGCCGTAAAGATAAGGGCGAAATTTAGCTGTAGCCCAAACGATGGCGAGGCATTCCTTTTCGGTCGTAGAATAGTTGCCTTCCGCTTTTGACAGCGACCGGCTAGCGTAAGCTATCACCTGTTCGACTCCGTTTCTCCTCTGGACTAGAACGGCACCGAGGCCAAGGCTACTGGCATCAGTATGGATTTCTGTATCGGCGTGCTCGTCGAAGTGCGCAAGTACCGGCAGTGACTGCATGCATCGTTTGAGTTCTTCAAATGCGTCAGCCTGTGGCGTTTCCCACTTGAACTCAACATCACATTTAGTTAGACGTGTCAACGGCTCAGTGATGCGTGAAAAGTCCTTGACAAAGCGCCTGTAGTAGGCACACATGCCAAGGAATCTACGCACTGCTTTCTTGTCGATGGGTTGCGGGAACTGTGCGATGGCAGCTGTCTTTTGCGGGTCTGGACGGACACCAGATTTGCTGATTACGTGGCCTAGGAACAGAAGCTCATCGTAAGCGAAGCGGCATTTTTCCGGCTTCAGAGTAAGCCCTGATGACTTGATGGCCTCTAGTACTGTTGCCTGAGGTGATCGTCGAAGTTTCTGGCGAAGACGACGACGTCATCTAAGTAAACGACAGGTCTGCCACTTCAATCCTGCTAAAACCGTGTCCATCACGCGCTGGAACGTTGCAGGCGCCGAGCACAGTCTGAATGGCATAACCTTGAACTCGTAGAGGCCGCCTGGGGTGATGAAGGCCGTCTTTTCGCGATCTCTTTCGTCGTTTTCTATTTGCCAATAGCCAGACTTGAAGTCCATCGACGAGAAGTATTTAGCGTTGCAGAGCCGATCCAGTGCGTCGTCTGTTCGTGGGAGGGGTTATACGTCCTTCTTAGTGATCTTGTTCAGACGACGATAATGGACGCAGAAACGTAGGATTCAGTCTTTTTTTCACCAAAACTACTGGAGATGCCCATGGGCTTTTGGACGGCTGGATGATGTCGTCGCGCAGCATTTCGTCGACTTGGTGCCTTATAGCCTCACATTCTCGTGTAGAAACTCAATATGGGCTCTGGCGGAGTGGTCGAGCACACTCTTCGGTTATTATGCGATGCTTTGCGACTGGCGTTTGTCGAATCCTTGATGACGTCGAAAAGCACTCTTTGTATCGTCGAAGTAAGCTTCTCAGCTGTTGTTGCCTAACCACGGGGAGACTTGGATTTATGTCGAAGTCTGGTTCGGGAACTACGGTCGTCGGGGTAGATGCGACAGAATCTGAGAGGACAAACGCATTGCTGGTTTCCAGAATTTCCTCGATGTATGCGATCGTCGTGCCCTTGTTGATGTGCTTGAACTCCTGGCTAAAGTTTGTCAGTAACACTTTCGTGTTTCCTTCGTGCAGTCAAGCGATCCCTCTTGCGACAGAAATTTCACGGTCGAGTAGTAGACGTTGGTCGCCTTCGATGACGCCTTCTACGTCAGTGGGCGTTTCGGTGCCGACCGAGATAACAATGCTGGAGCGAGGCGGGATGCTCACTTGATCTTCAAGCACACTCAAGGCGTGGTGACTACGAGAGCTCTCCGGCGGTATCGCTTGATCTTCTGACAGCGTTATCGATTTTGTCTTCAGGTTTATGATTGCGCCGTGTTGGTTCAGGAAGTCCATGCCGAGAATGACGTCTCGTGAACACTGTTGGAGGATAACGAAGGTGGCAGGGTAAGTCCGGTCATGAACGGTAATTCTTGCTGTGCAGATTTCAGTCGGCGTAATGAGGTGTCCTCCAGCGGTTCGAATTTGAGGGCCTTCCCATGCAGTTTTAATTTCCTTCAAATGGGCGGCGATGTGTCCACTAAGGCAGTAACTGCGTGTCCGTCGAGAAGCACGTCAAGGTCGGTGGTTCTTTGTCTGGCGTTGCAGTTAGGTCTCGGCGTCGGATCACGGCTGCATCGTGTTGAACTGAAGCTGGAACGTCGAGTCATCATGTCGTCTTTCGTCGTCGTATTCTTTGCTTCCAGACTTCGTCGAGACGGCGGCATGTCGTTATGTCGTCGAGGTAGTTTCTTCGGTGTCTTCGGCGGCGGCGGAGGATCTTCGTCAGTTCGACAACCAGCAACCGCACCTCCATCAGTTGCTGCTTTTAGTTTTCCGGATACGGGCTCGCTGACCGGCCCCGGGCTGGGCCAGTGTATGGTCGGCGCTGCGGCGACAGGTAGCGGCCTGGTGATGGCGAACTTGACGGTCGTCGAGAGCTCCACTGAGTAGTGGCGAGGTAGTCGGCGATGTCGCGAGGGCGTTCACCTTGCTGCGGGTGCAGAGCGTTCACGGTGAAACCTCGCAGTCCCATCTCCCGGTATGGACATCGTCAGTAGACGTGACCCGCTTCTCCGCAGTGGTAGCAGAGCGGGTGGTGGTCAGGAGCACGCCATATGTCCGTCTTCCTCGCGTAGGTGCGCTGGGCGACTGGTGGTCGTGCTGGCGGCGGCGGCGGGCGACGGAACTGCGGTGTGACAGGGCCCTGGCGCGGTCGCGGAGGGGTACCTTGACGGCGTGCGACGGCAGCGTAGGTCATTGCTTGCGGCTCAGGCTGCGACGATTCAGGGGCTACTCCAAGTTGTTGGAGCTCCTCACGTACAGCGTCGGCATTCGAAGCCACTTGAGGCTGTGATGATGGGAGCAGCTTTTGTAGCTCCTCCCGCACGACAGCTCAGATAGTCTCGCGTGGGTCGTCGGTGGCCAATGACTGAACTCCGGCGTAGTTTGTCGAGTTCGTGCAGCGGTCGAATTGCCGGTTTCGCATCTCGAGTGTCTTCTCTATGCTGGTGGCCTCGCGAAGAAAGTCGTCGACGGTCTTCGGTGGGCGTCGTACCATACCGGCAAAAAGTTCCTCCTTCACACCATGCATGAGTAGGCGGACTTTCTTCTCCTCAGGCATTTCAGGGTCAGCGTGGCGAAACAGACGGCCCATTTCCTCCGTGAAGATCGCGGTTGTCTCATTATGTAGCTGCACCCGAGTTTCTAATAGCGCTTGGGCTGCATGTCTGCATGTCTGCAGGAAGCCGCTACGGAAAAGTTCCCAGGTCGTTAAGGTGGCTTCTCGGTTCTCGAACCATGTCCTGGCTGCATCTTCCTATGTGAAGAAGACATATCGCAGTTTGTCGTCGCTGTTCCAGTTGTTAAACGTAGCGACTCTCTCATACGTCTCAAGCCAGCTTTCCGGGTCCTCGAAAGTTGAACCGCGGAACGTCGGAGGCTCCCTGGGCTGCTGCAGCACTACGGGGGACGCTGGGACTGCCATTGGGGTGGACTTGGTGGCCATCTTCCTAGTCGTCTCAGGCAAAAGCCCGTGCTCCGGGGGCAGTCCTTGCAGCCTGCGGCTACCTCGCTGGTTCTTGGCGACGTTGGTGTCTTCCGCGTGAGGGCTTGGGTCACGGCTTTGTGGGGGCGTCCGGTACATGAATGCAAAGCACCTCCACCAGATGTCACGTGGTCGTGATGTCAAAGAACAGTAGCAATACTGTGAAAGGCAAAACTAGCTTTTATTGGGCGAAACTGTGCCCACAAAACAGGCTACACTTAAAGCACGAAAGAGGTGAACACAGTCGGCGATCGTCGAAAATTTCATCAACGGGTCAAGCGCGTCGGCTTTTATACATCAAGCATCAAATGTTCCAGACTAATCGTTGGGACACTCGTTCCTTCCACGAAGTTCTACACCATTCGCGTCACGCGATGAGATCAGATAACATAAGGTTCGGCGACAACAGACAGCGAATAGAAGCATTGATAACTTTCCAGAAACTTCGGATACATGCAGGCGCGTCCCGTGCTGTGCGATAACATTTGTTATGTGGTGAAACGTGGTCGCCTGATAAAGATAAGTACATGTGTCAATATGAATGTAAGAAGTACTGGCAGGCCGCTAAACTTGCAGAACTTATGACAAGGTCAGTGCTCGATGTGCGACAGTTTGTATCCTACTTTTGTTTTTCTTCATTTGCTTATACATTGTAGATTAGTGAACTTTGTTGAAAGGACTAATATAGGTGAAGGAAAGCCTTCTATGTATATTTTATTTCCATAAAGCTTTATGCAGCCATGACCATTTGTTAGGCTAAGCCCCGTTCTAGACAAAGCCTCGCACATCCTATACCGCAATTCCAGAGGCAGCATAGTGCGTGTTAGGAAACATGCGTAGTTGGTGGTGCCAGAGTTCCCGCTAGGCAATATTGTAATAAGCTTTATGGTCAGAAGCAGGCAAGGGTAAGGCAAGAGCTTGTGGAGGCACACAGCAGTGTGCGGAAGATTTCTGACTAGTTTGTTTCTAATGGGACAATGCTTTTTCAGTGGCATAGTGACAGAAATGTAGAGCAAAGGCTTGCATCACTGGAAGCTAGTTTTCTGGAACAAAGCAACTGGAAAATTCTCTCCTGTGTTTGTGATAGGACAGAGCAGAAAGTAGCTGTGTGATCTAGGCCCAAGATGCTGGGAGACATTCGCTTATGAAAATAGAATTTTTTTTATGTTAAATTTTTGTTCTTATTAAAGAACAAAATCAGGGTGTCTACCAACCGGGAAAACCGGGAATTCTCAGGGATATTGAGTAGTCTGGAAAAACTCAGGGAAAACTCAAGGAATTTGTGCCTCTATAAGGGAAAATTAGCGACTCAGGAAATTCGTGCCTCAATCAGGAAAAATTGGCGATAATTTTGTTGAAAGGGTTGAAAGTCACGGTAATTCTGGCTCGAGTAATAGACAGGAATCGTAATGAATCGTCTTTGACACCCTGTCGTCGGCTGGAGGAGTTGCCAGTGTACAGTCAACGACTGACTTTCCGGCTGCCCGATAATTTGGACGGCTTCGCGGCACCACCACATACTCCATAGAGTCAATATATCAGAACGTCTGAAATTTCGGACACAAGAACCCTTCGCCATCCGATTTTCCGGACTTTTTGCCATGATGCAGGTCCTAAATGGCATTAATCAAAGCCACCGCCGCTGCCGTTTTGATTACCTCGCCGCCTCGAAGTGGCGCTCTCGCATGCAGATCCGCTGGCAGCTGTAGCCACCACCGCGGCAATGCGAGGCTTAGCTGCTTTGACGTTCGCTATTAAACTTCTTGCCATTGGATGCCATATTTTTCATTGAAAAAATTCGCTGTTGTCGGCAATGGTACCGACTGCATCGTTGTGGCCCTCGTGATTGGCTTAGAAGCTTGGAAAGCATGGTGCGTTGCATAATGCCAGTTTCCGAAAGTCAGCTTCGCCTCTTTACAGAAATGTTACTTGGTGAAGCATACGCAAAAGTATTGCAGTGAAGCATAACAAGAGTAGGAAGGGGCTATTGCCACGGGACACAGTATGTATTCCTCAGTTATACATGCGTGCATCCGGTATCTCCTGTTACAGCACGAGCACTGATATGCCTAATACGTGTACTGACAGGCCTTCAGAGCGTTTTCGAATGTGCCTGAGGCGGTTTGAGCCCTTAAGGGCAGTAAATGACATGTACTAATTTTTTCCAACTCCATGACTGATTTTTCGGACGGCTTCGCGGACCCTAGGGAGTTTCAAAAATCGAACTTGGACTGTGCAACTGACCAAAAAGATGCTTCAGATGGTCCGCGAGGCGAAGGAGTGGCGGAAGGAGGACAAGCACAGAAAGAACCTACGTATTGAGGAATGAACAGGAAAGGAAGCTTGCTCCCACCGTTTTGAAGCAGCTTGAGCTCAAAAAAAAAAAAAAAAACTGTTGCTGATGCTGAGATCCAGGTGTCCCTCATTCAAACCAAAATAAACTCTTTAAAGCAGTGAAACACACCAATGAGGTGTCGTGCACAAGCTGAGAGTATGTCAGGACAGTTGAGGTTGACTTACGAGCTGTTGAGAAGAATCTCAATTGTGACAAAGTTCGGCCCTCATGCCACTGAACTTGCTATCAATTCATAGAAATAGCATATTCGAAAATATTTGCTTCTGTATGCATCTCCTTTTTATTTGTATTTGAGGATGTCCGACTTGATTTGCAATCTTTTTTGAAGACATTTTATATGCTGTGCATTTTACTGCCCCCCCTTTCTATTCTCTTTTTGAATAGCATAAACACTACTCCTTAGTACTCAAAACTGAATTAAGTTGCGTTTTAAAATTTTTTTTTTCATATGCTTACTAGAGAGTGACAGCATGGGGCGACGTGGTTTCAGCCCGCTTTGACATAAAACATAGTTATGCGTCGCTCAGGGAAATTTGCAAGAGCACTCAGGGAAAACCTGGAAAACACGGGCGATTTGGAAATGTCCACTTGGTAGACACCCTGAAAATGCCACATACTTATCATGTGGCCAATATTTCAAGTACTATAAGGTGCAGATTCAACAGCATGTCAGTTAAGGCAAGTGTATTGTGTAATTCGTCAGTAATGCCATTTAATTTGTCCCTGTGGCACCATGCAAATCAAGTACATGCCTCGGGGCCCCAGGCATGTCATGCAATTAACTTCACACCCACTCTGGTGATGGCTAAATAATGTTGACAAATGCAGAGATGTCATTTGGCCATGTGTTGTCATGGTGCTCAGAAGGCTGTGTGCTGTATCCTAAAGCTTTCATGTTTCTTTTTTTTATAAGACATCACAATGGTCCATTAGCCAGCTGGACCACATTGAAAAACGTCTAGCCATTCCTGAGACAGTAGACTTTTGTGTGCATCATGTGCTTGTACACCCTGTAAGAGTAAGCTGTGAAGTTATGCATTTTTAAAATTTTATATTTGAATTTATTCCTTGAACACAAAAATTCATTGCAGATTCAAGAATGCCTGACAGCTTATAAACTATGACGTAAGCAGACTGCTTCTTTTGTGCTGTAACACTTCTGGATGGCAACCAAGAAAAATTGCTGTAGCATAGTAGGTGTGTGAAGTTAAAGACAAGGAATGTGAAGCCAGCACAGAGAGAATGTTATGCATGTAAGTTTGATTTTTCAGGAGCTGGTGGTTGTTGGCTTGCAGTTTTCATGAACAGTCATATGTAACATACAGTCACTGCGTTGTACGTCAGTTATGCTTTTTAGTAAAATGGCCGGGCAGCCCTTTCAAATGTGGCAAGAAGTGTGCTAAATATTAATGCTCCTGGCACATCTGACACTTCCTCGAGCTATTCACACAGCAGCATTGAACGTAAATTGAATTTTATTTCAATTGGTTTCTTGCTGCCCCTGGAAATCAGGGTAACCTCGTAAAAGTTTGATGTTCTGCTGCCTTAGGAACTGGCAAGACAGCACCAAAGCTCTGCATGTGGCTTTAGTTTTGTGGTCAACAAGAATGAGGTTTTGCTTGAGTTCGTAAACAAAGTAGGATATACCAGTCATGCGTGTAGCAAGAAACTTTAACTTGCAAATTTCATTAAGCCAACCTTTCTATGGTTCAGTAGTTACAATTCAGCAGTTGCAGTCTGCAATTCCATGTGCCATTCGTCTCTGGAACAGCCTCCCCGACAACATAGTTGCAGAAACTGACTGTGAAAAATTTAGGCACTCGTTCAACTCGCTTTACCCTTGTTAACTCATGCTATCGTACTTCCTGTTTGGTTTTATTTTTCTACTTTTTCCTTGCGCTGTAATATGTTTGTCACAAATTATCGAGTTGTGTCTTATTGTTCTGATACACAGCTGTATGTTGCTAATGTATTTCTGTAATTTTTAGGCTGTGCACCTGAGTGGTGTTTTTTTTTTTCTAGCTTCATATTGTCATGAGATTGCCACTTTTATGTGCGTACTTGGTTCTATGCCCCCTTTACTCAATGTGCCATGTAGGGGCCTTATAAGGTATTTTACAAATAAAAATAAATAAAAATTACTTAACAGTTTCTTAGAACAGTCCTTGTGGACAGCATTGTCATGGAAGCATTTATGAACAAGTCTAGCAATAATTATGAGATGAAAAGCACTAGTATATGCAGAAGAGATTGCATTGAAAACAATGTTTTAGCACGGGCTGTGCCTCATGCTAGCAGCTGTTGTCAGGTTGTGCCGTGCAAACTAGTAGGGGGTCATCATCACGACCTCCTTGGTAGCCATTTTGTTTGTTTACAGTTGGGTAAGGTTTTGCAAGACCATAGTCGCTGCAATGCTGTTTGCAGTATTCACTCATGGTAACAGTGACGATGACAATTTGGCCCAGAGAAAAATCCCTCTTTTTTGTTGTTGCTGAAGGTGCTGATATAACACGCCACGGTAGCTTAATGGCTATGGTGTTGCACTGCCGAGCTTGAGGTTGCGGGTTCGATCCCGGCCGCCGTGGCCGCCTTTTTGGGGGCAAGAGGGAGAAATAGGGTGATAAAGGCAGCGATGGGGGCAAAATGCAAAAACAGGGTGTCTACCAACCGGGAAAACCGGAAATTCTCAGGGATTTTGAGTAGTCTGGAAAAGCTCAGGGAAAACTCGGGGAATTTGTGCTTCTATCAGGGAAAATTGGCTGTAAATTTATTGAAAGGGAATCCAAAGTCACGGTAATGCTGGCCTGAGTAACAGAGAGGAATCGTAACGAATGGTCTTTGACGCCGCCTCATCGGCTGGAGGAGTTGTCAGAGTACAGTCAACGAGCGATTTTCCGGACGCTAGATAATTCGGACTGCTTCGCGGCACCAGTACGTACCCCATAGGGTGTATAAGAACGCTGAAATTTCGGGCGCAAGAACTCTTCGCCGTCAAATTTTCCGGACTTTTTGCCATGACCGCAGTTCCGAAACAGCATTAATAAAAGTCACAACCTCCGCCGTTTTGATAACCTCGCCGCCTCGAACCGGCACACTTGCACGCAGAACCGCTGGCAGCCGTAGCAACCACCGCAGCAATGCTAGGCCTAGCTTAAGCCTCTTGCCGTTCTGTACCGTGTTTTTTATTGAAAGAATTCGCCGCTATCAACAATGGCACCGACACCGCCTTTGTGGTCATCGCGACTGGCTTCGAAGTTCGGAAAGCACGGCGCTTGCATAATGCCGGTTCCCGAAAGTCAGCTTCACCACATTACAGAAGTGTTATACTGTGAAGCATAACAAGTGTGTGTGAAGGGGCAGCTGGCACGGGACACAGTATGACATATATTCCTTAATTATACACGCGTACACCCACCATCTTCTGTCACAGTACGAGCACCTATATGCCTAATTAGGGTACTGGCAGGCCTTCAGAACTTTTTCGGGCGTGCCTGTGGCGATTTGAACCCTTAAGGGCTGTGAAAGACATCCATTCATTTTTTTTTGACGTTTTGTCGGCCCCTAGGGAGTCCGAAAAATCAGACGCTGACTGCACAATTGTCCAAGAGGATGCTTCAAATAGTCTGTGTGGCGAATGCGCAGCCTAAGGAAAACAAGAAGACAAAGGACCTAGGCATTGAGAAATGAATGGGGAAGGAAGCACGCTGCTGCTTTTTTGAGGGAGCTTACACTCTAAGAGCAAAGTGTCGGCGGACATGGAGATGCAGGTGTCTGTCACCCAAGTAAAAAAAAAAATCTCTTTAAAGCAGTGAAACGCAACACTGAGGCCTTGTGGGTGGGCTGAGTATGTCAGGACAGTTGAGGTTGACTTACCAGCTGTTGCGAGAGAACCTAACTTGTGATAAAGTTCGGGCTGCATACCAGTTAGCTTGCTAACAATCGATAGAAATAGCTCATAGTCGAAAATATTCTGTATGCATCTTCTTTTTATTCACATTTGAGAATGTTCGACTCAGTTTGCAATGGGTTTTACTATTTTCCTTTGAAGATATCTTATTCGCTGTGCATTTTACTAACCCCTCCCTTCTGTTTTCTTTTTGAATAAAATGAACACTACCCCTTACTATTCAAACTGGATTAAGTTGTTTTTTTATTTTTTAACATGCTTACTAGAGAGTGACACCATTGGGCGACATGATGTACGGAGCCCCCCCGTCTTGACATAAAACAAAGTTCTGTGTCACTCAGGAAATATTGCAAAGGGACTTGGGGAAAACCTGGAAAACTCAGGGAATTTGGAAATGTCAACTTGGTAGACACCCTGAAAAAGCGCTCACTTACTTGGATTTAGGTGCCTGTTAAAGAAGGCCAAGTGGTCAGAATTAATCTGGATTAAGCCGTACTGTGGCCTACCTCATAATCAATTTTGGCTCTTGAAACTCTGGAATGTAATAATTCCTTTTAGGTGCTCATATGCACACTTATGGTTGTTTCATGTTTCAACTGGCCACTGATGCATTTGGGAGCCTATACATGAGTGTTCCTAGTGATATTTCCATACTAACATGTAGTGCGGAAATACTAACATGTAGTGCAGTGGTGCTTTTAATGGTTTGCTTGATGGTCAGTGTTTTTCACTGTTTGCTGACCACGTGTGTACCTGAAAAGACGTATGCGAGTGATGAATTCTGTGTCAGGCAGTATTATCATTTTCTTTTGCTAGTTGTAAAACCTCCAGGTACATGCATGGGATAAACATGGACCGCTAAATCGAGAGTGCCAACCAAAATTATTCTGCCAAATAATATTTTTAAAAAATGTGGTTTTCAATGGAACCAAGATTAGGAAGTGAAAAGACAGTTACATTGGGGGGGGGGGGCAGTTTTTGTTAAAGCAAAGTAGATTTATCAAGGTTTATCTTTTTTATGCAGTAGCCTCCATAACTATTTTGCTTATTGTGGCATATCTTTTTAAGCAGTGTTGCTGTTACTGCCAGCCTTCATGAGAGAAGTAACCAGGGTGCCTTTAAAGTAGTCTTGCGAATTCTCTAACACTGTCGTGCAGACAAAATTAGTGTCATTTCTGATGTATTAATAATGTTTGTTGAATGTGGCATTCATCACAAGAAAAGTTGGAGCAGCTCACCAGCACTTATTTTAGGGCCTAATGAGTAGACTCACTCGTAGATCCTTACAGCTGCCAATAAAAAGTCAAGAACAATTGGAATTTAGAGAAAAGCAGGCACGCTTTAAGTAGCTTTAATAAATTATGCTAAATGTGTTGACTGTAATGAAATGTCTGCGGTGCTATTAGCATTGATCGAGTCAGTATCCCGCCAATGACTGTGTTTAAGCTTGTCATGGCTGTTTCTCATTTGTGTAGCTTATTTCTAAACATGAACATTGGGATGGTTTTGGGAGTGAAAATTCTACAACGGTCTTCTAGAAAGCACCTGGTCTGATCAAGGAAAAGGCTATTATGATGCGTAAAGGGGTAACTTGCTGTAGTAGGGGTTTTGAATGAAAGTCTGGTCGTTACGTCGATCTTTTTGTTAATTCTTCCCTAACGGATGTTCTCGACCAGTGCCCATGCATTTCTGTGGGCACAAACTTTCATTATTTCAATCCTAAAATTGCCCTTCACCAGATAATTCAAACTTGTCAGTCAGCACGCACGTGCCTGATGCCTATGGTGACCCTAATAACAACTCCTTTACTGGCTGTGTGTATTTTGGCAGAGCTTTAGGGGGACAGTGAGTGCGTTTAACACACGTCATCTCCTGTTGAAAATGCCTATTTTCTACCTGTCCTAGGAAGATTTTCAAGCAATAATCGTAACACACATTGTCTTATTATGGTATTTAGCTGATTCGAACACATCTTTTTTCTTTCCTTTTTTTTTCAAGAAGATTGTGCCAGAAATTGCTTCCACAGTGCAGTCAGATGCGAAACCAAAACTGCCTTCGTGGCATTTGTATGTTTTACTGCTCAACACGAATGTATTGCGGCGAAGCTGACTTCAAAACAGAGTGAGGCAAAGCGGACTTCAGAAAGCCATTGTACAACACATATTAGACCCTCACCTCTTTTTGTTGCTAAAGAATAGTTGCGTGTTAGATTTATACTTGTTTAAGAGCTTTAATGTCATTTCTATGTAAGTTTTCTACTTTGGACATACAAAATGTTGGTGCGCAATTGTTTTCGGGGCATGTTAAAATTGGGCAAATAATGCCAAAAGAATCAGCACTTTTTTTGCATCTGGTTTAATTCGACCCACCTGATAATTTGATCAATTTTGTTGGTCCCACCAGGGTCGGATCACCAGAACTTGATTGTACTAGTCTGCATACAACCACATGGTTCCCTGCAGTTTGTACCTTCGCACTCTCTTGGAGAAGGAAAGTGTTCATTAAGTCTTGGGTTGAGAAATTGACAAGGCCACGCAATGATTGTTCACAAGGGTTTCTGAGCCGTGTGTTTGAGACCCTTTGGCGGGAGGGTAGCTTTCCTATGTCAAGAATGAGTGGTATCTTCTGCTGTACAAGTAATCTGTTGTGAGGTAGAGGTAAAGTATCTACGTTTTGCAAAGCGTGGGTTGTCATGCAGTTATTCATGGCCCCTTCTGGAAACATCGATTGCCTAAACACAGGCAGGGCTCCTTTCAGAAATTTGAGTTCAGATATTTGGAGTTGCTAGTTTGAGTTCGAGGGGGAAGTGGTGAATTACTGAGGACATTTGTGCTACAATTGAGTAACATTTACAATTACCATAGAGGAAATCGTGTTTAACTTTTTATGGATAAGTGTTGCCTGCAGGTAGCAAAAGAAATTTTTTTCTTGACAAGTTTGTTTTTTGAATATGGAGTTTTTGGCTAAATGTCTTTGGCCAACTCAGAATTATAAGCAGCAGGCATCATTTGTTGAATTAAAGCAGGAACAGAGGACAAGGAGGATGAAGTGTGGTGTGTCACTCCCTTTCTTTTGAGAGATGGTCAAAGGAGAAAGACCGATGCAGAATTCCTGGCTGCAGTGGTATTACAGAGTTGACATAGCAGAAATGCACTGTGCACCTCTGTTTCCCATTCGACGATAACTGCCTGTACCATTTCCACACGAACCAATAGGTGGCCTTGGGCGAAGCTCATTTTGTGTTCTCCCTGGTGTTTCAGTGTTCTGCTGCTCCGAGTTTCGATTCCAATCTTTCAAATCAAAGAAAATAGTAGCAAAACTATCGTAGTAGCACAAGCATCCTCACATCTTGCAAACAAACCAGGGAGAGTATTCTGTAAGTGTCCACCTAGTGGGCATGTCCATTTCGTCTGCTGCTGAATTTCTGATTGGCTGGGCTGGGGTACACATCAGAAGGAGACAGGCGCTCCCAGCCAATCAGCACTTCAGCAGCAGATGAAATGGACATGTCCACAAGGTGGACACTTACAGAATACCCCCTACAGATGTGCATGCCTGTCTGGTGATGATTGGCTGACAGTGTGTACTGAACATTCAGTTATACTTTGAGCACTTGTTCCACTATTTCATTAATGGAATTTGTTACACATTTATCAACAACAAGAGCAGAAGATTCACAGTGAACCAAACCCCTTTCTTCCTAAAGCAAGCACGAATTGTGAAAATTCACCATTGTGTTCGTGATTATATCATTTTGTAGCACAATACCCACAGAAGTAAAAGTATCACACTCTCCTTGTACTATTTAAGAGTAGTCTAAAAGTCTATCTACTCGAGATATTGGCTGTGTCACTTGTAGCATAATTTGTATTTAATAATAGTATCTTATTTTTTCACGCATCATAACTACATTGTGCATTGTTAGCAGTTTAGCTGTTGTGTAACTCTTTTAAAGTTCATTCAACACTGTCATGCTTGTACTATTTGCTATTACCAGCTCGCCACTGACTCTTGTATGTGTTGCATTGTGCACACTTTAGGATAGGAGGACCTCCTGGCAGTACTTGTAACTTTAGGACTTCCAATAGCACTTGATATGTATTTGTCACAATTGACCTTTAGAAATATAACTTCACAAAGCTATGTATCTTCTCGTGGTTTCTCTTACCCCTGCCTTATTAGCTTGCCACATGGCTTTGTGGATTCTTCGAGCATGTTGCACAAATCTTAATACATGTATGTGCTTACACAGTAATTTGTCTGCCTCAAGAAAAGGGAATAAATGGGAACAATTCAGTGCTTTTGCTAGCTTGAGAATGTGGACAGTTTTCTGTAGCTGCTGTGTGTATGTGACCGATGAAGTGATGAAAAATGTTAGAAAAAAGCTGACCTCTGTTACAAATTTATCTAGGGGAAAGGGTGATAAAGAATGCAACAAAATTTAAGAGTAGTGCCGTGACTACAGCTATGGATAGGGCATGTAGGGGGTTATCTCGCATTAAGCTGTGCATCAATCCTTGAGGATAGAAATGGGTATTGTAGTATTATCTGAGGTGATGGTGGAAGCAGCCTGGCCCTCATGTGCACCTGCTGCACCATGTCTTGCAGAAATGTACCCTTATCCATGCTTCAAGGGCACTAGCCTGCCAGCACTCCCCTTTCTGTTCAATGGCAGCATGCAGGGAGTGCACTGTAGGGAGCGCATGTCGTAGAACACTTGAATGCTCCACTTAATCTTTACCCGAAGCCATCCCCATCTCCACAATAATGAGGAACAAAGTGTTGGAACAGGTCGGTCTTAGAAAGGCTCAGGTAGTACCCAAGCAGACAGGACATATAGTCATAGCTGTGTGGAAGACGAGTTGAGGGGAACTGCTGTGGCTTGACAGGAGGGTAATTTTTAACCACATGTAGCTCTTTTATTAAAGTGTCCTGTCAAAATGATTCTCTGAAGGTATGACAAAAATTGTTTCAGGGCCCCTAATGGTCAACCCTTTAAAGTGAAATTTCTTAAAAGCTAGACATTTTGGGAACCCCTCTTCAGTTGCTCTCAGTGCCTTTCTGATAATACGAACCTATTGCCAAAATTACTTCACAAATGGAGAATTTTTAAATTTACATCTTAGTTTCCATTTGTTTATTAGCCAGAATGAAGCCGTATCGCTTTAGGTATATAAAGTGGTGCAGTTGCACCAGAAGTTAAATTTCACTTTGCAGTGGAAACTTTTGTGGCTTGTGGTCACTTGCTATGGTGGCTCAGCGACTATGCAGTTCCGCTGCTGAGGCGTGACGTGGGTTTGATTCCTAGCTACAGTGGCCAGATTCCGATGGAGATACAATGCAAAAACTGCATGCTTAGATTTAGGTGAATGTTCAAGAACAACACTGTAAGCAAAACCTGTAGCCATCTACTATAGCGGCTTTCTCTGCACAAAAGTTGCTCTGGGAAATTTATCCCAATCAGCCAGTTGGTCAGTTTTGCGATTCAAAGTACGGCTGGTCTCCTTGAACTGTGCTATATTAATAGAGTAACATTCATGGCTTTATCGCAGTTTCACTGTCATGTTCATTCCCTTCCTAGTACAAAAGCTATGTTTATTAGGAGTTCTATCTGGCTGTGCATTTTTATTTCGTCCTGTGTTAGTTGCCCTCCCCTTCACCCACTTAAAAGTTATTCTTAAAATGTTCTTTCTCCAAACAGGCAATGTCTATGTAAGAAGAGGTCCACGATTTCAACATCAGAGGCAGCAGCATGGTCATGCATCAGCAGAGGCACATGCAGATGTGAGTTTTTTTAAGGTATCATCATGATGTGGGAGGGTTCATCACCTGCTCTTTTTATTTACTCTTTCTGTTTTGACAGTGGTTGTTGACATTGCTCTAATTCGACTTCCCAGACTGATAGCATGAGTATTTCAATTGTTTTGTTTCGTTGCAGAAACACAACTTTCCACTTGAGGCGATGTACTTTTTAATCCCGGAAAGCTACGTCATATCCCTCAAAACTAGTTCATTGGTTGATGTTTCTCATGAGACAATTTCCTGTATGATATAAAGGTTTTTTTGGAAACAAATAATCATGGGATCACCCATTTCATTCAGTACTGTCTGCGCCTGTTAAAACATACTTTTGGATATAACGGATGACAGGGTGTCTACCAACCGGGAAAACCGGGAATTCTCAGGGATTTTGAGTAGTCTGGAAAAAGTCAGGGAAAACTCGGGGAATTTGGGCCTCTATCAGGGAAAATTAGCGGAAATTTTATTGAAAGGGTCGAAAGTCGCGGTAATGCTGGATCGAGTAACAGACAGGAATCGTAATGAATCGTCTTTGATGCCCTGTCGTCGGCAGGAGGAGTTGCCAGTGTACAGTCAACGAGCGACTTTCCGCATTCCCGATAATTTCGACGGCTTCGCGGCCCCGCCACATACCACGTAGAGACAACGTATAAAAACGTGTGAAATTTCCGACGCAAGAACTCTTCGCCGTCTGAATTTCCGGATGTTTTGCCATGACCGCAGGTCCGAAGCGGCAATAATCAAAGGCACCACCACTGCCGTTTTGATTACTTCACCACCTCGAACCGGCACTCTCGCACGCAGATCCGCTGGCAGCCGTTGCCACCACTGCGGCAACGCTAGGCCTAGCTGCTTCGACGTTCGCTATGAAGCTTCTTGCCATTGGGTGCCGAGTTGTTTATTGAAAGAATTAGCTGCTGTCAGCAATGGCACGGACTCCGCCTTTGTGGTCCTCGCGATTGGCTTAGAAACTTGGAAAACACGGTGCGTTGTGTAATGCTGGTTCCTGAAAGTCAGCTTTGCCTCTCTACAGAAATGTTACTTGGTGAAGCTTACGCAAAAGTATTGCAGTGAAGCCTAACAAGCATGGGAAGGGGCCACGGAACACAGTATGTATTCCTTAATTATACACGCAAGCACCCGGTATTTCCGGTCACAGTGTGAGCACCAATATGCCTAATATGTGTACTGACAGGCCTTCAGAGCGTTTTCGAACGTGCCTGTGGCGGTTTGAGCCCCCTAAGGGCAGTAAATGACACGGATTTATTTTTTTCCAACTGGCCGATTTTTCGGACGTTTTCGCGGCCCCTAGGAAGTTCGAAAAATTGGTCGTGGACTGTGCAGCTGACCAAGATGCTTCAAATGGTCCTTGGGGCGAACGAGTGGCGGAAGGTGGACAAGAAGAAAAATGACCTATGCATTGAGGAATAAACGGGAATGGAAGCTTGCTGCCGCCATTTTGAAGGAGCTTGAGCTCAAAAAATAAAGTTGTGGCTGATGCTGAGATGCAGGTGTCCCTTATCCAAACCAAAATAAACTCTTTAAAGCAGTGAAACACAACACTCGGGCGTCGTGCGCGGGCTGAGAGTGTCAGGACAGTTGAGGTTTACGAGCTGTTGAGAGAGAATCTCAATTGTGACAGAGTTTGGGCCTCATCCCACTGAGGTTGATATCAGTTGATATAAATAGCTCATATTCGAAAATATTTGCTTCTATATGCATCTCCTTTTTATTCGTATTGGATAATGTCCAACCCCATTTGCAATTTTTTTCAAAGACACTTTATTTGCTGTGCACTTTACTAACCCATGCCTTCTATTCCCTTTTTGAATAACAAACACTGCTCCTTAGTATTCAAATTGGATTAAGTCATGTTTTTATTGTTTTCATGTGCTTACTAGCGAGTGACAGCATCGGGCGATATGGTTTCAGTCCGTCTTGACATAAAACGTAGTTCTGCATCACTCCAGTAAATTCGCAATGGCACTCGGGGAAAACCTGGAAAACTCAGGGAATTTGGAAATGTCAACTTGGTAGACACCCTGGATGACTCTTCTCACTTGGCTTGGTCTGTGTACACAGTAGAACTTTAATACGACCCTCATTAATTTGGAAGATCAGATAACGTGGACTCGTCCCCTGGTCCCGGCAGGCGTATACATTAATTCACTCAAACTCGTTAATTTGGATGTATTTGGCCATACATCAGTGAATTTGGACAACTCTCGGAGCTCAGCGAGCGCGATGCGCCGCAAATGTGTGATGCAAAAGAGCAAAGACAGCACTAGCGGCCAACTAAAACGAAGCGGCAGAGTTATGGCGTCGCCATAGTCATCAGCGGAAATCTTACGTAGATGACAGGAATGCCAAAATGCTTTGTCCATACTTGTGCCTTTAAAGCCTTTTCTTGCATTTATTGTCGCGCATAACACCCTTGTCTGCTGCGTGCCTTCATGGCTGTGTAGTCGTCATCCATGATCACATCGATAGCGACCACGGTTTCGTCTGCAGCAGTTGCAGCAAACAGTAGTTTAATGTTGGTTTGGTGCACATGCCTTCAAAACTGCATAGTCACCATCCATGATCGTGTCGATAGCGACCGTGCTTTTGTTGGCAGATGTTGCAGCAAACGGCAGTTCCGCTTTGACTCGGTGCATGCGTCGGCTGTGTGCCTTCAGGACTGCAAGGTTGCCGTCCATGATTGTGTCGATAGCGGCTGCAGTTTCGTCCACAGTGATTTGGGTAAACAGTAGTTTAGTGTTGATGAGTGCATAGTAGTGAAAAGCATGTCTCAGATAAAGACGTGCACCGTGACTGCGCTGCGAGCGCTAATCAGTCACGAGATGACGAGAATTGCAGCTTCCACTTTTGCTTTTTTGCAAAATAGAAATGGGATTTAGTGCTTCATCCAGTAAATAAAAGCGTGTTGATGTATTGAGCATTTGTTGATTGTTTTCCCGATACCTTCGATAATTCGACATTCGATTAATTAGAACATTTTTTTTGGTCTCGTGACATGTGAATGAATGAAGTTTTGCTGTACAATCACTGCACCAAATTTCAATTTTAATGGACCCATCTGTAACAGACTATCTGGTGCATCTGACAAATTTTTGGGTACATTTTGTCTAGATGGTATAAGTACAGTGTATTTTGCTGAGGCGATGCTTGCATGGGGCAGTGCACTAGATGCAACTATTTCCGGCTACTAATGGAATGTGCGAAAATGCACTTTTTGTGAAGGAAGAAACATGCTAGCAGCAAGCTTCCCACAATAGTCTGTCGTGCAATGCTCAACAAAGAGTTTTCGGCTCGACTCACCGCCGCCCACTGCTGTTAACTCAATGACGGGCAAGCTCCAAGGGCGCCACTAGGCCTAACCAGCGTAGCTTCAAAACTGTAGCATATGGCGCTTGAAGAAAAACCACTGACGATTGCGAAATGCGTTGTTTTGATAACGCTTTATTGCTCATCGCACCTATTTGCACAGAAAAGACGATTGGCTGCTATTTGCGGCGTCTTGAGAGCAAAGCGCATGATGTGGTCGAGCCATCTCGCATGCAGTGCACTGGCGGCCAGACGCGAGCACCCTGTTGAACTTGCCTTGTACCGCACCGCTCGCTCGTACTGCAGGTTTGACAGCAGTCATCGCTTGTCGCAAAAGATAAAAAGTAAGACATTTAATTCACTGACCACTGTTTTGTATGAAAAACAGTAGTTCGTGTTTGTATCACTGGGGAGCCGGCCAGCAGGCTCCCTGCTGTTGTGCTGGCTGTTAATCTTGCCATTGTGCAAGGGTATTTTATGCTCTAGTGTGGGGAAACTAACATTTTTAACTAACATTTGTGTACACTGTTCAGGGACTGCATTTAGTTGCAGTCTGGCAAGCATATATGAGGGAAGTTTTTGAATTCTGTTTGCTGCTATGGTAAAGATTTGTATTCATTAGAAAAATATCAAATAACGCATTTTTCAGTTCACAGCTTACTTTCTGTATGTAGGCCGGTACAACAGAAGAAATCGAAGTGAACAGGGGCTGATGCACATATATACTCCTGCTGTGTCATTTTCAGCAAGCTTCATTTGCAGGGGATACCAGCTAACACAGGGTCATATATCTCCTCTGAGAACTACCATAAATTGTCCTGGTTTTAGATAAGGAATACAAGTGCCACATTCTGGAACCTGTCAGTGACAACTTTGATCAAGACATTTGGCTGAAACCGCTACTCAAACACCAAAAGAACAGCTCGAAATCAATCTAGAACTTCTGTAGAAAGTTATATTTGAAGAAATAAGACAGTTTTTAATCCTTACTAAGCAACGTAAGGTTCATTTGAAGGGTTTCACAAAATCCCAGAAAAATCTTTCTGAAAAAAAGTCAGTTTCGCCTGAAAGGCAAAACATTGATTGCGATAGCAAGTTATTAGACAGCTGTATGAATTAAGGTTAGTAGTTTTATCGGCTGGGTAAATTGCAGTAAACATTCGCTTACTAACTAAATTCACAAGCATGGTCTCATGCCTGCACAGGCAAACATGAACAGATCTTGCTCGATGACTCTGGACACTTGCTGTCAGAATGCTGGCATGAAGAAGAGTAGCAGCAATAATGAGCGGATGCTTTGGGCTGCCTCTATCTTGTAATGGGTCTCCAAAACTTGAAAATATGCGACCTCCAATGCTGGGCGGGCTAGAACATAACACACACGGAGCCACAAACCATCTCAGCACATGTAACCTTTATGCCTACTGCAGATTATCTCCAAAATATGCCACACGGCCATGCTCAGCCACGCCACGTGCAGCAACAGCCATGATTAAATTGGTGACATGCTCCCCACCCTCTCTTTCCCCTCCCTCTCTTAGCGCTCGCTCCCCCCTCGCCCAGTGTCAAGCCTCTCACGCAAGGTGGAGAGAAATAATGAATAAAGGGAAAATCAGACATCCACCCGTTCGTAGCCATTGCTACTAACGAAACCCATACGGGTTCCTCGAAAGAAACGCCTCAAGAGTTGAAGAAAAATTCTTCCTTGCGGGTTTCCGCAGAACTACTACGTCAAACACTTGCCTTTGCTTCGTGTTGTCGACAAATTCGACTTCGCCCTGCGATCTGCTAGCCGCCTGGTTTGCTGAGATGGTAGAGCGGCTGCCCCGAAAAGGCGGTGGTCCCGGGTTCGAGTCCCGGACCAGGACAAATTTTTCTTCAACTCTGAGGCATTTCTTTCGAGGAACCCAAATGGGTTTTCTTTGTAGCAATTGCTACGAATGGGTGGATGTCTGATTTTCCCATTGTTCATTAATTGGTACTGTGTCAGATGAAAAAGCTGGCCTCAATTATAAATTTTTCTATGAAAGTGAACAGACTTTTGGAGCCCTCCTCATAAGCTTACTATGGGTAAGCCTGTAATTTTTATTGTGAAAGGGTGGAAATGATAACATTGGAATTCGTGTGGTTATTTCTTTACAGAGCAGTTACAGTGTGCTACTGCAGATGATGCCCATCATAGTGTTGGTGGGAATGTCTCTCATGTCCAGCTTCCTTGTCCAGGACCCCCCTTACAGCCTCGTCAGAACAGCGTTAGTCTTGTCTTTCTTTTTTCTCTTGTTTATCTCGCTGAATTTTGCCATGCAACTGTGCTGTCCCCTGCACAAGTGTAAAAACTGGCCAACTTCACTTGATTGATGTAGTCTTACTGTGTAATCCACTTGTGACAATACCACATATGCTTTACTGCCTATAAGGATTACAGCGCATAACCAACTGTGTGCAAATCAATGCGCGCTTAATGCCAAAAAATAATGCATATATCTGCTACAGCAAAGAGCAAGCTCTAATTATTCTATTTTCAGTTTAATGAGGTTTGAATTAGCAATCTTGTAGCTTTTTGGAAGACTGTTATGATTTGATTTGGTGAGCAGGCTTAAAGGTGTCTGTCACAGATGCCACTGAGAACAGTGGCAAATGGAGGCTGACACAGCACACAAACATATATTCGCAGAAAAAATTAACATACTACGAGAAAACAGCACTCCGGCAGGCAAATCTCTCTATAAAGCATTTATTATAGCAAAGTGCGCTCATGGTGATCCATTGTTCCACGAAGCTGCAAGGGCTGTGTTGCTTGGATTGTTGAAGGTGAGACGGCAAGCAGGCTCTAGTAGACTACTGCATCTGCTGAGTTACTGGAGCGGAAGACAAGTCACCTTGTAGTCCCCTCTGGGTGTGGATGCACGGTGGGATGTGACCATGTCGGTGACAACTGTTGGCCGCCTGAAAGTTTATGCCTGACCAAAACTGCTTCTCTGCTTCTCTTCTTCACTCTGTCAGCCCCTGCCGACTTGGCCTCTTCTAATTTTCTTCACTGCTGTGCACGTTCCACTTGCCATCTTGTGTTTCAGTGCGCAAGTGCTTGCACTGAGCATGCACGTGATGTGCTCCCATGAATAAATTGGTGGAATGCAGTTACCCTATTTTTGTGCGTATAACCCGCAACAGAATTGCAAAAAAATTGACACTAAATTAGGGGTGCGGGTTATTTGTGAAGTTCACTTTGAAATGTGGCTTCACGGCAGCGCGTGCAGTGCTCCCACGAACTCACACCTGAAGGCCAGGTTCTTTGCCATTCTGTTTTATTATATCTATCTCCTAGGGAGACCCGCCCTCCCCCCACCCTTGCATGTTGAAGCTCCCCTCTCTCCTCCATTGACGCCCATTCTCCTCTTTACAGATCGCCATTCTGCGTTTAGTAGTTAGTGGATAGTGCATGGACGGTGCCGGTGAACTAGAACGAGGATCACGATGAGCTGGCATTCAACGGCCATCCTAGTGCAGCAGAAGCTGATTATGAAGCTTTCACACGACGGGGCAAATTGAGACTTGCATGTTTTGTATCACGTGTCAAATGTATGTCACCCGTGCCCGCGGTGCTCCCTCGGTCTGCATGAAGTGCTTCGCGCTTACTCCCTTCGCTGTTGCCCATGCGAGGGCTGCTGTGTCTGCGCTGCCATCCTTTGTTGTGCGAATTACAGTGTACACTATAGTGCAAATGTTAGTTGCGAAGTGATCCAATTCATGTCGTGGGAATGATTCGTCTGCAGTCACGTCCATTGTGGGAACCCAGCTTCATCGGCATTGCTGAAGAATGGGGAGGGGTGGGAGGTGGCAGAGCCGCTGGCCAAAGATACAATGTGGACAAGTTTTGTATTTGTTAACGGAGCCATTTTGCAAGGATTTTAGCATTGTTGTACGCACTTGCTTCTCTGGGTTATTCGTGCAGATTTTTCTTTTTTCTTTTCGTGCTGTTGTAATTGGATTTGCGGTGTATATGCAGCGGCAGGTTATATGTGGAAAAATACGGTAATTTTCTGGTGTTTACTTGGCTTACGGTCTGTCCAGCACATCACAGAGGTATTAAACCGTGTAAATGGGTCCTTGACATTCTTTTGAATTCCTGTAGCACCAGGAGATATTGCCAAGAAGGCCTGCTTGTCATTATCAAAGTGGCTTCAAATTTATTGGGAACAACCATACTCGATACCTCCATGTCTCCACAAAGACTTCAAAGAATGTTCACACTCATGCTCCTATGAAGTAAATGGTTGCTTAGCAGCCATTGAGACGTAATACACTGAGCAAAATGGAGTTATTGGCATTGACTTAACAGTAGTCCAACTTGCTACATGAATATACTTGTTAAAGCATTGTATAGCGTCCAAGATGTGTTAAGGAAATCAACTGAATCTGGCTTATTTGGTTCCTTTGATGCTACATGCAGAAATATAGGAACAATATCAAGTGCAACTAAGTAGATTTTTGATGATACGAATCTCAGGACAACACAAAAATTTGCATCACCCGAAATTCGTATCACTGAAAAATGTTTAAAAAGATCAAGAAAATGGGGGCATGCAGGTAACATGGGCGACTCGCTAAAGTTTTTCTATGTTAATTTTTTGTTGATCCTGAGACCTTCCTTTATAACAAATATTTGGAAACAGGAGAATTTGAGAAAATTGAATTTTTTTAGTGTGTTTGTTGTCTTCGAAATTCGGAAGAAAATCTGGATTCAGGAGGTGCTATCGCACCACTGATCTGGTAGGCACGGCTTTCCATCGACACAGTGCAGCCATCTTGGTATCGCCATAAACATGAGAGGTTGGGGATTCAGGTAGCTGCAGTGCTGTATTTCTCCATGCAGAAATAAAGCCCAACAAAAACAAACATGAAAAGGCGAGAACTAGCATCGCAATTCATTACTGCAGTCAAGTGACACGCAGGGAGCATTCCTATTAGCTGACGCGAAATAGAATGTAGGACACACTAGAACTCTGTAGTGTCTCGTGCTACTGGCGCGCCGGGGATCCCGCTAGCAGCATGCTGGGTATCGTGCCACTGTTCTATTGCTTTTATCATCGACTGCGGCGCAAAAAGTGCTTCGCAGCATTAGAAATTTTGAACATCGTAAGTTACTGGACTAGGGTCGGGTCTTTTGAAAAATTTATGTCAGGTGGGATCATATCACTGAGATTCTGCTGTATAATTGTCAAGGTTCTATTAGTCCTTCTGAAAGTTCTATCACATTGTGTTTGTGTTTTCTTTGAAAAATGTTTGAGGTTTGGCTAAAACAGTGCTTTGAATGTTACGTTTACAGAATTGTGGTTAGTCTTTTTCTGTCCTACATTTTGGTTTTGCATATAGTGGCATACACCCTTCTGGATTGCACAAGCCATTTTTCTTTTTTCTTTTACATGTGTGCAGGAAACACCAGTACGAGCGAAAAACTATGAATTTGCAACTGTCTTACTACGTGAAAGAGAACTTCATGGCAGAGCACAAGAGCAACATCTACCGAATAGAGATGGACGTGGAAGCTGACCACATAGCGAATCTACGGAGCTCCTGTTTCCGGGAGAAGAACTACAGTCAGTTTTCTGCCTTTGTCTTTGAAGAAGCACTAAGGAAAATGCTATGTTAAGTTGGATTGGTAGATTGCACTTCTTGTACAAGAAATGCGGGACCTTTACCGATACTTCCTACTATTGAACCATGTTCTATGGAACAGTGATATATATGGAATAATAGCTTATATCAAATGCTTGTGAATTACTTGCATTCAAAGTTTTGTGCACTGAGTCACAAGGCACTTCAAATTCTCTAGTGCCAGAACACTTTCACTTTGAATGCATGCTTAGCTACCTATTCTACTGCTGTGTGTGCTGTCCTCTGCACTCTTTTCGACTAACATATTTTCTTAGGGGGGGGCCATTCTGAAGACTTTGCGCATACCTCCTATGCTATTGCTTTCATAAGCGCACATGGCTTCATGACTCATCTTGTCACATGCCTCAAATGTATCAAGGTGCAACATGCTCTCTGATACTTCCGCGTAGTTTGAGGAAGCCAGGGCACATTGACAAGCTGAGTTATATAGTCTCAGAAGTATCGTAAAAGCTCACCATGTAATGTACAGTCGATACCATTAGGAGAAGCACACTTGCAGGGCCATAGTGCAGCGTTCAATACAGTTGAACCCACTTATAACAGTATTCAAGTGGCACGAAAATCCCATTGTTATAACCGATAATTGTTATAACTGGGTTGCATGAAAAAATCAAAATAGGAGGATGGCATCACTTTGGTGGCCCCAAAAAGGGCCTTTAAAAATTGCGAGAAGGCTGCTACGGCAGCTTGTCAGCTTCAGAAATCCAGAAGAAACGATGAGGCGAGATCGCTACAAGCATCTCGCCACGTAACTCTCACTGGCTTGCACGAGAAAAGCCTATGTCCTTCAGCCTTGCATGTTTTACACAAAGCTTGCCGACATTCTTATCCAAAGCATCTAGGTGCTCCATGTCATGCTGTGGAAGGTTCCTCATGAAAACAAAGCCGCGGAGAAACCGAATCATGTGCCGGGCCTCCTGTGAGAACAACGTTGAGGCAGCCTGCCCTTCCACGTCATTGCTACCATCATCACTATCGCTATCGCTATTTGATGCACGTTCACGACGATCACCTGATCGGTAGAAGCACTTAGTTTTCAAATCTATAGCCGTGCACTTTCTTTTCACTGGCAACGTCGTGCACTGCCTATGATCAGCGGGCGCATAAGCCATCTTCCATTTCGACGGTGAGTCAAACCAACTGTTGGTCAAACGAGGCTGAGAAACTGCGTGGCCAGGAACGATTTCAACACAAGCAACAAATATGAACGCGAGCGATTAAGCTGTTAGCAGAACTGCACTGAATGAGAAGAAAGCGAGCAACATGCGAGCAATCTGCGAGCAGCACAGTTGGCACAGCCCATTCGTGTTTGGAGGGGTGGAATGGTGACGGCAGAGAGGCCCGCAGAGATGGCTGGAAAATGAGTGCGCGGCGGCCATTGGAGCAGCGGCCCATCGTGCAGCGGTTGAAATTTATCTTTCTTTTTTTCTTTTCAAGGATTTCGCATTTCATTACCTTTCGGCACTGACACCTAGCAGCTAGACGTCCTCGTTATAACAGATAATGCCGTATTGGGGCATTGTAGTAAGCGGGTTATCTCACCATGGAAAACATACAAAAGTTGACTGTGCAGCAGCTTCTCATTGTTATGACTGATATATTGTTAAAACCGGTATCGTTACAAGTGGGTTCGACTGTATCTCGAATGTGGCAGTGAACAGGTGTTCGATATATAGAAAAGAACAGACTGGTGGGCTTAGTTGGTACTGCATAACTTGCAGTAAGCACAAAAGAGCACGCAAGACGACGGAGGAGACAAAGACACAGCACCGTGTCTTTGTCTCCTGTGTCATCCTGCGTGCTTTTTTGCGTCTTACCTCGAGTTCAATGTGCGCTTAGTGCAGTGCTATACTATTGCATGGTATTTCTGAAGGGGTGTTATAACTGTTCGATATGCCCTGGTTTGATATGTCCAGGGTTGATTGCACAATATAGCGAGGCTTTGTACTTGTGAACCTGCTTATTTCTGTGCATCAATGTGCCCTGGCTGCCTCAAGCTGCATAGAGTTGTCAGAGAGCATGGTGCAGCTTGATACACCCAAGGCAAGTGTGCTTCTCTTAATGGGATGCCATCACCTCTCGCATCATCGGAAATATTCATGCCAATGAAGCAGCATGGTTTTGGCAGATGCTGTCAAACAAGGCATTGAATCTGAAGGGCAGTACATGCCATGGAGGAAAAATAAGCAAGGTTCGTGTATGAAGATATAAATGGCTTGTGCAGCAAGGGTCTTATTTGTGCTCCATGATGGCGAATTTGCTTTGGTAAGCTTTGCTGCGACACAGTTGTGTAAGGCAGTAAACCATACTGATAGAAATAACTAATCACTCTGCAGTGAAGCAAACTACATGCAGCTGTTCATTATTGTAAAGGGAATCACCATGCTGCTTTAAGAAGCTAAAAAACCTCCTGGTTAGGTACGGCGCCACAAGAAAGCCTGGATGGCACTCAGTTTTTTCACCAAGTGGCTCCAGGCATGGGATGCCAAACTGGAGATGTTGGTGCTGCCAGTTTGTCTTTGTGAGCGGCCAAAACGAATCTGACCTCAACCCCCACTATGACAGGTTTTTGCATTATAGTTTCTATTTCATTTAACAAATCCGCACACCACATTTGAACTTCGCGGAAAGACCATCGCGGCACCAGCACACTAGAATCGCGGGCCCGTAGTCCATGTTGAACATGCTTCATTTGTGCTCACAGGGTTGCACATGAGTGGGAATGGATGCTGATGTTCTGTAGGCTGGAATCCGTTTTCAAATCTGAAAGTGTCTGTTTGGTCAACTCGTTGCAAACATATGGCGATTGGTCATTTAAATGGCACATTGTAATCAACACGTAGCCAGTTGCATTCACGTGTGTTTCTCAGTACAAGTGTGCTGAAGGTGGCACGGTGAATATTCATACGGGCTGTTCTGCTTCTGTGCTGTGTCCATTTCTACCGTATCCTGAGTAAAAACACGCAACGAGCACTTCAGCGTGAATGAGGTGTCCCACAGTTTCGTGGCCAGCCGACATGGGCTTTTAAGGTTACTGTTTTTATCAGTGACCATTCCACAGCGTGAGCGACTTGTAACGTTTCGTATGGGGAGGAGGGGGTAGGTGAAGTTCTGTGTTTTTGCTGCAGCCTTGGAGAAAGAAATAGATAAACTCTTGCTTTTCACCATCTCAGGAGATTGTCCGAGATATGCGAAGTTTTCAGATAAACTTCAGATAGGCATATTTTATATCTTCAAATTATCTATATATCGAGCAATTTTGCAACCTTCGCAGTACAATGCAAAGGTTGTGGGATCACTCCCCGCTTGCAGCAAGTTGTTTTTTCATCCACTTTCATTTCCATTAATTTATAATTTCTTTATTTCATTTATTAAGCGCAAGTAATTTCCCCTATGTTGTCCTTGGTGTCACTGTTCGTTGGCTTCTTATGATTCTGGAACAGTACACTAAATCATTCTGGAAGAGCCCACACCACACACAGAGGATGTCTCCTAAAAACGCTCAATCTTCCCTAGTTTTTGGGAAACAGTCATCATTGGCCAATAGGCCAAATTGTTTGCAGTATCCAGCCCACGATGTCATACCATCCTGCCGTACTCCTTTTTTGACATTGCACCTCCGCTATCGCATATGATGCAATAATGAGGTAATCGGGGCACAGCAGTCGACACCATTCTCATGGTCAGATGTTGGCTCCATTGCAACAATCAGCTGAGCCAGGCCCCGATGGTTGTTACCCCTTTCACAGACTGCAGCTGTTGCAGACACCTTGAACGGACATTGACGTCATTTCTTGACCTGTCAGCAGTCCCATGACCCTTGCGTTTTGTCTTTGTATAATATGTCAAATGTAACAGTCTTCCGTCACAGTACAAGCACCGATACTGGCAGGCCTTCAGAACTATTTCGTAAGTGCTTTGTCGTGGCTTCGACGGGGCGGCCGGACGGAGGACCTACGGTATCAGGCCTAAATGGCAAGGGCGCGCAGCGCCGCAGGAAAGGAGCCGGACTACTCAAGTCGGGAAGGGGGACCAGGCAAAGAATGATTTTATTTCCGCGAGGGGAAACGCAGCAGGCAACTTGCAGCGTTTGGCGTTGAGTGGCGCCCTGACGTAAACAACCCAAAACTAAAACCAGAAGCCAACACAGGATACCACATCACCTCTCCCTTGTGAGGAAAATGCGCTACTCGCTCTCCTCGCAACAAAAGCAAGTCATGAGTTACAGAAGAATACATGTTAGCACTGTAACATGCGTGTTTGGTGGTGACATCTTTGACTTCCCCATTTTAAGAAAAACACACAACCTGAAAACTGAAAATGAACACAATTGCACTACAGTTCTGAAGAGTTTCAGTACCCGTCTTGGGAAGACGATGAGATGCAGACTTGCACACACAGATCACACATGAAAAAGAGTTCACAGAGCACAAAAGTAGGCAGTGCAAACAACTGTGTGCCCCCTGGGACAGCACTGATGGGTGGCTCATTCGCCCTGAGCCTGACTCGAGACAGCTCTGTGGCTGTCGTGGATTGGAGATTGTGCGTAAAAAGCACTTTACACTCCCAAGAAGTTGGGATAGTGCTCCCGTAAGGATGCTAACGACCTAAGTAATGTTCAAAAACTTTTTGACATGAAAGACAAATTCGTATGGCAGCTATTACCGTAGTGAAAATGTGCATACTACATGCTTATGCTGCAGGAAATGTAATGTACAAGAAATGTATGGTATGCCTTCTATGGGGATGCCAAGAAATCAAGAAAAGTGTTCCTACCACTAGGACCCACCGATAAATCTGCAGTATAGCAGTAAGTACAGCATGCACATTGCACCCTTTATGCTGCCATAAATCCCCACATTTGAAGGATACTACTTGCGTACTGTTTACCTAACAAACATGTAAGGAAAACTTTTGGCGTAAAGAGCTGAATTTGCATGGGAGGGTTGAAACCTCTGTAGACAATAAACCAAGGCAGAAAAATACTTGGAAACATAATCCTTAAACCGTACTGGAGGTTGTCTATGACGTGTAGATCTGCGGAGGACTGGTTCAGGTTGTAGAGGAGGAACAGCGGAAGTGTTACTCATACAGGGACTGGAAGGTGCGTCAGTGTCCTGAGTGTTTTCAGGAGCAGTGTCTTGGAGTGGAGTGTCGTATGGACGTTCAGGAGGCTTTTCTGCACGGGGTCAACCCGATGGCGGTAGTGAAACAGGCAGTTACAAAGACGTGGCTGCCTCAGGAAAACGGGTACCATTAGGAACTAGTACCCGAACTGGAAGGTGGAAAACTATCGTCAAAGGATGTGTCATCATTGAAATGACTCCTTTCATTTGTTGTTTCACCCTGACATACCGAGTACTTCACCAGTTTAGACGCATTCCAACACTTGCCATTTTCAAGCTGGAAAGTACCGCGACCTACTTTGCAATAAATCTTGAATGGACCGGAGTATTTAGGACCAAATTTCCATGAAGTACGTACCCTAACCAGATCGCCTGGCTGAAACTGAGGACATTGGTTGCGTGATGACGATCCACATACTTTTTAGTATTTTCCTGTTTTGCACGTACTCTATTCTGCACTTCCTGGCACAACTTTGGAGAAGCAAATTCAGGATGAATTGGAGGCATGTTTGCGACGTCCAGATGAATTCGTGGTTGTCGACTATGGAGCAGCATAGCTGGAGAAACATCGGTAGTCATGTGGAGTAAACCTGTAAATTGCTAAGTATTCTAAGACCGCAAGCCTGAGGTCTCGCTGTTCCAAAATAGCAATCTGTATGAATTCTTTAAGGACACTGTTAAATCTTTCTACCTGGCCATTGGCCCGGGGATAGTAAAGAGAAGACAAGAAAGGCTTAATGCCTCTTTCCTTCAGGAAGTTTTAGAACTATGCAGAAACAAACTGTGGTCCATTGTCGGACACTATAGCATCAGGAAATCCTTCTCCACTGAATATGGACATGAGACTGCGCATGATGGCTTCGGATGTGACGGAAGCAACTTCAGGCCACTTGGAATGATAGTCAGCCATGACCAATGCAAAGCTTGCATACTGTAGAGCACGATCAAGAGGGCCTATTATGTCTATGGCTAACTTCTCCCATGGTCTTAATGGCCATTCGACAGGTTGTAATGGTGCAAAAGATGGTTTGGCAGATTTATCTGCTTGTTGGCACACAAAGCAGTTTCCCACAAGTTCCTCAACTTGCCTATCCATGTGAGGCCACCAGTAGATGCCTCTCAATCTGAGCTTGGTTTTCGTGATGCCTAAGTGACCTTCATGAGCAATAGACAGGAGTGTCTGATGCAAAGAAGCAGGAGGAACGATACGTTCACCTCGGAGAAGCAGATTATCTATGTAGGACAATTCGGACTGTACAGCAGCATATGCCTGTAACTCTGGCTGAAGGTCCACCGCAGTTCTCCATCCTTTTACTAATTTGTCTTTTAATGCTTGGCATACTAGATCTGCTGGTGTGGCTGCTTGGAATTCCTCCTTTGTAATACAAGATAAAACTAAAGACACTATTTCCTCATCTAGTGCTGGTTCACATTTGGGAGGGACAGGTAGCGTGACAATGCATCTGCAATTACATTTTGGTCACCTTTACAGTACTCAATGGTGAAATTGTAATATAGCAATCTTGCATTCCACCTTGCACTTCTTAATGGTCGCTGTCGAGGACCCTTTGAAGATAGCAATGCGACTAGGGCTTGGTGATCAGTTCGTAGAGTGAACTGTTCACCCCACAAGTAAACATGCCAGTGTTCACATGCAAACAGACATGCCAATGCTTCCCGTTCGCCTACGGAGTACCGTCGTTCTGCGGAAGATAACGTACGAGAAGCAAAAGCTACTGTAAAGAGCTCATTTCCTCATTTTTGCTGTAGGACGGCTCCAATGCCAACGTCAGAAGCATGAACCGTCGCAACAATAGGAAGATGCGGATGAAACATGCGTACCGCTGGGCATGATGCAAGTACGTCTTTAATCGCCTGAAAGCTGTATTGATTATCCCGAACCCAGACAAAGGCTTGTCCTTGCCTTAGGAGTTCCCTTAGCGGTTCTACTACGTCGGCATACTGCGGGATGAATTTAGCATAATATCTCGTGAAGCCCAGAAATGAATGTAGAGCCTTTTTGTCCTTAGGCTGTGGTGGCTCCATGATTGTCTGAATTTTGCTATCTATCAGTGAAATGCCGTTTGCAGAAATTTTATGTCCTAAGAAAGTTAATTCTGGGACACTGAATATGCACTTGTAGTTAAGCTGCATGCCCGCATTACTTATTCTAGACAGCACGGTTTGCAAATTTCTGTCATGGTCACGTTGAGTGTGACCCCATACAAGAACATCATCAAGGTAGCACAAGGTGCCTGGACAGTCTTTTAAAACAGATGACATGATCTGCTGGAAAGCGGATGGTGCAGATGCCAAACCGAAACACACACGCTTGAAGCGAAAAAGACCGTCATGAGTGATAAAAGTAGTAAGCTCACGGCTTTTCTCGGACAATAAGACCTTATGATAAGCTTGACTGCAAGTCCAACTTACTAAAGACAGTAGCACCAGCGAGTCGATGCAACAGTTCGTCAGCCCTCGGTAGCGCAAAGGCATTCCGAACGACGGACGATGAGCGGAGAAATCCACTCGGACGCAGTGACTCGTTCGATGGCATCAGCTGATTCCAGACGTTGCAGCTCCGCGGAGACTTGCTCCCGGAGAACTAGAGGTAGAGGACGCAGTTTCGCTGAGACTGGTTGCACTGAAGCTCGGAGACGAAGGTCGTGGACGAAGCCCTGTACAAGTCCGAATTGTCCTGAGAACAGATGGGCGAACTCTCCTGGAGCGTTGTGAGGAAGAGGCGGAAGCTGGATGCTTGGGTCAGCTGGAAGTCCTGATACTTGTTGACATGTGAGCGAAGACCCTTGAATGTCAATGCCCAAAGCTTGAATGGCGTCTAAGCCCAGAAGAGAAATGCCTTGGTTCGTGACGTGAAATGTCACTACTGCAGCCTTGTTGTAGTACTTGACGAGCACGGAGAAATGTCCTGAATGAAGAATTTCTTGCTGCGAATAATTCTTGAGTCGAAGACTCGAAGGAGATAATGGAAAAACCTTGAAATATTCTTCGTATAAGGAGCTGTTCATCAGCGACACCATAGCTCCTGTGTCCACGAGCAACTTGAGTGTAGTATTCGCAATGAGGACTTCGGCGTGAATTGTTGCCGGACGGAAATTCGGTGCTTGAATTGTAAGCACAAACGGGATTGTAGTGGCTGAGTCTGTATCAGCGGTAACGGAAACGAGCTGCGTTTGAGCAGGAGACTGTCGCTGCGTTCGGTTCCTCGAACGGCAAACCGAAGCGTAATGTTCCACTTTTCTGCATGCCCGGCAGGTAACGTGCTTTGCCGGACAGGTTGGATCGGATGCGATGTGGTGAGGTGAACCACATCAGTAGCAATGGACTGCGATGTCTCAACTGGCTTCGCTGAGTTCGGGCCGGGTGTCACATTGCCCAGCCTCCCGAGGATGCGACTGTCTGCCAATGCCGTTGAGCGCCACGTTGAAGGCGCCAGGTCACGGAAGGGTGGCAAGAACCGCCATCTTGAGTGCCCGGGTGAGGAAGTCGGAAGCCGATGATGGTGATGGCTGGTGATACCATCTTGGCGTTGTGTCGAGACGCGCTGAACAGACGAGCTGTTGAAGACTTGAAGTTCCTTGTCAACTTGCTGTACGCTTCGTCCGATTTGCTCGGCTTTATTGAGCGTTAGGGACGATCCTTCGTAGAGTAGCCTTTCTCGTATTCTTACTGATGCGACGCCTTGCAGAATTTGGTCGCGAAGGGACTCGTCGTGCCAAGCGCCGAACGCACAAGCAGGCGCCAGCCTTTTTAGCGCAGTGACAAAGTCCTGAAAGGTTTCCCCGGGTAGTTGCTTCATGTCCCGGAAGATAATGTGATGCACCAGGGGATTGGGGCTTTCTTCATAATGCTGGTCGAAAATGCGAAGAATGTCTTCAAAAGTAGTAGCCGTCTGGTCCGTTTGAAACGCGAGGTCGTAATAGAGACGCTTCTCCTCGAAGCCCAAGTTATTGAGTTAAATGGCTTTCTTCCTGTCGTCTTGTAGCATCAAGTGTATGTTGTTTAAAGTGTTGTTCAGTAATTTTTAATCGGTGTCATTGAATTAGTAAATAAAAGCAGTTAGCTAACTTTTTAATTGTTCTAACTCTCAAGATTTCAATTAAGGGGTTGTAGAGAATCATAAGAGACGTGAAAATGAAGCGTTTCCAGCAAGGTACGCATTGTGTGCTTGCTTTTTCCATGTAATCAGGACCTTTGTTGCGCAAAATGTGTTCGCTATATCAGAAATTTGTTATCAATTGACTTTCCCTCGAAAACTACCATCAAAGAACAGAACAAGGCATAGAAGAGCTGCTTCACTCCCCAAAATAATGAGCTCTGTGCTTATACTGGCAGAAATTGGTGATTGAGGCCTGTTTCAATAGTGTCAACCTGATAATGGCACTCTCAAGTTTCACAAGCTGTGGACGTAGTTGTAAGTCAAGCCGCTTCCATATCCAAGATGTTTGAGCAAGGCTATGGAACACAAGACAGTCACCCCATATTCAGAAATGCATTTAAACTTGAAGCCCATGCTTGACTTGATCTAACTGATGCCTGGCGTGAACGTGCCCAAGACACTTGTTACGTTTCCTTCGACGTGTTCACGACAGGTGTCATTTAGATCAAGCGAAGAGTTTACAATATCTAGATCTCATTATACCTTTGAAACCCCAGAGAGGGGGTCACATGAATAAAGTTCTTCAGAGATATCCGTTGAGACGTCTACATCATCAGCAGTAACAGTCATGCTAAGTCTGCCCGCAGTTGGCAAGAGTTTGGTGCCTTGTGTCCACAAGGCTGATGACATCCCACACTTTGCCTTTGTAGATATCAACTGAGCAGAATGAAATACAAGCTTTCCAAAAGCAGTTTTATATTTGCGCAGGCTCAACCTCCTTCCACGATACCTTCGGCATTTTTGTTCTATCACGAAATGAGATCCTGGGGATATGCCCTTGATTGGCAGCTTCACAAATTCATTGAGATTGTAGGCTTCAAGAATCTGTATTTGTTGCATGTTGCCATTCTTAGCACCCGCCTAATTGATCTTGCGGCTATCTCCAACATTGCTGTCTGTGCAAGAATAAAAAAAAAACAAGCACTTCACTGCTGGCCTTAAACTGAGTTCATGACGTCTGCAAGGAAAAATAATTGTTTCACGCTTTATCGGAGCATTGACGGTCTGTGAGCACTAAATACAGGGAAAAAATACACAGCCATAATTGCTTGTTTGAATTTTCAGGAATTTTTAAAAATCGTCTATGACAGAAAGCAAAATTCTTGTCCTTTAGCTGAAATATTCGAAGAGGCAGACATTACTAGCATGAGAAATCTAAATGCATATTCAACTAATTAACCAAAATGTACTAGTTAACTTCATTAATTACTTAACAGCACATATTGCAATTTAGAAATTGTGGCTGGTGAGATTGCAGAATGTATTAACTTGAAATGAATCTCCAGGATGACATCAGTTTCAAAATATCATTTTCCAATGTGTCGGATGAAATACATGGGCATTCTAGTTACTTTTGTGCTTCAGTGAATAAAGTGTTTCGTTTAAAAAGTGAGTGGAACAACAGTGCATTTTTTCAGGGAGTTTGATGGCGCATATCTCCAAACTTAAGTAATTCTGGATATGCCTTGCAAACTCACCAGCAGCAATTTGTAAATTGCAATTTGTAGCACAAAGCAATTATTTAAGAAGTTTATTAGTGTTTCTTTTTAATTAGTTGAATATATGTTTGAATTTCTTTTGCAAGTAATTTCCACTTCTGAATAATTCAGCTTAAGAACTAGAATTGTGATATCTGCAAAAGGGGAATTTCTAAAAATTCCTGAAAACTTTAAAATGATGACCCCTTATATGCAAAGTGTATTTGTCCATAAATTAGTTTCCAGAATCTGTAAGGGGTCTGCTTAATATGTATGCCCTATTGCTACTTAGTAAAGGCTACCTGGCCACTGCAAAGTGCAGTTGATTGGCTTCTACTTTATTTCAATAGAGTGCATCAACGCCTATTCAATAGATGCAACCTTGATCATTGGTGAGAGTCAGACAGAGCCACACTTCATTAGAAAATCTTTGTTCCTGGTACATTAATGCTTTGAGCATTTTGGAGCATTAATCTGCCATTCTAGCTTCACTTTTTTGTAGAGGCTTTCGACTGTATATTATGCTGTGGAATGCCTTAGGTTCATAGGTTCTAGCATGAAGACGGCAGTGTTGGAATGGAAAGCTTTTTGAAGTCTTGTTCCTGGCCCTTGCTTGCAGAAGAGAGCCTGCTTTGGCGAGCCAAGAGCCTACGAGATACCAGCTTGGAGGAGCGGGCTCTGGAATACCAGATGCCATCATGTGACCGGCTGGCCCAATTGTCACGCATGCGTGTCTGACCCTGCTGCAGTGGGTGCACTCCTAAGCCAGGTCCTCCCTGTGTTGGCCTCCGGGAATACACAGAAGCAGTCGCCACGATTCTGTTATGTCACCTTACATCTCCAGCTGTTCCTTTTCCTCCTACACGCTTGTTTGTGTACATACAGAGATTGTCTTGTCTTTTGTTTCTGTTTCATTGCCTTTTTATCCCTGCTGGATGTGCGGCAAGGGTTCATGGAGTTTGAGGGGACTGCTGGCTGTACATTACTATACATAAATAGTGAAATTGATTATGGTGAGAGTATTGCAAGAGAACTTTTGTGAATATGTTAAGTTTGGGATTGCCTGCCTCTTTTCTGTGATTCTCTTGCCGTCAGCTGGCACACAGTGCAAAGGGCAATCTGTCTCTGTAGCTGGAGCCTTGTGTAAGTCTTCTGTCCAGGTGCATACTTTGTTCGCTGCACCGAGAGCGCTGTGCAGGCTTGTGTACATTGACAACTACGTCAAGGTTTTTATCTTGTAACCTATGTGGTGACGGTTTTCAAATGTAGCACAGTTGATCAGGTCGATTGTTGCTAATTTTATATGGTGCACGATCGGAGTGTGCATTGAGTGATCTGTGCTTACTTGTCAATAAGGCATTTGACTTTGGTCTCAAGGGCACACTATCAGTTAGTATGAGGAGAACATGAGATTGCTTGAGCAGGACATTCAGTAAATCTCGTGCTTCATCATTGACTGTGCAGCTGCCATAGCTTACAGGCATGAAAGTAGTGTGTTGCTGCAGCCTTGCAGTTCTGGATGCGTATCATTTTGACCATTTTTTTCTTCCTCCCTTCTTTTTCTGTGGAGAACTTTCTTGCCTATTTGAGCATTTAAGTATACTTTTCTTCCTTTTTAAAAAAAATTGAAGGGGAGAGCTGGTAAAAAGCAGTTGTTCTAGTGTTTTCAATGTGTTGGTTTTAGATGTGATGTAGTAGCAGTTGCTCTCACCACTTTCAGACATGCTGGGTGCCACTGTAGATCTGCACCACTTGCAGTGTATTTTTAGTGTGTGCAACATAGCCAAGTGCAGTGCTGGGGTGTCGCATGGAAGGGCTCAACGACACAAGGCGTGACTGCTTCAACCACACCCTGTGCTGGCTTGACCGTGTGTGGAAAACAGTGGTGTGTGTGCGTGGTTGTGGGGAGGGCACCGGTGAGGATCAGGAGGGTACAACTTTGCATCTCATGATAACGAAGAGCAGATACGGCATTGTCAGTGAGCGGAATTGCGTGCCTGCAATGTCCCACAACATTGACGTGGTATTATCTGGAGACTGCCGTCTCGTCCTTTTTATGTGCAGTTGGAATGTTCAATCTGCTTGTGGATGCAATTGCATGCAGCCTTTTGTACTGCATTGTCGGAAGACATAGCTTCTTATCCTGCTAAGAAGGTGCACTGTTTATAAAGTGTGCTGTTGTTGAGCTTGTGAAGAATGCATTGCGTGTAAATAGAGGAAATTTTGGAGTCAATCGCGAAATAAGTTTAAGGCTGCAAAGACTGCAAAAGAGCCATTTGCCTTTGGTTAGTTGCTCATTGTCCTGACTTTTCCCTTTCCCATTTTTGCTCCTTTTATTGATCAGGGAGTGGGGGCAAGTGGTCAGCACCGCACACTTTGCCATGCGTTGAGTAGATACTGACTCTAGTATTTTTCTTTTTCGGCAGTTGATGTGCAGCATAAGCCCTGCTTTTTGTGGAAAAAAGAAGATAGGTTGAGAGGAGTTAAGCATGCGAGCACATTTTTGATCAATAAACATACGAAGAAGGTTTACTTTTGGTTTGTTTGTCTTCTTGATGAACTAGATGCAGGCCAATGTGTCATCAGTGTGTCCCATTAAAGCGGCTGCATACTGCTACAAATATGCACTTCCGAACTTCTGAGTGCTGCATCCAAAAAAGGACTTCTAAAATAAAAAGGAGCCGCATGCAACGTCAGGTAGCATGGTGAATCTTGTGCAGGTTGTAGGGATACAGGGATGGCAACAGCGATACCCCGTGCACCACGGCTGCCGCACGCCTGCTAGACAACCGCGGTCTGGATGAAGGATACAATGACCGACCATAGCCTGCACTAAGGGAGAGAATTTACTACATTCGCAACATAAACAGTACTTTGAGCAGGCCAGCTATTTGTAAACATCATGAAGGTATTCCCCACTTAACGGCTGGAGTACGGGTGGCGGCAGTGTCTGCAGCAATAATACGCAAACGATATCCTACATGTGGGAAAATGGAGCAAGTGGACGGCGGAAACTTCCTCCCTCACTGTTTGCTGGGCATCAATGAGACCTGGGCGAAGTCTATGGGGTTTCTTGTGAAGCAAGAGCCACATCGTGTGATTTTATGTGTGATACGTCGTACGGCATGTCGTATCCGACTTGCTGCATGTGACGATTAGAGAAATGTCCTCGTTTAGAGCAAGAGAGCCAGCAAAACAAAAAAAAAGTGCTGCATTGTCTAGTTGTGCAGAACTTCATTCTTTTTGCAGTTTCTTTTTCTGTTTTCAGGCTTGGGAAAAAACCCTTATGCAGCATGTATGGTCAGCAGAAAGATAGATTGGAAATTTTTTATGATTGCCTACGATTTTCTTGACAATTCAACAAATTCTGTTATTAGGAAAAATACAAAAATAGTCTTACTTGATTCCAGCGATGGCAAACATTACCTTGGTTCCGGCCAGCTACGCGGCAATCGCACATTTTTCAATTTTGGCACTGGTTATGTGGGACAGCCTGCGTATAGACTTAGTCTTCAAAAATTTTTAAAACGTCGCAGTTTCGCCCAAAAGTCGAAGCATCGATTGCGATATGAAATTAGTGGACAGATACGCGAAATAAGGGTAGTAGTTTTATCGGCCGTATAAAGTTGTAAACATATGTATACTTACCAAACGAGCGTAGTGTCACGCGCGCACTAGCTAACGTGAACGCATCTCGCTGGGTGACCGTGGGCTTAAACTCGCTGTCGAAACGCTGGAGGAAGCGAGGTAGCAGCAGCGAGCGAATTGACCTTCGTACTGCGTCTGGCATGAACGCAAACTAAGCCGTGAAAACAGCGCACGGGCACGCTCTGTCCCTGTCGCAGATTGCTTTCGAGATACAGGGGCGGGCGCGGGCGGGCGGGCGCGCGCGGAGTAGAACGCCAGATAAGCTGCGATCGCCGACTCACCCTCGCACGCTTTCACTCGCACTTAAATGCATATGGCGCGCGGCGACGGTTTTATCGCATGCGGACTTTAAGCGGGAAACACACGGTCCACTTCGGCATCCAACGCACCGGAACGGCAGCCGGAATCGAGGTGTTTTGCCGTGGCGAAGCGCCGGATCGAACGCACGGCGTGCGACAAACCGGGCAGATTTTCATCCTCCGACGCATCCGACAACCGCACCGTCGTTTGGCCGCAGCCAAAGACTGGCATGTGACGTTCTCTGGCGTTCCCTCAACAGAGGCGGCGCTGGCGGGCCGATTTCTCGCAGCCTTTTCTTTTTCTTGTCGGCTACAGTTAGTTTCCGACACGGGGTAGTTACCAGTTCAGCAAAATTGTCTCGAACGTGTGCCTGTTCTGCAGTGGCGTAGTTAGGTCGTCTGGCACCCGGGGCTCTTAGCTCTTCTGTCACCCCCCCCCCCCCGGGTGTAGTCGAGGAAGGCGGGGATATCGACAATTTTCGGGTGTCTTCAGACGTATATGACACCCCCCCCCCCTCTACTGGCCCCATGCACCCGGGGCCCACGGCCCCCCGGCCCCCCCTGTTGCTACGCCAGTGCTGTTCTGTAAAGCGGCGGCGAGTACACTAGCACTATGCTACTGGCGAGATCGGGAGCCGCGATGCGGGCGCAGGCACACAGCGCACGCCGACCGTCTGAGCGAGGCTGCTCGCTTGGCTTACATGTTTGCCTTTCGCAACGATTACGTACAGTGTTCATAGTTTTGGCAAAAATAAGCGCTCTTCGGCGAGCTCGGGCTGGATGGCAAGCGCCGTTAGCCGCGGCGTCCGCCGAGCTAGGCCTACCGTCCCCATGACCAGCCGGTCGTGACCGGCCTGACCGTCAGCGGAACAGTCAGTGGACAACGTGCCGTTGTTTTTTCACTCGCATATTTATAGATTTATTGACAGTGTTCGCGTAGAGTGAAGCAGTGTTGTGCAAATTTCTTTATATTGCGTTTCTCGACGTGGATATGAAGTCTTCTGAGCGTATACAAGTTTGGGCGCTGGATCTGGGCGGAGTTTACGCTCCGCTCGCGCGTTCGGATGCACGTACCGTATGCCGCATGCCGGAGCATGCAGCGCCGCTCGTTGGATCGGACGTCAAATCGTACCGTGTGTCTCCTGTTTTATACAGAACCTCACGGTGACGCCGACGGCACAAATGCCCCTGGAGTGTCCATATAATTGCTATCTCAATAAAACAGTAATTGCATAAAAACGCGGTGCTAGCTACGCAAGATCTGCGTGCACAGGTGATGTATGCGCTTTGTTTGACACAATTTCCGAGGCAAATTAGTCGCCAAAGACACAATTAACAAAAACATTGATTTACTTGCCGTCGCGAACGTGGTATATGTTTATCTTATTTGAAGGCTAGTTCACTTTGATTCTCCTGGAGCGCTTCTGTTCCGAGATATACAATTTGACACTCAATGAGCTCATTTCGGCCACTCAGGGGCATGGATCTCGACACAAAGTCAAGGCCACCTCATAGAGAAAGACGCCCACATTGTGACGTAGCTTGCTGCGTCACAATGTGGGCATGTCCTTGCAGCTTGCTAACAGTGTGGCACACCGTTTGCAAGCTGAACGAAGCTGACAACAGCTGCGCTCTCGCTATGGGCTGGCGAAAACAAGCAACGACTGACTTTTCCCTTTACCCCACGGCTTAGCGTGTTGAGATCGCGCGTAAAATATACGGAGAGCCGACTGACCTGATATCAGTGTTCTCTTCATGAAGCCACGTCGGGCTGCTTCTCCACTTGCACAGATGGTGACACTCCTAGGTATTGCGCCACAGCCGCCAGCTTCAGCAAGTTTCTTTCGCTGCTGTGTCACCACGTGTTACAGCTCGGGTGCTCCTAAATGCGTGTAAAAGGAGAAGTCGCTTTTCTCGGCAACGACTTCACCAAATTTGACGAGGTTTGTTGTATTTAAAAGAAAAACTTAAAATCTAGTCACTGTTAGTTTGAAATTTTTTATTTAGATAGTCAATTTTTATTAAAGATGGGCAAAAATTTTAAAAAATTCAGAGCACGGAACTATCAAGTTTACAACTCTAACTCTGCAAGGAAATATGATACCGCAATTCTGTGAATTGCATCTGGTAGTACATCTAAAGCAGACAAAATTGATATGTCACACATGAATCTAAAAAAAAAAAAAAATTCAGTAATATGGAAATATAGCTTTTGCAGAACCCTTGTACACAACGTAACAAATTCATGTAAGATAAATTGACATATCGAATGTGTCCGCTTTCTATGATATAATGGATGCCGTTTACGGAACCGAAATATCTGTTCTTGATGCAGAGCTACTTATAAACTTCGTGCGTCCACTTTTTTCAAATTTTTGACAATTCTTTTCACGAAATTGAGGCCCTAAATCAAAATTCCGTTTCTAACAGTCACTAGAATTTTATTTTCGCTTTCAAATGCAACAAATTTCATCAAAATCGGTTCAGTGGTTATTTCGGAAAAGCGTTTTTTTTTGCGTTTTACATGTATTTGAATAGGCCTCGTCGGAGTTAGGCCCGAGCTAAAGCGTTCTCTTACCTATAGCAGAGTCCTTCCATGTTTTTTCTGGTCACGAAACTGCCGCCTCAGTTTCATATAGCGCCAGCGCCCGCCGCTAGAGGCGCAACCGTGCATGAGAGGGCATGCGAACGCCGCTACCGCTGTGGTTGTGGTTGTGTGTGGGGCAGCCTCGGTATTCTAGCTTTCTCAACTTCCTCAACGATCGCTTTAGTTTCGCGTAACTATTTTTAACATTGAATATAATTAAATTACTGCCTGAGCGTGTCTTCTGCGATGATATGAGCGCACGGGACGAAAAAAAAAAGCCGCTCATAACATGGAGCTTGCGGCGGTCTCAGACCAAAAAGAAGAAAGATCTGGAATTTTAAGAGCCAGAACCGCGATACGATTATGAGGCACGCCGTAGTGGGGGACTCGGGATTAGTTTTGACCACCTGGGATCCTTTAACATGCACCTAAATTTAAATAAACGGGTGTTTTGCATTTCGCCCCCGTCGAAGTGCGTCCGCTGTACACGGCCGGGCGGTCCCGGTCCGGATTTCTTCGTCATCGCCGTTCGCCACAACGCTTCGGTGGGCTCCGCTTTTTAATATTTGCCTTAAATTAAACACCGCGCATTCGCAACAAAACGCCAGTGGTCCCACTTATCACCAGAGGAGTAAGCGCCAATTCTCCGTTGCGCATAGCGCCAGATTGTTCGCCGAGCACAGCTGTTCAGTTTCTGTTAAACTGTGGCATAGAAGGACTCTGTCGGCAGTATCTTATAACGAGATCAAAAGAATGAAATTGCTATTGCAAAGGGCTGCTACCGTAGAATACTTAATGACAAAGAAAAGGGAACTGAGCTGCTCCATGCGCTTAAGATTTCTTGCAAAGCGATGTCATTTCTGAATAAGATTTAGGTAGAATTAATGCAAGACGAACTTCGCTACTAAATGTCTTCCTAGACAATCACATGTAAGAAGACAGGACAGACAGACAGACCTGTACTGTCTTCTTACATGTGATTGTCTAGAAAGCGCAACCAATGTTTCCTATTACAATGAACCAACTTGCCCAACAACGCATCCTGCTAAATGCCTTCGGTGCGGCTTTTAACAACGGCTTAAGGCGAACCTGAAGTTTTAGGACCTGCACAGTTGAAACTAGCTGTAATTAGGCAATTGCCTTAGCAAGCAGTCGTTTAGAAGCGTCAGTAAGCCCAGCACTTCACTGCTCGTGGTTTCGACGCAGAAACGACGAGACTAGGTATTTTGGTTCTTAATTCGCAACTATTTACAATATGTTAAAATGTTGCAATCACCGGTCCTGATATTCTTATCATGGTCGAAAAATGAAAAAAAAAAACTTTATAATTCGATTAAGAAAATAAATAAAACGTGTTGGTGCAAAAACAAAATACAAGCACGATCATTTATTTATCATGTAAAATAAGCGGAGCGAAATACAGATAGCACGGAGGCGTCCGGTCACAAATGGTCCACCATTCACAATGCAAGAAGTTTGTTAAAAGCATGACACTGATATAATACGCATAAAGAAATAAGATCAAACGTGAGAGGTATGCATTGGGAGGCAGGAAACAAACACCAGCAAACGAATGGCAATAAGTACAGAATGCATAGTCAATTGTTTCTATAAACAAGAAAGTGTTAAGCATAAGCATTTCATAACACACGGCTAAAGAACTCTCAAACGAACACAAGTAGCCACATCACAAATACAGCAATTTTTTTTAAATGGCTTGTTAGAGATACCACCTTTCTACTTCTTCAGCTGTTACTTAAACATGCAGACAAAACTTGCTCAGCAAATCACAATACAAATGTAGCTAACAGTGTGCTAATAACCTTCTTACTCATAGCAGCTTATAGACTTAAAAGTACGTGCAATTGAAGAATTGTAGGCCATCATTAGCCAAGACTAAAGGACAATGGAAAATAAAACAATGCATATTATTCTGTTTTAACACTTGCATTTAAAGGAATTCTAATGCTACACCTTTCATAGATGGTCGGGGTAAGGGCGCTATTGCTGTGAACTACTCTATCCTGGTATAACACAAATTGAGGTTGCAACAAAGCATAAAGCAAATGTGTTCAGCGTCGGCTTCTCACGCTCCAGGGACACGTCGTCGCCGTTGATGTTGAAATTGTACGCAGTGACGATGTCCGAGGCGTCAAAGTGTTTCGCGCACACACGTGTATACTTCGATTCGAAATTAAAACCGCCACTTTCCTGCCGCGGTATGGCCCGCTTCCATTTCTCGCGCTGCTCCTTGTTATTAGGTAAACAGAACAACGACACCTTTTCGGTCGTGCCCTTGTAGCCGGAACGGCACCCAGGCACGCAACACGTGTTCGGCATCGTTGTCCCACCCAACCACTTCAACCAAACAGCCCAACACTCGAAAAATAGCACAGCACATGCACAGAACGTACCCGAAAAGTCAGCTCGCCTCGCACTGCGCACGCATTTCGGTACGCGAACGATGCCCTCTGTGGCACAGTGGCGCCGCGTCGCGGCACCTTTGGGCAGCATATGAACCTCTCCCATAGCGTGACGGCGGAGTTTCGTGACCAGAAAAACATGGAAGGACTCTGCCTATAGTTTAACGACTCCTGCCCATCCGCATCCGTCCGTACTCCCAATCCGTCCGTACTCGCGTACTCCCAATCTCCGCTGCAGGCGCTCATTTGATGACGCTCGCTTGCTACTATCACTTTTGGTAAATGTTTACGGCGCAAGCTGGTTACATTTCAGTCCGTCCTCACTACTCACATGAATACACTCTTAGGCAAAGTTACGCCCTTTGGCTTGCACTCTTAAAAAAATTTACACCCTTTGGGGCGTATCTTGTCCCACAACAATAATCGTCACCTGTCCTGCCCGCGTTTCCTTTCTTTAATGCTGCGAGCCCGGTACTTCCTAGTCACGAACGGCATGCGCGTTATCAGTGTGACGCAGCATTCTCGACAGGAAAGTAGCCAGAGCCGAGTTTTCAAGAAAGGAAACGCCAGCAAGGCAGATGACGATTATTGTTGTGGGACAAATACACACCCCAAAGGGTGCAACCGTTTTAAGAGTGTGCCCCTTCTGCCACACAACAATAATCGTTATCTGCCTTGATGCGTTTCCTTTCTTTAACGCTGCGAGCCCGGAACTTTCGAGTAACGAACGACACGCGCGTTATCAGAAGGGGCACTCCAAAGGGTGTAAACTGTTCTATGCTGATAACGCGCGTGCCGTTCGTTACTGGAAAGTACCGGGCTCGCAGCGTTAAAGAAAGGAAACGCATCAAGGCAGATAACGATTATTGTTGTGTGGCAGAAGGGGCAAGCCAAAGGGTGTAACTTTGCCTAAGAGTGTACTATCTCCGCCCCATGACATGTTGATATTATTCGTAGCAAGCTAATTATCGCGGACATATAGGTACCTAGGCGATTTTTAGAATTTGCAGTTGCATACCGTGGCACAAAGTTAAAAAGAAATCTATTAATTTAACGCCGCAGGGAATGACAGTTAACAAAGAACAAATGGGGCTACAAAACGCTACGAAGAAATACCAAAACTTGAACAAATGTGCTTTTTCGCAGCTATATTATGCTCTTTGTGCGGAAAGGATTCGCATTGCTCGATGGTTAGAGACATAAGCTTTTGTAGTCTGCGTTATGGCGCGTTCTCAGTGGAAGGACAAGAGGACGCCGAGTTACGGACCGGTGGGCGAACATCTGTGTTGATGTACAGGGTGTCTCAGCGAACGCTTTAAATTTTTTTTTTTTTAATTGCCTGTGGCAGATAGCACACTTATAGTCCGTGAGCTGGTCAACTCGAAGAGGCGTGCATTACCTTAAAAAAAAAATACTAAAATACGTAATCGACTAATTAACAAAAAATCACTAATTAAAAAAATTGACTACTTACCTTATGGCACACATTACAATTTACAAATTACAATGGGTGAGACGGCAAGGCATATCCACTTGAAAAGAATTGAGCGGATGAGACCATTTACGACATTTGCGCCGTCAAACTTGCGGTAAAAATGCAGTGTCGTTCCACTTCCACAAGAGTGGAACGCCAGTGCATTTCTCCGCCAACTTCGGGAATTAATATTTCGAAACCGGTGTCATCCGCAGAATTTCTTCCTAGTGGATCCACCTTGCGAACGCCCCGGCTAGAATTTGTAAATCGCAATATGTTCCATAAGGTAAATAGTTAAAAACTTAATTAGTATTTTTTTTCTTATTTAGTCGACTATGCATTTAACTTTTCTTTTTTTTTACAAGTAACGTCCGCCTCTTCAAGTAGATCAGCTCATGGATTAGAATTGTGCTGTCTGCCACAGGCATTTTTTTTTTTATTATTTGACAGTGTTCGCTGAAACACCCGGTATTTTGTTGGGAAAGCACGGGGACGACGGGCGATGGAAATGGAAGACGACGAGCAAAGCGAGACAAGGTAAAAGCAGAAGCCAACGTTTCGACAAGTGGACTTGTCTTATTCAAAGCGCCATAAGGGTTCTTCTAAAGTGGAGAGGGGGTAAGGCGGGTGGGTGAGGAAAGCGACCAGGGCGTGTTAGCGGCGAGGGTGTAGAAATGAAATGAAAGGTGTGCTATTCAACGTCGGTGGAGGAATGCGAGGTAGCACCGTGTGTCAGCCGGTTGACGCATGTCACTGTAGGTTCCTTTTTTTCGTGAAAGGGGACTGGACCGGGGGGGGGGGGGTAGTTATCTGCCCCGATGGAGTTCAGTGAACCACTGTCCCTCTGCAAGAGAGAATACAAGAAGCGGCAGATGAGAGAGAATGATGCTCGCGGGGAAAAAAGTGGAATAAATATAGAAACAAAAGAATAAAAGAAAGGGGAAATAAAGAAAAAAGAAAACTACGCAACCCATTGAAAAATAACTCAATGCTATTGCCTATAGTTTGAAATTTAGCATAGCAAATAGATCTCAAAGCTCAATTTGAAACGTTTATATCTATTGGTTGCAGTGTCTTGAGCTTATGGATGTGGTATGACTATCTCTATTTTCTTTCTCGTTCAGAACGGAAATGTGACTGTAGGATGTGGAGTTTAGGTTCATCAAAGTTATGACCTGGTTCGTTGAAATGTTTGGCGACGGCTTTGGGCAGCTTTTTAGCTGTGTCCGCGCGATGTCCGTTTAACCAGACGTTCATTGATTGTCCCGTTTCACCGATATGTTGTTTCTTACAGAAGGAGCAGTCAAACATAGAAATTACATCGGAACTAGCGCAAGTAAAGCTAGTTTTCACTTTGTGTGCATAGCTATTTGCGGTGCTTCTAATTATAATGTCACTTTGAAGGTTCCTGCAGATTTTGAACCTAGGGCGAGAACATGCTTTTATTACGGGTGAATTAGGTTGGCTGACTTTTACGTGCACTACCATATCTCTAAAGTTTCTGTTGCAGCGATAGGTCACCCTTGAAACCACCGGGAACGCTTTTCTCAGACGCTCGTTACTTCATAATATTGGGTGGTATTTTCGTACGATCTTGTTTATGTTTGGGGGTGGGGGAGGGCATTAGAATTTGAGCAGCGTAACTAGTTGGGCTTGTTGGTTGAACATAGTGGAAGGGAATAGCGCAGGATCCGAGAAAAGTAAGAAGAAAGTAACATTCGATTTTTAGACGTGCGCCTTCAGTTTTTGACACAACACGTGTGCTGAATGTTTGAGCCAAGGGTGAACAAGCCTTTACCTCCAATTTGGCCTGCAAACTCTAAACTCGCCAAGAGAAGTATTGTTGTCTCTTGCCTTTCAAATGCCTTGAAGAAATCCTGTGTGCACAAGGCGGAAGAAAGCTTTCGGCCGCAGGTATCCCGCCCCAGCGCAGCTGGATATGCTTTATGTTTGCAGGTTAGTGTCGCGAAAGGTATACTTAAGAAATTTAAAAGAGCTGGTCGCGCAAGGACACAGTTCACAGAAGGACAAAGTCGTGGCAACGTAAAGAAGGCAGTTATTCCATATTTTTCATGGAATCTCGCACAACCTTCAGAAGGTTGGCCGGAGTGCAAATGTTGATGTTTTTTCCTCGTCTAGAAAACTGGTGTCACTGAGCAAGCAAACTTGCGCTGTCTTCCAAGAGAAGGCCCAGTGTAAAACTAATCATAGATAGCGCTTGACACAGTGTGCCCAGTGGGTCGTATAGAAGATACCTATCTCATGTGGTAAAGTCTACACCGGGACACTATTGAACACATTGATCGCTATTCATTGATCACTATTGATCACTTTGAACACTATTCAATGTGATCTAGGCGTGGATACTGTCGCGGCTGTGGGTGCAAACATGTCTTCGACAAATGCAAGATTATATCTAGGAGAAAATCGAGCCTTACTAGAGAAATTATCGAGACTGTCACAATTTCACGTGCGGGAAATGACTGTGTCAGTTGTCCCTCAATAGCCTTGTGTTAAAAAGAACTGACCTACCTTGATTCAAATGACAGAGTGCGATAGCAGTACGAGCACGTTGTGCACATATGTGATCTTGTTTTTTGCCAAGTGTTCGCTTTAAAACTAGCTGCGCACAGACAAAATAAACATTTTTGTTGAAAGTCAGCGCTGTGTCTGCGTGCTTTGTGTGTCTCCTTTGTCTCCGTCGGTTCCCGCGCTATAGCCTTCCACTATGGCATAAGAATATTTTGTTATAAAGGCTGGTGGTCTCTCGGATCCTGGTGTAGGCTGTTTCTTAGTTAGTTCCAACTGCCTCTCCAACCTCGAGGCGATGTCATAAGCCTTGTCGAGAGGAACTTGTGGATAGTTTCTTTCTGCTAGCGTTGCTTTAGGGTCATTTAGGTGAGGGATATAATCGTTGTCTTCGATACATATTCTTCTGATTCGTTTCACTTGCCCGACAAAAATTTCTCATTTGCAGTGTCGCGGGTGATGACTGGTGTAGTCTGAATATTGTTGGCTATCCGGAAGCTTCCGGTAAAGTGTCGTTCTCAGTTTTCCGCTTTCTATGTAGACCGTCGTGTCGAGGAAGTTGATTTGAGTGGGAGTGGTGAACACTAAATTTAATACTCGGATGAAAGCAGTTGAAATGACTAATTTGGTGGGTTAGCGCGCTTGTGCCATGTTCTGTTACGGTTGGCATGTAACACACCGGGAAAAAAGGACGCTCGAAGGACCCTGCTCAACCGGAACGAAGGATGAATTCCTAATTTGCCATGATTGTCTCCAGTGGATGACCGGTCTGGCAGGTGCCCCGCAGTGCTTACAGACCCCTTCATGTGTGTGCATGCCTAAGCGAAACGAAGGATGGATGCCTAATTTGCTATGGTTGTCTCGATGGGTTGCCGTTCTCGCTGGCGCCCCGCAGTGTTCACAGGCCCCTTTGTGTGTGTGCGTGAGAACCCTTTTCACAAACTGTGCGACTCATAGAGGGACCTTTTCCACGAACTGTCAAGCTCTACAGGAGAACTTCCGCGAACCAACGTCGCCTAGAAGAAAGGATCAAACCGCCCATCCCGGACCTACAGGCTCACCGAAAGTGAGAGCAGCTGCAAAGCTACGACGAGGACTTACAACGCCGCCTGCTGAGTGCCACCTGCGGAGGCGGGCCCGTACAGGCTCACCGAAAGTGGGAGCCGCCCATCCACAACCAGACTCAGTGCCTGAAAACGAGGTTTACACGTACAACATGGTCGGCTTCCACGCCGGACTCTCGACGCACGATGCCATGAAGCTAATCACACATCAGATTGTGGATGGTTGTTCCAGAGACGTCAAGGTTCTGCTCAGTCTGGACCTCGAGAAGGCTTTCGACAACGTGCTCCACACCTTCACCGTCAAGACCATTTCAGACCTGGGTCTCGGTACCAGATTCCACAGCTACTCCAGCTCTTTTCTAACTGAGAGGAAGGCCAAGCTTAGCTTCCGCATTGGAGACTTCCGCTCCGAAAATGTGCCCCTAGGAGGGCGGGGCACTCCTCAGGGCGCCGTCATCTCCCCCACACTGTTTAACATCTGTATGATTGGCCTTTCCGAGAGGTTGGCGCGTGTCGAGGGCGTCAAGCACACCATCTACGCCGACGACATCACCATATGGTGCTCCGGCGGCTGCAAGGGCAGAGTCGAAGGAGCCATGCAGGACGCGAACGACGTGATCGAGGAGTATCTCCGCCCCACCGGACTTCGATGCTCCCCCGCCAAGTCGGAGCTTCTGCTTTACAGAAAAGAGAAGGGAGGCAGACCTCACGTACACAATTTCTATGCACAACTGGCTCAGAGGGGAGCTAGACAAGCTCAACGCTCTCATCCGCAAAGTAGTCAAGAAGGCTCTCGGGCTACCCATCAGGACCCATACCGAGGATCTCTTGAAGCTGGGGGTACATAACACCGCCAAGGAGATTGCCGAAGCCGAAGAACGCGCGCAACTTACTCGCCTGACCACCACAGCGGCAGGTAAACGCATCCTCGAAGAGCTGGGTTACCACCATACGGGATTCCAGATGGTCAGTACCCCGATGCCTAGGTGCATTCGAGACAAGTTCGAAGTGCCCCCTGTGCCCCGAAACGTCCATCCCGTCCACAACGAGGGCAGACGCAAGACCAGAGCAGCAGCCATCCTCAAACAGATCAAGCGACACGACATTAGAGCAAGCTTCGTCGACGCCGCGGAGTACAGCGACGGGAAGACCTTTGCTGCCGTTGTGGTCAACTACAGCGGCAAGATTTCCAATAGCGCCTCGATTCGCACTTCAGACCCCGGAGTCGCCGAGCAAGCCACCCTCGCCCTGCTAGACGGTGTTAAGAACGGCCCGCTGACGTGCAAGTTTTGCCAGTCAGTTGCGACAGCGGGCGTCAACTTTTCCTGGAACGCCACCGCAAACCTCTAGCCACGGTGTCACTAAGTCGACTGTGTGTGGAGAACAATACGCGCGTCCTCGACTCCCCGTCGCTGGAGCCAAGATTAGTGCGACGAAGCAGGCTTTGTGCTTGAACCCGCCATCGCCAACCTGGTCTGCTGCGAACGAGGGAGTCCCCGAGGGAACGTAGTTCGAGGTCCCTTCCCACGCGCCGTTCAAGACGCAAGAGAATGGACAACCGGCCGTGCTGCGGGGGTCAGCTTGGGGAATAAAAGGCACCTCTCCTGATGTAAGCCCCGAGTTCTACGAAGTCCGTCTGGCCTCGGTTGGGGACCGGGAACCTCGCGCAAAGAAGTGTGTGTGTGTGAGTGTGTGTGTCCCGCCCTCAGAGAGGCGACTCGTTTACGATAACTGGTCGAACGTTTCCCTCACCTTGGGATCGAGGGAGGACCGAGTGTTTATAAACCGCTGTTGTGCAGCTGCTCAGTGTACTTTCTCTCTCAGTCATGCTAGACTGATGAACCGCAACGCCCTGATGTAGATACTGTAAATAAACCCATATTCCTCGTTCTCGATGAGAAGCAGTCCTTAAGTCCCTTCATCAACGTCCTCAGCGTGGATAAGTTGGACGACGGCATGGGCCAGCTACCTTCTAATTCATGCCGGACTCCAATCTTGACAACTGATTTCGAGCGATGGGATTGAGCCCCCAATTCTGACAACTGGCTGACAGCGGTGAGATGGACTTTGCGACGTGGTGCTGTGTCTGCGGTGAGTGCTTGGTTCTTGCTTTGACTCTCTAGGCTTCATTTTGTGGTTGTTCTGTTTAGAACAGTAGGGAAGCTAGATTGTTGAGTGTTAGCTAGGTTGTGTTTTCCTAGGTAGGTTTAGCGAGAAGGACCAAGGCAGTAAGCAGCAATCATGGAGTTAAAGAAACTGCTGAGAGACGAATTGTTGATTGTTGGTGAGGAACTGGGCCTAGATGTACGCAAGGAAATGCTAAAATCGGAATTATTGGAGCTAATTTCCGAACAGGCCAGTGAAGAAGAAATTGAAATGCGGTTGGAACTTCTGAAAAAAAAAAAAGAGAGAAACGGGACAGAAAGAGAGAAGAATGGGACAGAGAGAGAGAAGAACGGGACACAGAGAGAGAGAAAGAGAGTGAGGAACGCGATAAAGATGGCGAGTTAAGAAAAATGCAACTTGAAAGCAAACGTTTGCAGTTGTCTCAAGGAAGTGAAGGGGCTCTGGGACGATCAAGTGAGGCAGAATCGTACCGCATGGACAGTCTATTAAAGCCATTTGAGGTCGGGACCGACATAGGCTTGTTCCTAAGCAATTTTGAAAGGACTTGCGAGAAGATGAGCTTCGGTCCGAGTACATGGCCACAGCGGTTGCTGTCTATGTTGCCGTGTGAGGCTGCAGAGGTAATCGCCAGACTCAGCGCGGAAGGTGCATATGATTATGCGAAGGTCAAGGCCAGTCTTCTGAAGAAATACCGCCTTTCAGCCGAAGCTTTTCGGCAAAGGTTTAGAAGCACAGGCAAGAAAGATAGCGAGGGGTATCCGGAGATTGCATACGGCTTAAAGGCCACCTAGTCGAGTGGCTGAAAAGCGCGGAAGCGTACGACAGCAGAGACAGAATCATTGAATGCATGTGTCTAGAGCAGTTTTGCAAAAGCATCCCACCATCTGTGAAGCTGTGGGTGCAAGACAGAGGGGATGTAAACACTGTGGAAAGGGCGGCTGAATTAGCCGAAGAGTACGCAACGCGTAGAAAGTTGAATGCCGAGGACGGAAATTGGGACGGTCGAAATGGACCACGGAAACATTTCCGTTCAAAAAGGGTTCGCAGACTAGACGACCGGAGTTTGTAGACGGGGAGGAAAAGCCCTCAGAAAAGAGTGAGGAGAAATCAAACGGGGAAACAGTACCAAAAAGCAGAAAAGAAAATTAGAATCTTTCAGACCAATCCGTTGTTATAAATGCCACAAACTGGGACATATAGCTGTAAACTGCGGGAAGCCTAGCGTAGTTTTCTCCTACGTGGATGAAAAAGACGAGAATATGGAACTTTTAAGCCCATATCTTCACGACCTGCAAGTTAATGGCAAACCATGCAGGGTGCTAATAGACAGTGCCGCCACGATGGACATTGTCCATCCGTCTTACGTGACGGTAGATGGCTTCACTGGAGAAGTAGCATGGATCAAACAGGTTGTAGAAGAACACAGTGTGTGTCTGCCCATGGCCAAAGTCAAAATCAGTGGTCCATTCGGGGAGGTAGTGACCGAGGCTGCAGTTCCCAATTTTTGTCACTGCAGTACCCTTACATTTTTTCGAATCGTTCGAATCGGTTACTGCGTGAAAAAGGGCTTAAACTGGGAGAGAGCGTAGTACAGGCATTGACGCGAGGCCAAGCTCGTAAAATCGCGTCGCTTTCGGCTGAAAATGCACAAGCTGCTCCAGCGGAAGCAGAAAAGGGGATAACTTCAATACCCGAATCCGAGTTAGGCCCGAGGGACAAAAAAAAAAAACAGTTGAGGAGAGCCTGCCAACTGATTAGCTCAATGAGAGCGTAGCACTAGAGTGTCAAAGTTCAAGCCTGCAGGAAGAGCAAGCTGACGTACTCGCAAGCGAGACAGGGTCGTTATTGTAACCGGCCTCAAAGAACTTTGGTCAGCTCTTACGTGTGGACAGAGTCACTGGCAGCCGAGCAAAAGAATGATGATATTTTAGCTAAATTACACTACACAGCTAAAGAAGGCATTGTTAGGCGCAACGTGACGATACATGAGAGAGGAGGATTGTTGTATCGGCACTACAGAGATCGAAAGGGTAGGATTTTAGATCAGTTAGTCGTACCTACTAAGTACAGGGAGGACCTTTTGAGTCTCTGTCATGGAAATGGCTGGTCCGGCCACCTAGACATAAACAAATCAAAAGAAAGATTGCTTATGGAATACTACAGGCCTGGCTGTTTCAAAGACGTAGAAAACTTTGTAAGATCATGCGACGCCTGCCAGCGCTCGGGTAAACCAGGAGAGACATGGAAAGCTCCACTGAAGGTAGTGCCCTTAATAACAGAACCTTTCAGACGACTTGTGATAGACACGGTAGGGCCTCTACCAAAAACAAAATCGGGTTACAGATACTTGTTTACCATGCTGTGTTCGGCTACAAAGTTTCCAGAAGCAATCCCTCTGAAAGAGCTCAGCTCCACCGAAGTAGTAGACGCGCTTTTGACAGTGTTTGCACGAGTTGGGTTTCCAGCCGAAATTCAGGAGGATCAAGGGTCAGTATTCACCAGCGCACTGACTTCCACATTCTTGCAAAAGTGCGGGGTAAAGTTAATATACAGTTCCCTCTATCACCCTCAGTCAAACAGTGTAGAGAGGTGGCATTCAATGCTTAAGCGAGTTTTGCGTGCACTCTGTTACGAGCACAAGGAGGACTAAGAGAACTGTCTGCCGGCAACTTTGTTTGCTTTGCGAACGGTTCCACATGAGGCTACAGGGTTCTCGCCAGCAGAACTAGTGTATGGGTGGACACTCCGTTCTCCACTGAGAATGTTGAGAGAGATGTGGGAGGAAAGAGGGGAGAGTCCAACAGTGGTTGAATATGTGCTAAATCTGCTGGAAAGGCTAAGCGTAACCCAAGAACTAGTCGAAAAGAATATGGGAGTAGCTCAAAAGAACGCCAAATTCTATTACGACAAGAATGCGAGGCTTCGTACGTTTAACGCCGGAGACCAGGTAATGATCCTCAAACCTTCAAGAAAGAACAAGCTTGAAGTTCACCGGGACGGGCCCGTTAAAGTGTTGCACAAACTTTCAGATACTAACTATGCTCTGAAAATGCCCGATCGCAGGAAGGAAGTGAGGATATATCACTGTAATTTGATGAAGCCGTATGTAGAGCGGAGCGGAGTCGTTAACTATACGATCCAAGAGCACGATGGCACTAGTACCAAGTTTAAGGAGTATAGGGCGCCCTCCAACTCTGAAATCGGCCTAGAAGAAGTAGTAAAACATTTGGTAAGCTCGCACGCTCTAAGACCCGAGCAGCTAGATGACCTAAAAGAGGTGTTAGGGGAATATCTCGACAGATTCAGCGATCGGCCGGGTAGAACCGAACTAATAACGCATGAAATAGAGCTGACATCGACCGAACCCGTAAGATCAAAGCCTTACAGGGTGTCTCCAAGACAGAGAAAGGTTATGGAGGCAGAGATACAGCGCATGCTAGAGTTGGGAGTTATTGAGCCCGCTGAGAGTGACTACACGTCACTGCTAATACTGGTAGAAACCCCTAACAAGGACCCTCATCCGTGTGTTGACTACAGGAAGTTAAATGCCATCACTAGGGATCAGCTGTACCCGATACCTAACATTGAGCAACGAATTGAAAGGGTTAGCGCTGCTAAATACATTTCAACTATAGATCTCGTGCGGGGATACTGGCAAGTTCCCTTTTCAGAAAATGCCAGCCGTTATGCCGCATTCATCTCACCTGTAGGCACTTTTCGCCCTCTCGCACTCGGCTTCGGGCTGAAGAACGTGCCGTTTAGCTTCTCTAAATTAATGGATGTTGTCCTAAGAGACTTGCAGGAGTTCACCTTGCCATATCTTGATGACGTAAAAATTTTTTCGGACAGCTGGGAACAACACGTATCGCACCTCAAGCAGGTGTTCTCACGGTTCAGGGAAGCCGGCTTAACGATGAAAGCGGCAAAGTGTATATTTGCGTGTTCGCAGGTTATTTATCTGGGCCATGTTGTCGGCCAGGGCACGAGACGGCCGGCCGAGCTGAAAATAGCTACGATTGGAGGATTTTCTCAGCCGCGCACGAAAATAGACCTTCGTTCATTTTTGGGACTTGTGGGGTACTATCAACGGTACATTCCGAATTACTCGCAAATGGCAAGTCCATTAACGGACGCCCTCCGAAAGGGAGCACTGAGTAGCGTACACTGGGATAAGGACAAAGAGAACGCTTTACAAAGTTAGAAAACGTTATTGGTTTCTCGTGCTGTGCTTCGCGCGCCAGACTACACAAAGGAATTCATAGTTCAGTGCGACGCAAGCGACAGAGGTATGGGCGTGGTACTTAGTCAGGTCGGCGACGATAACGAGGAGCATCCTATTCTCCATGTTAGCCGTAAACTAAATGTGAGAGAGGAAGCCTACAGCGCTTCAGAGAAGGAATGCACTTGTTTAGTTATGGCTGCCCAGAAGTTGTCGTGTTACTTGTACGGAGCGAAGTTCATCTTCGAGACCGACCACTGTCCTCTGACGTGGCTCAATCAAATGTCACACAAAAATGGCCACTGGCTCCGATGGAGTCTCACTCTCTGAGAGTACAACTTCTCCGTTAGATATAAAAAGGGAAAGTTGCATAGCAATGCGGATGGTTTGAGCAGGCTACTTTGAATTCTGTGTTTAAGGGTCCCGCTTAAATTTTAGGGTTATTATTGTTATATTTGTTAAGCCAACAAGATCCCCTCTCATTTAGCAGGATTTCCTCCATGATTGCTGAATTTGACAGCACGAATTTGCTTCAAAAACTGGCATAGCGAAATGCAGCATTTTTTGTTTCTGCACTTGTTTTCTTTGAAGCCTAGCGGGTCTAAAGTGAGATCCAAGGTACGTCATCTCGGCGCAGAGCCGTGTTGTGGGGTTCGTTTTGCAGTTGCCTGTCCTTGTTGGATGTTTTGGGGCGGTGACATCATTACACAATTGGTCTATGCGAGCCAAGGCATCACCCCCTGACCACCAGCCGTTCTCTTCCTGCCCAGCGGTTGTCAGCGCTGGACAGTCGAGATTTTCCGGGCCGTGGAGGCGCTGTTAAGAACGGCCCGCTGACGTGCAAGTTTTGCCAGTCAGTTGCGACAGCGGGCGTCAACTTTTCCTGGAACGCCACCGCAAACCTCTAGCCACGGTGTCACTAAGTCGACTGTGTGTGGAGAACAATACGCGCGTCCTCGACTCTCCGTCGCTGGAGCCAAGATGAGTGCGAAAAGCAGGCTTTGTGCCTGAACCCGCCACCGCCAACCTGGTCTGCTGCGAACGAGGGAGTCCCCGAGGGAACGTAGTTCGAGGTCCCTTCCCACGCGCCGTTCAAGGCACAAGAGAATGGGCAATCGGCCGTGCTGCGGAGGTCAGCTCGGGGAACAAAAGGCGCCTCTCCTGATGCAAGCCCAGAGTTCTACGAAGCCCGTCTGGCGTCGGTTGGGGACCGGGAACCTCGCGCAAAGAAGTGTGTGTGTACCGCCCGCAGAGAGGCGACTCGTTTACGATGACTTGTCGAACGTTTCCCTCACCTTGGGATCGAGGGAGGACCGAGTGTTTATAAACCGCTGTTGTGCGGCTGCTCAGTGCACTTTCTCTCGCAGTCGTGCTAGACTGATGAACTGCAACGTCCTGATGTAGATACTGTATATAAACCCATATTCCTCGTTCTCGATGAGAAGCAGTCCTTCCCTTCAACAACGTCCTCAGCGTGGATAAGTTGGACGACGGCATGGGCCAGCTACCATCTAATTGGGGATATGCGGTCACGCACGACATCGTTGTAACATTTCACTGCTGTGTTTTAGATTTCTGCCATCGCCACCGCCTGCTGCTCGACGTCGACCTACCAGACTGTGAAGATACGGCCTGGCCCACGTGTCGACCGACTGACGTCGCTGTCCTGGTAGGGCAAGCTACTGCGCCTGCGCTGTGGCTCCTCGGTCCAGCGCCACCGCACCGCATAAAAGGCACTGCTTCGCTCTGGCCCTCCGGGATATGCGGTCACGCACGACATCGTTGTAACATTTCACTGCTGTGTTTTGGGTATGTGGTAGCACTTAACACCCCTCACCCCTTATTTTTTCTTCTTTAACTAGTGCCGTGGCTGCTTATCCTCATATTGCTGTTTTTTGGCCAACATTCCTGTACCTCTTTGAGTGATGGGAATTGACATAGTTACCTACAGGGTTCGTATCGGTGCCTTCAGTACCTGTCACCGGAATAAGATTGATTTCACTGAGCGCTCACATGCAGTAGTCAGCTTAATCTGTGTCGTATGCCCGAAGCCTTCGCTTGTCCTGTCAATTTGCTTAGCGATGCTGTTGCTCTGTGCTTGGGACATTGAAGCCAACTCTGGCCCCAAAGTAGATGATGTATATGCGCTACTCAAAGAATTCATGGATGCTAATAAAAAGAATTTTGACACCACTGCAACTATTCTGAAAGAATTTCAGCGAGATATTGCCGATATTAGGTCCCGAGTCTGCGAAGTTGAAAAAAAAATCTACCTATTGTACCCGAAATCGGCACTGGTGTAAAACTGTTAATGACTCGCTTGAAGAAGTAAAAATGACTTTGTCACGTACGAATGGCGACTTAGAAGATGTTGTAGATGACCTGAATAATCGTTCACGAAGAAACAATCTAATTATCAAAGGTTTAGCTGAAGTTGCGAAGGAAGACTATGACGCTAGCGAGAAGTTAGTAAGAGATTTCTGTTCTACTCACATAAATATAACCTTGCACACTGAAGACATTGAACGCGCGCATCCAATCGGGCAGCCTCGACCTGATGTTACGCGTCCGTTAATTATCAAGTTCCTAAACTTCAAGACGAAAGACACACTTCTTTGCAATGCCCATAAACTCAGAGATGTTGAACCTAAGATCTGGCTTGAGGAAGATTTTCCCCCCAAAATACAGTTTGCAAGGAAAATGCTGCGTGACTTCGCTAAACAAAATAAAGGGAAGGATGACCGCTACACGATACGGTACAACAAACTGAAGCTTAAAGGGCACATCTACTGCTATGATGCGGTTTCGGCCCGTGTAATTCAGGCAGACACACCACAACCACGTGCCTCAGAATGAAGAACTGTACGAATCGAGCCTGTCAGAAGAAAGGCACATAACTTATCTATTCTTCTGGCTAACTTTCGCAGCATTATAAATAAGGTTGATTCATTACTTTCAATAGTTCACACGTGCTCTGCTGATATTATACTAGGCACAGAAACTTGGCTCCGGGGTGACATACGGAATAGCGAGTTATCACTTCCTGACTACTTGTCAATATTTCGTAAAGATAGAACTTTGTCTAGAGGAGGTGGTGTCTTGATAGCAATAAAGACTGTGTATCAACCGTCTCTTGTAGTTATTGATACCCTTCTTGAGCTGATCTTTGTAAAAACCCGATTTGAAGGCCGCACATGCATCATCTGCGTATGTTATCGGCCTCCTGACAGCAAACCCGATTTCGTTGACAACATGACCAGTGTGCTTGAATTTATTTATAATAAATATCCACAGTGTATTTAGTTGCTTGGCGGCGACTTTAACTACCCTGCTATTAACTGGTCAATGCCATCGTCGCCATTAACACCCAACCGGCTCGAGGTATCTCGCTTCCTTCAAACATTAAACTTGTTTCATTTAACTCAGTTGGTAAAGGAGCCACAACGAGGCGAACGCACCTTCGATTTAGCCCTAACAAACAATCCAACTAATGCTGTAGTTCACGTCCTTGATGAAATTAGTGACCATAGAGTAGTACATTGTTCGCACCCACTCCCACTTCCTAATAAACCAACAATGCTAAAACGCATACTTAATTACAAAAAAGGCAGATTTTCGGAAAATGAATAGCATGCTAACCGAGTTTGCAAGCTCCTTTTCAAACGAATTCATTAATCGTACAACTAATGGCAATTGGACAGTGTTCCGTGACTTCCTTAAGAAAATCGAAGATACGTGCATCCCTGAGATTTCATTCACGTCAAGAACAAATGCTCCCTGGTTTACAAAAAAAATCATACATTACCTGAATAAAAAGAAAAGAGCGCATAATAAGGCCTCGCGAACCAAACCTGATTATGCGTGAAAAAAATATAAAGAATTAGCTCGTGAATCACAAAAAACAACTGAAGAAGGTAAGGATCATTATTTCAATTATACCTTGCCCACTTTGTTAAAGTCTGATCCAAAAAGTTTTGGCGTGTAATTAACCCTAAAGATACGGACACTGTAATAACCCTAAAGGACGCAGATGGCTGCATGGTGCCCAATGAAGCAAGTGGTGACCTCTTGAACAACTTTCAGTCAAGCTTTTACCGACGAACCGCCACTCGACCAGTTTTGTACCGTCCCTCTTTCTACGATAACTCATCCAAGCGAGCCCATCACCGTTACTGCGGCAGGTGTATCACGGGCGATTGACAGGCTCCCGCTTAGCTCCAGTCCTGGACCGTATGGCATCAGCTCTAAACTACTAAAACTAACTTCCCACGTATCATGATTTCTACTGTGTTTAATTTTCCAACAATTACTGGATACCAGCTGTGTTCCAGATGATCGGAAGTCTGGCCATATCATACCCATATTTAAATCTAGTGAGCCCTCATGTCCAAGCAATTACCGCCCGATTTCACTGACATCAATTTGTTGTAAACTCCTTGAGCATATAATTTACTCCCACATTATGAGTCATCCTAATGCAAATAATCTGTTATTCAAAAATCAGCATGGCTTCAGATGCAAACGGTCTTGCCAAACACAGTTGTTCGAACTAACCACTGACCTACATGACTCTTTGCACAATTTGCTTTATACTGATGCAATATTTATTGACTTCTCGAAAGCCTTCGAACGTGTTCCCCATAAACGGCTAATCATGAAAATAAACAGCTTTAAGTTAGATGAGAAAGCTACCCAGTAGATTAACGAGTTTTTATCTGGTCGCTCTCAATTAGTAACTATTAATAACAACCAATCTACTTTCTGCCGCGTTAGGTCAGGGGTGCCTCAAGGGTCAGTGTTAGGCCCATTATTATTCCTAATATATATTAATGACATTGCTACGAATATAACTTCAACAATACGGATGTTTGCCGATGATTGTGTAATTTATAGACAGATAACCACCCCTGATGACGTTGCCATATTACAAAAAGGTTTACCCACATTAGCTGAATGGTGTCGCGTATGGAAGATGGAAATTAATGCAGATAAAACTAAGGTCATGACATTTTCTACCAAGCTAACCTTTCCATCTAACGTATACACTCTACGCAATTGCATACTCGAACGAACCTCTTCCTTTAAATATCTGGGCGTTATTCTTACATCTGATTTAAGCTGGGCCATGCATGTTGAGCATATTACTAACAAGGCAATAAAAAAACTTGGCTTTTTAAAACGCCGTCTGTACCTTGCAAACAGTGACACAAGATTTCGTGCATACATCTCCCTTATCAGAACAACCCTCGATTACGCCTCAATTATTTGGAACCCTCACACAGCTAACCTTTCTGATTGCATCGAATCAATTCAAAATAAAGCTGCCCGCTTTATTTTGCGCTCCTACTCTCCATATCAAAGTGTGTCGGCAAAAGCAGACCCTTATTCTTCCGGATCTTGACACACGACGGAAATATTTCCGTCTGTCTTTTTTTCACTCCCTTTACCATTGCGGTTCATCTTTTTCATCTGCTCCCATCTTACCCGCCCATTATCTGTCCACCCGCAATGACCATGTATGCAAAGTGTCTCCCATATTTGCTAGGACCAAAAAATTCCAAAATTCCCCTTTGGTGTTATCAGTGAATGAATGGAACGCCCTACCTCAAGATATTGTAACAATCACTGACCCGTCTGCCTTCCAATCAGCCCTGCGCACATTTTTAAATGTATAAAATCTTCAGCTGCCACTTCTTGACTGGCCTGTGTTATATATATGTATAATTTCTAAATGTACATTCACCCTCACCCACCTGCCACTTGTGCCTTGTTGAAAAATGCCATGTACAGCAAATATGAATTGTACCATGTACTCTCACCCCAATTACTTGTCGTTTTTTCCCTCTTTTTTCATCTTTTTTTTACAAAGGGTGTCTTTTACCGAAATCTGTGCTTGATTGTTGCCTTCAGTCATTTTTGTTACGTTAAAATATCATGAGTGAATTGTATCCCTCCCCCCCCCCCCCCCTATGTAATGCCTCCCGGGGCCTATAGGGTATTGAAAATAAATAATTCATGCCCGACTCCAATCTTGACAACTGATTACGAGCGATGGGACTGAGCCCCCAATCCTAACAACGGTCGTGCGCCCGAGATACATAGTGATTCCAAAATGGCAGTTAGGGCTTTTCAGAAGGGTTGCATCGCCAAGCAAGCTGCTCGTCTTCTTAGCGGCTCGAGTTCATGTGCTTTAACACATCATTCAATTCACTGGTTTCCCGCTCACGTAGGGTCGGTCCTCAATGAGTCTGCTCACGAGGCTGCGCGTGACCTCACCGACCGCGCTTCCTCTATAAGGAGCGCTGACTCCTCTCCTCTCTACGGCCACAGGGACGCTGCCGCTGCTCACAACGAGATTATTAAATTTTTCTACATGTTTAGAAGGGTCTTTCCACCCCCTCACCCCAAGTTGAATAGGGCGCAAGCCGTTTCGCTTAGACTTCTACAGACCAGCACATATCCGTGTCTGTCCGTTCTCCACGAGGCTTACCCCGACGTGTATCGCGACGGCGCCTGCCCGTCCTGCGGGCAGACCTCCACTCTAGCGCACATGCTCTGGGAGTGCGGGTCGACATACCCCAAGTTCACCAAGGAGTGGGACTCGCTTCTGCGTAGCCCCGCCGTGGACAAGCAAATCCTGACTGTCCGGAGTGCCCGCGACCGGGCCGGTGGGCTAGGCCTGCCGGTCCGGACGTGGGACAAGCCGGGTGCGCGACGAGTTCGCGTCCTCGCCGGACCTGCAATAAAATTTCCTCACTCACTCACTCACTCACTCACTCACTCACTCACTCACTCACTCACTCACTCACTCACTCACTCACTCACTCACTCACTCACTCACTCACTCACTCACTCACTCACTCACTCACTCACTCACTCACTCACTCACTCACTCACTCACTCACTGTCACGTGACGTTGACGTGAGCAAGATCCCGCCTACGATTTTAGTGAGCCTATTGAAAAGGGCTCCGCAATGTACTTTTACACTTCATTCTCTTCTTATCTTTCACCAACCATTGAATAAACCGTGCAAGTTTCGCACCAGAAGTCGTCTCGTCCCTGCCTGATCGCCATGGTCTACCGGGCGCCTGCAGCCTGCCGACAACGCCACGCTACCCAACAGTAACGTCGGTCGAGGCTGAAGAAACAGGTGACGCAACAACTGTCGGCAGCGGTGGGGTACGCTACCCTGGAGGACGCAACAGTTCCCAGCTATAGATATGTCGCCAATGTAGCGCATATAGGTGTGGGGTTTTAAAGGGTATAATTTTATCCGGTTATGGTATATAGTGGTGTAGCGGCGCGACTATATATCGCCTCGAAAGCCTACGAAGAAGAGGGCTCACGTGCAGGTTGCGCGAGAATAGAACACGCTAGCGCGCTCGATCTCAGCGGCCGCGGAGTCGACCGCTCCCGAGATCCCGCTGCACCATGGCTCAACGGCCTAAATAAACCATAGCCATGGCTTCTACCTCTTCGCGCTGCCTCCCACAAATTGGTGACTCGAACGACCGAGCACAGGCATGCCAGCGTCAACCCACAAAGTGGTGACCTGGACAACCGAGTGCAGCCATGCCAGCGTCAGCCCACCGACTCTACCAAAGCATGAACGACGTGGCCACACGTGGTGCGGGAGATGTCCCGTCGTTCTAATGTATCCGGAAATTCTACATCGACATATCGGATATCTGGTTCATCCAGCTGGACAGCCACTTCCTTCTCAACAAGGTTCCAGGCTCCGGATGCGTTCGACACTCCGGTTGCCACCCCCCGGCCCCGACTTCTACGATGACTCGCGGGCAGCAGTCTTTGCTCAATAGAGAGTTTTAGAATAGGGGCCCCAAACGTTTTGGGGCGCCAAAGAAATAGCGTCGAAGCCACTGCGCATGCGCAAGACGCAAACTCCGTTTGGGTTTTGCGTTGGGAACGCTATTTCACGGATTTAGCGGGAGCCCAAATAGCGGCCCCAAAAGCTTTGCGTCGGCAAACATGGAGGCACCCATCGAAGCGACGGCTCTAACCTAGCACGAAACTGGGTTCGATTCGCGCTAACGCGTGAAGTTCGCATGCTAGGAGAAGTGAGTGTGGTTATCGCTTTCTCTCAACTAGCGTGTGTTATGAAGATTGACTCATTAGACGCCGCTGATTTTGAATTCGATTGTGGATTTTATGGCTCGTAGGCCTAACTTGGCTGGTGAAGGCTAGTAAAGTTGGTTTGCTCAAAACTAAGCGCAACTAATTGTTTGCTGCTTACAGAGAATAACCTCTAAATTGTACTTAAACGCGAATACACGCAAGTAAAAATTATTATTCCTATTATAAAATGGTATATTTTATCTAATTATTTCTAATAGTTTTTCTTTGACGCCGTAGTGGCGCTGTCAGCGCAAAACGCTATCCGCAAACGTCAAACCCTATTCTAAAACTATTCACTCCTACGTGCCCCAACGCTAACACCCGCAAAGCTCTTTGGGGCCCCAAACTATTGGGGCCCCTATTCTAAAACTCCCTAATATGTAACCTCGAGCACTCACGCATAACAGCTCTCGCCATTTGAACCGTCGCGTTATTCCGCGTCTTCTCGTCCCACATTGCCTGCGTCGCCGGCCCCAGCATCAGACCTCTACTCAGTTATTGAGCCTCCTTCCCAGCTCAAAGTAAGCTGCGCGACGACTCTTTCCAAGGAATTCACTAGGCCAAACGTAAGCCCTTTCGTACGGCCCGCCGCTCTCCTTCCTTGGACGTTCCCGCAGGCTGTCCACTTTCCATTCGGGGGCACCTCACTTATCACCGTTAAGAGGCTCTCCCAACTTACTCCCACCGGCTCCACTAGGCGCAAATTTCACTCGCACGGCCACTTCACAAGCACAATTTTTGCGGTGCATTCAGCGACCACCGCGACCCTGATACTATCGGCATTCGAGGTTTCACCGCAAGCAGCAGCAGGCGAACCTTCCGATGTTCTGTGCTCACACCTTCCGCGGATGCATGGCCTACCGAATTTCTGCAGGAGCGCCCCCCCCCCCCCAGCTGTGCCGTCTGGTTTCTTCAGCTCGAGCATCACTTCTACGTCTACATCGTCAGTGACCAACACTTGCGCTATCTCCACGCAAGTCCCGAGCTGCCAGTCGGTCTACTTTTGGAGCTTCGAATTCTACAGGCCAGGGCATCTACGAGAACCTGCGGCAGGTCGCGATTTCGCACTGCGGCATCACTGTGGCTGCGCCTCGCTCACTACTTACGCTGCCGGTGCTGCCTGGTACATCTCTCTCGGACTGCGTGAACCCGACACTACCAACGACGACACCATCTGCACACTTTACCTGCACTCTTTAACTAGAACTTTACCATTGGACTTTATTTCAATCGCACCTCGCACTAGGAGGGGGGCCCTGTAGTGGCGCGACTATCTCCTCCAAAGCCGGCGAAGAAGAAGAGGGCTCGCGTGCAGGTATATAGGCTTTAAAGAATAGAACATTAGCGCGCTCGGCCTGAGCGGCCGCGGTGTCTGCCGCTCCCGAGATCCCGCTGCACCATGCCTGGCCGGCCTAAATAAACCGTGGCCACGTCTACTACCTCTTCGCGCCGCCTAGCACAAGTGCAAATGGGAGAAACATCTAAAGTGACAAGAATAGCGCGGTCGGAAAGGATTTGGTTGGCGTTAATGCAGTCGCGAATTCGAAGGACCAGGGACGTGTCTTGAACAAAAGAAGGGAGGGTGGTCGGGATGTTTGACAGGTGCTGATATACTAATTTAGATAGTAACTCAGTAGGCGTGTTGTTATTAGACACTATAGGCCGACGTGGGATTTCTGCTGTAAATATTTCTAATACGGGAACCTTGTATATTTTAGGAAGAAGATAAAAGTGACCTACTTCTTTGTTCTTGGACATCATGAAGCGATATTCAGGGTGGGCGAATAGATCCCTGGACAGCAATCCGCTATTGTGCTTTGCACATGAATGGTTGCTGTAGTCTGTAGTTGGGTTAGCGTCAAGTTTTCTGTCATGGGTGTGGTTGCTCAGTTTTCTCACTTTTCTATAGGCCAGATTACGATGCCGCCTGCTGGTTTTATTACAATATCCTTTCTTTCCGCGAGTTCTTTAAGAATTTGATGCTAAAATCAAATTCTGTTCACTACCTGCACACTTACGACTCAATCATGGTAATACCATTCGCTCCCTCGTGAGGGAGAGTAGCGCCGGGGGCTCATTTATATATAAGCATCATTTAAGCATCAAATTCTTATCCTTGCCTCTCGTAAAACACACTAATAATGCTCCGCACCATTTTCATACGTAATGCATAGAAAAATACCCGTTTAACCTATCTATTTACACGTTTCCTACACATTACTATTACCGTGCTCCCAATTTTCCCCACATATGAACGCGGTGCCTAGTTTATAATTTGCCCGAGACGCCGGAGAAACAATGTACGAGCTTCATAATGGCACACGGAAATATGGAAAGCGGGGGTTGAGTAATAATCTGCGACGCTTTCATTTAAAGCAGGAACTTGAATGTTTCGCAGCGAATTTGAAGTTCGTGTCTGGTGCAGTTGTTGTAGGAGTATGGAAAACAGTTTGAGGAACCGCAGTGTGACACCTCGGAACGCTTAAATAAGCAACTTTCTTCAAACGCTGTAACGTAGCTGCATAGAATGAACATTTTTCACTCGTCACACAGAACATGCTTTCAACTTCAACGAACTATAAACACCGTGCTTCGCGTATTGTTTACAGAAAAAAACAGGGAACAGCAACCAAGTGCCTTGTATAACACATAAAAACTATTAAGTAATTATATTCAAAGCACATAAGCAACTTACAAAGTTCGAACTTTCCGTCTGCATCACCCAAAACAGAAACCCCCATTTTTCTCGAAATATGAAATCTCTGCTGTTAATGCTCCTGCCAGGGAATATGCGCTAGCGCAACTCTCATATAGAAACAGCCTGAAAATGAAATGGAGAGACAACGCCAGAACACATCATACCGATAGAAAAGCTTAGGTCAGTGCTGCAATGGTAATAGAATGGTTCCGCTCATTCGACCAGTTCGTTCTTACCAACATATCTATGATAACTCGTGATTACACAGTTAAATTCGACAGGCAGGCCTTGCACCTCCACCAAATTATGTTGGGTGCGTGAAGAAGATCGGCAGGATGAGAAGCTCTGTTGCCATCACGTGGCTCGTACCCAGTTCGCTCTCAGGCTGCGCCCTACCTGATGGTGCTGCGTTTGTCGCTGCTGCTCTACGACCCCCATAAACCCCTTTACAATTGGTGGAGCTGCTGGGTACAACAGGAGATCTGGAACTTCGCAGTCGGACACTGCAGCCCGTCTTCATTATGCCGGAAGAAGGACCACCACAACCCGCTGCCCCAGTGACTACCGTGGTCTGCTCCGGCCAGTTGCGTCAAGGCGACCCACCCATCTTTAGCGGTACCGAAGACCATGACGTAGAAGACTGGCTTGCTGACTATATACGACCGGGTGAGCATCGACAACTACTGGGATGACACCAAGAAACTGAATTACGTGTCGTTTTCTTTGAGCGGTGTCGCCTGCGTGTGGCACCGCAACCACGAACGTGATCTCACGACGTGGACGGCCTTCTAAACTAACGTGACGGAGGTATTCGGGCGCCCCGCCGTTCGCAAGCTTCGCGCCGAGCAAGGTTTGCGTGGCCGTGCGCAACAATGCGGGGAGACATTTACCAGTGATATAGAAGATACTTTTCACCTCTGTAACCACGCTGACGTCACAATGGCTGATGCCGAGAAAATCCACCGTATTTTAAAAGGCATTAAAGACGACGCCTTCCAGGTGCTGTTTGCGAAAAACCTGGCGAGTCTCTGAACTCGTCGGTCTCTGTCAAAGCTTCGACGAACTACGCAAACAACGCATAGCCACCCTCCAATCTCCTCCTCAGGCCACTTCAATGTCGAGCTTGGCTGTTGCCCCGGATAACACTTCGTTGCTGCTACAGATCAAGGAGTTCGTCCATGAAGAGGTGGTTCGTCAGCTTTCTCTGATTCCACTTACACACGGCCAGTCGAGTTCTCCGTTGGCGCCCGCTCTCCAATATGTCATCAAGCAGCACCCGACCATATTTCACCTTCTCTCTAGCAGGCTCCGACTGCCGCTCCCCTGACGTACGCTGAAGTCGCTACGAGGCTTGCACCACAGACATACGGTCCCCTTCGCCGGCCTTTGCGCCCGCACCTATTCCCTTCAGCCCGGCCAGTGGGACAGTATGCACGACCTCAAGACCATTGGCAGACGGAAGACAATCGTCCGACTTGTTTTTATTGTGGCCGTGCTGGACACGTGGCACGTCACTGTCGCCTACTTGCATCGAATGTCCCCAGCAATGTGCATCTATATGCGCTACGTTTCCAACAACGCCGCAACTATTAAGACACCTTTGAATCTCCTCCTGCCGTCGAGATCGCATTCTCCGCTCGCCGTTCACCTTCTCCTCGCCGCCGCTCCCTTTCCCCCATGTACCGTCAGCGGAGCCTTCTGCGCCAGGAAAACTAAAAATCGCAGTTCAGGAGGCGAGAACTGCGGTGCCAGCGAAATGTATAAGGCCTCACACTTCCCCGAAAAACGTTATTGAAGTCGCAATAAAAGGAACATTCATATTGAAAACAGCGCCAAAAAACACGGACAAGAGAGGACACAGGACGAGCGCTGACTGCCAACAACACTTTTATTGAAGCCTGCGCAAATATATACAATTCGCAACGGGCATAAAGAGAGTAAAAGAAGAAAGGGAAGGCGTCAATAACATTAAACAATACAAATGTAACCATACACATAGTGGACACAGGCCAAACCCTTCTGAGTCATCATAGAACGAACATTGACGCTAGCACTTGTCGACACCGGCGCTGCACTTTCAGCGATAGATGCTCGTATTTGCCGCAAGATAGGAAAAGTAACGACGCCGCTTTCTGAACTGTCCCTTCGGACGGCCACCGCGCAGCACGTCGAGCCATCCAGCGCCTGCACCGCTCGGGTCGTTATTCAGCAGGTCCTTTATATCATAAAATTCGTCGTGTTGCCACCATGTTCACACGACGTCATATTAGGTTGGGACTTTCTCTCCACACATCATGCGATCATTGACTGCGCCCGCGCCGAAATCGAGCTGTTTCAGCTTTCGACCGATATTACCACTGACCAGAAGGACCGTTGCCGCAAAATCGCTGTTTCAGAGGACACCGTTATGCCTGCCTGGTCTTCCGCTCTTGTCAGTATCTCTTGTGACTGTAGATGACGGCACAGCACTCTTCGCTCCATCTGAACTCTTAGTTCGCCGCCGTTTACTACCACTGCCGTTCGCCGTCCTCGAGTTCAAAACTGGCGCCTCTATCATGTGCGTGTAAAACCCATCGGCCGAACCAATTACTTTATGCCGCCGTGAAATCCTTGACAGAGCAGAGCCACTGGCCTCACCTTCAATATTTGACACGACGGACGACTCTACTTATCTTGCCGCTTTCCAGGCATCGCCTCCTCCGTCATTGCCGCGTTCTTTTATACGCAAGCTATTGCCAGTGACCTTACGACGACGCAGCGCGCTTCTTCGCTTGCTCCAAGGCTTCTCTTCGTCTTTTGACTGCCAAGCAACATCACTCGGCCGCACAACGATTCTTTCGCACACTATCGACACTGGGAGCCATGAACCAATTCGACAGTGTCCCTACCGAGCATCGGCGACTGAAACACGCGTTATCAATGACCAGGTGAACGATATGCTGAAACGCGGTGTCATCCAGCCTTCTAGTAGTCCCTGGGCATCACCAGTCGTCCTAGTTAAAAAAAAAAAGACGGCACCATACATTTTTGCGTTGATTATGGAAGGCTTAGCAAGATTACCCGAAAGGATGTATATACCCGTTGCCACGTACCGACGACGCACTTGACTGTTTGCAAGAAGCGGAGTTTTTTTCCTCCTTAGATCTCCGGTCTGGCTACTGGCAGGTGCCCATGGCTGACGCTGACTGTTCTAAAACCGCGTTTGTAACACCAGACGGCTTGTATGAATTCACAGTAATGCCGTTCGGTCTGTGCAACGCGCCCGCCACCTTTGAACGCATGATGGACGGCATCCTACGCGGCCTGAAGCGACATACTTGTCTCTGCTACCTTGACGATGTTGTCGTCTTTTCCCCTGATTTTCCGACCCATCTTCGCCGTTTACATCAAATTTTGGCCTGTCTCCGGAATGCTGGTCTCCAGCTTAACTTTAAAAAGTTCCTATTTAGAGCTCGAAAACTGACTATATTAGGACATGTTGTCTCCAAAGAAGGCATTCTTCCTGATCCTGCTAAACTTCGCGCCGTATCTGAATTCCCGAAGCCCACTAACTTGAAAGCACCATGCAGCTTCATTGGCCTATGCTCCTATTTTCGACGTTTCGTTTGCAATTTCGCTACTGTGATCGCACCACTAAACCAACTTCTCCAAGGGGACAATGAACTTTCTGCTTAGTCGGAAGACTCTGATGATGCCTTTACGACTCTTCGTCGCCTACTCACGTCTCCGCCAATCTTGCGCCATTTTGATCCAAGCGCACCTACAGAACTTCACACTAACGCCAGTGATGTCGGCCTTGGTGCCGTGCTCGCACAACGTAAGAACACTAATGCCGAATACATGGTCGCTTATGCCAGTCGTGCCCTCACAAAACCTGAGGTCAATTACTCAGTAGGAGAAAAAGAGTGCCTGGCTATCGTATGGGCTCTTCAAAAATTTCGCCCATATTTCTACGGTCGACGCTTTGACTTGGTGGCGGATCATCACGCTCTTTGCTGGTTGTCTAACCTAGAAGATCCATCGGGCCGCCTCGCTCGCTGGGCCCTCCGAATCCAGGAATATGATATCCGTGTCGTCCATCGCTCTGGACGCAGACACTCTGACGCCGATGCCCTCTCGCGCTTCCCAGGTACTTCAGACAACAGTACTTCTACCTACAGACATGACATATCACCACTTGACATCCTGGACATGGCCTCGGAGCAACGAAAAGACCCATGGATCGTCATGATATTCGACTTTTTGTCAAATGCTCCGGCAGCTTCGGCACCTCGAGCGTTACGCCGACAGGCGCAGCATTGCACCATCCGCGACGGACTTTTATACCGCTGCAACTACCACAATGACGGTCGCACATAGCTCTTAGTAGTGCCCTGCCACTTTCGAAAAGATTCATGCTCCGCTTTTCACTCTGAGCCGCAGTGCGGTCACGGCGCAGTGTCGAAGACCTACACATGGCTTCGCCTACGATATTATTGGCGAGTGATGTATAACTCCGCCCACAAATACATACGCTCCTGCATTGCCTACCAACGACGCAAATGTGTCCCGCATCTCACCACCGCACCTCTCCAGCCACTTCCCTGCCCAGCTCAGCCATTTGACTGTGTCGGCATTGATTTATACGGGCCTCTTCCATCTACTGGCGCTGGCAACCGATGGATTGTTGTCGCCGTAGATCATTTGACACGATATACTGAAACCACCACCTTGCCTGGCGCATCAGCAAAAGACGTCGTTTCGTCATTCTAAACAACTTTGTTCTCCGCCATGGCGCACCTCGTGAACTGCTGAGCTATCGGGGTCGCGTATTCCTCTCGGACGTCCGGCAGTCGCTCCTATCTGAGTGCCAAATTATTAACCGCACTACTACTGCCTATAATCCACAGACCAATGGCTTAACAGAACGATTTAACAGAACTCTTGCTGACATGCTCTTAATGTATCTTGCGTCTGACCACTCCAACTGGGATATTGTCCTTCCATTCGTCACATACGCATATAACACGGCCTCTCAAGCCCCCACTACCGGATTCTCACCATTATTTCGGCTTTACGGCCGCCATCCCTCCAGCACCATTGATACGGTTCTCCCATACCGACCGGACCTTGCTGAACGCTCACCTGTTTCTGCGGTCGCTCAGTACACGGAGAAATGCCGACAACTGGCCCGTTCTTTGACGTCTGTTCAACAGCGCCACCAAAAAGAGCGTCATGACCTAAGCCCACCCCCTCAACTCTTCCCCATCGACTCACTAGTGTGGCTTTGGGTCCCGCCTGTTGCTGCTCCTGGCCTTTCGTCTAAGCTCCTTCCGAAGTACCACGGGCCCCACCGCGTGGTTGCGCAACCATCACCAGTTAATTACGTGGTCGAACCCGTATCGCCATCTCCCGATCTGCGTCGTCGGGGGCGAGAGACTGTGCACATGGACCGGCTGAAGCCGTATTACGATCCGCTCACCTCTTCCTAGGTCGCCAGGGTGGCTGCTCTTCAATTCCGGGAGTCATTGTGACGAAGAAGATCGGCAGGCTGAAAAGCCCCGTTGCCATCGCGTTTCTCATGCCCAGTTCGCTATCTGGCTGAGCCCAACCTACTGGTGCTGCGTTTGTCACTGCTGCTATACAACCCGAGTAAACCCCCTTTACAGGTGTAGCTGATGCACAAGTATACTTACAATATATTTACATGTAGACCAACGGTGGCCAAGATGATGATGATGATGATGATGATGAAGCCTCAGGCAATGGCACAAACCCACTGAGGGGGATAGGCCACGAATCGGGTGGTAATATGACTCAATACATAAAATAAAATAAATTGGTTAATAAATAAATAACACGAAAAAAGAAAGGAAAACAAATAATCCAAGATGTAAAAAAACAAGGCATTCTTTTTGTGCCACATAGGAAATTATAAATGGCTAGGCAAACGTTCCTGTGGCTATATCCCAAAACTGTTGCTCAAGATGGCGACTCTAAAACAATCCGGGACACGTCGTCTTCCTCCTCTTTAGTGCAGCCACACTGTTGCGGCTGTTCCGTATCAATATGCTTGATTTCTTTTTTTTTATCGTCAAAAGAGACAGACTGCAACGCTATGTGCACAATGTCTGGACTGAGATTCAATAGTATTGGTACTTGATAAATCAATGATATCATTTTAAATTTGATTAGGCGGTCCGAGAAACTGGGCATGATGTAAGAAGCGCAAGTTAAAATTTGTTATGGCGGGAAGTGCCCGTACAGGGACATCCCGCGCGGCGAGTCACAAAAGGCAATCCTGGCTCCTGGAGACACACGCGCACACACACACACACACACACACACACACACACACACACACACACACACACACACACACACACACACACACACACACACACACACACACACACACACACACACACACACACACACACACACACACACACACACACACACACACACACACACACACACACACACACACACACACACACACACACACGCACGCACGCACGCACGCACGCATGCACGCACACGCACGCATGCACGCACGCACGCCCATATGTGTCTACACTGTGTATGAACGCGACATAAAAACAGCACCAAAGAGCAGAAGCAATAATAAATACCAACGAACCGTGGAAGATAAATGCAAATCGAATTAATTCACCTTTATAAATGTGTGATTTCTCTCCCCATACCAGTAGTAAAAAATGCAGTAGCGACGCCAAGCGAAGCCTGCGAAGTGCGCTACCCCGACACGCGGGCGACGTGGAATGGATTGACCTGTTCGTCGTTCTCGGAGAGTCGAGGAAGAAAATAGTATCACCACCACAGCCTCTTCCATACTTTCGCAGTCAAAAAAACAAAACAAAAGGTACATACAAGGAAGCTCTACAGATAAACGAGTCGAGGTAAGAGTGTTGTAAGGCGGCATGGAAATGCTCCGCTTATTCGGCAGAGACCCAGAGCAGCACAGCCGCCGGCAATGCACCTGACAGCGCGCATTCGGCAGCGATCAGCACACGCCTGTTTTTGCGATCGTGGAGGAAGTGAAAAAGAAGCTCGCGCGAGCTGCCAGTGAAGCAGTCGTCCATAAAGGGAGGCGGGCGGCATAGCTGTTGCGGCCGTACCGATCCGGATAGCTACAGGGTGCAGCAGCTTTACGCACCTCTCGAGCGTTTCACCGTCAGTCACGGTGCACTGGCTGTGCCGTCGGAGGGCCCAGCGAGCTGGACGGCGCAGACCAAGCATGCCTTATCTGGGTCGGTGGCTTTTTCAGCGGGGCTGGAGGGACAGCGGCCTCCGGCCATTGCTTCCCTCATTGTGTGGAAGCGGCAAAGCGTGCCGTCCATTGATGCCTCGCGATTCAGGATATTGGGCGGACCTCTTTGGCGCCTGCGATCGGCACATTTCGCGCGCGCCTCCGCGGCGCCACGGTCTGGTTTTGCTTCTTTTCGCAAAGGTGCAATGGCTCCGAGAAGACGTCTACGCTGCCGCAGGCGACGCACTATGGCCATTCCCCACTGCCGAGAGCTGTGTGCCGTGCCCGGCAGCATAGAAGCCTTGGGTGGCAAGGAAAAAGCGAGAAGCGATTCGGAAACGGCACGGCAAACGTGCCTGCTAATCGAGAAGAAAGTGGTGAAAAGACATGCTCCTACAAGGTAGCTTGGGATTGCGAAGAACCTTGGTAGTGATGCTCGTATGAAGTGAATATTCCACTGCCACACAAGCATTGGTAGATGCCTTGACAAGCGCGCTTTGACAACGTGCTTTGACAAGCGTTGAGGAGCTTCGCGCCTGCCATACATTTACCGTCGTCGTTACAACGGCCCACATCGCACGGGACTGCCAAGCACATGCAAAGGCGCGCTGCCGATTCTTGTCCGCCGTCCATTCTCCCGCACAAGCTTCGAAGAAAGGGCACTGCGATCTCCTGCAGCCAGGCAGGTGTGCCAAATCACGCTGCACGATTTTGTCAAAGACCACCGTCGGGGGACCCAGGAAACTACGGCTTTAAGATAGAAGCTTCCTTACATCTGACAAATTTTACATGTCACTGCTGATGGCATAGTTGCCAAGAGCGAACATAAATATTTTATCGTATTAATTTATTTATTGCTCTTCGCCTTTACCCTAAATAACGATTAAAACATAGAAAGCTGTAATGAGCAGCACTTGACACATTTTACAGAAACTCAGCTTTATCAAAATAGGCTCCTCCGCTTATCTGAGATTTATTAGGGCAATGGCGCTTTGTAAATGTCAAATCTAATTCGTACATGGCATTAATTTAGCTATATTCTTTTAACTGTGGTACTTTAGGGCCGCAATTGAGAGAGAGAGAGAGAGAGAGAGAGAGAGAGAGAGAGAGAGAGAGAGAGTTCTTTAATTAAATGCAGAAAATTCGGCGGCGCATCTGTAAGCGCCTACGTACTGTCTCTGGACAAAGGTCCCGGAATAAGGGCGGGAAAAGGACAAAAAGGCAAGAAAATATATGATCATGGTGTGCATAGGCGAGACAAATGCGATAGTGTTGATGTAAATAGGCTAGAGCTTGTGACCTAAACCAACGTCTTGAAGGAATTCACCTTATTGACCTCATTCCATCGCTGTAGTCAAAGCAACTTTCTCAAGCCGGCTGATTAGGTGGAAGTATTTAGAACATTTACGAACTTAACGAATGACAAAGCAGTTGACATAGATAGCTCACAAACAAACATAACAAAATATGTTATGGAGTGGATAGCGCCGGTGCTAGAGCATGTACTCGATTTAGTTGTTCAATCAGGTAGGTTTCCAGATAGAATGAAAAAAGCTAGAATCTCTGTTGTGTACAAAGGCAGTGACAACAAATATGGAGTCAAATTATTGGCCAATTTCTCGGTTACCAGTACATTCGAAAGGAGTAGCAAAATAGCATGCTCTAGGCTTATGACGTTTATTGACCAAACAAATGCTCTAAAAAATTCACAGTACGGCTTCAAAAAGAAAAAAGAAGTCTACTGAAGCAGCCATTACTAGATTTAAGCGAATATATTAGCTAACATTGACAAAATTGTGCAGATCCAACGCACCGTAGGAATCGGTCTACGTGAAGCTTTCATGAGCGAGCAAAACAAAATGGCGCATTACAAGAGACGCTCTGCAGATTTCAGTGACTACCGCGTCGCTCAGGCACCATGGTGAACCCTGCAGAGCAAGCAGAAGTTTTATTTCGCATTAAAACCTGCTGAGTCACAAAACACGACGTGCTTGACTTTGTAGAAACGCGCCACCACAGGGCCATGAGAGACGCACAGTGAATTTCGGCGACGAACGCGTCCCGTAAATTGTATCTCGCCAGCTAGAAGATGCGCGCGCTCACGTTTTATAAGTAGTCGCTCTGCGACGCGGCGAAAGGCTCATTCACACTAGGCCAACACGACACCGATTTCGGTGTACCGACAGTCGGAAGCTCGAAATGGGTGTCGTGTTGGCCTAGTGTGAATGAGCCTTAACGCGTCATCCATCTCAAAGCGCTGGCTTGCACAAGGAAAATTCGTTCGTAATGATGTTTATTCCGCATTTTTAGGCAAGCGTCCGTGGCCAATTCATTAAAGCACCGGGATTCTCTTCTGCTGGTGGAGCCGGGTTCGAAACCAACCAGCAAAAGTGAACGCCCCATTCCTTTATATATATATATATATATATATATATATATATATATATATATATATATATATATATATATATATATATATATATATATGACGGCTTTGACGTCGGTGTGCGCCTAGGTAGTCGACAGCGGTTCCATATACGTATACATCGAAAGTACCATGAAGAGGCTACGAAAGCTTCATCTAAAAGCTTGTTTATATTAGGTTTCTTTATACATTTTACAAAAGCTTTCGATTTACTAGGTTGCAGTATGCCCGTTCACAAACTCTCATGCTATGGTATTCTCTGTCAATATTTCGCAGAAGACAGGGGGTTTGTTTAGGAGATGATCGATCTTCCCTGTTAGGGCACTTTCCCGTCGTGTACCGCAAGGAAGCTTGTTAGGACCCCACTTATTCATTGCACATATATATATATATATATATATATATATATATATATATATATATATATATATATATATATATATATATATATATATATATATATATATATATATATATATATATATTAAATTAGTAAGTCTGGACCCTCAAGCGAAATTCGTCGTTTGTGCTGACAACCACAGCGTGCTCATTTAAAATAGTGCTGCTAATTATTTATATTAATATTACCTCGCAATGAATTTCTATTTTAAACAACTGGTCGCAGAAAAATCGTCTTAAACGTACTCAAACAAAACCGAAAGATGTACTATTCCGCGCTACAAGTAAAACATTTTATACTTGTAAATAATATTTATTACTGTGACAAGAAAATTGAGCTTTTAACTGAGCATAAGACTCTTGGCGTTGCATTCTCCTGCCACTGGCACAGCCTCGTTAATGAAATCAATAGAAAAGCTGTCCGCGATTACTGGAGCGGTTCTTCGCTGCAGATCGATACAGGAAACATGTTTTAGTAATGCCACACGTAACCAACTGAAAATTATTTTGTTAACACGCACTATATGTTTATCTATGCTAGATGCTAGTTCTTCAGTACATTATTGTTACCTTTTAGCATATGTGTTTAGGTGATAAAGCAAACATTTAAGTGAATTTTTCAATTTCTTTCTTATCTTCGAACATTATTTTTTGTGTATTTGTGTGTGTGCTGGGGCATATACATCTATTTCTGTTTCCTAACTTGTTAGATCTTACGATACAGTGTTTTGTGTGCTTGCTATTTATGATGTTGCTGCTTGCTGCTATATCGCTCAATATGTCGATATGATACATATTGTAACAAAAGTGTTTATCAGCTAATATTGTGTCGGCTGTTATCAACAAAATGTCGATATGTGCAATACTGCTAGCAAGTGAAACTACGGTTCCTGGAGGCTTGTCAAGCTCCTGCACAACATTTAGCACACCGGACCATACTCCCCACTCGTGGAAGAAATAAAAGCGATTCAATTCAATTCAATGAGAAAAAAATCCGAGGACGCCTAAGCACTGCTTATGAGTTGTGAATGCGAAAGCATTAACGTCCAAATGAACGCCGCTGAGTGGTCATCGAGTTACTCCGCGCGGGCAAGCGAGTGCGTCGAGACCTTGGCCAACGCCTCCTAGATAGCACAAGGCCGATGTGCTTCGATCCGTGACGTCATGCTACCTTGCCCGACTGCCATAGAATCAAATGGGGACGCTCCCGAGTAAGCCGCGGTGATTTTGACGTCACCGCTTTCGTCACGCCGGGCTTGCCAATGGAAATTTCGGTGTAAGTAGCATGATATCATGAAGCAGAGTGTACATGCTTGTTATCTAAGAGGCGCTGGTTTAGCTCAGTGGGTAAGGCACTCGGCTTCTGAGCGTGGGGTCGTAGGTTCGAAACTCACTACCGCGAGGCTGTTTCCTCCCGAATTTGTGCTGTCTTTGCATACATGAATTTCATTATAGCGATTACCGAGGCGCTGTCAGAACGCCGGCGAGAGCTTGCGGGGACTAGGAACGCGCGGATAACGCAGGCCATCGAGGGTGGCGTCGCGGCGATGCCCTCACACAACACCTGGCGCGCCAGCGCCGTAGCAGGTATTCCGTTTCGCCCACGCTCCTCCGTCGAGGCCCGCTCGTAACGTGGCGTCGCAGCCCATGGGAACCTAGGTGCCGTTTTTCGCTTGTCTAGGTGACAGACGCAGGCTTTTTCGCTAAATGAGCCATTTGATGCTTTCACATAAAAAAAATTGTGTCCATCCCACGCAATTTGGGAATCGACGTTATGCGAAGCATTTCACAGGCATTTGGCTATGCTGCATCCTTTGGTGTTCCCCAGAGCGTTATCGGGTTGACAAATGTGTTTACGTAAATCCAGTATTTGTGTGTGTGTGACGCGAGTACAGTGAATTGGCATTAACAGGAGAGTGCACGAGCGGCATGGAAGTGTGACATGTGTGAGAAACGTAGAAATGTAAATGCTTGCTGACGGCAGTACGTAATGTCACTTGGAGGACACAGACGGGTGACCTGACGGCAAAACTGTAGCACAACCTCGAAGCCCGTGTCCCTTTAATAGCCAATGGATGAGTGGCGTGGCGCACGGCTCGCCTTTGCCGAGCCGTGATGACACCGTCATAGTGGAATTCGGTGCACCGGGAAAGAGCAGGCCTCGATGTTTCATTAAGGCGAGAAAAGCCGTGGAAGTCCGGTACGAACTTCGAGGACGTGGCGCGTTGCTTCCCGGCGTTCGAAGATGAACGCTCGTGGGAAACTTGCTCCTCAATCGCTGTTTGAACAGAGGCAAGCACCAACTGGTGTTCTGCTACCGAGATGCTGGGATCTTCTTGCGGGTGTGCCACCTGGCTCTAGCGCACGTAGCACGCAAGAGTCAGAAACGAGAGTAGGGTTACGAAGCTCGAATGACGATGCAACGACCACCACGGCATCGCGAACACGAGCGTGTAGCCGCCGGCTCAAGTTAAAATGCGGCTTGGTTCATTGGGTTGACATGCGTTCTTGTCATGGTACAATGTCGTGCCATGCATGCATGTCATAAATTTGTCATTCGTGTCATGGGTGAGATAATGACACGTGATATGAATGAAATATCATGGTGTAACATGATTGGCCTGAATGCCATGAGTGCATATGCCTGTATGTCATGACATGCATATCCAGAATATATTGTTTGTTGGCTTCTCAATATATATATATATATATATATATATATATATATATATATATATATATATATATATATATATATATATATATATATATCCGCCGAGATACCGATCGACCCAGCAGAAAACAGCAGCCACTCCGACGCCGTCTTCTTCTATATATATATATATATATATATATATATATATATATATATATATATATATATATATATATATATATATATATACGAGAGGAGAATGGCAACCGAGGGGCTCGATTTTGTTCATCATGGCCATATAAAGCAACAGACAATGAAGCCAAGAAAAGCATCCGGGAAATTAACTGTGGTTGATATACAGGGTGTCCCAACTATCATGCACCAAGATTTAAGAATATGCAAATGCCACGTAGCTGGACAGAACCAAGGTAATACTGTTTGACTTCGCTTAGAGATACTCATATTACTTTATTGCGTTTCGTCTAACTAAATAATTAATCTTAGTTATTTAATCAACTTCTGAAATATTATGATTAGATGAAAAGTATGGTATGGTAAAACTTTATTCTGGTCATTCGGAACGCGCTTCAGCAAGTAGCGGGCCGCTCCCACGTCGGGACAGAAAGGCCGAGACTCCCTCCTGCGTTGCGGGCCCGATAGACAGCCCATAGCTGCGCTTCAAGATCGGGGCTGCTTAGGGCAGCCTCCCATTTGGGCCACGTGACCGCGCCGCCGTCGCGTAACGCGGGGCACCGCCAGAGCATGGGTTCCAAGTTAGCTACGTCTGAGCATAGCTCGCAAATGTTGGTCAATTGTATCTCTGGATAGTTTCTGTGTAACAGTGCGGTGTTAGGGTATGCCACCACCTGGAGTAACCTGAGTGTTAAAGCCTGTGTCAATGAGAAAATTGCCGAGCAACATGAAAAATTCCCGATACATCTTGCTGTTGCTCAATACGTGCTACATAAATTTTTTTTTTCGGAGCGTGAAAGAACCCCGCGAATATACGCAAAATTGACGCGCGACTGGCCGCTCGAGGCACTTTGCGTGTATTTGCGGGCTTCTTTCAACGAGATTATTAAATATTTCTACATGTCCAGAAGGATCTTTCCACCCCCTCACCCCAAGTTGAATAGGGCGCAAGCCGTTTCGCTTAGGCTTCTACAGACCAGCACATATCCGTGTCTGTCTGCTCTCCACGAGGCTTACCCCGACGTGTATCGCGACGACGCCTGCCCGTCTTGCGGCCAGACCTCCACTCTACCTCACATGCTCTGGGAGTGCGGGTCGACATACCCCAAGTTCATCAAGGAGGAGTGGGACTCGCTTCTGCATAGCCCCGCTCTAGAAAAGCAAATCCTGGCCGTCCGGCGTGCCCGCGACCGGGCCGGTGGGCTAGACCTGCCGGTCCCGACGTGGGACTAGCCGGGTGCGCGAAGAGTTTGCGTCCTCGCCGCACCTGTAATAAAGTTTACTCACTCACTCACTCACTCACTCACTCACTCACTCACTCACTCACTCACTCACTCACTCACTCACTCACTCACTCACTCACTCACTCACTCACTCACTCACTCACTCACTCACTCACTCACTCACTCACTCACTCACTCTTTCACGCTCTGTAAACACTTCCATGTTGCTCTATAATTTTCTCATTGACGTTTCCAAGCGACGGCAAACAACATTACCTTGGTTCTGTCCAGCTACGTAGCGCATTTGAATATCTTTAAATCTTGGTGCATTATATTTGAAACACCCTGTATGTATATATCGAGTTAAATAAAAGACCACGACGGCACCATGTCATTTATACCATATTTGTCATGACATATTTGCCCTGGTTGGCTCAGTAGGTAGCGGGGGGCGAGAAAACAACACTCGCCAGTGGTGTCGTGTGCAACCCAGGTTGGCCTAAGGAAAGGTCGGGGCAAAGGTTAGCCAAAGCCAGGGTCAGGGCGTGAGCTTTACACATCGGTCATATGGAAGACATCATACATGCCATGACAAGCTTGTGATGCCATTGATGTGATGACATGCCATACGCATCCATGTATTGTCATTCATGTCATGACACATATGTTATGTCATTAATGTTATGTGTGCGTGCATGTCATGCCCCCATAGCTATTCTTATATATGTCCAGTTGAAGAAAAGACCACGATGGCATCACGACATAGCAGGCCGGCCGGCCAGCCAGCCAGCCAGCCAGCCAGCCAGACAGACAGACAGACAGACAGACAGACAGACGGACGGACGGACGGACGGACGGACGGACAGACAGACAGACAGACAGACAGACAGACAGACAGACAGACAGACAGACAGACAGACAGGACAGACGGACGGACGGACGGACGGACGGACGGACGGACGGACGGACGGACGGACGGACGGACGGACGGACGGACAGACAGACAGACAGACAGACATTACAATAAGGGTTGATGGTGATGAAAAGGCGGACTCCGCAGGCGATTTCTTTTCGCGTGGGCTTATTTTTTACCATGGCTGATGCGTCAGATTTTGTGAAGTAGATTGAAATTTATAGATGTGCTGCCGGGCAGCTAAATCCGCATATTATTTTCCGCATGTGGCAGGAATCCACTGCAATATTACAATGTGGCCAGCGAAAGTGACCATATGAATGTCACCAATGTCTCTCAGGTAACTGTATGTATAGGTTTCAAGCCTTGTTCACTGATATGGCGCGTGCTCTGAATAGGAACGCTTTTGAGTTCGTGAAGATGACCCACCGTCCTGGTAGTTGCCGAAGGATGTGAAGAATGACGTCGTTTATAGTACCAGCTCAGCAGCTGTGCTTGACGTTAACCGTTCAAGAGTGTAAGAGATGTGCTCACCAGAAGATGATACGTACAAACCACACGATGAACTCTTTTGAGAGCAACACGCATTGCTCAAGATATATGTGCCGACTATATCTAGTGTGCTAGTATTTCTTGGTTATATGACTCAGGGTGATTTGTAGAGGGTGGTGGTGGTAGTGGTGAGCTGTAGCAACAGGCGGGTTTAGCCTGGCGGTCGAGGCAGGCAATTGCTCCGCCATGATTTGTAGAATTTTAGCTTGAGCTATGGTTTTCTTCGTGCTGGTACCTAAAATGTGGGATGCGACTCGCATGGAAGAGAACGTCCAAGGCGGAAAATTCCAAGGCATCAGGTGCTGCACCTGTGCATAGAATAGGGGCAGATTCCTCGGAAGGCCTACTCAAAGCTGTAGTTAGCGCAGGTTTTAACTATGCGTCGAATAAAATGTTTCCCCGTTTGAATGACATTGTGATGTAATAGGAAGCGAAAAAATATGCAATAAGGAAAGCACAGGCGGGAGCGTCTCTTCAGTTTGTGCTTTTGCTGTCCTGCCTTATTTTATATTGTTTCGCGTACTAAGAGAAAGAGAGAGAGAGAAGAGAAATTACATGGGAAAGGCAGTGAGGTTAACCACAAGAGAAACATCCGGTCTGCTACCCTACATTGGGGCAAGGTTATGGGCGGAACGAAAGACGGGAATAATAGCGGAGAAAGAAAGCAAACGAGTAAGAAAATAGAGGGAATGGGGTACTGACTAGCCCAGCAACAAGTAGCTATAGGTTACATCCGAGCGACTTGTCAGAAATGAATACGTAATATTTATTTCGCACTTAAGGCGTCAGTGGGTAGGCATTTTGCTTCCGCCACCGTTTCTGTGCAGGAAGACAATTTTTGCCAGAACTAGGAATATGCGAGGAGAATTGTTATTTGCCGCATTGAGTTCCTTTTTTGTTCGTTAACGATATTCGTTGCATCACCACTGCAGCGTAGAACGCTGTCCATGCACGAACGCTGTATGTAGGAGCACCATCGAACGGTATTATAGTCACTGCCGCAGCATAATCCGACCATACATCGGAGCACTTGCGATATTGCAGAGATGAGCCCACGAAGCTTGTTCACCTGTGGCGGTCAGTTCAGGCTCCTGTCAATAGCCACTGCAATTTGTGTCTTTTCCTTGTTTGCGAAAGCACAAAGCTGTAGAAGCGGATTTCTGTTCTTTAGTGCTCCGTTTTCTCATAGGAGGCTTAGCTCTACTTTTTCGTTCGTCTGGTTTCATAAGCTTCTTATGGTGACCACGGTCGACACCCGACATTTAATCAACCCCTATTTTCCCCTAAGCTACCCTAACCCCAGCCAAATAAAAGCGTCACATGTTTTGTTTTCTTCAATTAGCAGTCCGTTAATATTTTGCTATACAGGTCATTTTATATTCCTTTGTAATATCATGAAACTGTACTGGTCGAAGAAATTCAGTTTGGCCTAGTTGATGTTTACTGCATATCATATTGACCGCTAATAAAGACGGGGACCGCAGAATAGCACGCAAAAGCAACACGGGCGTTAACTTTCAACTGGTTTTTGGTGTCGTTATTGTGTTGTCTTCCGCTGTCCCAGTATTTATTAGCAGTCAAAATGATATGCATATACTGGTCGATTTCCATTTTTTAGTTGTTTTGTTGTTGTCACGCAAGTTGGCACTCTGAAAGTATTAACAGAGCTTCTTTTTTGGAAGCTTGAAAAGGGAAGGACAGACTCCCTCTTACATAAAAAAAGAAATACGAAAAAACTTAGGCTTCCCTCCTATGCATTCCTTTTTAACAAATTCAGTCTTTTGACACAACCTACGAACTGTCCTGTTATCACGCAGAACTAAACCGCCTGCTCAGCTCAACCTGGAATTGCGAAGGGCCGCACCTTCGGCAGCAGAGTGTGCCAGTGCAAGGATGATAGCAGAAGGATATACAGTAGAAAACAACAACAAACTAAGAAGCGCAGGTATGGCTTACAAATGGGGCACATTTGTTGGTACGTGTGCTGCCGTGTCGTAATGTAAATAAGCAGAAAAGCTTTCCGACAAACTTGTGCGTCGACTAAACACTGCGTGCCCGCCCACGTGTGTGCACAATGTCTGTAGAGGGAGACGGGCGCTCATGTGCCTTGGAGCAACGTCGGATCTCGGAGGCTCTGCTTTAGGACGAGCAAACAGCAGCCCGGGGTCGCCTGGCTGCATGCGACCTGCAGTCGAGGGAGCGAGTGCGAATAAAAGGCCAGCATGACACGAAGGAAGGACGCGAGCAGCTGACGGATCAGCGGTAGGACTGATAAGCATCGGGGCAGGGAGATGCGAAAGAAGAGCGCCAGGCGTCAAAAGGAAGAAGAAACAGGCATTAAAAAAAGCGCCGAATAACAGGCGTTCGCCGAAAAGCAGCAGTGAGCCGCCTGCGGGTTGAGGGACATGTGGGAGGGAGAGCGAATACAGGAGATGGGTGTGTGTGTGGGGGGGGGGGGGTGCTTTGGGATCGGGGGGCGCAGCGGCTCGTGCCTTCCAGTAGCGGGCTCTTGGCTCGTGCTGCGTCATTAGGAAGAGGGGCATCGCGGAGGTGTGTTGCCGCCGAGCCCCGTTGGGTTCTCCTCAATAGCACCCCCCCCCCCCCCCCCAAGCACCACCACTCCGCCCGCTTCTTGCCCCAAGACCGGATTTGGAGCCCCGCGGCGGTCCCCTCCCTCTCATCGGTCTCGGCCCCATCTCATCAGCCCCCTTCCTTCTCCCCACGTCCCTTCTCTCTGGGAATCATTTCCATGTTGTTTTCGCTTTCCTTGAGTTTTTCTTGTTTTTTGACTGGCTACGGTGTTTCGTCTTCTTCGAACATTCGTTTCTTGAAGAGGACTCCCCGGTCGTGTTTATACTCGAGCCGCCCTTTACGGTCCCCTGGCTGCCTCCGTCCAGGACTTGTTACTCTTTTGGCGCTTCGAGTGGCTCCCCGGCCGACCCAAAGGCAGCCAGTTCTTCGTATACCTGTTCGGCTGAATCGTCTCTCCGGCGCGCATCCTACCTGCCTCCCTTCCCTTCTCCTTCCATCTGTTTTCTTTGTGCGACTTTGTCGCGCGCGCGCGCGCGCGCGCCCGCCCTCCTCACTCTGCTCGCTTTCTGTTTGATCGCTTCCAACCTGGTGCCGTCTTTGTGTTTTGTTTCAGGCCGACTTGTTGGCCGGCTCCAGCCAAGCGTCCTCCCGGAGGAGGCGGGCTGCTGCCGGGCCTGCTCCGGGATCAGTTACCTCCAGCTGCTGGCCGGCTTGGCCTTGTTTGCTGCCGCGCTCCTGGATAACGACGGCCTGGCGACAGCCCGGCCTGGGGGCGACAATTAACGGCGCCCTAACCTCCCCCCTCCTGTAACACCACTATTCCCCCCGGCATTCGTGCCAGTCCGTGGCACCGCCTTTTGGAAGCGCATGAGAAGACCACGAGAGACAAAAGTCCTGTGTTTGTGGACACACACAAAAAAAGAGGAGAGCGAAGGTAATATACGAGAGTGAAAACGGTAGTCACCTCGGGCAATATCGACATTTTATTTGAACGAACGGAAATTCGGCAAGTTCGTATTTGTTCGTACTTAAACAGAGCAGACCAAACACGGTGTCCTTGCTGTTTCTCGTAGTAAGTGTTTCGTGTGCGCTGTTTCGGGATGAAATGTACTGAAACACCGCGTGCAGATGGAAATCAAATTGACATACGATAAGCAAGCATGGGGATGCAAAGTACACCACGGAGACAATAATGTGTAGTGCATAATCGAGCAAATAATCTTTCTGGTAAAAAAAAAAAAAGATTTTCTGTGGTACTATGGATTTATAGAAAAATTGATCAGGACAGACGAACGCACTTCTGCGACGGAAAATGTTTCTATGGCTCACTTCAGGGAGCGCCAATGTCATTTATCTATCATTCGAAGGCAGGTTTCGTCATTACCTTGGGTTCTGGCTTAGCAGCAGTAAACTCAGCTGTGGATACACAGGTTTTCCTGCGATCGACTTGCCTTGTCCCCTAACCATTGCACAGTCGTCAATCAACCTGCGGGAGTGGCTCAGCGGCGTCTTGCCGCTGGGCACAAGGTGAGGTTTCGATTCCCGGCTGCCTCAGGCGCATTCCGATGGGGACGAAATGCAAAAAATCAGAGGACCCCTAAGCACTTATGATTTCAGTAGGTGCCCACTGTAGAAGAAAGTTATCACAGTAAAACAAGTTGTGGGACTAGTTGGGGCATAGCTTTCAATAGGTGAAGCGCCAATAGTGACGGCACACAAGAAGGAATACAGACAGGACAAGGCGCTACTTGCAACTGTTTATTGAAGTCACAGGTGGTTGATTATATAGCCATGGGGAGAGGGGAACGAGAAATAGGGACACTGGCTCTGTGAATGCGCACGTGCGAGAGCACTGAAGATAAATATGAAGGGAACCACGCTTAGCTAAATCTAAAGAGAAATCTAAAGGTAAATCAGCACCCCGTCTCTGAATATATACACGAATGAAAGCATGTTTTTAGATAAGTTTTAGATTTAGATTAAGCGTGATTCCCTTCATATATATCTTCAGTGTTCTCGCACGTGCGCATTCACATAGTCAGTGTCCCTCTTTTTCGCTCCCCTCTCCTCATAACTATATAATCAGCCACCTGTGACTTCAATAAACAGTTGCAAGTGGCGCCTTGTCCTCTCTGTATTCCTTCGTGTGTGCCGTCACTATTGGCGCTTCACCTATTAAAAGCTATGCACCAACTATAGCCCCACAACGTGTTTTACTGCAATACCTTTCTTCTACAGTGGACCCCTTTCTATGCGTGCCTTCCAGTGCGCCGAATCCTACGAAGCACTTATGAGTTGTGAATGCGAAAGCATTAATGTCCAATTTAACGCCGCTGAGCGGTTCTTCGAGTTATGATTTCCTCACGGGCAAGCAAGCGCATTGAGACGCTTGGCCAACGCCTTCTAGATAGCACACGGCCGGCGCCCTTCGATACGCGACGTCATGCTACCTTGCGCGACTGCCATGGAATCTAATGGGGACGCTCCCGAGTAAGCCGCGGGGATTTTGACGTCACCGCTTTGAACATGCCGGGCTTGGCAACTGAAATTTTGGTCCGAGTAGCCTGATGTCATAAAGCACAGTGCACAGACGTGTTATGTAAGAGGCGTTGGCTTAGCCCAGTGGGTAAGGCACTCGGTTTCTGAGCGGCGGGTCGTAGGTTCGAAACCCACTACCGCTTATTATTTTCTTCCTTTCGAATTTATTCTGTTCCTTTATGCATTAATTTCCTTATAGCGATTACCGAGACGAAATTAGAGCTTAGGCAAGAGCTTGCGCAGAAAAGGAACGCGCGAATAACACAGGCCCTCGAAAGCGAGGGTGACGTGGCGTCGCGGTTATGCCTTCACTCAATCCCTCGCGCACTAGCGCAGCAGCAGGCGTTCCCTTTCGTCGCAGTCAACGGGACTGTAAATGCCGTTTCGCTGCTACAAACGCGGGCTTTTTCGCTCACTGAGCTATTTGATGCCTTCGCATCAGAATGCTTGTGTGCGTGGATTTCTGGCCGCGTTAAACGATCCTAAGGGGTCAGAATTAATCCAGAGTTGTCCACTATAGCGCCTACCTCCTTTAGAGAAAGAAGAAGAAGAAGGGAACATGTCGTGTTTTCATTGTGTCTGCGATTTTGGCCGTTTGTGAGTTCTTTGTCGTTTTCTGGCCAGATCAGCCGGCACAATAAGGTCGTGAACACCGTGATTTGCCAAGCTCCAGGCCCTTTTGGCTCCTAACTTACGCTGTATCTTCGGCAAGCTCAGAGGGCTTTATCCCCCCAGCTTGTAACGGTGGCAATCCACATGAGAGCTCCTCTGGTGGGAATGGGACCATGAACGTCTTGGAAAAGCAATCCGCCTATCTAGACAATGCTCCTGGTTGCGTATGACCGAGCAATACCTGTGCGCTATATGCTACTATGATTCATGAATCCCTCGCAAGTCACACTACAACCACTGACATGGCAACTATAAGAGTTGCATTGGCAGCCAGTGAAAGAACGAACACAAATACAGCGAAACATTGGCGGATAGAGGAAAACGGTGACCACTCTTCGGAGAGCACGGATACGTTTTTTGACGAAGACCTATTGGATGTTGAACCTCTCTCCACGGTCAGCTACAAGAAGCACGGAAGGCAAGACATACTTGCCATCTTTCGTTCTTTACTGAGCAAGTAGTTCAGGCGGGTAAACCCCAATGATTTGGCCGCTGAAGTACCAGGTGTGACAAAGGAAAAGCTATGGGACGTTTGAATTACAAATGATGGTATAGTGTTCTAGCTGTCACGGCTTCATTAGAAGGAGCCAACCGATTACTCGCGAGTATTGCTTCGAGGGGAATCTCTGTAGAACCAAACGTGCGTACGTCCTGCTCGAGATACGTTGGTCGCATAAGGAGTGTTCCTTTTGCATACAGTGACGCAGAGCTACTGGATTACTTGAAAGGCGCAGTGGTGATCTCGGTTCGTAGGGCAGTCGTGATCGCAACAAAACAAACATGGAGTGATTCAAATCCACTTTTACTAGCGTGTAATTTTGCTATTCGGATCAGGTCGGCTAATGCCTGCATGGGTGATCTTGGGCTTCACAAGTTATCCTCATTTTTTAGACTTGTGATTTGTTTTAGACGCCAACGACGTGAGCATGTCGCAAATTACTGTCGAGCACCACAACATTGCAAGGTATGCGCGGGTCCACATGGCCACAAAGACTGCACCACTCACCGCCAACCACGCTTCGCCAATTGCGACGTACCACACCCGTCTCCATATGAGAAGTGCCCGAAGAAAAAAACAGCTGCTGAGGAGAGGAAATATGTGCAACAGGGCACCAGACAACGCGTGAAGCTGTTCCCAGTGCTGACTTATAGGGGAGGGCACCAGACGAAGACGTCGTTGTAGTCTTCTTCAATGCTCGGATTCGCAAAAAGAACTGAAGCTACACTGAAAATCACGGCGCCTTCTGTTCCTGGTCTAGCTCCCGGTGATGTGTCAGCTACAACAGAAAACCAACCAGTTGCTGCTACAAGAAGTCACCTTCCCCTGTCAACAGTACTTCAACGCAGTTCTGCGCGAGGTGACGTCGGAAGTCAAAATATTCACCAAATGCTGGTGCTGTTATTTGCGGCACTCATGGTCATATTCATACTGACACTGGGATCTTCGTCTCTACCAGAAGTTCTCGTTCTTCTCGCAATGGAACCACTTCTGCGGTAGAATAACTTGGCAGTGACCGCGGTGCTGGTAAATATGAACAGCCGTTTTAAAGATATCGCAATGTTTCAGTGGAATGCTAACAGTCTGCGGGGAAAATTAGGGTACTTTTAACTTAAGAACAAAAATTCCCTGTTCTCGTCATTTTAGAAGCCCGCACTGATGCCAGTTTTTGGCTACCTAAACATGTTACGTACTGCATTTCTCGTCCAGACGGCACACCGTGCCGAGCAATTCTGCATGAGCGCAGATACATAACCTGTTGATTAACAGAAGCGTAAACCACAGAAGTACCTAAATACGTTTCTTGCAAAATTCAATTTGAAAAAAAAAAGTGTTTCATATTCTGAACGTCTACTATGAGGCTCGAAAGAAAAGTACGACAGCATTTGAGCGCGACTATGCTACCTCGAAGAATCATGGCGTGTGGTTATTTAGCGTTCTTTGAAGCGGTTCACATTGCAACACTAGAGGAAAATATTTGGAAAGTATTTTGGATCGCCGTGACCTCTGAGCTATAAATGATCGGTCGGCAACCTTCTTTCGCGGACCTTCATACAGTCATGTTTAGACAAAATGATTTGGTCGCCTGATGTTGCTGCCCAAGTGTACTAAGCAGTTGATATTGAGTCACGTGGAAGTGACTACCGGCTTGTTTTGATTTGACATCCACTCATGAAGTTTGGTAACCCTTTTAGTATTCAAAGCGCACAAACGACAAATTGGCAGTTATTCAGGCAATTGGGGGAAGCATCCGTAACCGTAGCCTACAAAACTGTGACGGACGGATACTTTAATAAATTAGCACACTCCATTTGAGCATGGAAAATGGTAGCAAGACGCTTCCCGTTTCAGAAAAAGAGAAATGTGTAGACATCGAGTATCAGCAACTCCGAACGATCCGGTGAAGAACTGAATGCCGCTGTCGTTGCTGTGGTAAAAAAAAAAAGACAGAGAGAGATTGCATTAGCGAAAGGCAGGGAGGTTAACCAGGCTGACCCCAGTCGGCCAACCTGTACTGGGGAAAGGGTATTGAAAAATGAGAAGGAACAGAGAAGTTCGCACTTTGCACTGGTACACACACAATCAAGGGTTCATCGTTGATTCAATCACAAGCGGTCATATAGGCTTTAGAGAGAGAAATTTATTTACAGAAAGGCAGAGAGGTCGGCCTGAGCTATAACTTGCTCTGGCCTGCTACTCTACTCTGGGGAAAAGGGACGGGGAGGGAAAGGGCTGATGAATGATGATGGTATAAGGAAGAGATGCGTATATACAAATTCACAGAGTTGTGGTATCTCTAAAGGCGTGCGTCCAGCCCAGTGGCTTGGAGAAAAGCTACAGCGGCTCTTGTGACCAGGGCTGCGCTGGTTGCATTAGGCCAAGGACCTAGAAGAAACTCGTCCGAAAGCGGTCTCTCATGGATGTTTGCTATGGAAGAGACAAGTTGCTGTCGTTCTTGCGCGTACGCGGGACACACGCAAAATATATGTTCAAGTGTTTCTGGCACCTCACAACATTCACAGTTTGGGCTAGTATCACTGGCACCTATCATATTTCTATAACGGTTGGTGAATGCGACACCAAGGCGAATCCGGTGCACCATGCTCGTGTGGTTTCTATTGAACTTTTGAGGCATACGAAATCGCATTTCTTGGTCCCATTTGTGTAATCGCTTGTGTCGTCGATCAGGTTGGGCCCAGTGTTCCAACGTAGAGTTGTGGTTTACGCGACGAAGTAGGGCGTTTGTGTCTGTTCGTGAGAACGGAATGCGTACTTCACAAGCATTATCTAAAGCAGTTTTTGCTTCAGCGTCTGCCTGTTCGTTCCCTATCACGCCACAGTGTGACGGTATCCACTGAAAGGTGACATTGTGGCCATTTCTAGTTGCGTGGTCGAGATACTCTGTAATTTCTATAGCCATAGAATGATACGGGCCCCGTCTGAGGACACAGTCAATCGTTTGCAGAGCTGGCTTGCAATCGCAGAATATCGTCCATGCGTGAGGACGCTCCTCGGAGAGAAATCGAAGTGCTTCCCGGATAGCAACAAGTTCTGCGGCAGTTGATGTTGAGCTATGGTCTAGTTTAAACCGGCGAGCGATGATCATATGTGGAATGACGAAGGCTGCAGTGGAGGCATATGGTGTGACAGAGCCATCGGTATACACATGTACAGTATCTCCGTACTCTGTAGAAATGTGCAACAAGGTGAGTTGCCTGAGGCCAATAGATGCAACGAAAGACTTTTTAGTAATTCCAGGGATCTGCAATGTAACGACAGGTTTAGGCAGAACCCACGGGGGTGTTCTCGGAATACAGGCGGGAGAGAATCTCGACGGCAAAACACTCTGATGCCGCGATATAGTCATTGAAAAGCTGGAACCTGGGTGTGCGGTAGGGAGCGATGACAGAGGATGGTGCCTGTGTCGGGTCAACACGCGGAGGTACATTCGAAGAGGCTCGCAGAGCAAGTACACCCGAATAGGACAAGCACGAGCTTCCGCTATTGTTCCATTGGTTGACGTGCATCGTGGGAGGCCCAAACATGTGCGCAATGCCTGAGCTTGAATGCTCTCGAGCGCGCGCACACAACTAAGTCCCATGCTTGAGAGCGCCGGCATGCTGTACCGTATATACCCTACGAATAGTGCTCGGTACATTTGGAGTAATGACGACTCCGAGGGGCCCCATCTTGTTGCTGCCACGACGCGAAGGACGTGAACAAAAGTCTTCAGCTTTGACTTCAGTGCGGCGACGTGTCTTGACCAAGATAATCCCCGGTCTATGACTAAGCCAAGGAATCTGTGGTGTGTAACCGTAGGTATCGCTACGCCGTCAACAATGATCGGATACCTGGTCATTCGTTTTCGCGTGAACGTAATCACAGAACATTTTTCAGTTGAGAGTCGGAGGCCTTGACGCCGAAGATACTTAGCTGTGATTGTCACTGCACGTTGAAGCCTAGCACGCATTTGGGGACGGGTGGCTCCAGATGCCCATATGCATATGTCGTCGGCATATGTGCTAATCTTTACCGTGCTAGGAAGTTCGGATGCAAGGCCAATCAATGCAACATTGAAAAGAGTTGGACTGAGAACTCCCCCTTGTGGAACACCTCGATGTATATGGTACTGTCCGGTGTCGCCATCACTTGTCGACATATACACCGTGCGGCCACTGAGGTAGCTAACAATCCATGTATATAGTCGGCCACCGATGTCTAAATCTTCCAGTGCATCAAGGATTGCATAATGTAGTACATTGTCGTATGCACCCTTAATATCCAGAAAGACAGCTCCAACTAACCGACGTTGACTTCTTTCCTGTTCAACAGTGGAGACCAAGTCGATAACTCCGTCAATCGAAGAACGGCCTCTTCTAAATCCGTGCATAAAATCAGGAAAGCAATTATTTCTCTCTAGAAACCATTCCAGTCTTGACAAAACCATTCTTTCCATTACTTTGCCGACGCAACTGGCTAAGGCGATCGGTCTGTAGGAGGAAAGCTCGTTGGGGCACTTTCCCGGTTTAAGCAGCGCTACAACGCGACTGCATTTCCAACCATCTGGAACATTTCCTTTCTCCCACGTCGTATTATAAAAAGATAGGAGAAGACGCCGTGATTCGGTGCCAAGATGGCAGAGTGCAGCGTACGTGATTCCGTCTGGTCCTGGTGCCGAGGAGCGTCGAGAAACTGAAAGCGCAGCGTCAAGCTCTTGCATCGTAAACGGTACTTCGAGCCGCTCATCAGGTGACGGGGGTGCGATGGTGACAAGGGATGAAGTCACTGCATTAGATGCGTCCACAATCAGTTTACAGTAGTCCTCTGCTACCTCCAATTCGGTCCGGCGTTGATGTAGAGCCACCGCATGGAATGGGTGTCTTTGTTGTGGAGTTGCCTGGAGACTTCGTATGACCCGCCATATCTTAGATAGAGGCTGTCTTGGATCTAGGGATCCACAGAAAGCCCTCCAACGCTGTCTGTCAAGCTTCTCCAGATGTCGAAGAACATGTCGTTGAGCTCGGCGACTGCTCGAAAGATCGGACGGTGACTTTGTTCTTCTGTATCGCCGTTCTGCGCGGCGACGGATCGCACGAAGGGCCTCATATTGTATGTCGACCGATGACCTGTGCCTCGGTATGCTGACTTCTCTAGTTTTGTCCCGCAGGGTAGAGGCAATGATGTCCTCTATTTCGGATGGAGATGTCATACTCTGACAGGCGGTGTCGACAGAGGTCTTAAATGCAATCCAGTCTGTTTGACGAATGCAACGTGAGGCTGAACGGCGAAACCAGCTAAAGTGAACGTAAGTGGGGAGGTGGTCGCTACCATGAGTCTCTAGATCCGTCGACCAGGATGCTGAAGACAGAAGGCTCCTTGATACAAACGTTAGGTCAAGACAACTGCTGTAGGACGTGCCACGAATAAATGTAGGAGACCCGTCATTGAGCACATTTAGTCCCCGACTACACATAAAGTCAGCCAAATATTTGCCACGAGAATTCATCGAAGTGCTACCCCACAGGGGATGGTGCGCGTTAAAGTCACCAATCACAATATGAGGGCCTTGCGATGCTTGCAGCAGAGACATCAGGTGCGAGCAATCGATCCTCGCTCTTGGGTGGATATATCCTCCAATCACTGTAACCGTGCGACATCTGTATTTTATGGTGAGGCATACGTAATCATTAGTAGTATGCGATGGGACGTCATGTCTGAAATACACCAGGTCGTGACGTATACAAACTAATACTTTGCTCGAGGTTTGGTCGTTACGAGACCACATCTGGACATAACCAGAAATACGGAAAGAAGAATCCATATTAGGTTCACAGATAACAATAACTGGAAATTGGTATTTAAATATCCGCTGTCGGAAATCCGACAAACGACCACGCAGACCGCGAGCATTCCATTGCATAACAAACGATTGACGCATCCGTTCTTCAAACATTATCGCCATACTTGCTTAGTGAAGAACCACTAGCAGTGGTTCCAAGACTTCAAGTAGCTGCACGGCAGCCTTGGCAGCCGGGGTATTTAGGCCGGAAAGAATCCTGCGCATGGAGCCCATCAAATTTTTCACCATACTCGTGACGTCAATGTCATCCATCTTTTCGTTTTCTTCAGTACGTGTAGGAGCGGTGCATAAGGGCGTTCCCACAGACCTTGACGGTAACGAGGGCCACTGAGTCTCCGATGTGGCTAGTGCCGATGATGGGTCGCCTTGCACTTTCGCGGCATACAAAGGCTTTGAGGCACGTGCTTCTTCATTCCTGAGACGAAGAGGGGGTGGATGTTGCACTTGAGCTGTCGTCCCTCCAACGCGAGGAGGGCTGCGATCCCGTTGATGTCGGTTTCGTGAACGACGTCTGCGGTGGCGGATAGCCCTTGCCGCTTCCCTGTGCGTGGAACGATCTCTACCCATCTTCTTCAGAATACCCATTTCCTTCCTGATCTTTGGGCACTCTTTTGACGTTGCGTCATGAGCACCAGAACAATTTGGACATTTCGCAGCAACGTTGCAATTGCTGTCTCCGTGAGGTCCACCACATCGTTTGCATGTTATTGCACCCTTGCAAACTGCGCTGACATGCCCAAGTTTCATGCACCTGTGACACTGTAAAAGCCTCGGCACGTAAGGACGTACCGGATGCCTCACATATCCAACCTTGACGTGTGTTGGCAAAGTTTCCGATTGGAACACTAATTTCACACATCGGGAACGTCCAAAACGGTGAAAGCTGAGCACAGGAGCTGACGATGATAGTAGTTTGGCCAGGTCAGTGTCTGTAATGTCAATGTCCACATCGTAGATGACGCCTGTCGTCGCTTCCTTGCCGTATGTGGGGAATGCGCGAACAGGGATGCTTCCCAACTGAGTGATGTTTTTCAGTGTCTCCAGTATGGTCGGTGTATTGACTTCCACCGAGAGGATGTTCTTTCGAGCGTTTATACGTATTTCTTCTACGTGACCATGGGCAGTTCGTTCAAAATATTCCGACAGGCTCTGCCTGTTCAGTGAGTTGAGGTTGTCTGTTGTCGTTGTTGGTACATATGCAATAGTGTATGATTGCTTGCCACTTGCCTTTTTCGTCGCCTGGCGACTGGTCGGTGATGTTCTTCGTATCTTTCTCTTCAGGCGTCGGCTTGACACCACGGTAAAATCGCTGTCCGAGCCCATCTCATCAGTAGAGGAGCCATCAGATGACTCAATCGGGACCATGCTGGGGTCGAAGCGGTCACTCACGTCACCGGCATAATGAACTGGCCGTTCAGGACAAAACTGCTGGGCGGGGTTTGGGTCCCCCATTGCAGAGGATGACGTCCCCCAGTTTTCTTGTCACTGATTGCAGAGATCACAGAAAATAAAATAGAAAATGCAGAGAGCTCGAAGCTGAAGCTGCTCGCTATGATCACTTCTTCTTCTTCCTCTTCCATATAGGCTTTAGCTGTAACATTATTCGGGTGCAGGACTCCAACAGATAATAGGCCGCGTTACCACCAATGAACTTGTTGTTGCGTCTCCATACGGCGATGCGCATTCCTTAGACGTCTACCACGAGGCAACCCCACATTCATCAGCGCCTATCCAGAAGTCGGCGCAGCGTTGACGCTGACTGTTCACGGGTCAACAAAAGACCCTTCTACCTGAACCTGACAACCTGAACTAAATGATGAAAAGGGTTAACGTCAAATGCTAACGTGGGAACGGCTTCGACCTCGGATTCCCAGATTCCTGCGCGATGCTTCATATGCGGGGGCGAAGGTGCAACATAGGAGGCGGAGTTCGGCACAACGGTGCGATAGCATGGGCGGGATTTTGCGACCGATTCCCCGATTGTGATTGACCGCGATACAGTCATCAGATTCCCTAGCCTTGTCTCCCAGGGAAGTCGACGGTATTAAACGCGAAGGTCCTTCGCGTAGTGAGTGGTGCTGACGTATCCCGATGTGAACTCAGACGTTTAAGATGCTCCTACATGGAGGGAGCTTCCGTATCTGGAGCCAGTGTAAATAATGTAAAATAAACCCTTTTCCCTTCATTCCTACTGCCGGAGGTACTCGTCAATGGGCTTGGTGGATTTCTGTCCCAAAGGCCACCTCGAGTCGCAACATTGTCCACCGCAGTCACCGCAGCGCAAAGGCTGCAAGAACCCAGACCAGTGCTCAGCCACTGACACCTAAGAGTAGCCCCCTCCCCGCCTTTCGCTCTTGTGGCATCGACAAGCAAAATGGGCGTAAATACGCACATGTTGGCTTCCAGCTGCAAGCCGATTACAGCCTTAGCTCTCTGGCAAATTTGCTTTCACTGACACTTTTAGGTTAAAACCAAATTTCAAAGAAGAAATTTAGTGTACCTTTATTTTCTTTTTCGGTTTAAAACGAAGACGCTTAACACACTTTATAAGTTATGTTGTTGCAACTTAAATTAGCAGAAATACGAACACTATAAATCTGTAGGGAAACACAGAACGCAACACTTTAGGTAAATATGTAGTGTGTTAGTTTTGTTGGACGGATGCATAAATTTACATTTAGTAATGTTTAATTTCGTGATCGACGTCTTGCACTACGAAGAAACAGTGTTACGGACAGATTGCAGACTGGTTAATAGATCTAATTTCAGTGAATAGTACGCAATATTCAACAAATAGGTGCATGTTTGAAGAAAACGAGAAGAAAAACGAGAGAGAAAAACATCATAATACTTCCACCACGTGAATTGAGTGAGTGAGTGAAGAAACTTTATTGCAGGTTCGGCGAGGACGCGAACTCGTGTCGGACCGGCAGGTCTAGCCCACCGGCCCCGTCGCGGGCACGCCGGACAGCCAGGATTTGCTTGTCCAGAGCGCGGCTACGCAGAAGCGAGTCCCACTCCTTGGTGTACATGGGGTATGTCGACCCGCACTCCCAGAGCATGTGCGCTAGAGTGGAGGTCTGCCCGCAGGACGGGCAGGCGCCGTCGCGATACACGTCGGGGTAAGCCTCGTGGAGAACGGACAGACACGGATATGTGCTGGTGTGTAGAATTCTAAGCGAAACGGCTTGCGCCCTATTCAACTTGGGGTGAGGGGGTGGAAAGACCCTTCTAAACATGTAGAAAAATTTAATAATCTCGTTGTGAGTAGCGGGAGCGTCCATGTGGCCGTAGGGAGGAGGGGAGTCGGTGCTTCTTGCAGAGGAAGCGCGGTCGGTGAGGTCACGCGCAGCCTGAGGTTCTCGATGTTCGGGGCCTTGCCGGGCTTGGGAAGGAGCACCGTGCAGGCCATCTTACATTCTGCAGGAACAATGCATGAATTGAAAGACCAGCGAAGCTGTATTGCTCAATAGCTATATTAAGTTCTATATGGTGGTTATGGTGTATTGGTTGAATAAAAGCAACAACACATAACTTCGTTGTTTGTTTCGTCTTTTTTTATTTTAATTTAATTTATTTTTATTATTATTTCTTCTATATCTCTTTATTTTTATTATTTTATTTCTGTTTTTTTACTTTATACGTATACACTGACGTTTTGACACGCATCGCCATAATAAATTCAAGGGTGGTGGTGGTGGTGGCAAGCATTTATTAAACAAGAGAGGTGTGGACTCACGCAGGAATCCTACATACTAGGTGGAGTACCTAGACAGGGACCCCATTGGTCGAAGCCGCCAGCCTGGCCCTCTTGACCAAGGCCTTTGGGCCCTGAATGTCTGAGCAACCAAGCAGGGCCGCCTCCCAGTCCTCTCGGGCAGGGTAGCGGGGGGGGGGGTGAGAGCTGAATTTTGCTGGCAGGCCCACACTATGCGATAAGTGTCAGCCACCTCTCCACAATGTTAGCACCGGCCAGTGATCGCAGGATCAAAATGTTTCATTACTGCCGGGCACAGCATTGTGTTTGTGTATAAGCGAAGTTGGGCGCGTTCGTTTGCTTTCCCCAGCCCCTTAGCTGGGACTGGGTACCGGCGATGGCTGTCCTTATAATAGGTAGCATTGTCTTTGAAGGTTAAGAGAATTCTGCCTTCTTGTTCCAGGACCTCAGGGGCCAAAGGGGATGCCCGGTAAGTGAGTGCTCGGGCTGCCGCATCAGCAGCTTCATTCCCTTGAAGACCCTGATGGCCAGAAGTACAAACTATAAAGCGGGGGGCGGGATCTACATCCCTGCTGCAGTTTCGCAGTATTCGTTAGGCCAGTAGGGTGACCCAACCAGCCTCGTAACTACGGCACGCCCCACGGGAATCCGCAATGATATATTTAGAATTAGAGTCCGAGACAGCTAGGGCGATCACTACCTCCTCTGCTTGTGTTGTACATGGTGCAGGAAAAGCGAGACCATCCACCTGTGTTCCTTGATGTATGACTGCTGCCGCATAACATCCCCTGTGGTTTGGCCCAACGATATCTACGTATTAAACTCCATGTTTGCTGCCATATAGTGACGCTCCAAAGCTTCCGCGCTAGCTTGGTGGCGTCCACCGCGATCTTCTCTATCCATCTTGGTTGGGAGAGGTCGAACGCGGATGGCGCGTCTCCATAATTCTGGCACTCTTTCTTTCTTGGACTCTTTCTTGTATATGGAAATTGTGTTGGATGTGTAGTCGAGCCAGGAGTAGTTGGCCCGATCATGTTTGGGCTAACCTTGTGAACTGATTTGTTAGATGAGCTTCTTTTAGCTCCTGGAAGGTGTTGACCATTCCAAGGTCGAGAGGTCGTCCGTTGGAAGTGGATAACGGGTGATCAAGGGCCCTTTTCATCATTTTGCGAAGGATAACCTCTACCCTGTCTTCATCGTGCTTCCGCGATTGCAGGTGGGGTACCGAATACAGGATGCGGCTAGTTACGAAAGCGTGAGCGAGCCGCACCGCGTCCTTGCTTCGTAACCCTCCTCTCTTGTTGGAGACCCGGCGAACCATTCGACCAACCTGGTTTCCAATCTTCCAGAGCTCGTCAAGTGTTGTGTAGACCTTTCGCTGATGGTGTGTTAAGAGTCCCAGAATTCGAATCTCCTTAGCCTCGTGGATGGGGCCACTGGCTAGGGATAAGTGGATGTTTGTATTATCCTTAGGGGAAGCCCTAAGGTGAACAAATTTTGACTTTGCCGATGCACATTGGAGGCCGCAGTGCTCCGCATAGCGATCTCCTACTCGTGCTGCTGCTTGCAGGCTCTCCTCCATGTGTCCTAAGTTGCCTTCGGTGGCCCAGATCGTGTTATCATCAGCATACAGCGCATGCCGTATTACTTCAATATCCTTCAACTGTGCCGGCGCGTTAGAGCTCCCCGAGCCGACAGTGGTATATGTGCCATTCAGCTTGGACCACTTCTGCACTACCACCTGGATCAGCCCACAGGATAGATCAACACCTCGTACACATTTTTTCCAGATCATGGCCGTAGACAGCTTCGCTGTTAAAAAACGAGAAGGAAAGTCATCAATATATATTTTACAAAGTATGCAGATCCCACGCACATGTTAGAATCTGGCGAAGCGAAGCTTTGGTGAAGCGGTTCATTAAACGTCATACAACTAACGGAGATATGTACAGCTGCGTTTACTTTCATACCATGCAACGTGCGATCTCATGCAGTGTTTGTATTTGTACATCACAATGGTTACAGATTTGATGTCAAGCAATTTTTATGTTGGTGCGCGGCATTGTTCATAAACTATGCCAAAATGCCAACACCAAATCAGGTGGGTACAGTCTGAGACGTCTACGCAGCGACGTCACGAGGATGAATGCGATGTATGACGCTTGCAGAGGGAACAATCGTGATGACGGCTTTAAGCACACAGAAGTACCACACATATCTTGCTACATTTAAGAATTCTGTACTCCTTGTGCCACTGCGCAATATACCATTCTGGAGTTTTGGTCAATTAAGAATGAGTACACACAGTGGCACATACAAATAATGAAGTAAATAATATAATCTTTTGAAAGCGCTATTCCCCTAAGAGGAATGTGCCTTCGAGATATTTATAAGCCGACATTATATGTCCAGATCTTATGAAGAAATTTATTATTTTATTACGCAAAACGGAGCTTCAGTTATTGGCAATATTTTGTCGGTCAGCTTACAGGGGTTATATCTCCCGTTTCCTAGTAATTGCATATCGGCGCTCATAGTATAAACTGCGTATATATATATATATATATATATATATATATATATATATATATATATATATATATATATATATATTGTAATGCGGTTTATTGAGAAGTCAGGGACGCGACCGTCTCAGTCGAGCGTCAGACACCGAGAGCGCGAGCCCCTCTTCGTCGGCGGGCCGATGATGATAGTGCGTTGTTACGTTTCGCCTACGACGCGCGGTTTAGCCGGCGCGACTGCAACAAAGCGGCAGACATTTTGGCCCGTTCGGCGTCGCCGCTACGCCTCCCCGCCAAGCGCGTCCAGGCATGTTCCGATGCCACGTGTCTTCATGTGCGTGTGTGAGTGTATGTGCATATGGTGCCCGACCGGCGGCGACACGACAGTAGGAGTCACCTTCTCCTCCCCATTGTGCCCGACCGGCGGCGATACGACAGTAGGAGTCACCTTCTCCTCCCCATTGTGCCCGACCGGCGGCGATACGACAGTGTGAGTCACCTTCTCCTCCCCATTGTGCCCGACCGGCGGCGACACGACAGTAGGAGTCACCTTCCATTGTACAGTCACGTGCTCGTCTATAGAGGGGTTCCTTCTTGCCCTCAACTGCGAGAGTATAAAAACAGCTGCCCCCGGACGCCAAAGGGAGGGCTCCGATTTCTTCTGTTGAGTAAAGTGCACTCCCGTCTCTCTACTTCGGTCAACCTGACCGCCAGCTCTTTGCAATGTTAGAATAAACAAGTTGTTTTGTTGTTACCAGTCGACTCATGCTTTGCCGGGACCTTCGGATGCTTCCAGTTGTACCCCAGGCCGCCAGGCCAACGCTACCCTTGGGGCTTGCGACCCAGGTGCAACAACGGGCGTCAGCGCCGAGTTCCCAACAACTCGTGCCAACGGTACGACCACAACAACTGGTGGCAGCGGTGGGATTCGAACCCACGCCCCCGAAGAGACTGGTGAGTGCGGGACTTTCTTCTTCTGAGCTTTGCCAGGCTTTTGTTAGTGTCAGAAACAGAGCTGGTAATTGTGGTTGTCGTTGCTGCCGGGTTAGTTTGCGGCAAGACAATAATAGGCAGTAGAGAAAGCAGCATTCAGAGCAGCCATGGATTTGAAGTCGTTGCGCAAACCGAAATTGCTGGAGCTTGCAAGAGAGTTGGGTCTGGATGTCTCAGACAAACTCAGAAAACCTGAACTGCTAAAGGCTATTCTGGAGTTAGAAGCTGAGGATGACGAGCTGTCGGAATGCCTTGAGACCATTGAGGAGAGGGAGACTGCAAAAAGACAGGAGCGCGAACTTAAAGAACAGAAAGAAAAAGAAGAGCGTGAACGTAAAGAACAGAAAGAAAAAGAAGAGCGTGAACGTAAAGAACAGAAAGAGCGAGAGCAACAAGAGCGCGACCGTCAACACGCTTTGGAAATGAAGCGTCTTGAGGTAGAGATGGAACGCGCTCGTAATGGAAGTCAGGCACACGGTGCAGGAGAACGCGTATTGTTCAAAATGACTGACCTGATGCGGCCGTTTAAGCTTGGAGAGGACATTGGTTTGTTCCTGGTTAACTTTGAGCGAACGTGCGAGAAGCAGGGGTTCTCTCGGGAAACGTGGCCACAGCGCTTGCTCACTTTGTTACCCGGCGAGGCGGCCGACGTAGTCGCTCGCTTGGATAGAGAGGAGGCAGAGGATTTCGACAAAGTGAAATCGAGTCTGCTAAAAAAGTACAGGCTGTCAGCGGAGGCGTTCCGTCGGAAGTTTCGGGAAAATGAGAAAGGCAAAAGTGAGTCATATACAGAGTTTGCGTACAGGCTTATGTCAAACATGCAGGAGTGGCTCAAAGAAGAGAAAGCGTTTGGTGACCACGATAAAGTTCTGCAGTGTTTCGGGCTAGAACAGTTTTATAGTCGGTTACCTGAGAACGTGCGGTACTGGGTCTTGATGTGGGTGAAAGCAGTCCGACCAAACGTAAAGAGACGGCGGCAGCCGAAGCCGAACGCAGAAAGCGGTTCGAGATGAGGCAAGCGCGCGTGTGTTATACGTGCCAGAAGCCGGGTCACTTTTCGGCGCAGTGTCCGGAAACGACACCAAAAGTTGTGTTTTTTTCATTATGCAGCACTGACGAGAACATGAAGCTTCTCGAGCCTTACATGCGAGACCTCCTCGTGAACGGGAAAGAGTGCCGTGTGCTTCGCGATTCCGCAGCTACAATGGATGTAGTTCACCCGTCTTACGTAGAACCCCATATGTTCACGGGCGAGTGCGCATGGATCAAGCAAGCCGTGGAAGCTCATAGCGTGTGTCTGCCGGTAGCAAAAGTGCTTATTGAAGGACCTTTCGGAGCGCTTGAGACGGAGGCGGCAGTGTCATCTATGCTGCCCCCCCAGTACCCGTACCTATTTTCAAACAGGTCCGATCTCCTCCTGCGCGAGAAGGGGCTTTTCTTTGGTGAGGCTAGCGTTCAGGCCTTAACCAGATCGAAGGTTCGGGAGCTCGCTGCAAAGGCGGTAGTTGCGGGGCCGACGTTATCGAACAATGAGAAAGGGTCAGAGGCGCAGCAAGCCGATATTCAGAGCACGCCCGAACTGAATAAACTTGAGTCTGTAACGTTAAAGGCACCAGATACCGGAGAGGAAAATCCCGATGCGGGAAAGTTAGAAGAGCTATCTGCAGATTTGCTCATCGCGCCTACGTCAGACGGACTTAATAGGTTGCTAAAAGTCAGCCGGTCGGCTTTGATAGCCGAGCAAAAGAAGGATGGTAGCCTAGAAAACATACGCTGCAATGTCAAGGAAGGTATCGCCAGGAAAAATGCGCGTTTTGTGGAAAGAGGTGGAGTCCTGTACCGGAAGTATCTAGACCGCAGAGGAGTGGAGTTCGATCAGCTGATCGTTCCTCAATGCTATCGTCAGGATCTGTTGCGCTTGTCGCACGGGGGTTCGTGGTCCGGACACCTAGGAGTTAAGAAAACTAAGGACCGTCTCTTGCAAGAGTACTATTGGCCAGGGTGTTTTCGGGACGCAGACCACTTCGTGAGGTCATGTGACACCTGTCAGCGGGTGGGCAAACCAGGGGACAAATCGAGGGCGCCGTTGAGATTGGTACCTATCATTACGGAGCCCTTTAGACGGCTCGTTATTGATACAGTGGGACCTCTGCCGGTAACAGCCACGGGGTACAGACACATTTTGACTGTGATCTGCCCAGCGACAAAGTTCCCTGAAGCAGTGCCGCTTAAAGAACTCAGCTCAGTTGAGATAGTCAATGCACTACTGTCCATATTTGCGCGAGTTGGTTTTCCTGCGGAAATCCAATCAGATCAGGGCACAGTGTTTACTAGCGCTTTGACGACAACTTTTCTCGAAAGGTGTGGGGTAAAGCTGTTACACAGCTCAGTGTACCACCCACAGTCGAATTCCGTTGAGAAGCTCCACTCCGTCATGAAGCGCGTGTTGAGAGCGTTGTGTTTTGAACATCGAACTGACTGGGAGCTGTGTCTGCCTGGGGTGATGTTTGCATTAAGGACCGCGCCGCATGCAGCTACGGGGTTTTCGCCAGCTGAGCTGGTGTACGGTCGCTCCCTTCGGTCTCCGCTTCGCATGCTTCGAGAATCGTGGGAAGGCAGGGGCGACGACCCAGTCGTGGTGGAGTACGTGCTTAAGCTCCTCGAACGCTTAAGAAGGGCACAGGAGTTGTCAGGTGAAGCAATGACAAAGGCCCAGCAGAGGGTGTTTGGATCGCACCGCTGGTACGATCTGTTGGGAACTCGGCGCTGACGCCCGTGGTTGTACCTGGGTCGCAAGCCCCAAGGGTAGCGTTGGCCTGGCGGCCTGGGGTACAACTGGAAGCATCCGAAGGTCCCGGCAAAGCATGAGTCGACTGGTAACAACGAAACAACTTGTTTATTTTAACATCGCAAAGAGTTGGCGGTCAGGTTTGACCGAAGTAGAGAGACGGGAGAGCACTTCACTCAACAGAAGAAATCGGAGCCCTCCTTTTGGCGTCCGGGGGCAGCTGTTTTTATACTCTCGCAGTTGAGGGCAAGAAGGAACCCCTCAAAAGACGAGCACGTGAATGTACAATGGGCTAATGGTGACGCACACTGTCGTAGCGCTGCCGTAGCACCATGTCGAGCACAATCTCGTAGCACCCTGTCGTAGCGCTGCCGGTCGGGCACAATGACTGTAATGAGAGGATGATCCCTGCTTTCGCATCGCCTGGTTCGGGCACAATGACTGGAATGAGAGGGTGATCCTTTGCGGTCGCATCGCCGCAGTCGCGCCTGGAAACACCTGCCGATGGGCGTTGCGGCGACGACGATCGGGCCAAAATGTCTGCCGCCCCGCCGCAGTCGCGCCGGCAAAACCACGTGTCGCAGGCGAAACGCAACAGACCGCCCCGCCGGGGGAAGGAGATCCCGATGGACAGGGGACTGCATCCGCTGTCCGGAGGGATGTCGCTCGATGATGCTCATAACCGAAGTCGGGCGTCCCTCGACGTTTCTTGAGCGCAGCGCACAGAGAAGGCCTCGTTCTCTCGTTCAGCTTCGCACGGGACACTGCAAAGTGACTTCGGGAGAGTTCACATTTTTGTTCTCGTTCCCGGCAAGCGTTAGAACTACGCTGAAACTCAACCGCTCAGTCAGCAAGCACGGCACAACCCTCACTAAGCCCTGCCAGGCTCTTTCCCCTTTTTATACCACTGCCTAGTTCCTTACAGTAGTCTAGCATCACTCAGAACGCGTCCACAAATTGAAAAATTGCACTAGAAAGCATATCATCACTTTGAAACACTAAACAAAAGCAATATGTTAAAAAAAATCCTGCCTCAGGAAGAAAAACATCAGTAACAAACAATTTTGAGGCTGATTCCTACGTTAGGGGCTTCGACTTAAGCCATCGGCGTTACCGTTGAGACTCCCCTTTTTGTAACGCACCTCAAAGGAATATTGTTGTAAAGCGAGGCTCCAGCGCAGGAGGCGGCCATTTTTGGGAGAGATGGTCTGCAGCCATTGGAGAGGGCAGTGATCCGTCTCAATGATAAACCTCGAGCCGGCTAGATAGCATGACAATTTCTGAACGGCCCACACGAGACACGCACACTCTTTCTCGGTGGCGCTATACGCCTGCTCACGACTGGACAGCTTACGACTAGCATACAGGACGGGGTGTTCTACTTCTCCATTTTCCCGTTGGCACAGTACAACGCCCATGCCTCGCTCACTAGCATCGCACTGAACAACGAACCCTTTTGTATAGTCTGGCGATCGTAGCACAGGCTGGTTTGTTAGGGCACTCTTTAGGGCGCTAAAAGCTCTTTCCTTTGTCTCGTCCCAGACGACTGTTTGAGGCTCTGTTTTTCTTAGAGCATCCGTCAGGGGAGCCGCGATATCAGAGTACCTAGGGATGTACCTCTGATAGTAGCCGGCGACACCCAAGAACGACCGAATATCGGTCTTGGTGCGCGGTTGCGGAAAGTCTCGCACAGCGGCCACTTTTATTTCAGAGGGGCGGCGACGACCCTGACCAATCACGTGACCGAGGTAGACAACCTCGGCCTGTGCTAACTGGCACTTAGGAGCCTTGACTGTCAAGCCCGCTTCGCGCAGGCGGGTTAGCACTGCCCGCAAGTGTGCCATATGCTCAGACCAGGATGCGGAGAATATCGCTACGTCGTCTAGATACGGTAAAGCGAATTCTTGCTGTCCCCGCAACACTTTATCCATGAGACTTGAAAAACAGTATGGCGCGTTCTTCAAACCAAAACTCAACACTTTAGGACGGAATGTTCCCATTGGTGAAATGAACGCCGCATACCTACTAGCCGCTTCTGTAAGTGGAACCTGCCAATAACCCCTGACAAGATCTAGGGTGGAAATAAACTGAGCGCTACTAACTTTCTCAAGGCGCTCCTCGATGTTAGGGATCGGATAAATTTGATCCTTAGTGATGGAATTAAGCCTGCGGTAGTCGACGCAAGGACGAGGTTCCTTGCCCGGTACCTCAACTAAAATCAAAGGGGAGGTATAATCACTCTCACCTGCCTCAATAACACCGAGCTGTAGCATTTTCTTTACCTCAGCCTCCATAATATCGCTCTGGCGGGGTGACACCCGATACGCCTTGGATCGTACTGGCTCTGGGGAGGTAAGTTCTATATCATGAGTAAGTACAGAAGTCCTACCAGGCCTCTCAGAGAACAGACCTTGAAACTCTTGTAATAGCTGGTGTAGTTCGGTTTTCTGCTCGGGCGACAGCGGTGCTTTACTGATAAGGTCACTAATGACTTGACCGGTGTCTTCCCTGTTCGTCACTGAGCCTAGTCCCGGAAGCTCGACCGGAAGCTCTTCAGGAACGTTTACCATCATGCACACCACTGCTTCCCTTTGTCTATAAGGTTTGAGCAGATTACAGTGGTAAACTTGCTGTGCTTTCCGCTTTCCTGGCAGACTTACCACGTAGTTAACGTCCGACAGTTTCTGAACAATTCGTGCTGGGCCCTCCCACTGCACGTCTAGTTTGTTGTTTAGCGATGTGCGCAATATCATGACCTCATCGCCAACCTCAAAACGACGGGCCCTGGCTGTCCGATCATAATAAACCTTGGCCCTCTGCTGGGCCTTTGTCATTGCTTCACCTGACAACTCCTGTGCCCTTCTTAAGCGTTCGAGGAGCTTAAGCACGTACTCCACCACGACTGGGTCGTCGCCCCTACCTTCCCACGATTCTCGAAGCATGCGAAGCGGAGATCGAAGCGAGCGACCGTACACCAGTTCAGCTGGCGAAAACCCCGTAGCCGCATGCGGCGCGGTCCTTAAAGCAAACATCACCCCAGGCAGACACAGCTCCCAGTCAGTTCGATGTTCAAAACACAACGCTCTCAACACGCGCTTCATGACGGAGTGGAGCTTCTCAACGGAATTCGACTGTGGGTGGTACACTGAGCTGTGTAACAGCTTTACCCCACACCTTTCGAGAAAAGTTGTCGTCAAAGCGCTAGTAAACACTGTGCCCTGATCTGATTGGATTTCCGCAGGGAAACCAACTCGCGCAAATATGGACAGTAGTGCATTAACTATCTCAACTGAGCTGAGTTCTTTAAGCGGCACTGCTTCAGGGAACTTTGTCGCTGGGCAGATCACAGTCAAAATGTGTCTGTACCCCGTGGCTGTTACCGGCAGAGGTCCCACAGTATCAATAACGAGCCGTCTAAAAGGCTCCGTAATGATAGGTACCAATTTCAACGGTGCCCTCGATTTGTCCCCTGGTTTGCCCACCCGCTGACAAGTGTCACATGTCCTCACGAAATGGTCTGCGTCCCGAAAACACCCTGGCCAATAGTACTCTTGCAAGAGACGGTCCTTAGTTTTCTTAACTCCAAGGTGTCCGGACCACGAACCCCCGTGTGACAAGCGCAACAGATCCTGACGATAGCATTGAGGCACGATCAGCTGATCGAACTCCACTCCTCTGCGGTCTAGATACTTCCGGTACAGGACTCCACCTCTTTCCACAAAACGCGCAGTTTTCCTGGCGATACCTTCTTTGACATTGCAGCGCACGTTTTCCAGGCTGCCATCCTTTTTTTGCTCGGCTATCAAAGCCGTCCGGCTGACTTTTAGCAACCTATCAAGTCCGTCTGACGTAGGCGCGATGAGCAAATCAGTAGATAGCTCTTCTAACTTTCCCGCGTCGGGCGTTTCCTCTCCAGTATCTGGCGCCTTTAACGTTACAGACTCAAGTTTATTCAGTTCGGGCGTGCTCGGAATATCAGCTTGCTGCGCCTCTGACCCTTTTTCGTTGTTTGATAACGTCGGCCCCGCAACTACCGCCTTTGCAGCGAGCTCCCGAACCTTCGATCTGGTTAAGGCCTGAACACTAGCTTCACCAAACAAAAGCCCCTTCTCGCGCAGGAGGTGATCGGACCTGTTTGAAAATAGGTACGGGTACTGGGGGGGCAGCATAGATGACACTGCCGCCTCCGTCTCAAGCGCTCCGAAAGGTCCTTCAATAAGCACTTTTGCTACCGGCAGACACACGCTATGAGCTTCCACGGCTTGCTTGATCCATGCGCACTCGCCCGTGAACATATGGGGTTCTACGTAAGACGGGTGAACTACATCCATCGTAGCTGCGGAATCGCGAAGCACTCGGCACTCTTTCCCGTTCACGAGGAGGTCTCGCATGTAAGGCTCGAGAAGCTTCATGTTCTCGTCAGTGCTGCCTATTGAAAAAAACACAACTTTTGGTGTTGTTTCCGGACACTGCGCCGAAAAGTGACCCGGCTTCTGGCACGTATAACAAACGCGCGCTTGCCTCATCTCGAACCGCTTTCTGCGTTCGGCTTCGGCTGCTGCCGTCTTCTTAGGTTCGGTCGCACTGCTTCCACTCGCATCCGCACTACGCGTGTTCCCCTTTGCTCTCATGGGTGTGAACTTCGGCCTCTCAAACTTCGAGCCAAATTCACCCTTTTGACCGTCCTTAGCTCCGCGAGCCCGACGCGTCACAAACTCCTCGGCTAGCTCAGCGGCTTTAGCCACCGTACAAACGTCTGGCCTATCCAAGACCCAGTATCGCACGTTCTCCGGTAACCGACTATAAAACTGTTCTAGCCCGAAACACTGCAGAACTTTATCGTGGTCACCAAACGCTTTCTCTTCTTTGAGCCACTCCTGCATGTTCGACATAAGCCTATACGCAAACTCTGTATATGACTCACTTCTGCCTTTCTCATTTTCCCGAAACTTCCGACGGAACGCCTCCGCAGACAGCCGGTACTTTTTTAGCAGACTCGATTTTACTTTGTCGAAATCCTCTGCTTCCTCTCTATCCAAGCGAGCGACTACGTCGGCCGCCTCGCCGGGTAACAAAGTGAGCAAGCGCTGTGGCCACGTTTCCCGAGAGAACCCCTGCTTCTCGCACGTTCGCTCAAAGTTAACCAGGAACAAACCAATGTCCTCTCCAAGCTTAAACGGCCGCATCAGGTCAGTCATTTTGAACAATACTCGTTCTCCTGCACCGTGTGCCTGACTTCCATTACGAGCGCGTTCCATCTCTACCTCGAGACGCTTCATTTCCAAAGCGTGTTCGCGCTCTTCTTTTTTCTCTTGTTGCTCTCGCTCTTTCTGTTCTTTACGTTCACGCTCTTCTTTTTCTTTCTGTTCTTTAAGTTCACGCTCTTCTTTTTCTTTCTGTTCTTTAAGTTCGCGCTCCTGTCTCTCTTTTTGCTCTTTAAGTTCGCGCTCCTGTTTCTCTTTTTGCTCTTTAAGTTCGCGCTCCTGTCTTTTTGACCTCTCCTCAATAGTCTCAAGGCATTCCGACAGCTCGTCATCCTCAGCCTCTAACTCAAGAATAGCCTTTAGCAGTTCAGGTTTTCTTAGTTTGTCTGAGACATCCAGACCCAACTCTTTTGCAAGCTCCAACAATTTCGGTTTGCGCAACGACTTCAAATCCATGGCTGCTCTGAATGCTGCTTTCTCTACTGCTTACTATTGTCTTGCCGCAAACTAACCCGGCAGCAACGACAACCACAATTACCAGCTCTGTTTCTGACACTAACAAAAAGCCTGGCAAAGCTCAGAAGAAGAAAGTCCCGCACTCACCAAACCTCGCAGCCAAGAGTCCAGCGCAGTCGTTCCGCTGCAGGCAACCAGTCATCACACAGGGCTCGTTGCACTGCTCCCGGATCGTCGATGAGCTGCTCAGCATACAGTCAACTGCATCTCTTCGCTGCTGGCCTCCGTTGTCGCGATCTCACCGCTGGCAGACAGTTGTTTGAAGTCGGAGGCGATCTCACCGCTGCCAACCAGATGTTTGGATCGCACCGCTGGTACGATCTGTTGGGAACTCGGCGCTGACGCCCGTGGTTGTACCTGGGTCGCAAGCCCCAAGGGTAGCGTTGGCCTGGCGGCCTGGGGTACAACTGGAAGCATCCGAAGGTCCCGGCAAAGCATGAGTCGACTGGTAACAACGAAACAACTTGTTTATTTTAACATCGCAAAGAGTTGGCGGTCAGGTTTGACCGAAGTAGAGAGACGGGAGAGCACTTCACTCAACAGAAGAAATCGGAGCCCTCCTTTTGGCGTCCGGGGGCAGCTGTTTTTATACTCTCGCAGTTGAGGGCAAGAAGGAACCCCTCAAAAGACGAGCACGTGAATGTACAATGGGCTAATGGTGACGCACACTGTCGTAGCGCTGCCGTAGCACCATGTCGAGCACAATCTCGTAGCACCCTGTCGTAGCGCTGCCGGTCGGGCACAATGACTGTAATGAGAGGATGATCCCTGCTTTCGCATCGCCTGGTTCGGGCACAATGACTGGAATGAGAGGGTGATCCTTTGCGGTCGCATCGCCGCAGTCGCGCCTGGAAACACCTGCCGATGAGCGTTGCGGCGACGACGATCGGGCCAAAATGTCTGCCGCCCCGCCGCAGTCGCGCCGGCAAAACCACGTGTCGCAGGCGAAACGCAACAAGGGCCAAGGTTTATTATGATCGGACCGCCAGGGCCCGTCGTTTTGAGGTGGGCGATGAGGTCATGATATTGCGCACATCGCTAAACAACAAACTAGACGTGCAGTGGGAGGGCCCAGCACGAATTGTTCAGAAACTGTCGGACGTTAACTACGTGGTGAGTCTGCCAGGAAAGCGGAAAGCACAGCAAGTTTACCACTGTAATCTGCTCAAACCTTATAGACAAAGGGAAGCAGTGGTGTGCATGATGGTAAACGTTCCTGAAGAGCTTCCGGTCGAGCTTCCGGGACTAGGCTCAGTGACGAACAGGGAAGACACCGGTCAAGTCATTAGTGACTTAGTCAGTGGAGCATCGCTGTCGCGTGAGCAGAAAACCGAACTACACCAGCTCTTGCAAGAGTTTCAAGGTCTGTTCTCTGAGAGGCCTGGTAGGACTTCTGTACTTACTCATGATATAGAACTTACCTCCCCAGAGCCAGTACGATCCAAGGCGTATCGGGTGTCACCCCGCCAGAACGATATTATGGAGGCTGAGGTAAAGAAAATGCTACAGCTCGGTGTTATTGAGGCAGGTGAGAGTGATTATACCTCCCCTTTGATTTTAGTTGAGGTACCGGGCAAGGAACCTCGTCCTTGCGTCGACTACCGCAGGCTTAATTCCATCACTAAGGATCAAATTTATCCGATCCCTAACGTCGAGGAGCGCCTTGAGAAAGTTAGTAGCGCTCAGTTTATTTCCACCCTAGATCTTGTCAGGGGTTATTGGCAGGTTCCACTTACAGAAGCGGCTAGTAGGTATGCGGCGTTCATTTCACCAATGGGAACATTCCGTCCTAAAGTGTTGAGTTTTGGTTTGAAGAACGCGCCATACTGTTTTTCAAGCCTCATGGATAAAGTGTTGCGGGGACAGCAAGAATTCGCTTTACCGTATCTAGACGACGTAGCGATATTCTCCGCATCCTGGTCTGAGCATATGGCACACTTGCGGGCAGTGCTAACCCGCCTGCGCGAAGCGGGCTTGACAGTAAAGGCTCCTAAGTGCCAGTTAGCACAGGCCGAGGTTGTCTACCTCGGTCACGTGATTGGTCAGGGTCGTCGCCGCCCCTCTGAAATAAAGGTGGCCGCTGTGCGAGACTTCCCGCAACCGCGCACGAAGACCGATATTCGGTCGTTCTTAGGTGTCGCCGGCTACTATCAGAGGTACATTCCCAGGTACTCTGATATCGCGGCTCCCCTGACGGATGCTCTAAGAAAAACAGAGCCTCAAACAGTCGTCTGGGACGAGACAAAGGAAAGAGCTTTTAGCGCCCTAAAGAGCGCCCTAACAAGCCAGCCTGTGCTACGATCGCCAGACTACACAAAAGGGTTCGTAGTTCAGTGCGATGCTAGTGAGCGAGGCATGGGCGTTGTACTGTGCCAACGGGAAAATGGAGAAGTAGAACACCCCGTCCTGTATGCTAGTCGTAAGCTGACCAGTCGTGAGCAGGCGTATAGCGCCACCGAGAAAGAGTGTGCATGTCTCGTGTGGGCCGTTCAGAAATTGTCATGCTATCTAGCCGGCTCGAGGTTTATCATTGAGACGGATCACTGCCCTCTCCAATGGCTGCAGACCATCTCTCCCAAAAATGGCCGCCTCCTGCGCTGGAGCCTCGCTTTACAACAATATTCCTTTGAGGTGCGTTACAAAAAGGGGAGTCTCAACGGTAACGCCGATGGCTTAAGTCGAAGCCCCTAACGTAGGAATCAGCCTCAAAATTGTTTGTTACTGATGTTTTTCTTCCTGAGGCAGGATTTTTAACATATTGCTTTTGTTTAGTGTTTCAAAGTGATGACATGCTTTCTAGTGCAATTTTCCAATTTGTGGACGCGTTCTAAGTGCTGCTAGACTACTGTGAGGAACTAGGCAGTGGTATAGAAGGGGAAAGAGCCTGGCAGGGCTTAGTGAGGGTTGTGCCGTGCTTGCTGACTGAGCGGTTGAGTTTCAGCGTAGTTCTAACGCTTGCCGGGAACGAGAACGAAAATGTGAACTCTCCCGAAGTCACTTTGCAGTGTCCTGTGCGAACCTGAACGAGAGAACGGGGCCTTCTCTGTGCGCTGCGCTCAAGAAACGTCGAGGGACGCCCGACTTCGGTTATGAGCATCATCGAGCGACATCCCTCCGGACAGCGGATGCAGTCCCCTGTCCATCGGGATCTCCTTCCCCCGGCGGGGCGGTCTGTTACGTTTCGCCTACGACGCGCGGTTTAGCCGGCACGACTGCAACAAAGCGGCAGACATTTTGGCCCGTTCGGCGTCGCCGCTACGCCTCCCCGCCAAGCGCATCCAGGCATGTTCCGATGCCACGTGTCTTCATGTGCGTGTGTGAGTGTATGTGCATATGGTGCCCGACCGGCGGCGACACGACAGTAGAAGTCACCTTCTCCTCCCCATTGTGCCCGACCGGCGGCGATACGACAGTAGGAGTCACCTTCTCCTCCCCATTGTGCCCGACCGGCGGCGATACGACAGTGTGAGTCACCTTCTCCTCCCCATTGTGCCCGACCGGCGGCGACATGACAGTAGGAGTCACCTTCTCCCATTGTACAGTGACGTGCTCGTCTATAGAGGGGTTCCTTCTTGCCCTCAACTGCGAGAGTATAAAAACAGCTGCCCCCGGACGCCAAAGGGAGGGCTCCGATTTCTTCTGTTGAGTAAAGTGCACTCCCGTCTCTCTACTTCGGTCAACCTGACCGCCAACTCTTTGCAATGTTAGAATAAACAAGTTGTTTTGTTGTTACCAGTCGACTCATGCTTTGCCGGGACCTTCGGATGCTTCCAGTTGTACCCCAGGCCGCCAGGCCAACGCTACCCTTGGGGCTTGCGACCCAGGTGCAACAACGGGCGTCAGCGCCGAGTTCCCAACAACTCGTGCCAACGGTACGACCACAACAGCGTCCATAGGGCGCGCCAGTCTTCTTCGCTACAACTGCCCCCTGGAGAAGAAGGAGCCATCCTGGCGACTCAAGGAAAAGCGAGGACAAGGGGGTCGTAATAGGGTTTAAGCCTCTGGACGCGCACTGTCTCTCGTCCGCGACGCCTCTAGTCAGTAGATGGCGTTAGCGGCTCGACGACGTAGTTGACTGGCGTCGTCTGTTGTACGACGCGGTAGGGACCGTAGTATTGAACGAAGAGTTTAGAGGATAGACCAGGGGTGCTTGAAGGTATCCAAAGCCAGACTAGTGAGTCCGGCTGGTAGGTGCAGGGAGGTCGGTCATCATCGCGACGGAATTTTTGGAGACTCTGGTCTTCCGCCGTGAACGAACGGGCCAGCTGACGGCATTCCTCAGCGTAGTTGGAGACTTCAGACAGATGCGTGCCCTCTGATTGGTCAGGCCGGTAGGGGAGAATGGTGTCGAGCGTACAGGTAGGTTCACGGCCATATACGAGAAAAAATGGCGAAAATCCCGTTGTGGCCCATGAAGCGGTGTTATAGGCGTACGTAACAAATGGCAAAACAAGGTCCCAGTTGGTATGATCTGATGTAATGTACATGGATAGCATGTCGCCCAAAGTACGATTGAACAGTTCTATTATGCCGTTCGTTTGCGGATGATAAGCTGTAGTGGTGCGATGGACGGTGTGGCACGCGGTCAGAAGGGCGTTAAGAACTTCGGAAAGAAACGCGCGCCCTCTGTCACTCAGAAGTTCCCGTGGTGCCCCATAACGCAGTATGAAGTGATGCAGGATAAAGGACGCAATGTCGCGCGCTGTCGCTGTTTGCAGTGCCGCAGTTTCTGCATAGCGGGTGAGGTGGTCGACAGCGACAATAATCCAGTGATTACCAGCTGATGCGCAGGGAAGAGGACCGTAGAGATCGATGCCGACAGTCGGAGCTCCTGCTTGTATTTAAAAAAGCGAAATAAGGCCGATATTCCACCAGCCATCACATTGCATCTCAATGGCAACCTTATTCCAAAGGTAGACAGACTACGTGTACTAGGCCTTCACATACAACACATCTGGAAGGCCACACATACACTACACATGCTTCACCAACAACTTACCCAAGTAACGCACTTGATAAAGCGCATTACAAACAGCCGACAAGGGCTCCCAGAAAAAGATATACTCCGAATTGTGCAAGCCCTCATAATTAGCCGATTAACCTACCACCTACTGTATCATAATCTGACTCAGACCGAGATGCACCAGATGGACACCCTCCTCCGTACGGCACTAAAGGCAGCGCTGGGACTACCCCAACATGCGTCTACGCAGCTCCTACTACGACTCGGGGTGCACAACACCATCCGCGAACTAGTCGAAGGCCATCTTAACCGCCAATTGCAACGTCTGCAACGAACAATGCAAGGGTGCCACATTCTATCTCGGCTAGGATACCAAACACCAAGAAAACCACAACAGGAAAACCGCACACGTCTTGCGCTTAGCATTCGCAACGAAATTCACGTGGCCCCAATTCCCCAGAATATGCACCCTGACCGTCATAAAGGCCGAAGAAATGCAAGAGCACAAGCCCTCGCTCGGCTCTTTGCCGATGGCACGTCGAACGCACCAGTCCTATACACCGACGTGGCCCGCTACCGACGTGGCCCGCTACCCACAGAAACGTGCGCTATGTCTAGTCGTACTAGAGAGTACAGACGTTCTGAGGGCTTCCGCCACGCTGAACACTGTGGAAAGTGGCACGGCGGAAGAAGCTGCTATCGCGCTAGCCATCGTACACGCTTCAACCATGCCAGCACCGGATGGACCCATCACAGTGGTCACTGATTCACAGACCGCCTGCAGGACTTTGGCAGAAGGGAGGGTGACACCCTACACACATCGCATCCTTACATCATTACACCCCACAGCGTTACAAAGGGTGCGTATCGTCTGGACACCTGGACACGCCTCTCTCCATGGTAATGAACGCGCTAATGCGGTAGCCCGTGAGCTTGCTAATCGGGCGCCATTGGAAGAGCTGTCCAACCCAGACGACGCTCCGACAGAACTACTGAACTACACTGAAACTCTGCAATATTACAGAGATACCAGGAGACACTTCCCTCCACCGCATAATTCCCTAAACCGAGGAGATGCCGTCGCGTGGCGACAGCTTCAAACTAATTCATTTCCCTGCTTCTTTTATCTTCACCTCTTCCACCCCACACAATATCCCTTATACTGTCCCTATATCATACTGTTCCTATAGCATACTGTCCCTGTATCACCCGCCGTGGTTGCTCAGTGGCTATGGTGTTGGGCTGCTGAGCACGAGGTCGCGGGATCGAATCCCGGCCACGGCGGCCGCATTTCGATGGGGGCGAAATGCGAAAACACCCGTGTGCTTAGATTTAGGTGCACGTTAAAGAACCCCAGGTGGTCGAAATTTCCGGAGTCCTCCACTACGGCGTGCCTCATAATCAGAAAGTGGTTTTGGCACGTAAAACCCCAAATATTATTATTATTGTCCCTGTATCATTGCACCTGAGAGTCTCCACACCCTCCGGGTTACTCCCTTATTCCTTCACGTTCACCTTCCTCCTGGGAGACTGCGCTTACCAGCTCAGACCCGCAAGAGCAGCGACGGCTGATCCAGCGGGCAACGCGGAGTGCCGCGAGCCAACGGGACGATGAACTAAGGGCTCCACCCTACGAGGAAGTCACCCAATCTCATTACAAATAAATGTTCTCTTTCTCTCTCTCGCTCACTAACTAAATTAGCAAGCATGGTGTCCCGCGCCCACGAGCAAACAAGGAACACATCTCACTCGATGACCGCGCACATTAGCGGTCAAACCACTGGAGTGTGAAAAGGGGGCCGGAGCAGCGAGCGAATTGACCTTCGTGCAGCCTCTCGCTTCAACGTGAACTAAGCGGCGAGATAATAGCTCACACGAAGCTACCAAGACTCGGCGCACCCTGTCCCCATGCAGATCGTTCTCAATATAGGACCCGCGCAGCCTCGCCGTACGCAGCCGCCGCCTGAGTAGGACGCCCCTCCCTCCCGCTTCCAGCTCTTCCCCTCGTGCCTTGCACGCGACGGAAGACGGAGCGCTACGTCCCCGCTTTCCTACCTTAGGTGCGCGATATTGTGCCACGATCGCTGGCTCGCCCTCGCACCATTTAACTTCGCACATAAGGCGTACGGCGTGTGGCCACGATGTTATCGCCCTTGAACTTTATACAGAACACGGTGACGGCAGAAGTGTGCCTGGTGTGTCCATATAGTTGCTACCATAATTTAATGCAGTCGGCTAAAGGTGTTTTCTCGACGACACCATTTATTTCGTGCTAAAGGATGCTAGTCAAGTTTTACGATAATAAGTTTTATGGAACCCATGCCACGAGCGATGTTGTATAGAATTAGTGGGTTTTTACGAACTGGTAATATAAGAAAACAAAATATCTAAACACATTTTGCTTTACAGGCTAGCGAGATAGATCGGATTGTTACGGTCCATTTCGCCGCGAGTACGTTACCTTGAGAAGGATCCGCGTGTATGCTGCATTGACACTAGCTGGAACCTGTTTGTGGGTTTCGCACCATCGGCCATCCTTCGGTTCGACTTGTTCCTTCTGTCCTGACCCAGCGGCTCCCGCAGACACTACCGCATTCCTTATGGAGTTTGCTCGGACTGCGCTATACCTGTCGAAAGTGAGGCTGCATCCAAGCCATCAGCTGACTACCATCTGTGCGTCTATAGCCCACTCCATGGATCCCTGCTGAAGAAAACAAGGACGCTTCTCCCGTTTTATGTTGCAGGGCAAAATTTCGATTAAGAAATATCGGACTGTGAGTGAGCACTTGATACCCGATTTACAACGCGGAATTTTCGTCCTGATTTTTCAATCAGATGAAAAAGGACGCTGACCGATGACTTTGGACCACTGACAAACGAGGAAGACATAGGTTGGGTGTCTCTCAAAATGCGGTAATTGAATAGCAAAATCTCATTTAAAAAACGAATAAGAAATATGAAGAAAAAAAAATGGTAGGCGCCCCTAATCTTTGACTTGGGTGTCTCTTAGTGGCAGTCGCACTTCGGCGTTGGTGTTCTTTAGGCTAACTTTAGGCGAACGTAACGCATGAACCGAACTCGGAGGCAACTGTTTTCATTAATTAGCCGGTTAAATATCATGCCACCTTCTTGTGTGTGACGTCATTAGTGACGTCATTACTCCCGCATTCTACTTCCGGGTTTCCAGGAATTTCGCCGAAGTCGTGCTCACGTGGCATCTAGGTCTCTAAAGTCTACGATTCTGTGCTTTGGTATGCGGGATCAGTGATTTATAATTAATTCTAATTATTCCAGACATTTCAGTAACTAACCTTGTAACTAAACTATTGCTCTGATATTATATCTGTAATGAAACCCATAAATTTTGTACTGAACTATTGTTCTGATATTTTTTCTGATTAATTTTGAATTTTTAGCCCGGTTGTCTCAGGAGATGAACCGGAAGTGCTGCGCAAGAAACAAGAGTGTCGCTCGATGCTCGAGCCACTAATAAATCGGTGGATCCCAGGCACTGTGGGAATCGATGTCAGCGAAGCTTTGTATGCTGTTTGCTTTGACTGGTGTTAATTAGCGGTGATGTTGGCGGCGAATGTGTATTTCTTCAGCGTTTGGTCCAATACGATAGTGGTGAGTCGATGTTACACGTTACTTTGCGTGAACCACTGCTGTTTGTCTGCGTCGTTCCCAGAACACGCAGGCGGATGTGTTTGCTTGAGGCGTTGTTCTGCGTCATTGTTCATAATGTCTGAGAGGGTTGAGCATTATCATTACCTCACATGGTACATCGCCATCGTGGCAGAAGTGTTAAACTTTAATTGAAATATGAGGCTGTACGTAATTCAATCAATATAATTGTATGTATACATTGTGTACATACATTCGCGGTCTGCACCACGTTTCGATGCATAGCGAAGATGCTCCTGTTCCGCGCGACGCTTCTTTCAGGCCTGGGTGTCCTCGACGTTGAGTGCACGCTTTGGTGCCATTTGGCTGGCGCGCGTTTACATGCTCCTTCTGCATACGTGACTACTACGCTGTTGAGACGCCTGCTCCAAGCGCTCTCTTGAGGCTATGGACAATTGTAATGTTTACACTATCACAGCCCATCATGCGACCTCCACAGCACAGAAGCTGCAAATTTGTCGCATAGGAAAGCAAGCACAGCACGTTCCATACGCATAAACTGTGCAACGTTGCCGCGGCGGCGCCGGCAGGCTGGCTGGCTGGATGGTTGGATGTTCTGAGCGTCCCCTTTGGAACGGGGCGGTGGGTTGCGCCTCCAAGCTATTGCTATTATACTGCCTAATGTCCTACCTAGGTTAAACCATGAAAAAAAACACTATGAACTACCACGCCCAAATTTTCTGATCCCCTATTGCGAACTGTGCTTTTGTACGTCTCCGTCTTTTGTCGTTTCCCTACTTCCACCAATCTTCCAATCGCCTCTTACTAATACCTATTGCGGACATGTTTGCTTCACCACTGCTCCCGCTGAACCCAAGGGCTTCAAGGAGGCCACTGGTGCCTAAATCGACCGCTGGGTAGACGTCTTCACATTGTAATAAAACATGCTCCGTCGTTTCCCTAGCTTTACCGCAGCAAGCACATGCTTCTTCTTCCTTCTTATATCTCGCTTTATAGGTGCGTGTTCTAAGGCATCCCGATCTCGCTTCGGAACGTAATGACTTTCCCTTTGAGTTATCATAAATGGTTTCTTTCTTGATTTCGTTTTTCCTCTTAAGTAGTTACTCATGGCAGGTTTCTTTTCCATTGCCGCCACCTATGAGATTATTTCAGCCTGTCTGACTTTCCGCTTGACGTTCTTTGTTGCTGTGTTACCCACCCGACAGGCCGCATACTTGCTGGTAAGCTTCCTAGTTCTTTTCCTCCACTGTGAATCAATGTTTTTCCTGTACAGATATCTGAACACTGTCCCAGCCCATTTACTTTCTTCCATATCCACTCAGCCGTTCTTCATACTCCATTTTACTGCGAGCTTCCCTCACTTCAAAACTAGTCCAGCCCATATCACCCTGCACAGCTTCATTGGTAATCTTCCCGTGAGCGCCCAATGCGAGGCGTCCCACTGACCTTTGGTTCCCATCGAGTCCTGATTGTACCCCTGATTGAAAGCAAACAACCGCATTTCCAAAAGTACGTCCTGGAACCATCACACCTTTCCACATACATCGGAGCACCTCGTACCTATTGTATCCCCATAGCGCTCTGTGCTTCATTATGGCTGCATTTCTCTTCCCCTTTACTGTTATGATTTTTTCCTGTGTTTCCATATATCTATTGCATTCGTTTATCCATATACCAAGGTATTTATATTCTGTTACCCAAGGTATTTCTTGGCCCTGTATCTCCACTGTCTGTTCACTGTTTTCATTGAATACCATAACACCTAATTTTCTAAGACTAAATTTCAAACCTAAATTGTTGCCTTCCTGTCCACAGATATTAACCAGACGTTGCTAATAACTTTGCTTGTTAGCTAGCAACACAATGTCGTCCGCATAAAATAAACCTGGAAGCCGCTTCTCTGCTACTGTACCTGCCTGTTTCTATGAGAAACTAAACCCGGTACTACTTCCTTCTTGCAATCTTACTATCCTCACCTTGTACATCATAAACAGCAGTGGGGATAAAGGGCACCCCTGCCTCAGTCCCTTGTTGATATGAAGTTTCTCCTCGCTCCTCGTCCCTTGCCATTCAACGCAAACGGTATTTTCTAGGTAAATCTTTCTCAAAAGCTGTAGACAATCGTCACCTAAGCCTTCCCATCCAGTATATCCCACAAAATGATGCGGTTTACGTTGTCATAGGCTCCTGTAATGTCTAAAAAGGCCACATATAAAGGTCTCTTTTCTACTTTTGATATTTCAATACACTGAGTAAGAACAAATAAGTTTTTATCTAAACGCCTACCTATTCTGAAGCCATTCAGAAGCCATTCTGAAGTTCTCGCGAAATGCCATTATTCTCTGTCCATGCTTGCAGCTTTAATTTGATTGTTAGCCTGTATATTACCGATGTAATGGTCAACGTTTATACGAGCGAATTCTACCTTTCTCCCCCTTACCTTGATAAATTAAATTCATTCTGCTTTGTCGCCAACTGTCTGGTAGTCGTCTATCTTTTAAAGTTTTTTCCACTGTTTTCACCCTTCCCTACTTCTTGGTCCTAGTTCATTAATCAGTCTAGCGGGAACCTCGTCTAGCCCTGTGGCTGTGCGCTTAGGAATTTTCTCTTCGGCTTTCTTCCAGTTGAAATTTGTCAGCACCAGCTCCTCTTCCACCTGAATCTCTTTCATGCTCTTTTTTTCTTCAAATACAACCTCTTCATTACATTGGAAAGATTCGCCTGTTATTTTTCGGATGTCATTTATTGCCGCTTCTCCTCCCAGTCTGTTTTCATCTTCGTTTAGGATATGTTTCTGTATTGTTGTTGACTTCCTGCCTAATAATTTTATGTGGTTCCAAAATAATGTAGGTGCGGCCTTCTTTTTCTCACGTATTTCTGACAACCAACGTTCACTTTCACCTTTTAATTCTGCTCGCACCAGTATTTGAACCATAGACTTTTTCTCCCGGTATATTTCCCGTTTACTGGTTACTTCATCCTGCGGCAACTGCGCCTTGTTTGCCTGGCTGTGCTCTCGGGATGCTTTCTGTCGTTCGGCGATCGCTTCGCGTATCTACCTGTTCCACCAGCTTTTCGGTTTCTTTTTTCCTTTCCAACGAATACGTTGTTTCTCTTTCCGTATTTCTGTCGTTATTACACTTAGAAGCTCACTATATTCCCCTCTTTATTTGGCTATTTGCCAAGTTGTTCCTCAACTCTAGTGACTATATTTGCTATTTGTTCAGCGTTCAAATTTGGACTGGCCATTTTGCTCTCCTTGCTCTCTTTCCCAACTACATATCCCATTTTCAAAATGATGCGTTTATGGTCAATCCCTATGCTGCTAAACCTTTCCTCATCGATGACCATTTCTCTCAAGTTATCATGAATTCCTTCTGTCATCAGACAGTAATCAATGGTCCATTGCCGGTTTCCCACTTCCCACGTGATCTGTCCTTCACACTTAGGCCCTGTATTCACGATCACGAGGTTATGTTGCTCACAAAGGTCTAGCATTGACTTTCCGTTATTGTCGGTATAGCCATATAAATCCTGTACGTGGGCATTCATGTCACCTAATAGGACAATTTCAGCACCATTCCCTAAACCCTTAATATCAGCGCTTATGCATTCCACTAACTCTTTATTCTTCTATGTGCAATTTTTTCCGCTCCACAAATACGTAACGCCCTGCCAAGTTTCTTTCCCACTCATTGTACCTGATAACCAAAGATGCTCTTGACATTGTGAATTCACTCTTTTCCATTTGGCGCTCTGATGGATGAGCGTTCCGACTCCCCCTCCCTCTCTTTCCGACTTAGTTCTGTTGCACCCTTCCCAAACATAATTCTCAATAACTGGCGGCTCTTCTGAGTCTCTAAGGTGCGTTTCTGTATTCGCATACACCCCTATTTGTTCTCTATGTAACTGCTCCTCAATCTCTGCCCACTTTTCCTTTCTTCTGCCGCCCTGCATGTCTATGCAGCCTATTGCATGGCGAGCTCTTTTTCTTGCTTTCCTCCTTTTTCTGTTATCGACAGCGATGCTCTTCTGATGTTCCCCTTGGGGACCTTCTTCATTACTATCTACTCTGGCCTCCTGAGCGCCCGTGGGCCCCCTAAAAAAGCAACAACGCGACCAGCAAGTCGCCAGCCCACTTCTCGTGCCAACCTGTAATTGAAGTGGATCCCGTCTCGTTTTAAACCACCACACCTGTTTCCTGTTTACTTCGACAACCTCGAAGCCTTTGTCTCGGCTCATTTTCCATTCGCCTAATTAACAGCCACTACGGCTCTTTGTACGTGACTGTCACGTACAGGCACCTCCGGCACCGTGCACACCACGATCTGCACCTGAGGGGACAGCTCGCACAAGTCGTCTACCCCCTTCGTCAAGCGCTGGGCTAGTCCTGTCCCTTTCCTGTTTAGGACGTCATTTAGCCCACCTGCTACTATGACAAGGTTGCGCACGTGGGCCTTTCCGCGAGCTTTTCTTTTGCTCGCTTCATGACAGAACCTAGTGTCCGCCCTAGAAATGTCCCTACCGCCGCTCTTTTATCGCCTTTCACCCTCTCCACAATTGCTTCTGAGCGCCTAGCCAGGTTTGAGTCACCGGCAATAATCACCCTTTCACTCTCTCCTACCTCTCCCGGCTTCCCTTTGTCCTTTTCGGCGTGATTCGGACTCGACAATGGGCATTGTCCCCATTGCTCCTGCTTTTTCCGCTTGGCGGCCTCAAGGTAGGCGCCGCTATTTCCAGCTAACCCTTCACCACGTTGCACGCCTTCCACGTACTTTGCTAGCACTACCTCTCCTGTCACGTAGGGGAACTGCGTTCCATTGTCTCGCACATTCTCGTTGACAATGGCGGCCCTGTTCAGCTTTTCCTCAGCTGTTTCACGTCTTTTTTCAACTAGCTTCCGTGCATCACGCTCCCTATTTTGCTCATTTTTGAGCTCTTCCACCTGTTTGACAAGCTCTTCCTGGAAAGCCTCCATTTTCTTGAGCCTACCATCGATATCACAGTGTGTGCCGATTGACTCGGTTCCCTCTCCATTCTCATCTTCTCCGTTTAGCTTCTTCATATTCAATTTAACTGGGAGCTTCCCTCACTTCAAAACTAGTCCAGCCCATATCACCCTGCAAAGTTTCATTTGTAGTCTTCAGTGAGCGCCCAATGTGAGGCGACCCACTGACCTTTGGTTCTTTCCCTTGCTCCCTAAAGTCCCTCAATAATTTCAAAGTATCGACAGGCTTTGATCCAGCCGACGACGTCAGTGATAGGCTGAACGGTGACATGTGACCTTGCTCCGCCACTCTGCCGCCATGAAAGTTCCTGCGCGCCGGGCGAAGTGCGCGCGTTTCGCCTGTTGTGCTATGCGCATTGCTGCGATTATTTCGTTCCGGGAGGGCCGAAATGCCTTGTTGCCGTGCGGTTGGGTGCCGAAACCGGACGAAGGATGGCAAGAAGTTATTTTGCATCCCGCGCGGCAACCAGAACCTAACCAGAAGAAAAGTATGGTTGCATAGAATTTAACGGAAGGACTTTGAACCGTCGCTAACTGCACGACTTTGCGAGGCAAGTAACGTAGAGCGATACGAAGGTGCGATAGAAAGTATACACGTGCGTGTGTCGAGCTGTGATAGTATTTCACTCGCGTGCATGAATGTTGACGGCCGAAGTTTGTGGTGAATATTTATTTTAGTTTGTTATGGAGCCCGCTGAATAGCTCAGTATGACCTAGGATGCGAAGGACCGAAATGCCTTGTTGCTGTGCGGGTGGGTGCCGAGATCAGACGGAGGACGGCAAGAAGTTATTTTGCATCCCGCGCGGCAAACAAAACCTAACCTGAAGATAAATGTGGTCGCATAGAATTGGACGGAAAGACTGAACCGTCGGTAACTGCACGACTATGCAAGGAAAGTAACGTAGAGCGGTACGAAGGTGCGAGAGAAACTATATACGTGTGTGTGCAGAGCTGCGATAGTATTTCATTCGCGCGCATGAATGTTGACGGCCGAAGTTTGTGATGATGTGATAACTTTATTTGGAATCCGGCGATTGGGAGGCCCGGGCCTGGGGCCGCCTGTATGGCCACTGGGAGCTGCTGCTCCCGTGCGGCTTCCTTGGCTCGCTAGACGGCCCAAAGTTGGTCTTGGTGTTCTGAGCTGAGCAGCACGGCCGACCACCGCACCCGCAGATTTTCTGGGGAGACTGCCATATTATTTTGGTATATTTCACATCCCCACAACATGTGTTGAAGGGTGGCTCTAACAGACTTGGATAGCTTGCACATATCGCTCTCGTATATATCAGGGTAGAAAGTTTTTAGTTGCACGGGACTCGTATAAGTTTATGTTTGTAGTCGCCTCCAAGTAACGGACTCAGCTCTGTTCAGTTTAGTGTGAGGCGGTGGTAATACTCGCCTCCGATTTTGATAGAATTTGGTAATATCGCTAAATCTTGTTAATATATCTTTTTCTCTCCAGATTTCCTCCTCCGCGTTCTCCTCACCGATGGAAGTCACTCTTTGCTCAGCTCGGCGAGTAAGACCTCGAGCTTCGCGGTGTGCTACCTCGTTGAGGTTGACTGCGGGAATGTCTGGAGTCGTATGCGCTGGGAACCAGAGCAATTGCCTACCGTTCTTCTCTGCATTGGAAAATTTTGCTTCATTCACTCTGATGATGTACCATGCCTCAGGTGAGATCCTACCTTTTGCATAATTTCTAATGGCCGCTTGAGAATCGCTAATAATGTACTGAGCATTCGTGGAGTCGTGGAGACCAATGCTAGTGCAATGGCTACCTCCTCTGCTGTCTCAGAATGTTTGGTGTTAACTGATACGCTTGTAAGGGGTTTTTCGGTGTGATCTACGATTACTGCTGCACAGCTATTTCTGTCTGGGTATTCAGCCGCGTCTACAAAGGTTGCTCTGTCGTCTGACCCAAAGGTTCGGATAATTTTCTCTGCTCTACTCTTGCGTCTGCCGTCGTTGTAACCTGGATGCATGTTCTTGGGTATATTTGGTACTAGGAGTTTGTCAGGAATTTCTCTCGTTATCGTCCTCTTTTCCCGTATAGATTGTGGTAATTCATTCCTAGTTTGCTTAGTATATGCCGTGCCGTTTTGGTTTTGGTTAGTCGCTCTGCTTGAGATGTTTGTTGTGCTTCTATGAGTTCGTCCAGTGTGTTGTGGAGTCCTAACTTTAGCAAGAGATCCGTGCTCGTACTGATGGGAATCCCTAGGGCTAGTTTGTATGCTTTTTTTATCATGTTGTTAATTTTACGCTTTTCAGCTGCAAACCAATTGTGGAAGGCTGCTATGTATGTGATCTGACTGATTACGAATGATTGTATCAGCCGTATGATACTTTCTTCCTTCATACCTTGGTGCTTGTTAGTAATTCGTTTGATTAATCTCATGGTGTTTGTTACCTTTGTGTCTAACTTCTTTATGGTTTCCCTATTTGTGCCTTTGTTCTCGATTACAAGACCCAGCACCTTGAGCTGGTTGACTATTGGGATATTCCCCCCGTTCTTGGTGTGTAGCTTGATTTACTCATGAGCCTTGTTTCTGTCGTATGCTTTGGGAGGCCTGCCTCTAAGTGTGGGGCGGTACAATAGAAGTTCAGATTTCTCTGCAGAGCATGTGAGGCCTGTTCCTATGAGGTATTCCTCTACTGTGTTAATTGCAGTCTGGAGTCGTTCTTCTATTGATCCGTCGCTGCCATCACAGGTCCAGATAGTAATATCGTCCGCGTAGATTGTGTGATTCAGGGACTCTATGTTATTTAATTCTTCGGGGAGTCCCATCAAGACGACATTAAACAGCATCGGCGAGATGACAGCGCCTTGCAGCGTGCCGCCCCCCCCCTCTATGTCGATCTCGGGCGACTTGAGCCCTCCGACGGAGATGACTGCTTTCCTATCTGATAGGAAGCTCTTGATGTAGTTATACGTCCGTTGCCCTAGTCCTATTCGTTCGATGTTTTCCAATATGGTTGCGAGGTTGGCATTATCGAAAGCTTTTTTAAGATCAAGGCCCAAGATGGGGCCCTTGTCGAGCGCGTTTTATAATCGATTATCTGATGCTTAAGTTGGAGCATCGCACCTTGTGTCGAAAGATTTTTGCGAAATCCTATCATTGTATCTGGGTATATGTTGTTATCCTCTAAAAAGTTGTCTACTCTGTTTAAAATTACATGTTCCATTAATTTTCCGACGCAGGATGTTAGGGAGATTGGTCTGAGGTTGTAGATCTCAAGCTTCTTACCAGGTTTTTGAATGAGCGTTATCGCCGCTTTCTTCCATTGAGCTGGCACTTGTCCCTTTACCCAACACTCGTTTATGTATTCTGTTAGTTTGGCTATCGATTCATCATCGAGGTTCCTGAGAGTCTTGTTGGTTATACCGTCCGGGCCTGGGGCGGATTTGGTGTTTAACTTTTGTAGGGCCGCGCGGATTTCTGCCTCCGCGAGTTCCTCGTCTAATTTTGCGTTTGTATTCCCGTTGTAGCTATAGGATAGTTGCAAGGGGCTGCCTGTGTTAAGTATTTCTGCTGTAATTCATTGAGAAATTCCTCTTCTGTGCCCTCATATGCGTGTATTAACTTATTAATGGCTTGCATGTGATTTTTCTTGTTATTGTCATGGTCAAGCAGGAACCTGCGCATGTGCCAGGTTTTGCCGGTGCTTAATTGTCCGTCCATGGAATTACATATCTCGTCCCATTGTTGTTTGGTCAATTGCTTAGCATGTTCTTCTATTTTTTTTGTTGTTGTTGAGGAGTGCTATGCGCTTTCTTAACTTTCTATTATACTTCTGACCGCTAAGTCTATTCTGAAGCGACTGCTTAGCTTCCCACATGTGGGGAAGTCTGCTGTCGCATTTATCCAAGTTAGATTCAGGTGGTGCTATTTTTGTGGCAGCTTTGACGTCATCACTGAGCTCCTTAGTCCATTGTTCTATGTCTGCGATTGATCGTTGCTGTGTCGTCTCTCGCGTTCTACGAAATAGTTCCCAGTCTACTAATTTGATCTGTCGTTCCTTGGGTCTATTCGGCCCTTCTCTGACGTGTAACTCCAATATGCAGTGGTCACTACCCAAATCTTCCAGTGTGTTGTGCCACGTCGCCTTTTCAATATTCTTGGTAAAGGTTAGGTCTGGGGTTGTGTCCCTGTTTAGCGCCGTGCCTACTCTGGTTGGAGTGGCGGGGTCTGTGACGAGCGTGAGGCCTAATTCTTGCGAGTCGTTCCATAAGTCCCTTCCTTTTGCTCTGGTATATAAGTATCCCCACGTGGTGTGTGGGGCATTAAAGTCTCCCCCTATAACTACCGGATTTTCTCCAGCAAGTCTGAGTGTTTCCTGGAATAGGTTCTTGAATTTGTGTTTATGTAGCATGGGGTTGCTATAAATGTTGAGAATAAATAAAATAAATAAGCTACGTCCTGTCTTTTTTTTTTGTGGGATGAGTTCCAATAGAATATTGTCAATGTGCGTTATGCCTGTGTTGTGCTGCACGCAAGTTATGTTTCTTTTTACCAGCGTGGTTAATGCCCCGGTGTCCCCTTCGGCTTAGCCAAAAGATCTGTATCCTGCTAGCTTTGCAATCCCGTGGGTTTCCTGAAGAATTATGACGTCCGGTGTATCCTTGTCTTTTAAATACTGCTGCAAAACTGACTTTTTGTTTTGGTAACTTCTAAAATTCCACTGCCGTATCCTGAACCCTTTTTTAGCGCGCCTCATTTCGGTTGCGACCATGGGAGGGAGACGGGAGGTTGGAGAGAAGCTGATCTTATATAAATATGTGGTTGTAAAGTGGGTAAGGATTGTGGTGCTTCTGACGCAACGGAGGGGAGTCCATTACCTGGTGACTGGTTTGCCTCTAGGATGTCTAATCTACTCATAATTGCTGCTATTGCCTTAGCCATTTGATTCATCATTTCGTCCCGTTTTTCATTTGCCTTTTGTATCTCTGCTAGGGTCTTTTGAATATCGGCTAATGCTTTATCTACCACTGCGTTATCTTGTTTATCACTGATGCTTGGGCCTTGCGTTTGAGTGGAGGGGGGTCATCCCCTTCGTCCATCTTATTGTCCGGGATTTCAAATGGCTCTTTCATGCTCGCGTGTGGAGCGGTAGTTACCTGATTTATTTGGTTTTTTTCCTTCCTTGAGAATTTTTATTTCATCGCTCATACGTGCTAGCAAAATTCTCAACTGCGCGTTCTCGTGTTTTAGTTGCTTGATCTCGTTATTAATGGCAGTCTCCCCACCAGCCCCCGGGCGCACGCCATCGACCAGGTCTGCCCAGCTCACCGTGTTTGTCTGGTTTGCTGAAGAGGATGGCCTAGTTCTGGACCTGGATCTGGATCGTGTCCCCGGTGTCCTGGAGCCGGACCGGGATAAGGATCTGGTGGTGGATGGAGACCTTGTGCTCGATCTAAAGCGTCGTTCCCTGGCGTTTAGGAGGCCAGGCGTTCCGCGAGACTCTGCTCTGTCTTCTCTTGAGATAGCGTCTTCATGTTCTTCTTGTCGTTCTCGTTGCAGTCTGTGCCATTGTCTCTGTTTAACGATGAAGGGCTTTTTGAATTTGGCTTTGCACGTCTTGTCTGCGGTCGGATGGTCCTCGCCGCATAACTGACATTTAGGTTGGCACCTGTGGTCTTTATCTGGGTTTGGTGTTCCACATACCGCACAAATCTTGTTGTCAGGGTTGAGACATACATCTCCTCTGTGTCCAAGTCTGTTGCATTGGTGACAGAAATCCAATTGTTTCCTGTACAGGGAGCAAGGGAGTAGCGCTGCCCTGTATCGGACGTACGTGGGAACTTTGTGTCCTTCAAAGAGCACAATCACTGTGGTAGTATTACTGAGTCTCTTTGCTGCTATCGCCGCTGGGTTTTTACTCGTAACCACCACTGCTGTGATGTCTCTTGGGCCCTCGTCGAGTGGGATTCCTCTGATGACTCCTTTGGCCGTCATGTCAGGCGCTGTCTCGTAAGCATTGATCTCGTATCTTGATACGTGCTACTTCCTGATATTTGTTAGCACGCTCTTGATCCGAGGTACTGACGATGAGGATATTTTGATAATTGTTGGGGCAGACAATTTCGTCCTCCCTTTCGTCTCGAGGAATGCCTGCCGCATCTTGTACCGCAGCTGTGAGGTGAACTATACCGTGCTCGGATATTTTGAGTCCTCCACGCGGTCTGATCACAATCTTGTAATCACCCCTTGGCAAATGTGGCATTCTGCTTGCCTTGCGTATTTGCTCTAGCCTGCCTTTCCATGGGTTATTGTTGCGCTTGTCGAGCCGCGTCGGCGGCAAGGTGCTCTCGCGATGTTGGGAGGTTCGCCGGTCTGATCTTCTGTGTCTGACCTCCTTCCACCCCTTGCTTGTATCCATTTCTTCCTGGGATATGCTGCGCCCCTCTACGGTGACTTCCATCATTGAGAAAATGATCGGCAACTGTTGAGGAAGCCGGCTCGGGCGCGTGGTCTCGCGGCTCTCCCGCCACGAGGTCCGGCCAAAATATTGTCGTAGAGGCTTGAAAAATGGGAATCCTACCTGGTTTTCGGTATCCACTTGTTCCTGGGAACGAGCTGAGTCCGTTGGCGTGCAATAGCGGGTGGCTTTCTGGCGATTTGCGCTACAAGAACATTCGTAGAGATTATTAATTTTAGTGCATTATGAGCCCGTTGACTTAGCAAGTGCAGTATGACCTAGCATGCAAGTAAATAGTGCGGCAGTAGCGCATTAACTCCCTGACAAATATCCGCATTGCGTTACGTGCGCAATTTCAGCACATTTCAGCAGCGAATTCCACTTTTATACTTTCCTGTGTTTGTGCGCGCGTTATTAACTGCGCTTCACAATATGTCCAAAAAGTCATCCAACTCTGCATATCCTAATCGTATTTGGTGCATTGCATATGTGAATAAATATATTCCTAAGTGCCTGCATTACTCTGCTTTTGAAAACAAATTCTGCATAGCCACTGCTATTGACCATCATATCATAAAGTGTAATACAATATATCAAAGTACATTACATACAGCTGCGAGCTCGTTCCTTCCAAGTTTCCCCTACACTCGGAGATGTTTCAATAATCGGCGAAGCCATTGATTTTACTGATGAAAAACACACAACTGCAAATTATCATAAGAAAAACGCCAGAACCGATACACGGATTGCCAGCAAAACACAGTGCAGTAATAGCTAGGCCAATCCGCGTGCGTTTCGTATAATGGCCCTCTAATTCTTACGGGGCTTTAGCGGTGCACGGAGGCGAAAAGGCATAAACACAACAATGCGCGTCATGATTCAAGTTTACGTGGCGACGTCGCACGGTTCACAAGAACAGTCAACCGCATTCACACACGCGCACACACTACGCTCGATGTTGGTGTGCCGCGAGATTAGATCGCTGTGGCAGCCCGAACACGATCGAGGAGAGTCGCTGACACGATACCGCCCCTTCAGAATGTCACGACAGGTGCACTGCCTCGTAGCATTGAACCGCAAGACACAACAGTTGTCGTGTAATCGCTACACGACAGACACACTCAGCGTCAAGACTGTTGGCGCACTCGTTTCCACACACACACACGCACATACACAAGATGTTTAGTTACCGTGAGGGTCGCACGTTTCAGCGACGTTATGTCGAAAGTTTTTCAGTCCAAGCGACTGTCAGCCTTCTTTTTTACACGAATTCTTCGTTCAAAGTAACTGCTATGTGTACGTAGCACATTTACAAGCAAAATAATTAACAGAGCAAACGGGATTAAGCGCAAGCAATCACCAAGGCTCGCGCGGTGATTGAGCGCAAACGAGCGAAATGTAAACATGCGGAATCGAGGCGATCAAGCCCTCATTCCGCTCTCTTGAGCGTTTTTCTTTGAGCGATCATTTGAAATTAAAGGACTAGATTTAGCAGTTCGGGCCCTTGTTTCGTTTTTCACCACAGTCAGGCACCAGTAGGTTTTATTTCCGCGCGTGTGCAGATATTTGTTCACCTCACGAATGCCGCGGCGCCGCAGTTTAGCGTGGGCGCCGTCTGCTACAGGAACTTCCTAGGTGGCGCGCGCGGCAGATGTCGCTACCTTGAAAATGATAGAGGGACCTTATTGCTCCCTAAAGCCCTTGCTCCCGCCCTTGGCGCGCACTCTGGCGGTGAGCTCCGGAACCTGGCCCCCTGCGTGACACCGGGCGCCGGACGGCGAAGGCTCGACTTAGAAGAGCTCATCGTTAAAAAAAGCGTGCTAATCGTTTGTTCGCGCTAACAGTGTTGCAGTCTGTACATACAAAGAACAAATAGGACGAGTAAAGTTCAAGGTTCTTCTTTCTTCACTTCGGTGCCTACCTCGAGGTGCACACTGATTTGGCGTGGGACGTGTCGCAGAGACTTGCAGACGATGGACGTACGAGACATGGATAAACGGAAGAAGTTGATTTATATAACACTTGAAGAAGAGTACAGTGACGCACACACTGAAGTAACAAAAGCTTCGCATTCATCTACCAAATCTAACTAAGCCCTTGTTGCTCAGCTACCAAAGCTGACACAACACTCAACGCTTGAGCTCAACGCTCACGCTTCACGTTTTCCCATAAGGCGGGTTTGTATACTTCACTGCGCAAAGCCAAACCTAAAAAACCAAATAATAGCATGTATCATGCCGAGCACGCTCTGATGTGCGTAACATGGTCCGAAAATTCTAGCAAAGGCGACGGCGCTGAGAAAGGGAGTAGGCGCCGCGGCGCGGCGCTAAGCTGCTTTTCTCTCCCCCTTGTCTGCTTCAAATAGCTCGAGCCTTCTCGGAGCGTCTCTCCGTGCGCGCGCTGTGAGGATTGGGGGGTCAATCCCATCGCTCGTAATCAGTTGTCAAGATTGGAGTCGGGCATGAATTAGATGGTAGCTGGCCCATGCCGTCGTCCAACTTATCCACGCTGAGGACATTGTTGAAGGGAAGGACTGCTTCTCATCGGGAACGAGGAATATGGGTTTATTTACAGTATCTACATAAGGACGTTGCAGTTCATCAGTCTAGCATGACTGCGAGAGAAAGTGCACTGAGCAGCCGCACAACAGCGGTTTATAAACACTCGGTCCTCCCTCGATTCCAAGGTGAGGGAAACGTTAGGCCAGTCATCGTAAACAAGTCGCGTCTCTGCGCGAGGGATTACAAACACACACTTCCACACAGGTTCACGGTCCTCAACCGGCGTCAGACGGACTTCGTAGAACTAGGAGCTTACGTCAGGAAAGGTGCCTTTTATTCCCCGGGCTGACCCCCGCAGCGCATTGTCTTGCGTCTTGAACGGCGCGTGGGAAGGGGCCTCGAACTACGTTCCCTCGGGGACTCCCCCGCTCGCGGCAGACCGGGTAGGCGGTGTCGTGTTCAGGCACAAAGCCTGCTTCGTCGAACTTATCTTGGCTCCAGCGACGGAGAGTCGAGGACGCGCGTATTGTTATCCGCACACAGTCGACTTAAGGACGCCGTGGCTAGATGTTTGCGGCGGCCTTCCAGGAAAAGTTTGACGCCGCTGTCGCAACTGGCTGGCAAAACTTGCACCTCAGCAGGCCATTCTTAACAGCGCGCGCTTCGTCGTCAAAGTCGCCAAAGTCGCCGGGAGAAGAGGGCTTGGGCCGTGCTCTGGGACGCGTACGCGGGCGCGCGAAGCTTCGAGTTTGTTCGAAAAAATTCTCATCTTTCTCTTTCTGCTGCCACCGCGCCGAAAACGCCCGGCGTTACCCACAGCCGCTTCATGCGACAATGCTGGCATACCTTTCAGTGAGCAGAGCAGAAGTGACATCGATCATTCACAGAATATGCAGCCGTCGCTTGTCGAGTCTGCTGTTTTTATGGCCGCGTTGATTCCGGATGTCAATGACGCACTCGATTTTTTATCGGGTGGTGGTTGCGATAACGACAGTTGGCGGCAGGTTTGAATTGAATTTCAATTGCTCTTGTTGAAATATATTCTCGGAATCCGAAGCGGAAGGAGAATAAGCGTCGGAACTGCTGCGGAACAGGTTGCCATGACTCAACGGCGAAGGAGACCCAGGCGAGAAATGACGCCTTCCCGTAGGGACCGTGGGAAAAATTCGCCGGAATGGGCCGTTCGTAAGCTGTCCAAGCACTCTTCACAGACCAGTGGGTCTCCCTTTGTAAAGAGGCGGTTGTGGGTTAAATTTGTGTATCCGATTCCCGGAGGGCGCGAGACCACCTCGTAGAACCGTTCCCAGTGTCTGGCACTTCATTCGCTCAAGATGGGTTTGATACTGTGGAGATACTGTACTGTAATACTGTGGATTTCGGAGTTCAGAGACCCATTGGTGTTGATATAAATATTTATATTCGCAAGGATGATGTGTAGTCTCTGCCAGACTTATTTTTAAAGGTAAGTTCATAGATGGCGTTTCGAGTAAAGAGTTAACTTATTCTGGAAGGGTTCGAAGTATTAGAATAGAATGTGCACGAAAGAAACATCTGCACTTATGAAGTGGCCGTTCATTTGATTCCGCTCAGAGACTTGGAACAATAAACATTAGGAGAGCTGCCGCTGCCCGTCGGAATCCCCAACGGTGAACTGGATCTAAGACTATCGGTGTTGTCATCCTTCTCCTTTGTTGGGGCAAGACAAATCTATGCAGCCGCGCAAATTTAGGACTGTGCTGTTCTTTTAACTTTTAGACAGCTGTAGTTCTTCAATTGATTTGTCTAAAACTATATATATATATATATATATATATATATATATATATATATATATATATATATATATATATATATATATATATATATATATATATATATTTATATATATATCTCCGTGGGGGGGGGGGGTTGGCGTAGCCTCCCGGAAAAATTGCGGGGAGGGGGGTAGTTCGAGCTCTCCAGCGCCCCCCTCCCCCTCCCCCAGTAGTCGGCGCCTATGTTTACTTTCATGTGCAAATTCAATCCTTGCCTTGACTCTCAGATTTTACACAAGCCTTCGATCATTCGCTTCCAGATGGAGGGCTCTCTGGCTACACAACTTGAAACTATGGACTTCAAGAGCAAGCTTTAAGAAATGATGCTTCAGGCAAGGTCATTCGTTCCCTAGACTTTAGCCCTCACAGATGCCTTCGTCACCTTACAATGTGCAGCCGCAAGCGGGCGGCAAAATCAAGTGCACCCGCCGTGGTTGTTCAGTGGCTATGGTGTTAGGCTGCTGAGCACGAGGTCGCGGGATCGAATCCCGGCCACGGCGGCCGCATTTCGATGGGGGCGAAATGCGAAAACACCCGTGTACTTAGATTTAGGTGCACGTTAAAGAACCCCAGGTGGTCGAAATTTCCGGATTCCTCCACTACGGCGTGCCTCATAATCAGAAAGTGGTTTTGGCACGTAAAACCCCATAATTTAATTTTAATTAATTTAAAATCAAGTGCAGATATGATTGGCTCTTTAGCACAATTGCCATGAGTGCACTTATGAATGACCATTCGCTCTTTCAGCACCTTCTGCACCAACTGCTCCACAAATTTTAAGAGCTGCAAATTTCCAGGCAGTGCGCCAGCCTTCCGCCCTTAAAAGAGCAAAGGAGCACCTTTCATGGTCGGCAGATTAAAATTCAGAATTCCTCTAATAATCTTCGACCGAATAAAGAAAAGCACCTGATATAATTACCACATGTTGTGATCATGTTGCAGTAGCAGGTATAAAATATTGCATGAACCCTCATCTGCAGTTATTTAGGCTAACTGAGCTATAATATTTTACGCTATGTCGTCAGTCTTTCCAAAGTTTGCGGATTAAAACGCGTTTTTCATGTTCTTTACGCCTTCACTGGCAATCGAACCCGCAACCTGGAGCTCAGCAGCAGAACGCCATAGCCATGCACTGAGCTACCGCGGCGAGTCGTTCAGAAGATGCAAGTGGTTGAAATACGGACGGCAAGATTAATGTAGGCAGTGAAAACGGATGATAGGTTTTAACGATGGCATTCGTGGAATGGTTATAGTAGTAGTAGTAGTCAGGGTCACTGCGGCGAAAGTTAGAGAAGGAATCCCGTTTGGCCGCGTTATGAGAAGACTTGCGTCGGTGAGGAGGTAATGACCATTGACTGTGCTGGTAAGTCGACAACCAGGAATGTCTGAATACCAAGATGCTGAGTAGAGGCGGGCACGTGAAGATGTAGAAGGAACTCATAAAAAGCAGCAGGTAACCCTACAGAGGAATGGAATACATCTGGCACAAGTATCCGGTAATCCTTTGGTTGTGCACCCGTATGTCCCCTGTAGGTTATTAAAGCGAAGCTTTCTTTGCCTACATCTCCTGGGACTTGGCGCGCTGGGCTTCTCACCGAGTAAACACATCTGATGTTTACGCACAACAGTGAACAGCGTGCGGGGTGGCTCGCGCCGACCTCGACCACATCATCTGGACATGTCCCGCACCGAGACACACCATTAAACACAGCACCAGCGCTACATTTAAAATCACCACGCTCGAGGAATGGGAGGCGGTACTGCTCAGCGCATGCCTGGAGGACCAACTCTGGGCAATCCGACTGGCCGACGCCGTCGCCACGATTCAAGGTGTGGCCGACGCCTGAGGAAGGGGGGCTCCGCGGTGGGGCTAGTCTCCCGGCTCCTGCACCCCTTGACCCCAAGGACATCTAATAAAGTTTGGTCTCTCACCGAGTAAACTAGGCCGATCCGGGAGACAATACGAGGAAGAAACGTTGTATCCCTATGCCACGCACTGCACGTCTCTGGGTATTAGAATCGTTCTATCAATTCACGACCTTTGATTGCATTGTCTTCGGGATCGTGTTTCTCAGGGCATTGTAATTAACTAAACGTTCCAAGAAAGCTTCACTTAACATCGATTCCAACATCGATCTGTTCCACCTAGTACAATTTTCGCTTGTTTTTCACATTGTTTACTGTCTAAATTTTTGTTCTACATAAGTTGTACCAAATCAGCAATGTGTTTCTTGTATTTCTCTTTATTTGTTGTTGTTCTTTTTCGTCCTTACGCGTGTTTTTATTGCCCTCCTCTCTACCCCCCTTCTGTAACACCTTTAGGCCTTCAAGGAGTCAGTAATGGCATCTTCGGCTGGTAGCTGCGGAGCGCTCTGAGCCACCCTCGCGAGCCACGTTGTCTTCGACTGGTCAAGAGAGCGCCCGCCTTCCGTTCGCCTGGTTCTTTTCGACCGCTCTCCTTCTGCGCCGAGCGCTCTCATCCGAGCCGTGTCGTCGGAGCAGACGTCGGGATTGAAAGCATTTCCGTGCACGTCCTTACAACCCAAAGTCGCTGCTGTTGGCGACGGTCCACCCTATAGTATAGGCCGCTGAATGTTGGCGTCTCAACGAACGCTCCTCCCATCGGCGCCGTTTTTCGAGGCAGTGCTGGGAGCTTTGGCTAGGCGAAATCAGACGTTTACACGTGGTTTCGCCTCTGCCATATCTTCCTCTGATAGCGAGTTACACGTTCGGCTTGCATGCTTGTCCTCTGCCTCTGAGTTCAAGGAACGCCGGATCAGGCGGACCTAGATTCGGAGGATAGAGGCGACCAGTCGCAACTGTCATGAACGAAAGTGAAAAGTCCGTATTATCTGCAAGCTTTCTTTTTTCACAAAGTGATATGCGTGGTACAACAAACAAGCACGCATTGCAACCCTGGCCAAAATATTGAACAGACAAGCCGCAAGAGGTGAACTGATAAAGATGCTACGACGCCGCCGTCAATGTTGGCCTATAGGCAAAAGAGGTCATTCCGACAGTGTAACATGCGCGAATAAACTCGTGGACGTACTTAGCGCAACCACGGCATGCCATGCAGCGGCATACATTTTGCAAAAAGTGAATATTAAGACTTGGTGATTTTCGAAAAGTTTCCTACCGATCAATGTCACTTAAAGCGGCCGGATAGCGAATTTGGACCGAATAGTCAGTACTTTTGCGGCTTGGTTTGCCTACATCCTTGCTACACCGAAATCAGGCACTTTCCTACTATACTACACGTCCGAAGCGTTATTCTAGTTTAGAAACGTGCAGCTTACATACCTATTATAATAACGCATCTATAGTCACACACTTTCATGCGGAAGACATGAAATGTTGTCTCTCCCAAATTTTCTAGCGCAAGAAACAAAATTTTACATCACAAATTACTCAAACAGCAAATACATATTGCCACAAAACATGGTAGCATGAATATTTTTGAAGCCTCTCAATCCAAAGCCTGTGCAGAAAGGGAGAGCGGAAGGCAGGCACTGAAGTCGCCGGTATGCTGCACCCACTACGGCCACTCAGTGAAGCGCAGTCGATCATCGCTCTCGCGCAAACCGCTGCCAGTGTATACAGTGATTTCGAGAGAGTTCACCGCAGTCAATTTCAGAGAGCAATCGCGTTTTGAAGGCTATTTTTATTTATTTTCTTGTTTATTTCATACTGCAGATTATGTTACAGATCCAAGCAGATCAAATACAGAAATTGATAACACAGGGTCAAAGGTAGCAAGTAAAAACAACAGCAAAAAAAAAAAAAAGCACGCAGCATCACAATGCGTTGTCAGTTAATGTGTCGGCGAATTACACTCCCTAATGCTACGCGGGAAAAAGGAACATTTGAATGTGTCGGTGCGAGCAAAGTAAGGGGTCAGTGAACCGGGTTGATGGTGACGCGTGCGGCGTGTGTTTAGAAACGATACATAGGGTGCAGGATCAAGCGCCAATTTTTTATTTATTACCAAGGAAAGAAATTATCGACGCATATTTTTTCTTCTTGTTTCAAGGAATTGGATACTGTTATTGTTCATTAGCTCAGACGGTGAATCGAACGGTGAAAATTTTGAATAAATAAAGCTTACGGCTTTCTTTTGAATTATTTCAAGTTATTTAATATTGGTTATATCATATATATCCCACACTACGCATGCATACTCGAGCTTAGGTCCGATTAATGAATTATAAGGCTATAGTTTAACCTGAGCGGGGGCTTTCGAAAGTTTACTCCGTAAAAAAACATTGTTTGCGAAAGAGGGATGAGCAGATATTTTCAACATGTGAATTCCAGGAGAGATTGTTTGTTATTGTTACACTTAGGTATTTAAAACTGGAGACTTCATGTAAGGGTGATTTGCGTGAGTAGTTTTTTGCGTGATACGTGAAGGAAGTTCGTTTTGTCTTTGTTTAAAATCATACCCCATTCCTGGCACCATGCTAGGATATTAGTTAAAGAGTCATCTAGGTCATTCTGGTGATTAGAACATGTAATGTCATGAAACAGCGCGTACTCATCCGCGCACAAACGCATCTCTATGCCAAGAAAAACTGTTTCAACGATGTCGTTAATATAAACAAGAAATAATAAAGGGCATAGTACACTCCCTTGAGGCTCACCAGAAGTGACTGCAAGACCGTCCGAGTCTCCGGTCAATTGGAACGTACTGCTAGCTAAATAGTTTGAAATCCAGATAACTATTATCTCAAGAATGCCAATAGTTTTTACCTTTCAAATTAATTTATCATGAGGGGCTTCATCAAAAGCTTTGCTAAAATGTAAGAATATGAGGTCAAATGCGCCATTACTGTCTAGGGTAAGTGCGAGCGAATCAATGGTTGTTATTAATTGGGTTACTGTTGAACACCCTTTACGAAAACCATGCTCAAATTTGGATAGAATAGAGTGCCGATTTAAGAATTCATTTATGCTGTTAGCAATGACGTGGTCAATTAATTTACAGCATGATGAAACTAGGGAAATTGGGCGATAGTTAGCAGCAAACGATCACCTTTCTTGGGTACAGAAATGATTTTGGCAGTCTTCCATGTCATCTGGCAATCTCCTAGTTTGCAAGGATGCTTCGATTCAGCATAACGTCGTAGAAAAATGTTCGGAATGTTGTCTGGCACACATGTTTTCTTTTTTTTGTCTTTAAGTTCAGTAACATTGAAAATACCCCCGCCATATGAAACAAAATTTACTTCTGCATCGTGAAACTGTGCGGCTGTAGGGGTGCATGGATTCGAATTTGGGAAGACGCTTTGAACACAGCTATTAAAATTATGCGCAATGGCTCTCTGGTCAGTGACTGTGGAACCGTTGACTGATATCCGAGACGCAATGGGCTTTTTTCCGCTTATGGAATTCCAGAAATTTTCTGGCGCGTTCTTTATAAAGTTTGGCAAATACGTGCTGAAATAGTGGTTTTTGTAATCACGCACTGAATGCCCAAGATTCTCCTGTAATATCTTGATCAGTCCCGGTTGCACTCGCTGCTTTACTACAGCGCTTTACTGCAGTAATTAAATCTTAAGGGTGTGAAATACAACAAAATTCATTCCATAAGTTTTACAGCCAACATATATCTGCAACCTAATCGTGTTGACAGCAGCTATCTGAAATTCCATAAGATGACGGCCTCACGTCCAGCTTTAGGTTAATCGGAATCTCGTAACTTTTGCAAGAAATGTCGCATAATTATAGCTTAAACGTATAATAGGCGAAGCGTGATAAACAGTATACAATGGCATCAATAGAGAATTAGCTGCCGATACATCGGCAGCTACTTTTTCTAATTTACACTAATGACCTTCCTACTGGTATCTCTTCTAATAGTCGACAGTTCACAGAGGACTGTGTCATTTATCCTATAACAAACACTTCCAACATCGATGTGCATCAAGACGACCTCAAACATATTGAATCATGCTGTAACGAATGGCTAATGTCTTTAAATACAAAAAGACAGCACTAGTTTTCTTCCACCGTAGACAACATCATCAATCAGCGAGACACACCATATACGGCTCAAAAATATCCTCCGTTGAAATACCTCGGCCTAACCATTTTAAACACACTAACTTGGTCGCGTCACGTAATTAATAGCCAATGCCCCGAATCGCACCTTGGTTTTCTCCACCGAAGACTCCTTTCCCCCTTAGCGGAATTATTAGTTTACGTTACACGTGCCCGCCCTTAATTAGAATACGGATGCTCTGTTTGGGATTCTTATCAACTTCAATTATCTGATACGCTTGAATCAGTTCAGAATCGTGCAGCCCGGTTAATTTATTATGAATATTCTTATCAGTTCCGCGTTTTGGAACTAAAACCCGTGCTGTTCTTACTAATCTAGAAGCACGAAGTCTTATCGCTAGACTATTCCTTTTCCACAAATGTTATCACATGCCAACTGAAATTTAAACTGTTACCAGTTCATCGCCATTCCAGCCGCATAAACCACAGTGAACCTGTATGCATATCCTCCCCCGGCGCAGAACATAGCCCGTCTTCGCTCCTTTTCTCTTTTTTTTTCTTTTCTGTTTTTTTTGGGGGGGTTGAGGGGGGTGGACGAGAGCAAGGGACTGGAACAATCTTCGTGCCAACGCCGTGCACCACTCCGACCTAGATCATTTCAAGACTATTCTAGGGTGATTGTTTTATTAAGCTCAGCCCATACCACATGTACCCCAAATGGTACCCCAAAGGTCCCATCTCTGGGGCCTTTGGGGTACCATGAATAAATAAACTGCCAGTGAGAGTAATCGACTGCTCTAAGTACACTTGCATAAAAGTATGCATATTTTCTTCTCAGGGAAGCAGTTGAGGTTTATGGACGCTAGTGCAGGCCAATTTTCGTGCGAGATAAGAAAAGAGAGCAAGAGGATCGAGCAAGAGGCTTGTTCTTTTGTGTCGGCGTACAATAATCTGTTTTTCACCTACACGAATTTATGCAAACCTGCAATTTCTATGCTTACTTTTCTTCTGTACCCCCCCCCCCCCCTGTAATGCCTGAATGGGCGCTGTGGGCACTAAATAAATAAATAAATAAATAAATAATCAGCGCCTTTCATTGACATAATCTTTTGAAGTTGCGATGACCCGTTCACAGATTGACTTGGCTAGAGAGAGAGCGAGAGAGAGACAGAAAAAAAAAAGTCAACCAATAGTGCTTCGTGCCTATCAATACAAAAAGAAAGCAAAAATGGAAGATTGGTGACATTCTGTCAGCAACGTACTCATATTCTTAATTATTCATTTTGCCTATTCAATAAAACGCTGAGTTTGGCGAGTTGATGCAATTTCGTCTCAAAAAACGGGCTACCATCATTCACCGCCATTATCGTCGGCTTTTAGGAAAATGATTAAGGCGTTTCGTATGTGATAGAAGAAAGTGTATCGCATCAGTCATCCACTGGTACCATTATGTCAATAAGAATTTACATTCTGAATACCGCTTCAAAGCATGACGCATCAATTTGGGATCGCTGTTTTATTTCGTATCGCGTATTTCTTTTTTTTTTTCGCGTAGGGTTAGCTTGCATTCACGCTCAGTGGTGGCTTATGGTTCATTTTGGTTTTTGCAACCACATTTCTGAGTCATTACGCGACTGGCGTGTGCACAGTAAAATTCGTTGCTCCTTGATGAACTCAGAAGTTGCGAGCTCAGCTCCTGTCCCGTCTCTTGTTTTCGTATTTTTTCGTCCATGTCTCCGTACGCGTTGTGTTTTCCAAAAATAAAAATTTTCTGTCGTTTGAGTGGTGTTACTTGTATTTATTATTTTCTGCTTCCGGTCCCTCTTTCTATTGCTGTTGCTGGCGACACTGAGCACTGTATAGGGCCTTCATATCCCCAGTCTCTGCAGAGATCATTGCAGTCAGTAATGTGTGGCGCGTCCCCTCCACTGGCGTTCATTGGTGTTGCTTGATACGATTTGCATCTTCCTTTCTTTTTTCTTTACCTTCCGCTTCTCGGCATTGCTCAGGGCAGAAAATGAGTCGCCCTCGGAGGACACTAATGGCGGCAAGCCCCTTCCGCGCGCAATTACCTCCTGCAATCCCTCGGCGTGTTTACATTTTGTTCTCCGTTCGCTTCGCGTATACGGCTGGTGGCGCCGAAGCCAGGCGAGCGAGTGTCTGACGGGGCCGGGCCAGATTATTCTCATCATTGGCTGCCCCACCGGGAAGAGGAGTCCTGCAACAGGACACAGGTCTTTGCCTCTGCCGCGGGCGACCGCTGCGCCCGTGCGAAACACAGAGCCGCGCGTTGCAACACGCGGCGACGGAAGAGGCGCAGTGTCAAGGGCTCACACGATGTAACGAGTTTTCGCCCCTCTTTCTCTCTCCTCCCCGCTGATGATTTGTTGATAGGCTGGATTTTATTTTCTACTCGAGCGGACTTTCCCGACTATAGCGAAAAACAAAACGTACTTGCTTAATTATTCGGTCGGTTATATAAGCACTCGTTTTTTCACGCCGATGACGATTAACCTGCATTTCAAGCTGCTTATTTTGCATCAGATAACACACACATACGCGCGCGCGCGCGCTCGCACGCACACACACACACACACACACACACACACACACACACACACACACACACACACACACACACACACACACACACACACACACACACACACACACACACACCAAAACAACATGAAAAAAGAAAAGGACGGGATGAGTGAGTGGCAAACATACGCACAGAGCGCTGAATGATGTTTGCCACTCGCTCGTACCGTATTTTGTGCGGTTTTCTTTAAAGATATTGCCGTACCAACTGGCTGGTATTAAGACCTGAGTGGGTTTAACAATACTTAGTATCAATAAAATGCTGTATCAGATCCCACTGACCGATCTGCGCATGCGCCGGCTTGCCGGAAGTAGCACTGCCACCATCTTGGTTGTGGTCAACTGGTCAGCCACACCACCGCAGTCCCCGCTCGTTGAGTACTGCGCACGAACTTCCCAGACATCTCTGCGACTCCACCACCGAGAAAAATTCGTCATGCGAGTATTTTAAGACATTTCATCGGCTGTCCATTGCAGCATGCGAGGCGAACTTTTAAAAGTGCCTGCTGCTCTTTCATTTCGGTTGTTACCGGCTGATTACGCGTTGAGTATCGTATTTCTTCGAGGTATGTACGCAGTACATGCTGATGTACGCGGTCGTTTTGCGTTACTATTTTTGCACACGTGCATCTCGGTGGCTGCAACGTTATGTTTACTTAGCGACGGACATAATAGGACTTGTATACCTGTTGGAGACAGGTTTGAAATGCGGCGCCGAAACTTTCGTGCCCTAATAGTGCTTACCTAGATGGGTTTCGCGCACGACTTGCAGGCTTCGGTAACAGCGATATCTAAAATTTCTTAGGTAAGCTAGGCGGTGTTTTTTATTTGCATTCAAGCGAATGGTACGGTTGATGCTTCAAAAACTCCGACTGCGTGCCGCTCTCCATTATGAGCAGCCGTGATATACCTTCATCACTGATTCGTGCTGGTCGATTAAGCCGCATGTAAGCACCAAGAGCCAACAAGTGCCGCACTAGAGTTCAACTCAATAGTGCACAGAGTTACCTCAGAGGTGCCTATTTTCACTTTATCCATATCACTTGCTGTGGTTGCAGATCAGTTTTTAAAACTACCTTCTAAAACAGTGCATTATCGTTGCAGTGTACTCATGCAACCGTACATTTCAAAATGGTCAATGTTTTCCCTGTGATTACTTTTAATTGCGTTGGGTTGATTTCTCATTAAAATATTTGTGCTGTTCCCGTCCCATTTGTTTGCAGGCATTTCTTTTTTTGCACTGCTGTTAGATCCTTATATGCTATTTCTTTAACCTCACTTGTTTTGTATGGTCTTTTGTAACTGCTACCTTACTAAGTTTTTTTTTTATTGCAGTTTTCTCTGTGTACTTTATGTGCGCCCTCCCTCCTATTATAATACCCATCTTTGTGGTCTTTGAGGATGTTTGGATAGTAAATAATAATGAAAATGAGAACGACTGTACAGTCAAGCTGATGTTAGCAGTAGTAAAGTACAGTTACTGTCATCAGATTAGCAGTACAGCGCGACACCAGAAAGAATAGATACTGATAGGATACAAGCATAATGCAGTGAAATCATTTAACGTTTTCGATACATGCAGCTGGTTTATTAGCCTAGCTCGTGTGTGGGCTATACCCGCCGTGGTTGCTCAGTGGCTATGGTGTTGGGCTGCTGAGCACGAGGTCGCGGGATCGAATCCCGGCCACGGCGGCCGCATTTCTATGGGGGCGAAATGCGAAAACACCCGTGTGCTTAGATTTAGGTGCACGTTAAAGAACCCCAGGTGGTCAAAATTTCCGGAGTCCTCCACTACGGCGTGCCTCATAATCAGAAAGTGGTTTTGGCACGTAAAACCCCAAATATTATTATTATTATTATGTGTGGGCTATTGGGCACAGTTTGACTGGTGCTATACGAACGCAACAGGTGAATCCTGCCATCGCACGATGGCTCCACACGAGCCAAAGATTGCCAAAAATCGTTCGGAAACGGGACGCGCAGGCATCCTGGGCGGCTGTAGCGTCCGAATGACTACAAGTATCAGAATGCGCCGCGGCAGCGGTGGTGTCATGAAACTGGCCGGTGAGATCACTCTTGAGCACGGAGGACTGAAAATACTAGGAGGAAGCGTCACGTGGCAATCTTAAAGCTTAGTCATAAAAAAAAAAATTAGAGGAATGGTATGATAGAAAATAGGCCTTCACGTGATCATCAGCATCATCATCATCATCATCATCACCACCAACAACAACAACAACAGCCTATTTTAAATACACTGCAGGCAAGCGGTAGCTTTAGTCGGCTTGCTTTGGTTGAGTCTGCTGCGGCGGTATTGGAATATGCGCACATAGTCGGCTTGGCTTGAGGTTGAGTGAAGGAATTCAAGTCTGTGAAGCAGTCGAGTCTGTGTTACGTCAGTCATGTATATCAATCAGCAGGCAGGCGCCAGTGCAGCAGCGAACGAAGGCGTTGGCATTATGCCCAACAACTTGCCACGACCACCTAAAGCACGACTGGCCGCGTTTCAGGCCGGTTTCAGGGAAACGAGGAAACCTTTCGCCCTGCAAACGTGTAAGGCAACCAAGCCGCCCTTGCGACGGCCATTCGTCGCGTTTGGGGGCTTATTCTGGGAAACAATATGATGTCTTTCGCCCCTGCAAACATGTGCAGGCGCTGAAGCGTGTGGCCAGGGTCCGCAGCGACTGATTTTCCGTGTGAAAAAATATTGCCCCATCTTGTGCCCAACGATGGAATTGCAAGCCATATTTGAGGCCCACTGTTATGGCAGACGGTCCCGGTCGACGCTGTCGTTCTGCTCAATGCCTTCTGCCTCTCAAGCCACCGGCGAGAACTCAATAGGAACGTCTCAACAGCGCAAGGGCGTCGAACCACACAATCTTACAATATAGTAAAGCAATGAAGGGGGCTAGTTGGTGGACGTTCATGATTATATTGCGCTTAATCGTCAGTGTAACACTAAGCGCAATATAATCATTACAAAGTAGTGCACGTAAACTCGAGGAAAGGTGATGACTTCGGCGTTTAGAGTGCAGGGTAATTCTATTCATTTATTTCACAACGAAAGATGCACAATAGAACCTTTTACTAAGTAAACACGCGCCATATAACTAACCCACGAGACATCTTGTCTTATCCTATATAGTTGCTAGACAGCGGAACAAAAATTTGCAAAATATACGCACCGGAGTTTCAGGTACGCAACAGCTGATTTGACGAAGCAATAGACCGCGCTCGGGCCGGCATACTCTGAACGGTTTTCGGGGTGAGAGCGCCGACTAACTGCGGCGGTAAGCGCAAGCGATCCTTTGAAAATTATGCCGCCTTGGGTCTGGCTCTGCAGTCTTTCTCCACGTTTCAAGGCAGCGCATTTGGAGCGAAGAACGACGCCCGCAGTAGCAGAAGCCCACGCGTTGTACTTCCTACGCGCCTCCGTGCCTTTGACGGCAGGCGCCACTAAGCTACTAATCGTTGCCACGTGCCAAACAAACACGAATGGTCCAGCAACAATGTGGGCCTATTCCTAACCAAAATGCACCGCGTACAAGGCCCCGGCGAGGGGAGGGGCGACTTCAGAAGAGGTTGGTTGCCGAGGCTAGCAGAATCACGTGACGCACCCTCCTTGACTTTTTCCTTCCTCCATGGTCTTGAGACCGTTTTTTAATGGGCGTTGTCAAGTGTAGCAGGGGGTGGCCGAAAGTTAGGTGGGCGGATGAGATTAAGAAGGTTGCAGGGACAACATGGCCACAATTAGCACATGACCGGGTTAGTTAAAGAAGTATGGGAGAGGCCTTTGCCCTGCTGTGGGCGTAGCCAGGCTGATGATGATGATGTCATATTGCTTACGCAGAGGCACCATTTATGGGCAGTCGGAATGCTGGCTTCGGCGAGCTTGTAACGAATGGCTAATGTCCTTAAATACTAAAAAAACAGCACTAGTTTCCTTCCATCGTAGACAACATCATCAATCAGCGAGATATACTATATACGGCTCCAAAATATCATCCGTTGAAAGGTTCTGTGAGAGGTACTGAAGTGGTTTAAGTCGGCATGGCCGGACGGAGCGCGCAGCGCGATGTGTGCTCGCGTGTTTGAGCCTACAATCAGCCTCGCACATCAATTGTGTACTTCTGAAAATTCCATTCACTAATGTGACCATATATCACTATTCTCCTTTAGTTCTAAGCTGCGGTTTAGGAGCAATGAAATATACTCCACGATGGTAACAGTGTGGGTACCATTCTGCTACGGTAGAAGTTGTGCTGTTATGCTTTGAGAAGCGTTCAAACGGTTAGTTGTAGATTACATTGCGTGACTGCTTGGTTCGGCGGACGTGGTTTCCACCCATGAGTAAAATAGTTTCGGTTAGTAGTAACGCCATACCTTACAGTGTGAATTACACTTCTCCATGGAAGAAGACGAAGTGCTTCTTTTGTGGAACACTTCTCGCCCGTCTCTCTGCTTTTCTGGACTTCTCACTGCACCTGTGGGGTCTACCGCCCCCTATATCGCGGTGATTTACGTACAACACCCCGAGGATCCTCCCGGTTCCCGTTCACCCGCGGACATTGGTTCGAGGAAGCAAGAAAATACATCGAGTGATAGCGAGGACACAAAGCTGTACTCCGCATCAGGTGACGAGTCCTCGGAAGACAGCTTTCGACTTGTCCAGTACCGCAAGGCCAAACGAAGAATTCTCAACGCAACTTCGGCATCCAGCTCGAACACCGTGAAAACAGCGCCTCAACGATGGCCTCACTCCATCCTGTTTGTGCCACAGAAAGCTACTGACAACCTGCGCGTCCTCAACAGGCAAGAACTCTCCGTGTATCTAGAAAACACCGTGCCGAATGAGATCAAGGATGTCAGGATAAACACTAGGCGAAACATCCTGGCAATCGATGTGATGAACCCGAGCGCGCTGAACATACTACAACATGTAACGCAGCTGGCTAACATCAAGGTCCGCTCCATCGTGCCAGCGAATGGTGCCACAATAGCAGGAGTCATCTATGGCATTGACAATGAAATACCTAACGCAGACCTCCTAGTTCTCATAAAACCAGCAAGTAAACACAACGTCATTGTGCATGTTGGTCGCCTCGGCAACACACGTTGTGTGAGGATAACGTTCAAAGGTGACTGCCTTCCATTCTACGTGAAAGTTGGCCACTTTTGCCACCTGTTTCGATCATTTATTCCAAGACCAATGCAATGCTTCAATTGTCAGAAGATTGGCCATGTGAAGGGTGCTTGCCGAAATTCCGCCGTGTGCCCTCGATGCGCCGAACCCCTCTCAGAAAACAACTGCAGCGCAAACACGTAGAAGTGTCCTAACTGTCAGGGTGATCACTGCGCCTCTTCCGAAGACTGTCCCCAGATCAAGATAGAGATCACCATTCTGAAACAAATGGTGATTTCTGGTGAACCCACAAAGAGGCCGCTGTGAAAGTGCGGTGAAGACGACGTCACCGTCGAAGGACTTCACGACGGGAAACATAAACTCTACAAGAAAAGCCAACTCGGCAAGCAGCACCATCAGCGGAAGTTTCCAGCACTCCAAACACCGATGTTGGAAGAGAGAAAACTGTCAGATCTCTCTCTACAAAGGAATGGCCGCCCCTTCCGCGTACACGACCGCCAGAAGAGCCGCAAAAGAAGCCGCTCCCAGTACAGCAAGGTCCTGTATCCGAGGAGTCGCAGAAAACAGATGAGCAAGTGATAGCTCTTATTAGGCCTTTAGTGAATGCCCATTCGCCTGTTGCTAAACAACATACAACACCGTCTGCCAGAAGTGCGCTTCAAGTACTGGACGCTCTGAGTCCGGTGCTTGCAACCCTTGAGTAGATCATAGCTCCCCAGCCACTGTCTTTTAGGGATGATCCGACAAGCGCATATTTTTCAGTGGAACGCCCGCGGACTCAGAGCGTGCATTTCGGTTTTCCGTCGCTTCGTGTATGCCAATATGTTTCACATTATTGTCATTTGCGAGCCGAACATATCGAACACGATCAGGCTTTCTGGATATGAATCGTTTATGCCGTCAACTGTTGGTGAAAACAGTAAGGTTTGGTGTTTATTCGCCGTGATCTCACTTACATTCATCAGCCTGTGCCACCTAATGACGATAATCAATATATATATGCCTAAACGTAAGGGAAAAGAATTTGACCTTTACTTTTGTGAGCGCCTACCTATCTCCGTCAAGTCGATTTGATCACAAAAGACTACGAGACATCCTTTCCTGAACTCCCAATCCCTGGGTCATTATTGGAGATTTCAACGCCAATCATACACTCTGGGGAAGTTCGAAGATCAACGCGAGAGGCAGAGCTCTGGTATCTCTCACCTCCAGTAATGAACTTTGGCTGCTGAACTACGGAAGCCCTACGTTTCTACGTGGCGCCACATACAGCAGCTGTCTTGACTTGGCTTTTGTTTCACGAAGCCTTGTCAGACGTGCCGGGTGGTTTGCGGACATAGAGACGCACGGAAGCGACCATATCCCCACGTACGTGAAGATCAAAGGATTGTCCTCTTCCAAAATACGGGATACGATCCAAAGAGTGGACTGGTCTAAATTTCAGTCTATCATGGAACAACACTGCGACGCCAATCCATTTTTCTACTTGGAAGAGGCAATCAAGAGCGCGGGGCAAGACACTATGCGTACTCTCACATGCTCTTCGAAACTGACGGAATTTTATGTGGAACTAGAACGACTTCGAGCAATCCGACGACGTGCTGAACGAAGATACCGACGTACGAAGACAATGGATGATTTACGGACCGCCAGACGCGCGCAAAAAAAAGGTCCAGCGTTGGTTATACAAGCTCGAGTCGCAACGTTGTACTGCCTTCTGTGAGTCGCTAGATACACGCAAGCCTTTATCTAATCTATGGACGACGGTGCGTGGTCTCCGGACACTCCCCGTACAGCGGTTCCCATTCAAGGGTCTTGCCCTCTCTCAAAAGAGATCGGAGATTGACGTGGCAGAGGATTTCTGCGCCAGATTATCAGGCCTGCTCATAGCTACCAACATTCCCTCGCCTTCGAGTAGTTGTCCACCACCACGTGATCACAGCATGGACCTACCATTCTCAATCCACGAACTTAAGGCAGCATTAGCTTTGTGTAGCAATGCATCAGCGTCAGGACCTGACGGAATTTCCTACCGAGCTGTGTGTCATCTGGGGGAGCGAGTGAGAGGAGTTCCCCTTGAGTTGTACAATGAATCTTGGAAAGATGGCACGCTACCAACAACCTGGAAGACAAGTCGCCTTGTTCCACTGCTGAAGCCTGGCAAGTCGCCGTTAGAACTGTCATCATATCGCCCGATCGTTTTGGCGAGCTGTGTGGGCAAAGTAATGGAGAGGATGTTCCTAAGACGCATGGAATGGTACTTGGGGTACCACAACACCTACCCGGATGCCATGGCTGGCTTTCGACGGGGTCGATCATCGATCGATAATGTCGTCGACCTGGTCACGTACATTCAGCATGAAAAATTCCGTAAGCGTATCTGCGCTTCTTTATTCCCCGACGATAAAGGGGCGTATGACAACGTTACGCACGAATCCATCCTCTTTGCTCTCGCAGAGGTAGGAGTGAGTGGTCGGATGTTTAAATGGACACGGAGCTATCTCTCCATGCGATCTTTTTTTGTAAGCACAGGGGAAGGCCATACTTCTCTACATTATAACTACCGCGGCGTACCCCAGGGCGGCGTACTTAACCCGTGTTATTTAATCTAACCCTAATTGCTCTATTTGAGCATGTGCCAACCACAGTCAGGCTATCAATGTACGCGGATGACATCTGCATATGGACGTCTGCAGTAACACGCCTACAGTTGCGAGCGAGAATTCAGAGAGCCGCCACCCAAACTGCTATCTACCTTCGTAATCGAGGCCTGGAAATTTTCTCCGAGAAATGCGCATTAGTGCCATTCACGCGCAAACCCATGACAAACAGCAGCGTAATGATAAATGGCCAAATAATAACACGTGTTCGATCGTGCAAGTTTGTAGGTGTCATAATCGACAGGGACTTGTCATGGAGTCCTCACATATCATACGTGAAAAAACGGTTGACAAGCATCTGCCACCTGTTCAAGTTTTTCACTGGCAAGACCTGGATAATGTCGACAAGTTCCATGTTACAACTGTACAGGGTGCTTTTTCTCGGCTTTCTTCGATACAGCTTGCCAGCAATAACCAACGCAGGTAAAACGAATCTACGCACAGTACAAAGTGTTCGGGCTCAATCGCTCCGGATCTGTCTAGGTCTGCCTCAGAATGCATCAACAGTGGCGACTATAGCAATCGCTAGAGACCACCTTGTCAAGACCCACGTTGAAATTGAAGCGCTGAGCACCCATATAAGGCATCTTGCCAGGACTCCTCGCCACCACCTAGTCTCTCTACCAGCGGACAGACCACGTACCTCTTTCGACCAAACGATAACCGCACATGGTGAATCATTTCCAGCTTGTTTCACTGTTGCTGCGAGACCTTCGATTCCTCCATAGCGCCTCGCTCAGCCAAAAATCAACCTGACAATACCTGGCATCACGAAAAAAGCTGATCTATCATCACCAACCCTTAAACAGCTCACGTTACTACTTTTGTACGAGAACTACCGCGACTCTACGCATATCTACACTGATGTATCTGTCCTGCCAAACAGCTCCGCTGCGGCAATCGTGACACCAGCGAAAGTTGCAACCATCAAACTTAAGACGACTCACGCGACAACATCGACGGCAGCAGAGCTCGCAGCGCTCTTTGCCGCCCTTTATTAAATCGGTGATGAACCGCCACACAAGTGGACGGTCTTCTGCGATTCAAAGGCGACACTGCAGTCTCTACTGTCACCTTTACGACGCGGACTGCACGAACAGCTAGTATCTCAGATTACAGAGATGATGCGCCATATAAGTGATGCAGGCCATGAAATAACTTTCCAATGGCTTTCAAGTCACTGCGGGATTATCGGCAATGAATGGGCCGATCAAGCTGCCCACACTCAGGACCACCACGTACCAATATCACTTCCTAGAACTGACGCAGCACGGAAGCTCCACCTGCTTGCTCGCCAGTGCACCACGTCGCAATGAAATGAGCCACATTTCAGGAATTCCCGACTATACTCCCCTGATCCCACATTAAGCCTTTGAGTCCCATCAAAGCTTCGCCGTGGAGACGCCACGCTTTTGTATCGACTGTGGTTGGGCGTAGCTTTTACCAAAGCCTATGCGTTCCGCATAGGGATGGCCGACACCGCAACCTGTGACCACTGCGGCCATGAAGAATCAATTGGCCATATTCTGTGCGACTGCCCGCAGTAAAGTCCACACAGGGAATCTCTTCGCCACGAACTCAACGAACTGGACGACAAACCACTATCGGAAGATGGACTTCTACACCATCCACAGGACCTAACGTCACAGAAGAAGGCCGTGCAAGCGCTACTGCGCTTCTTGCGATCTACCAGCCTTTGGGAACGTCTCTAACTGGAACGCCTGTTGTGTGTGTGTCTCTGTCTGTGCATTTTTTAAACCTTTTCCTGTCTGTCCTCTTTCTAACCCCTATCCCCCAACCCCAGTGTAGGGTAGCAAACCGGAAGCGCTTCATCTTGGTTAGCTTCCCTGCCTTTCTTCTTCATCTCTCTTTCTCTCTCTTTATGTATAATAAAAAAATTGCCTGGCAGTATAACATTGTCCAGCCCTTTCGGCACGTATACGACATGCTACACTCTTTTTTTGCTGAGGATCCGTTTTATCGGCATTCTTAACCTTCCGCTGTACGCGGCCGCGATTTTCGACCAGACACTGCAAGCGAAGTAAGGAGAAGCGGACCAATCGCAGAAGCCGCCACCAATCTTCTCATTCGCTTATCTACTTTCACTGCTCTAGCTCGGCCCCACCGAAACCATCTTCACTTCTGCGCGCTCCTAGCCTCCTCTCAGCCAATTTTATGAAAAAAACCTATCATGGTAGGCAATGCTATTCGCTCTGAAAGCGAACAAAAAGTGGCCTCCTATCAATAAGGAGAGCGTTTGATTGAGCTGTTTAAACAACGTTACGGCTCACTGCACGATGATTTCGTAGGTGGTTACCTAAATTTGACGTCATGATATTGAAATAAAATCAGAATTGACTAGGTTTATGTCATACGGCCACAGGCAAATTTAACGAATAATTTGACGCCAGTGATTTCGGTCTACATACATTCCGAACTGTATAAAGACGTAGCTGTACCTATATGACAATTCTCTCCAACTTACCAATTAAACATGTGCCGCAAGATTTATATTTAAGAAGGGAATTAGCATAATTATAGTTTCATTAAGGAATATATTGCATTCGTTTGTCTTGCAAATGATGTCCACCTGGGCAAATAATTCATGTGAGGGATGTAATTCCAGTAAGCATTAAAGGCTTTTCTTGAGTGTTCAAAATAATAAAACTTATTTACGCTACAAAATATGTAATAAACGATTAAGTCCCATTTTATTAAAAAAATATTGCTCCCGTACAACCAGTACACTTAACTAAATTAATATTTTCCTTTCTCAAACGAATTGTGGCGTTACATAACTTAAGTATATAATCCCGAATATATTAAACGAACATTCAGACAGTCGATATTGAGAAAAAGTGCACATCAACGAAAAGCTTTAAAAAGGCCATGAAATTATATCTGCTGGCTACTAAAATTTTTAAGCAGAGAGTATTACTGCTTTACTAACATATTTCCCCAATAGCTTATTTATTACATTGCAGTGGTTTTTGTCCTGCCCTTGTACTTTACGCGTTCAGATGTAGGATATCTGTAATCTCATATTTTTTTTCTATATGGTGCCGTTTCTTTCTTTTTCTTCTCTTCTTTTCTTTCTTCTTTTTTTTTTGTACAGACTGTCTATGCCATTTAAATTATGCTTACTGCTTTGTCCTCTTTGTGTAGGCCGCATTTATGTTTGAGTCGTGTGCGCACGCCACGGACAATTTCTGCCATTAGCCAACTCATCCAAGCGCCATGTTTGTCTAAAACGATGTCTAAAACCTCCAAGTTTCTGATTTGAATTGAATTATTTGGCTTTACGTGCCAAAACCACGATTTGATTATGAGGCACGCCGTAATGGGGGACTCCGGGTTTATTTTGATCGTCGGGGGATCTGTAACATGCCCCCAATGCACGGGTCGCGGGCGTTTTTGCATTTCACCCCGATGGAAATGCGGCCTCCGCGGCAGGGATCCCATTCCGCGACCCTGTGCTTAGCAGCGCAACACCATAGCCGATAAGCCACCGAAGCGGGTCGTCCAAGTTTCCGCCCCATATGATATTACCATAAGAATGGAATGCTCGTACACATTTCTTGTCAACGACAGCGGTGAGCCCCCGGTCGTGATTTGGTTATGCCGGCTCCGGCCCATTTTCATTCTTTAGTAAATTTTCTTCTCATGATCAGAGTTCCCTGTCAGTAATTGACCGAGATAAACTTAATCTCGCGCACACCCTAGAAGATGACTGCCGATCATGAATTCTGTGCCAAATAAACTGGCACTCACCTAAGGCTCAAAAGGAAATAAAACATATAATCACGTTTCGAGACCGCTACGGGTCCCTTGTCCTCATTGAAGCTTCTTTGTGAACAAGGAAACCGTAGCGCTCTCGAAATGTCATTATATGTTTTATTTTCTAATGAACCTCAGGCGAGTGCCAGTTTATTTGGCAATGTATCAACCTCGCCTGACGAGTTTTTGTCGAACTTTGTACTTTCATAAATTTTTCTTCACTTGACAGATTATTCGACTACCTTTGTCTTCTGCATAGCAATCTTTTATCGACTCTCACATTTTCTTAGTTAAGGTCCTCATTCAGTTGTTGCAATGTGTCCCCAGCGTTGCTGAACGGGACACTGTCATCGGCAAGCTGAAGGTCGTTCACATTCACCATTTATCGTCGCTCCTAATCCTGCCCAGTCGAACAGCTTGAATATTTCTTCTAAGCATGCCATGAATATCACAGGAGAGATTGTCTCCCCTTGCCTGACTGCTTTGTCAATAAGTATTATTGCACTTTTCTTGCGGATAATTAAAACATTTGAAGCCGAAGCTATTACTGAGGCATAGTCGAAGCGAGGCTGGGGAGTTGCGGATACGTGCACTGTGGCTGAACGTAAATACGGAAACTAGGCATATTTGGAAGAATTTTTGAATTGTCAGCCCAATGGCTGCAAACACCACGGTCTTGATATGAAGTTCATAATGTTCGTCAGTACAATCCAATCCATACGATATGCACTTACACCGCTAATTACAAACGAATGTCGTAGCTTCATCCAAACGCACAGAATTAAGTGATCGAGCTGTGCGCCGCCGGGAGAGCGCACAATGCAGCATGATTCGAGCGATGCAAATGCTGGTCTTGCTGATACGATGCGTTTTACTGACCGCGCTTAGCGTGGTGCACGCTTCACATTGTCCACTGCGCGATATACGAGGCCACTGCAACCGGATTTTTCATGCCGTCATGTGGACCTGACTACTGCGCAGCAGGAACGGAGCACCGTAAGACCATCGCCAGCTGGATAAAAATTCTTGCGCTGAATTCACAAACGCCTGTGAAGGTTTCTTAAGTGAGACGAGGAAACTATAAAAAGAACATCTGGGGTCTTGGGGTTCAGAATAAGCATGTCTAACCAATAATCACACGACGATGGCGTTCGTCTGCTGTCGCTTTTCTTTGTTTTCTGGTCTTCTCATGGCCTGTTATCTGCTACCTGATACTGGCTTCTCGCATGCGAAACAAAAACGTAGGGAGGTCTTTACGAACGTTATGCTGCGCGCTTTTTTACCCAAAATGAGGTGTCTCCAGTGCGTGCGTGAGTGCGTGTGTGCGAGCGTGCGTGCGTCTGTCTGTGTGCGTGCGTGTGCGTGTGTGTCTGTGCGCGTGCGTGCCTGTGTGTGTATCAATGCTGGTACGTGATGATGTTCGCCATCTTTTTTATATGTCATCGTACTGACGTCCTGTTTAATGTCATAGACAGGATGGCCGTCTGTCGTACGCACACGTTCGCTTACAACATAGGCCACATGATGAGCAACAGCTGTTTTCAGGTATGTTTTCAGCCATGTTTTCAGGTATTGTGGCCTGAATTTTCGGGTATTGTAGGCTGGTTCCATGCCCTACAAGGGCATTATTTCATATTAAAACAAAAAAATTGACGACTTTTCGCTGAGGCGTCAGAGAAATCACTGATTTCGATTCCTTTATTGCCTCAACTCTGTAGGACGGCCCCTCATACTTTTCGCTGGAGTCTTAGACTTCACCAACTCTCTGTGTTAAAGCTGAAAATGTAGTGGCCAAGACGCCTTCAAAGGAAAGCTGTATACATACACTAGCTGGTTTCCTTCACTCGTTTTCTACAGCGAAAGCTGTATATGATTAACCCTCCGTAGTGTTTTCGGCGTCCGGCAGCAGAAACGGACTTGGCAATTTCTAACAAACCCATACAAGTGCAGTGCGACAGTGCAGATGTCAAAACGCGGAACAGATTTAGAACGCTCGCCGTGAATAATAGCGTGACGTAAAGGTTATCGCAGTATATAAGCAGGAGAGGTATCGGCGCTAAAAACAGCTGCGTTATCAATGGGGCGGACACGTATAGCTAGTATACCCGAAGAACAACATGCGTGCGAGGAGCGCCGGAGGGAACAGCAACGAGAATGTAGACGGCACCGGCGCGAAACGACCACTGACGAAGAACGTTCCCGCGATGCTGAACGAAAACGACAATCTCGAGCCCAGGCACCTACGAACGAGCAATGACGCCAGACTCGCAACAAAAAAAAAAAAAGACAATCATTCCACTCTGTGAAGATGGAATGGCAGAGAAAGCACTTTGTTTTTCGTTTGAGAGCTTTGACTGTCGTCAGCTTTCGCTGCCATTCAATCTTCATAGAGTGGAATGGTTGTCATTATTTTAAATCTCGTGCATGCGGTGTGTTCACTGGCACGCTATAGAACACTGAATCGTATCCTTTTTCCTATGTGCGGTTCCGCTTGTGCAGCGTCCTACTGTTTGAGATCATTCGCCCCTTTCCCTGGCACAACGCCTGCCGCTGTGAATCAAACCATACGTGCGTATGTGTGCAGAGCATGCTGCTACGTTTTTAAGCGCTCCGCGCCACCTTTCTCATCCGGCCCCTGCTATCGCAACCTGCTTTGTGTGCATGTATTCCTCGACTCCTCTCTCCGCTGTAACGACTTTCAACGCTTCATGCGTACGTTTCCGCAGTAAGCGTTCTTCGCGTCTGTGCCGCACTGTACGCATGCATATAGTTTATTTTATTATTTTTTTCGATAGTAAATATATGGATTCCCCAGGCGCATTTCCGCCGTCGTCGTTGCCATCCGCGTCGGTATCGCCGTGATGTTCCGTATAAAGTCCAAGTGCGATAACATCGTCGCCGCGCGCCGTATGCTATTGTGCGAGAGAAAACGTGCGAAGGTGAGCCGACGATGGTGGCTCAATATCGCGCGCGCAAGGAAGCAAAGCGGGGACGTAGCGCGCCGTCTTTCATTGCGCGCAAGGCATTGGGAACGGAGAGGGAGGTAGAGGGAGCCTTCTAGCCCGCGGCGGCTGCGTATGGCGCGGCCGCGTGGGCCCTATCTTGAAAGCCATCTGCCATGGGAACAGAGTAAGCCGAGTGCTGACAGCTTCGTGTGCGCTGTGTTCTCGCCGCTTAGTTCGCGATGAAGCGAGAGGCAGCATGAAGGTCAATTCACTCGCTGTTGCTGTCGCGCTTCCTCGCTCCAGCGTATTTATTGACAACGAGTGTGCGCGGTCATCGAGTGAGATGTGTTCATGTTTGCTTGTAGCCCGCGACACACTACTTGTTTAGTTAGTAAGCGAACGTTTACTTGTTTATACGGCCGATAAAATTATTATCTTTAATTTGTATTGCTGTCTACTATCGATGCTCTGCCTTTCCGGCGACGACATTTTTTGCATATCTGGGTGGGGTGCACGACTGCACTGGGAGTGTGTTTATAAACTCATAACTTTTTCGTACTTATATTGTTTTTGCCTTCTTTTAACTTTTGAGGATGAGTACTTTTAACTTTTGAGGATGAGGCCGCCATTGGAATCTGAACCTGGCAACGTTTAACGTCAGAACGTTATCTAGTGAAGCGAGTCTAGCAGTGTTATTGGAGGAATTAGAGGGTAGTAAATAGGATATAATAGGGCTCAGTGAGGTTAGGAGGACAAAAGAAGCATATACAGTGCTAAAAAGCGGGCACGTACTGTGCTACCGAGGTTTAACGGAGAGACGAGAACTAGGAGTCGGATTCCTGATTAATAAGGATATAGCTGGTAACATACAGGAATTCTATAGCATTAACGAGAGAGTGGCAGGTCTTGTGGTGAAACTTAATAAGAGGTACAAATTGAAGGTAGTACAGGTCTACGCCCCTACATCCAGTCATGATGACCAGGAAGTCGAAAGCTTCCATGAAGGCGTGGAATCGGCGATGGGTAGAGTGAAAACAAAATACACTATACTGATGGGTGACTTCAATGCCAAGGTAGGCAAGAAGCAGGCTGGAGACAAGTCAGTGGGGGAATATGGCATAGGCTCTAGGAATAGCAGGGGGGAGATATTAGTAGAATTTGCAGAACAGAATAATATGCGGATAATGAATACATTCTTCCGCAAGCGGGTTAGCCGAAAGTGGACGTGGAGGAACCCAAATGGCGAGACTAGAAATGAAATAGACTTCATACTCTGCGCTAACCCTGGCATCATACAAGATGTGGACGTGCTCGGCAAGGTGCGCTGCAGTGACCATAGGATGGTAAGAACTCGAATTAGCCTAGACTAGAGGAGGGAACGGAAGAAACTGGTACATAAGAAGCCAATCAATGAGTTAGCGGTAAGAGCGAAGCTAGAGGAATTCCGGATCAAGCTACAGAACAGGTATTCGGCTTTAACTCAGGAAGAGGACCTTAGTGTTGAAGCAATGAACGACAATCTTATGGGCATCATTAAGGAGTGTGCAATAGAAGTCGGTGGTAACTCCGTTAGACAGGATACCAGTAAGCTATCGCGGGAGACGAAAGACCTGATCAAGAAACGCCAATATATGAAAGCCTCTAATCCTACAGCTAGAATAGAGCTGGCAGAACTTTCTAAGTTAATCAACAAGCGTAAGACAGCTCACATAAGGAACTATAATATGGATAGAATTGAACAGGCTCTCAGGAACGGAGGAAGCCTAAAAGCAGTGAAGAAGAAAGTAGGAATAGGCAAGAATCAGATGTATGCGTTAAGAGACAAAGCCGGCAATATCGTTACTAATATGGATGAGATAGTTCAAGTGGCTGAGGAGTTCTATAGAGATTTATACAGTACCAGTAGCTCCCACGACGATAATGTGAGAGAATGGTCTAGCGGAACTTGAAATCCCACAAGTAACGCCGGAAGAGGTAAAGAACGCCTTGGGAGCTATGCAAATGGGGAAGGCAGCTGGGGAGGATCAGGTAACCGCAGATTTGTTGAAGGATGGTGGTCAGATTGTTCTAGAGAAACTGGCCACCCTGTATACGCAATGCCTTATAACCTCGAGCGTACCGGAATCTTGGAAGAACGCTAACATAATCCTAATCCATAAGAAAGGGGACGCCAAAGACTTGAAAAATTATAGACCGATCAGCTTACTGTCCGTTGCCTACAAAGTATTTACTAAGGTAATCGCAAATAGAATCAGGAACACCTTAGACTTCTGTCAACCAAAGGACCAGGCAGGATTCCGTAAAGGCTACTCAACAATAGACCATATTCACACTATCAATCAGGTGATAGAGAAATGTGCGGAATATAACCAACCCTTATATATAGTTTTCATTGATTACGAAAAAGCGTATGATTCAGTCGAAACCGCAGCAGTCATGGAGGCATTACGGAATCAGGGTGTAGATGAGCCGTATGTAAAAATACTGAAAAACACCTAAAGCGGCTCCACAGTCACCGTAGTCCTCCATAAAGAAAGCAATAAAATCCCAATAAAGAAAGGCGTTAGACAGGGAGATACGATCCCGCCAATGCTATTCACAGCATGTTTACAGGAGGTATTCAGAGACCTGGAGTGGGAAGAATTGGGGGTAAAAGTTGATGGAGAATACCTTAGCAACTTGCGATTCGCTGATGATATTGCCTTGCTTAGTAACTCAGGAGACCAATTGCAATGCATGCTCACTGACCTGGAGAGGCAAAGCAGAAGGGTGGGTCTACAAATTAATCTGCAGAAAACTAAAGTAATGTTTAACAGTCTCAGAAGAGAATAGCAGTTTACGATAGGTAGCGAGGCACTGGAAGTGGTAAGGGAATGGAATCTACTTAGGCCAGGTAGTGACCACGGATCCGGATCATGAGACTGAAAGAACCAGAAGAATAAGAATGGGCTGGGGGGCGTTTGGCAGGCATTCTCAAATCATGAACAGCAGGTTGCCACTATCCCTCAAGAGAAAAGTGTATAACAGCTGTGTCTTACCAGTACTCACGTATGGGGCAGAAACCTGGAGGCTTACGAAAAGGGTCCTGCTTAAATTGAGGACGACGCAACGAGCTATGGAAAGAAGAATGATAGGTGTAACGTTAAGGTATAAGAAAAGGGCAGATTGGGTGAGGGAACAAACGCGGATAAATGACATCTTAGTTGAAATCAAGAAAAAGAAATGGGGGGCATGGGCAGGAAATGTAATGAGGAGGGAAGATAACCGATGGTCATTAAGGGTTACGGAGTGAATTCCAAGGGAAGGGAAACGTAGCAGGGGGCGGCAGAAAGTTAGGTGGGCGGATGAGATTAAGAAGTTTGCAGGGACAACATGGCCACAAGTAGTACATGACCGGGGTAGATGGAGAAGTATGGGAGAGGCCTTTGATCTGCAGTGGGCGTAACCAGGCTGATGATGATGAGGATGATGATGATGATGACACAACACCTATTCGGTCTGCATACAGTGAGCGCTAGCATTTTGTGTCTCTTTGTATGCAATTTTTCTTTCTTCTGTTTTTCTCTTTAAATTGTAGTCTTATATTAATGTTGTTCTGTCATTTTGTTGCATTTTTTGTCATTTTGTTTTTCAATGTCAAAATTAGAAATAGGGGCCAAATTTCTCACACTTCGCAACTAATAAAGCAGGAGCACCATCTTTCTATTTCAACTCATTTTCTACACTTCTTGTTTATTGTACTGTTGCACCATCTAGACAAGGAACTGCGAAACCGTGATGTGCTGTTCTTTTCGTGTCACGCCACCGCCATCCAACTCTAGTCCGAAGGTAATTATGGGCCTCTAATCAGCTATCAGCTATCCTCGTGAACAAAAGCGTTTGGGCCTCCCAACTTCTTTACGAAAGCCGAACTCATGCTTGTCGTGATGCTAGAACGTGTGTAAAGCTCGCGCGGAAACAAGACACTAGGCGCATTTTTTTCTGATTGCTGAATACAACCTAACAGCAATCAGTATTCATTTCATCACCGAATACGTGTTCTTCTAGAGCCAGTATCCACGGCTTTAACATATACTTGCACATCTAGTGCAGCCGTGCGTAGGAGATCGCAGTGCATGCTCTTGTGACCCGCGGGTACTGTACCCGACGCTCAGAGAGGATGGCGTTTTACTACGTAGAATGGGGTAACGGGCTAGATTCCCTCTAGTGGAGGCCATATTTCCATTGAGGCGGTATACAAAACGTCCGTGCGCTAAACTTTGAATGCGCCTAAAAGCGCCCTATATGTTCGAAAGTAATCTAGAATCCTCTACTACGGCGTCTCTCAGAGCCTCTGCGTTGCAACGGGATCAGTTAACTGCTCTTGTATTAGAAATAAATCAGCTGCACACACGTCTATAATGATGGATCGACTACACCGGCCATTTCCGATGGCGCTGTGGTTCTAGTGAAAAGAGAATGACACAATGGTTCAAGCCCTGGCAGGTCTGTCACGGTGTAAGTAGATTCACCGCTGCAAGTTCTGGAACTTGCCACGGCAGACACACAAACAAACACACTTTATAAGTATTTCAGGACATTTGCACATTAACAAAATAGGAACTGGAAACACGCTAAATATAAAGTTATAAGTTAGTCCCCAAACTACGTAAATCATATATCCAAGTCCACAGGTCACCGTGGAGCGTTGGAGCACATCAGAGGTTGGATTGATGCAGGCGGCGAGTGTGCGCTGCGACTAGGGCCGCCCATGCCTGAAGACAGGCGACCAGAAGGCGTGGCAGGTATGGGTATGACTGTAGGCCAGGAAATTAGGCCACTAGCATGGAGGCTGTGGTCAATGCTCCACTGGACGTCCCGCAGACACGCATCAGCTTCAGGCGTGGAGTCGCAAGCTCAGGAGCAACATGCATTCGAGCCACGCCTTCCCGTGTAAGCGCATCCTTAGTGAACAATGAGCAACGCAACCGGTGGAGATGCTTCGTGTGCCGCTGCTGCTAAACGAACTGCCCTAGGCTCAGCGCCGCCGCCGAGAGGAGCCTGCCTTTCAGAATCGGATTCCTTTCCGCAATATATCGCGAATTCAAAACACTAAGCAGCTGCACTCTAAATTCTCATTAGGGGGTATCGTAATCGTCGGTGAATATTTTTCACTTCTTTTTACGACGACGATAGTCTATTATTCATGCATGCCGACGCTACTGACACACCATCACGACCGATCATCGGCCGAGAAGGCTGTGAGGCTACTTTTAAGTTTTTTGAAAGCCACTGGCTTGTGAAAGTGCCTTTGACTACGTGGTGCTGTCCACGCATGCGCACAAATTCACTACTTCTTTGCTTCCTCTCTCTTTCTCATCTTTAAATTCCCTTGTTCCTGTTCCCCATGCAGAGTAGGGTAGACGAGTACCAGATACCTTTCTGGTACATCTCTTCCTTCTCTCTTTGATTTCTCTCTCTCTAAACCCACTCAGTCATTCCACCCGCCACGCTTGCTCACTGGCTATTCATTTTGATGCTGAATACAAGACAGCAGATCGAATCATGAGTCGTGGCGATAATATTCCGACGGGGGCACAAGGCAACAACGCTCGTGCGCTGAAATTTCGGTGTACGATTTCGACTATACCCCGCATTCAAAATTATTCCGGAGCCTTCAAATATGGAGCGTCTTTCCGTTGCTTTGGAAAGCTAAAACAAATCAATCAATCAATCAATCAATCAATCAATCAATCAATCAATCAATCAATCAATCAATCAATGAGTCAATCAGTCATGTGTACTGCACCCGGCAATGGCGCTGACCGCCGGGCACCAGAGCTGCTGTCATCTACGTATAGCGCTGTGCGGGCACAAAACATCTGTGTACACCTTTAAGTCGCGTCTACACATTCAACGTGCCTTGAACAGCTGAAAGTTCTGTGGCACTGGCTGAAAGCACAAGGCAAAGCGCTGGCGACGAGGATAGGATGAAATCTGCGCTCGTAAATGTCCTTCGTATACAGGTACAGTCGAGTGCCTTTACAACGAACCGAAATGACCTGTATAACGAAAGTTCTATTTTGAGCGCTTCGCTGCGCAATCTTTACAACGAAGCGATTGACCTTTACAATAAAGGCTGATAGGCTTTACATACACACACACACACACACACACACACACACACACACACACACACACACACACACACACACACACACACACACACACACACACACACACACACACACACACACACACGCACGCACGCACACACACACACACACACACACACACACACACACACACACACACACACACGTGCGCGCGCGCACACACACACAAACAATAACAAAGAGAGAGAAATGACAGCTTGACTACACAGTTTCCGCACAGAGGCTGTCAAGTCTGAAAAGTGAAGGCAAATATATGATATTTCCTGTTCCTAATAGCATAAATTGAAGCCGAGCTTTAATGAAGTAGTCTGCTTAGCAGAACTTTTAAGAGTATAGCACCACTTTCGATGCATCCGTGGCCAAAATCTGCTGAAATATTCATCGGCGTTCGAGTTAACACCGCCCAGAACTTTTAGAGGGACGCTTTTGAAAACTTCTGACATGGAACGCCAATTTATTTTGTAGCAGAGTTTGACGAAAGATTTCCCTAAAATAGAGCAAGTTGTAGAATATGTGATAAGCAGATGTGACTACTGCATGATAGGCGTCAATTTTGCAATTTCAACATGTGTCCCAGTCTGAACAGTTACAGTTTTTAAGTGAATATAATATTTGGCTGCACCACGTTACGATTAGTCGTTCAGGTAATAAATACCTTTCAGACTATTGAAAAATATCTATTCGACTTTAAACCAAACCGTATGTGAGTAAATTGCCCTACCCAACTGTTCCCGAATGCCTATTCCGACACCGTTCACACACGGCCAAAAAAAAAAAAAAACATGGGTGTGAGGAGGAAGAGGCGAAGTGTGGATTTTTCGTACGAGTATGTTCAAGTATGCTTTTATGCTTTCGTATACTCGTGCTTGCGGCTGGTGGATATTATACCGGATGTTTTATTTTAACGTTAACATAATGCTTAAAAACCGTCTGTGGCATAAATATGTCACATATCTAGCAGAAATCTACTTATTGATCTGGATTACTAGACGAGGTGGCATTATTTACACTGAAAATCAAAACACATAATTATCTAATAAACAAAACTTCAATAACAAAATTTCAGACTAATTACTTTGCACATATTGCAATACACAAATCGAAGTCAGAGATTTCAGAAGGCATATCGACTTGGAACGAATTTTGAAACTCACACCAGCTTCGCGATAAGCGCAGTCAAACTTGCAGCAAAAATGCACTGTTTTTCCACTTTTTTAACAAAACACGTATTTATACATTGAAGCTCAAAAATTCCCCGTACACCAGCGCCTTTCGTCGCAAACATTGGGAACGCATATGTCAAAACTGGTGTCATCCTGAGAATTCGTTCCAAGTGGATACGACTTTCGGAGTCACCAGCGACAATGCGTAAATTGCAACATGTGCCGTAACGAAATGAGCTTAAATGTTAATTAGCGAAAATGTGTTAATTAGTCAATTAGTTATTGTGATTTCTTCTGAAAGTAATCTACCTCAAGAAGTAGAATTGTGCAATATTTGGCACAGGTGGTTCAGAAAAATTCTGTTAAAGATAAAAAAACCGTACAGGTTGTCTCAGCTATATAACGTCAGCCAAGTTGTTATTTGTTTAATTTGTTTCATTACTTTTTAAATTAGTCAAGTATTTAGTACACAAACATTATGTTGTTCGTGAAAGAGGGAAGATGACCGAGCACAGTATCATCATCATCATCATCATCATCATCAGCCTAGTTACGCCCACTGCAGGGCAAAGGCCTCTCCCATACTTCTCCAACTACCCCGGTCATGTACTAATTGTGGCCATGTTGTCCCTGCAAACGTCTTAATGTCATCCGCCCACCTAACTTTCTGCCGCCCCCTGCTACGCATCCCTTCCCTTGGAATCCAGTCCGTAACCCTTAGTGACCATCGGTTATCTTCCCTCCTCATTACATGTCCGGCCCATGCCCATTTCTTTTTCTTGATTTCAACTAAGATGTCGTTTACCCGCGTTTGTTGCCTCACCCAATCTGCTCTTTTCTTATCCCTTAACGTTACACCCATCATTCTTCTTTCCATAGCTCGTTGCGTCGTCCTCAATTTCAGCAGAACCCTTTTCGTAAGCCTCCAGGTTTCTGCCCCATATGTGAGTACTGGTAACACACAGCTGTTATACACTTTCCTTTTGAGGGATAGTGGCAACTGTTGCGTTTCGCCTGCGACACGTGGTTTTGCCGGCGCGACTGCGGCGGGGCGGCAGACATTTTGGCCCGATCGTCGTCGCCGCAACACTCATCGCCAGGTGTTTCCAGGCGCGTCTGCGGCGATGCGACCGCCTAGGGATCCTCCTCGCATTCCAGTCATTGTGCCCGAAACAGGCGATGCCAAAGCAGGGATCTCATTCCAGTTATTGGGCCCGAAACAGGCGATGCCAAAGCAGGGATCTCGTTCCAGTCATTGTGCCCGAAACAGGCGATGCCAAAGCAGGGATCTCATTCCAGTTATTGGGCCCGAAACAGGCGATGCCAAAGCAGGGATCTCGTTCCAGTCATTGTGTCCGACCGGCAGCGCCACGACAGGGTGCTACGAGATCGTGCGCAGCGCCACGACAGGGTGCTACGAGATCGTGCGCAGCGCCACGACAGTGTGCGTCACCATTAGCCCATTGTACATTCACGTGCTCGTCTTTTGAGGGGTTCCTTCTTGCCCTCAACTGCGAGAGTATAAAAACAGCTGCCCCCGGACGCCAAAAGGAGGGCTCCGATTTCTTCTGTTGAGTGAAGTGCTCTCCCGTCTCTCTACTTCGGTCAACCTGACCGCCAACTCTTTGCGATGTTAAAATAAACAAGTTGTTTCGTTGTTACCAGTCGACTCATGCTTTGCCGGGACCTTCGGATGCTTGCAGTTGTACCCCAGGCCGCCAGGCCAACGCTACCCTTGGGGCTTGCGACCCAGGTACAACCACGGGCGTCAGCGCCGAGTTCCCAACAGATCGTACCAGCAGTCAGATCCAAACATCTGGTTGGCAGCGGTGGGATCGCCTACGACTTCAAACAACGGTCTGCCAGCGGCGAGATCGCGACAACGGAGGCCAGCAGCAAAGAGATGCAGTTGACAGTATGCTGAGCAGCTCAACGACGATCCGGGAGCAGTGCAACGAGCCCTGTGTGACGACTGGTTGCCTGCAGCGGAACGACTGCGCGGAATTCCTGCCTGCGAGGTTTGGTGAGTGCGGGACTTTCTTCTTCTGAGCTTTGCCAGGCTTTTGTTAGTGTCCGAAACAGAGCTGGTAATTGTGGTTGTCGTTGCTGCCGGGTTAGTTTGCGGCAAGACAATAGTAAGCAGTAGAGAAAGCAGCATTCAGAGCAGCCATGGATTTGAAGTCGTTGCGCAAACCGAAATTGTTGGAGCTTGCAAGAGAGTTGGGTCTGGATGTCTCAGACAAACTAAGAAAACCAGAACTGCTAAAGGCTATTCTTGAGTTAGAGGCTGAGGATGACGAGCTGTCGGAATGCCTTGAGACTATTGAAGAGAGGGAGACTGCAAAAGAAAAAGAAGAGCGTGAACGTAAAGAACAGAAAGAGCGAGAGCAACAAGAGCGTGACCGTCAACACGCTTTGGAAATGAAGCGTCTTGAGGTAGAGATGGAACGCGCTCGTAATGGAAGTCAGGCACACGGTGCAGGAGAACGCGTATTGTTCAAAATGACTGACCTGATGCGGCCGTTTAAGCTTGGAGAGGACATTGGTTTGTTCCTGGTTAACTTTGAGCGAACGTGCGAGAAGCAGGGGTTCTCTCGGGAAACGTGGCCACAGCGCTTGCTCACTTTGTTACCCGGCGAGGCGGCCGACGTAGTCGCTCGCTTGGATAGAGAGGAGGCAGAGGATTTCGACACAGTAAAATCGAGTCTGCTAAAAAAGTACCGGCTGTCTGCGGAGGCGTTCCGTCGGAAGTTTCGGGAAAATGAGAAAGGCAGAAGTGAGTCATATACAGAGTTTGCGTATAGGCTTATGTCGAACATGCAGGAGTGGCTCAAAGAAGAGAAAGCGTTTGGTGACCACGATAAAGTTCTGCAGTGCTTCGGGCTAGAACAGTTTTATAGTCGGTTACCGGAGAACGTGCGATACTGGGTCTTGGATAGGCCAGACGTTTGTACGGTGGCTAAAGCCGCTGAGCTAGCCGAGGAGTTTGTGACGCGTCGAGCTCGCGGAGCTAAGGACGGTCAAAAGGGTGAATTTGGCTCGAAGTTCGAGAGGCCGAAGTTCACACCCATGAGATTTAAGGGGGACACGCGTAGTGAGGATGCGAGTGAAAGCAGTCCGACCAAACGTAAAGAGACGGCGGCAGCCAAACGCAGAAAGCGGTTCGAGATGAGGCGAGCGCGCTTGTGTTATACGTGCCAGAAGCCGGGTCACTTTTCGGCGCAGTGTCCGGAAACAACACCAAAAGTTGTGTTTTTTTCAATAGGCAGCACTGACGAGAACATGAAGCTTCTCGAGCCTTACATGCGAGACCTCCTCGTGAACGGGAAAGAGTGCCGAGTGCTTCGCGATTCCGCAGCAACGATGGATGTAGTTCACCCGTCTTACGTAGAACCCCATATGTTCACGGGCGAGTGCGCATGGATCAAGCAAGCCGTAGAAGCTCATAGCGTGTGTCTGCCAGTAGCAAAGGTGCTTATTGAAGGACCTTTCGGAGCGCTTGAGACAGAGGCGGCAGTGTCATCTATGCTGCCACCCCAGTACCCGTACCTATTTTCAAACAGGTCCGATCACCTCCTGCGCGAGAAGGGGCTTTTGTTTGGTGAAGCTAGTGTTCAGGCCTTAACCAGATCGAAGGTTCGGGAGCTCGCTGCAAAGGCGGTAGTTGCGGGGCCGACGTTATCAAACAACGAAAAAGGGTCAGAGGCGCAGCAAGCTAATATTCAGAGCACGCCCGAACTGAATAGACTTGAGTCTGTAACGTTAAAGGCGCCAGATACTGGAGAGGAAACGCCCGACGCGGGAAAGTTAGAAGAGCTATCTACTGATTTGCTCATCGCGCCTACGTCAGACGGACTTGATAGGTTGCTAAAAGTCAGCCGGTCGGCTTTGATAGCCGAGCAAAAAAAGGATGGCAGCCTGGAAAACGTGCGCTGCAATGTCAAAGAAGGTATCGCCAGGAAAACTGCGCGTTTTGTGGAAAGAGGTGGAGTCCTGTACCGGAAGTATCTAGACCGAAGAGGAGTGGAGTTCGATCAGCTGATCGTGCCTCAATGCTATCGCCAGGATCTGTTGCGCTTGTCGCATGGGGGTTCGTGGTCCGGACACCTAGGAGTTAAGAAAACTAAGGACCGTCTCTTGCAAGAGTACTATTGGCCAGGGTGTTTTCGGGACGCAGACCATTTCGTGAGGACATGTGACACTTGTCAGCGGGTGGGCAAACCAGGGGACAAATCGAGGGCGCCGTTGAAATTGGTACCTATCATTACGGAGCCTTTTAGACGGCTCGTTATTGATACTGTGGGACCTCTGCCGGTAACAGCCACGGGGTACAGACACATTTTGACTGTGATCTGCCCAGCGACAAAGTTCCCTGAAGCAGTGCCGCTTAAAGAACTCAGCTCAGTTGAGATAGTTAATGCACTACTGTCCATATTTGCGCGAGTTGGTTTTCCTGCAGAAATTCAATCAGATCAGGGCACAGTGTTTACTAGCGCTTTGACGACAACTTTTCTCGAAAGGTGTGGGGTAAAGCTGTTACACAGCTCAGTGTACCACCCACAGTCGAATTCCGTTGAGAAGCTCCACTCCGTCATGAAGCGCGTGTTGAGAGCGTTGTGTTTTGAACATCGAACTGACTGGGAGCTGTGTCTGCCTGGGGTGATGTTTGCTTTAAGGACCGCGCCGCATGCGGCTACGGGGTTTTCGCCAGCTGAACTGGTGTACGGTCGCTCGCTTCGATCTCCGCTTCGCATGCTTCGAGAATCATGGGAAGGTAGGGGCGACGACCCAGTCGTGGTGGAGTACGTACTTAAGCTCCTCGAACGCTTAAGAAGGGCACAGGAGTTGTCAGGTGAAGCAATGGCAAAGGCCCAGCAGAGGGCCAAGGTTTATTATGATCGGACAGCCAGGGCCCGTCGTTTTGAGGTTGGCGATGAGGTCATGATATTGCGCACATCGCTAAACAACAAACTAGACGTGCAGTGGGAGGGCCCAGCACGAATTGTTCAGAAACTGTCGGACGTTAACTACGTGGTAAGTCTGCCAGGAAAGCGGAAAGCACAGCAAGTTTACCACTGTAATCTGCTCAAACCTTATAGACAAAGGGAAGCAGTGGTGTGCATGATGATAAACGTTCCTGAAGAGCTTCCAGTCGAGCTTCCAGGACTAGGCTCAGTGACGAACAGGGAAGACACCGGTCAAGTCATTAGTGACCTTATCAGTAAAGCACCGCTGTCGCCCGAGCAGAAAACCGAACTACACCAGCTATTACAAGAGTTTCAAGGTCTGTTCTCTGAGAGGCCTGGTAGGACTTCTGTACTTACTCATGATATAGAACTTACCTCCACAGAGCCAGTACGATCCAAGGCGTATCGGGTGTCACCCCGCCAGAGCGATATTATGGAGGCTGAGGTAAAGAAAATGCTACAGCTCGGTGTTATTGAGGCAGGTGAGAGTGATTATACCTCCCCTTTGATTTTAGTTGAGGTACCGGGCAAGGAACCTCGTCCTTGCGTCGACTACCGCAGGCTTAATTCCATCACTAAGGATCAAATTTATCCGATCCCTAACATCGAGGAGCGCCTTGAGAAAGTTAGTAGCGCTCAGTTTATTTCCACCCTAGATCTTGTCAGGGGTTATTGGCAGGTTCCACTTACAGAAGAGGCTAGTAGGTATGCGGCGTTCATTTCACCAATGGGAACATTCCGTCCTAAAGTGTTGAGTTTTGGTTTGAAGAACGCGCCATACTGTTTTTCAAGCCTCATGGATAAAGTGTTGCGGGGACAGCAAGAATTCGCTTTACCGTATCTAGACGACGTAGCGATATTCTCCGCATCCTGGTCTGAGCATATGGCACACTTGCGGGCAGTGCTAACCCGCCTGCGCGAAGCGGGCTTGACAGTCAAGGCTCCTAAGTGCCAGTTAGCACAGGCCGAGGTTGTCTACCTCGGTCACGTGATTGGTCAGGGTCGTCGCCGCCCCTCTGAAATAAAAGTGGCCGCTGTGCGAGACTTTCCGCAACCGCGCACAAAGACCGATATTCGGTCGTTCTTAGGTGTCGCCGGCTACTATCAGAGGTACATCCCTAGGTACTCTGATATCGCGGCTCCCCTGACGGATGCTCTAAGAAAAACAGAGCCTCAAACAGTCGTCTGGGACGAGACCAAGGAAAGAGCTTTTAGCGCCCTAAAGAGTGCCCTAACAAGCCAGCCTGTGCTACGATCGCCAGACTATACAAAAGGGTTCATTGTTCAGTGCGATGCTAGTGAGCGAGGCATGGGCGTTGTACTGTGCCAACGGGAAAATGGAGAAGTAGAACACCCCGTCCTGTATGCTAGTCGTAAGCTGACCAGTCGTGAGCAGGCGTATAGCGCCACCGAGAAAGAGTGTGCATGTCTCGTGTGGGCCGTTCAGAAATTGTCATGCTATCTAGCCGGCTCGAGGTTTATCATTGAGACGGATCACTGCCCTCTCCAATGGCTGCAGACCATCTCTCCCAAAAATGGCCGCCTCCTGCGCTGGAGCCTCGCTTTACAACAATATTCCTTTGAGGTGCGTTACAAAAAGGGGAGTCTCAACGGTAACGCCGATGGCTTAAGTCGAAGCCCCTAACGTAGGAATCCGCCTCAAAATTGTTTGTTACTGATGTTTTTCTTCCTGAGGCAGGATTTTTTTTTAACATATTGCTTTTGTTTAGTGTTTCAAAGTGATGATATGCTTTCTAGTGCAATTTTTCAATTTGTGGACGCGTTCTGAGTGATGCTAGACTACTGTAAGGAACTAGGCAGTGGTATAAAAAGGGGAAAGAGCCTGGCAGGGCTTAGTGAGGGTTGTGCCGTGCTTGCTGACTGAGCGGTTGAGTTTCAGCGTAGTTCTAACGCTTGCCGGGAACGAGAACAAAAATGTGAACTCTCCCGAAGTCACTTTGCAGTGTCCCGTGCGAACCTGAACGAGAGAACGAGGCCTTCTCTGTGCGCTGCGCTCAAGAAACGTCGAGGGACGCCCGACTTCGGTTATGAGCATCATCGAGCGACATCCCTCCGGACAGCGGATGCAGTCCCCTGTCCATCGGGATCTCCTTCCCCCGGCGGGGCGGTCTGTTGCGTTTCGCCTGCGACACGTGGTTTTGCCGGCGCGACTGCGGCGGGGCGGCAGACATTTTGGCCCGATCGTCGTCGCCGCAACACTCATCGCCAGGTGTTTCCAGGCGCGTCTGCGGCGATGCGACCGCCTAGGGATCCTCCTCGCATTCCAGTCATTGTGCCCGAAACAGGCGATGCCAAAGCAGGGATCTCATTCCAGTTATTGGGCCCGAAACAGGCGATGCCAAAGCAGGGATCTCGTTCCAGTCATTGTGCCCGAAACAGGCGATGCCAAAGCAGGGATCTCATTCCAGTTATTGGGCCCGAAACAGGCGATGCCAAAGCAGGGATCTCGTTCCAGTCATTGTGTCCGACCGGCAGCGCCACGACAGGGTGCTACGAGATCGTGCGCAGCGCCACGACAGGGTGCTACGAGATCGTGCGCAGCGCCACGACAGTGTGCGTCACCATTAGCCCATTGTACATTCACGTGCTCGTCTTTTGAGGGGTTCCTTCTTGCCCTCAACTGCGAGAGTATAAAAACAGCTGCCCCCGGACGCCAAAAGGAGGGCTCCGATTTCTTCTGTTGAGTGAAGTGCTCTCCCGTCTCTCTACTTCGGTCAACCTGACCGCCAACTCTTTGCGATGTTAAAATAAACAAGTTGTTTCGTTGTTACCAGTCGACTCATGCTTTGCCGGGACCTTCGGATGCTTGCAGTTGTACCCCAGGCCGCCAGGCCAACGCTACCCTTGGGGCTTGCGACCCAGGTACAACCACGGGCGTCAGCGCCGAGTTCCCAACAGATCGTACCAGCAGTCAGATCCAAACACAACCTGCTGTTCATGATTTGAGAATGCCTGCCAAACGCACCCCAGCCCATTCTTATTCTTCTGGTTATTTCAGTCTCATGATCCGGATCCGTGGTCACTACCTGCCTTAAGTAGATGTATTCCCTTACCACTTCCAGTGCTTCGCTACCTATTGTAAACTGCTGTTCTCTTCCGAGACTGTTAAACAATACTTTAGTTTTCTGCAGATTAATTTTCAGACCCACCCCTATGCTTTGCCTCTCCAGGTCAGTGAGCATGCATTGCAATTGGTCTCCTGAGTTACTAAGCAAGGCAATATCATCAGCGAATCGCAAGTTGCTAAGGTATTCTCCATCAACTTTTATCCCCAATTCTTCCCACTCCAGGCCTCTGAATACCTCCTGTAAACATGCTGTGAATAGCATTGGAGATATCGTATCTCCCTGTCTGACGCCTTTCTTTATAGTGATTTTGTTGCTTTCTTTGTGGAGGACTACGGTGGCTGTGTAGCCGCTATAGATATCTTCCAGTATCTTTACATATGGCTCATCTACACCCTGATTCCGTAATGCCTCCATGACTGCTGAGGTTTCGACTGAATCAAACGCTTTCTCGTAATCAATGAAAGCTATATATTAGGGTTGGTTATATTCTGCACATTTCTCTATCACTTGATTGATAGTGTGAATGTGGTCTATTGTTGAGTAGCCTTTACGGAATCCTGCCTGGTCCTTTGGTTGACAGAAGTCTAAGGCGTTCCTGATCCTATTTGCGATTACCTTAGTAAATACTTTGTAGGCAACGGACAGTAAGCTGATCGGTCTATAGTTTTTCAAGTCTTTGGCGTCCCCTTTCTTATGGATTAGGATTATGTTAGCGATCTTCCAAGACTCCGGTACGCTCGAGGTTATGAGGCATTGTGTATACAGGGTGGCCAGTTTCTCTAGAACAATCTGACCACCATCCTTCAACAGATCTGCTGTTACCTGATCCTCCCCAGCTGCCTTCCCCCTTTGCATAGCTCCCAAGGCTTTCTTTACTTCTTCCGGCGTTACCTATGGGATTTCGAATTCCTCTAGGCTATTCTCTCTTCCAATATCGTCGTGGGTGCCACTGGTACTGTATAAATCTCTATAGAACTCCTCAGCCACTTGAACTATGTCATCCATATTAGTAACGATATTGCCGGCTTTGTCTCTTAACGCACACATCTGATTCTTGCCTATTCCTAGTTTCTTCTTCACTGTTTTTAGGCTTCCTCCGTTCCTGAGAGCCTGTTCAATTCTATCCATATTATAGTTCCTGATGTCCGCTGTCTTACGCCTGTTGATTAACTTCGAAAGTTCTGCCAGTTCTATTCTAGCTGTAGGGTTAGAGGCTTTCATACATTGGCGTTTCTTGATCAGATCTTTCGTCTCCCGCGATAGCTTACTGGTTTCCTGTCTAACGGCGTTACCACCGACTTCTATTGCGCACTCCTTAATGATGCCCATGAGATTGTCGTTCATTGCTTCAACACTAAGGTCCTCTTCCTGAGTTAAAGCCGAATACCTGTTCTGTAGCTTGATCCGGAATTCCTCCAGTTTCCCTCTTACCGCTAACTCATTGATTGGCTTCTTGTGTACCAGTTTCTTCCGTTCCCTCCTCAAGTCTAGGCTAATTCGAGTTCTTACCATCCTATGGTCACTGCAGCGTACCTTGCCGAGCACGTCTACATCTTGTATGATGCCAGGGTTCGCGCAGAGTATGAAGTCTATTTCATTTCTAGTCTCACCATTCGGGCTCCTCCACGTCCACTTTCGACTAACCCGCTTGCGGAAAAAGGTGTTCATTATCCGCATATTATTCTGTTCTGCAAACTCTACTAATAATTCTCCTCTGCTATTCATAGAGCCTATGCCATATTCCCCCACTGACTTGTCTCCAGCCTGCTTCTTGCCTACCCTGGCATTGAAGTCGCCCATCAGTATAGTGTATTTTGTTTTGACTTTACCCATCGCCGATTCCACGTCTTCATAAAAGCTTTCGACTTCCTGGTCATCATGACTGCATGTAGGGGCATAGACTTGTACCACCTTCAATATGTACCTCTTATTAAGTTTCACAACAAGACCTGCCACCCTCTCGTTAATGCTATAGAATTCCTGTATGTTACCAGCTATTTCCTTATTAATCAGGAATCCGACTCCTAGTTCTCGTCTCTCCGCTAAGCCCCGGTAACACAGTACATGCCCGCTTTTTAGCACTGTATATGCTTCTTTTGTCCTCCTAACCTCACTGAGCCCTATTATATCCCATTTACTACCCTCTAATTCCTCCAATAACACTGCTAGACTCGCCTCACTAGATAGCGTTCTAACGTTAAACGTTGCCAGGTTCAGATTCCAATGGCGGCCTGTCCGGAGCCAGGTATTCTTAGCACCCTCTGCAGCGTCACAGATCTGACCGCCGCCGTGGTCAGTTGCTTCGCGGCTGCTGGGGACTGAGGGCCGGGGTTTGATTGTTGTATTCATATAGGAGGTTGTGGCCAAGTACTGCACCAGGGTGGCCAATCCTGCTCTGGTGAGAGAGTGCGTTACCGGTTCTGGTCACCGGGATCAGGCCGCACTCCAGGCCTGTTTCTGCAATTTTCTCAACACACGGTTTTTTTTTTGTATTTTCCGGTGGATAATTGCGCGGCGCCAGGTTTGAATCACGGTCCTCTTGCACTGGAGACGGATACTCTACCGTCCCCGCAGGAGTTAAATTAAAAATTGAATTATGGGGTTTTGCGTGACGAAACCACTTTCTGATTATGCACGCCGTAGTGGAGGACTCCGAAAATTTCGACACCTGGGGTTCTTTAACGTGCACCTAATTCTAAGTACACGGGTGTTTTCGCATTTCGCCCTCATCGAAATGCGGCCGCCGTGGCCGGGGTCCAATTCCGCGACCTCGTGCTCAGCAGTCTAACACCATAACCACTGAGCAACCACGGCGGGTCCCGCAGGAGTTGTACGCCTCATTTAACCTACAGTGGTGCCCTATTTGATCAGTCAAGGTGGACCAATCTGAGCTCGGTTATACCGCATGGATGGCACTCGGCTAGAGAACCTGGTATTTATGACCTGCACATGTGTGGCCACACATAATTGAGGATATATAATTTTTTTTTTAGGAGGGTTTCCGTACAGTGATAAAATGAAGGAAAAGACAATAAAAAGAAAGAAAAAAAAGGGAAAAAATTGCCGACGATTACGTTACTTCCTAATGCGAAATTTGAGCGCAGCAAATAAGCTGTTTCACCTTTTCGATAGATTGAGGCAAAGAAATCGAGCAACACATGTATGCGCTATCACAGAATTTTTTTTTATTTTTCACACGTATTCCTTTAACAAAGACTCCACTAACAGTTCTTGACAGTCATGAAGGAAGCTTTGTGGTCGGAGAAATAGACTGATATATGTTCGACTTGGTACACCAATGCTTGATTCTCAAAGACGAGATGTATACAAGTGCCTCGCGAGGTTGTCACAGCCGTGGGACGCGTTACGAGCGAGAGGAACGGGATGTTCTCCCGCATAAGTGTTAGGAAATTGCTGTTTGTCTTTATGTCAAGCCGCCACCGATCTGGCTCTTTGATTGCCACCGCACAGGGCGAACGGCAGCGGCAATTTCGGCTCGGGCGGTGCACATATACAGATCCGCCGCCACCGATCTGGCTCTCTGATTGCCACCGCACAGGGCGAACGGCAGCGGCAATTTCGGCTCGGGCGGTGCACATATACAGATCCGCCGCCACCGATCTGGCTGTCTGATTGCCACCGCACAGGGGTTGCATTGGAGGAGGAGCGAAGAAAGGAATTAAGTTCGAGCCGGCGCTTTGACAACCGGAGACTCGCAGGAAGAGGGGGGAGGGGGGGGGCGTGTACACCAAGCGGCAAACGATGGGGGCAGAAGCGCGCGCAGCAAGCGGACAACACGATAAAGGGAGGAGGGAAGAGATAGCAGCGACTGACTGATGCCGCTGACGCCGATAGTGAGTCAACCCCAGCTGCGGAGTTGGTTTCAGGGACAACGAATAACCGGCGCGTCGGCAACTGAAGAGCACCCTATCCCCCACACAAGAACAGGGGGGGGGGGGACCCTTTCCTCCTCTTTCTGCATGGCGGCGACGGTGTTCTATGCAGTCACGTTATCTTGACTCTCTAGCGGCGTCAGCGGCATCAGCGGCATCCAGCGGTATCAGTCGGTCGCTGCTAGCGCTGGGGGGATGAAAGGGGGGCGGAGCTGGTTACGAGGCCGACGACGACGCCGACGCGAAACCCAGGAACGGACGCCAAAGAGCTGCGCTCTAAAAAAAAGGAACATAACATGTGATTTGAACTCGTGATCCTTCAATGTTGCCCGGAAAGGTAGCTCAGTCGGTTGGTTCGTCAAGCCAACGGTTACTTTCAAGCGCCATAGCTCCTGCTCCGAGCCTCATACTTATGTGGAAAGGGACCGATGTTGTCCGCGACTGTCGATTCTGAGTGGTTGGAAGGCATAATTTCTTGGAAAAATGGCCGCCAGAGCAGCAGCGTGAACTCGAGCGGCTTTAGAGACTAGGGAAACTGCCTTAAAATATTTAGACTTGAGGGGAAGCTTCGTTAACAAACTATAACACGGCAATCAGCACTTGGCACGTGGAAAATTCCCTTGAAATAAATCTGGTTTGCGAGACAAATGCTTGTATGTATTGAATCTCTTAAAAGATGAGGGGGGGAAATATGCGCTCACCGAGAGGGCATCGTCAGCACGAGACCACCACCAGGCACCTTACTGAGATGGCACGCATAGCGTGGGAAGCTAGCCGCCGGAATAGCTATCTCAAGTACTGCTGCTGGCGAGGGCGAAATACCTTCGTGTAATTATAATAACCTTAATAGGACTAATAGAGCCAGTTTAAGGGCGGAGAAGAAGGAAGGAGAGGAAAGCAAACTTGCAGCGCCGTGGTTTTAAAGCGCAACCGTGGTAGAGAAACTGAAGGCGATATAAGCGTGCGTGGCCATGATACGTACACGACAAACTGCCTTAAAATATTTACACTTGAGGGAAAGCTCCGTTAACAAACTATAACACGGCAATCAGCACTCGAATACGACGAGAGAAAGTATTGAGACGAGGAAAATTCCCTTGAAATAAATCTGGTTTGCGAGACAAATGCTTGTATGTATTGAATCTCTTAAAAGATGAGGGGGGAAATATGCGCTCACAAAGATGAGGGGGGAAATATGCGCTCACAAGCATTTGTCTCGCAAACCAGATTTATTTCAAGGGAATTTTCCTCGTCTCAATAATTTCTCTCGTCGTATTCGAGTGCTGATTGCCGTGTTATAGTTTGTTAACGGAGCTTTCCCTCAAGTGTAAATATTTTAAGGCAGTTTGTCGTGTACGTATCATGGCCACGCACGCTTATATCGCCTTCAGTTTCTCTACCACGGTTGCGCTTTAAAACCACGGCGCTGCAATATTGCTTTCCTCTCCTTCCTTCTTCTCCGCCCTTAAACTGGCTCTATTAGTCCTATTAAGGTTATTATAATTACACGAAGGTATTTCGCCCTCGCCAGCAGCAGTACTTGAGATAGCTATTCCGGCGGCTAGCTTCCCACGCTATGCGTGCCATCTCAGTAAGGTGCCTGGTGGTGGTCTCGTGCTGACGATGCCCTCTCGGTGAGCGCATATTTCCCCCCCTCATCTTTTAAGAGATTCAATACATACAAGCATTTGTCTCGCAAACCAGATTTATTGCAAGGGAATTTTCCACGTGCCTAGTGCTGATTGCCGTGTTATAGTTTGTTAACGAAGCTTCCCCTCAAGTCTAAATATTTTAAGGCAGTTTGTCGTGTGCGTATCATGGACACGCATGCTTATATCGCCTTCCGTTTCCCTACCACGGTTGCGCTTTAAAACCACGACGCTACAATATTGCTTTCCTCTCCTCCCTTCTTCTCCGCCCTTAAACTGGCTCTATTAGTCCTATTAGGGTTATTATAATTACACGAAGGTATTTCGCCCTCGCCAGCAGCAGTGCTGGAGATAGCTATTCCGGCGGCTAGCTTCCCACGCTATGCGTGCCGCCTTCGCACCTGTTTAAGCTTTTTCCTAGACGCTAGAGCTATACAATGACCGCGCAACCTTGAGCGATCGGAAAGCGCGTTTTCCACCCTTGGCCGGCGGAGAGGGGAGGCTTCGTTCCGGCCGCGAAGCTCTCCACATCTCAGTAAGGTGCCTGGTGGTGGTCTCGTGCTGACGACGCCCTCTCGGTGAGCACAGTATAGGTCTCCCAGAACCATATATTGCACCATTTTCTCTTTCCTCTTTTTTTTAAAGCTTGGCGAACGTTAGCGAGGGCACTGCGTATGCGTGAATAAATGTATTGCGGCAAAATCAAATTGCAGCATACGCTGAAGGCATGCTTGCTCATTTAAGAAATATTGTAACCGAAGATTCTTTTTTTCTCTCATTCTCTCTCTCTCTCTTTTGTACAGAGTACACTTTTTGAGATTTTTTGGAGGATGAATGAAGGGAGTACTGGTACCTTTCGTTTTGTTCGCTGTAAGGGAGAAGAAGAAGAAAGAGGAATGATCGGGAGGGAAGAAGAAGAACAAGGGAGATAAAACAAGGATGACTACCTTGTAAAACTGACGTATCTCAGTTTTATTACAAATTTGGCGCAGTCAAGGACAGGATTCGAACCTGTGTTGTGCACCTCATCAGCTTCGTTTCACCGAGAACCATGTGCTTGGACGCTATAGAAATCTTCGCGGACGACGACAGGCACGCGAGCGTGGCAAGCCTTTTCCACGGAGGATGGTTCCCTGTTGCGGGTGAGCACTGATCCCTTGTTCAAAACGCTCACGAACGACATTTTGCTATCGGTGGTACAACGTAACCATCATCAGTGAACAACGTCGAATATATGAGAGTACGCAAGACATTTTTTATCATATAATGGAACTCGAGCAGAGAAACAGTGAACACCAGCAACAGATACTAGAGCTCGTGAAGAAAAATGTCCTCCAGCATTCTCGAAGCCCGTCGTTGGAACCGGTAAAATCGGATGTTTGTGACGGTTCGTCACCTGTAAACGCTCAAGCTTGGCTGAGTTTCTGCAAGTAGGCGTGCGACCAGAATAGTTGGCGACAAGACCTTGACGAGGTTATGAATATGCGCTTGTACCTACGAGGCATAGCAAAAACCTGGCATGACTTGAGAATCAACCAAAGAGCGCACCGCCCGTAAGCTGAGTGGAGAGACAGTTTTCTGACGTCTTTCTCCGAGAATAAGCTCCAGGGCTGGGACAGCGTTATAGTTTTCAAATATAATTTCGGCACTCTGGTAGAATACTTTTTTGAGAAGCGAAGGCTGCTACATGTTTCTGACTCCACGTTATCGGACTCTTCGCTCGTACCTCTGATTATATTAGGATTGCCGAAGAGCATGCAGCACGAGCTCCAACTAAGAACTCCGCATACTGTTGATGAGTTGCTTACAAATATGAAATACTTATGCACTTTGCAGCATCAAGAGAGTGCTTTTGATGGCTACAGTACTTCATCCAATGAAGATCACACACTGCGGTGTAAAAACATGACCAAGTTGACATCGGGAGGTCACCCTCTCTCATTTCAAGAGGCCATCTTTCTTACCTATCCTACCAAGCTTGTGTACATTTCTGTGCAAGCAAATGGGAGGGGCGTCAAGGCTTTAGTAGATAGTGGAGCTTCGATAACAGTTGTAAACAAGAGCGAAATTCCGGACCTAAGCATCGTGGAAGATTGTTCTCTGACGGTGTATGTTTATGACGGAAATAAACAGACGTATAATGAGTGGACGGAGGTGTTGATCACATGCAAAGGAAAAAGTACCTTATTTAAGGCTCTCGTAATCGATGGAGTAAAAATATCAGTTACCCTAGTCTCGCCCAGTGATGCAACAGCTACGACTTAACATCTACTGGGATGGAGAGCTCACTACTCGAAATGACCGCCAGATGTCTTCGATTTCACTTGCTGAACATCAACGGAAGCCCACTACAGCGGCGGACGTTATCAAGCTGTATACAGAGCTAATATGCATCGGCGGCTATCCGAAAGCCACATCAAAGTTTGAATTGCCGTTTGAACTTCGCGACAAGACTAGTGAAACGCAAGGCCTACAATATGTCGCGAGAGAAGAAACGTTGCTTGAAGGGAGAAAAACAGAAGATGCTCGACGCCTGTGTAATCAACCCATCAACCTCTGCCTTCGCTTCTCACATCGCCATTGCTTCTAAAGGAGATTGGCACATTTCGTCTCTGTATTGATTACAGGCAGGTCAACAACAGACTGACTCATTTCCCTTTCCAATGCCACTCATCGAAGAAATCATCAATAAAACCGGGGGCTGTACAATCTTTTCTCGCTTGGACATGTGCAAAGGCTTCTGACAAGTGCCACTGTCAGAGGAAACTAAAAAGTTTTCCGCCTTCGTGACACCATTCGACATATACGAATGTAATAGACTACCTTTTGGCTGGAAAAGCCCACCCGTATGGCTTCAGAAGATGATGAACAATGTTCTAAAGCCATATATCGGAATTTGTTGCAATGTTTGCATTTATGACATCATTGTTTATTCTAGGAGCACACCGAACACCTGGCGAAGGTCTTACAAGCACTCAGCAAAGCCGATCTGAAGATAAATGAAGAGTGGTTTCTTTCAGCCCAAGGTCCTTTTTCTCGATTGGATGTTCGACGGTGCTGCGAAAAGTACCAAACAAGAGTCTGTGCATCGGATTTTTACACTTAAGCCGGATGACCTTCATTCGCTGCGAGTTTTCCTTGGACTACCAGGCCACTTTCTCTCGTCGTATACGAGTGCTGATTGCCGTGTTATAGTTTGTTAACGAAGCTTCCCCTCAAGTCTAAATATTTTAAGGCAGTTTTCCTAGTCTATAAAGCCGCTCGAGTTCACGCTGCTCCTCTGGCGGCCATTTTTCAAAGAAATTATGCCTTCCAACCACTCAGAATGCCGGTGACAACTTCACGTTTGATCAATTCTGGATATTGTAAATAGTAAACAGCTACTTTTGCTTACATGATCGGCCATGACATTGAAATTGCTGATACAACGGAAAGCATTGCACCGGATGCACGTATATAGAGCTGTGTATGTTGAGTGAGATAAGAGCTGCAGTATAGGCATCGCAGGCAGCTTTAATTGGAGGCAAACTTGGCAAGTGCGCCTCGAATGATAAATTGCTTTGTCTAAACCGAACCAGCGCGAATTGGTAGGCTGCATGAAAGAGAGACATTCTTATTGAATGACAGGAAGTTATTCGGCATATATCTGGCGATCACTCAGGAAATGGTTGTTGTGGAATGACGAGTCAGTTCTGATGTACGTCGCTATAAAAACGCGCGAGATAGTGTCGAGCAGCCTATATTGGCTTTTGTGTGTGTATATATATACCAATTCTAAATATTGTAAGGCAGTTTGTCGTGTGCGTATCATGGACACGCATGCTTATATCGCCTTCCGTTTCCCTACCACGGTTGCGCTTTAAAACCAACAGCGCGCGCATGCGATCCCATAGATGAGATGAATACATATATATAGAAAAGTATCAGTCATAGCTCTCGTAGTACAGCCTTCTGAGCCGTTTCCCTTTTCTTTTTCTTCTCTTTGTTTTTTTCTTTGAAAGAAGTCCTATTAGGGTTGTTATAATTACACGATGGTATTTCGCCCTCGCCAGCAGCAGTACTTGAGATAGCTATTCCGGCGGCTAGCTTCCCACGCTATGCGTGCCGCCCCCGCACCTGTTTAAGCTTTTTCCTAGACGCTAGAGCTATACAATGTCCGCGCAACCTTGAGCGATCGGAAAGCGCGTTTTCCACCCTGGGCCGGCGGAGTGGGGAGACTTCGTTCCGGCCGCGAAGCTCTCTACTAGAGTTACTGTATGTGCTACCGCAGGTAGCAGAGTTGCGCGTCTGTTTTATCACGCCGCTAGCGCCTCTATTGGCAGAACGTCATCACGTGGTAGCCAAGCAACCGTGTATTGCGGAGAAGCAGATGTTCGGGCCAATTTTTGTATTTCCCGACGCCGCCGCTGCAGCGAACTGGATTCACACAAGTTATCGCCAGTCAAATTCAAATCCAATCCGGCCGATCTTGCCGTTCGCTGTTCACGTGCGTGCTAGCTGCGTAGCAACAACGCAACGTGCTCAGCGCATCTCACGTTTGTTTCGTCGGCCTGCCTCGTTACACCTTACTACAGTAACTGTTTTTCTTCCTTTGTAAAACTATTGTGAAGGGTGTTCAGGTAAAGAAACCTGAACAAACAAATTTTCCGTCAACTGCCTATTGCGTCAAGTGTGTATGAGATGAAATTGCTTGACTAACAGCTACGTGCTTTCTTGGGCTGTGCTAAAAAAATCACAGCTGGAATATTAAAAGCTACTGCAAGTCTGGATTTTTTTAAAGAATGATGGAAGCACGTAGAGTTATACAGGAGATTCAGCTGGAATTACCAGTTTTCTGCATGGGATGCACCACACTGCTTTCACCGAAGTGTCGTAAAAAAGCCAGCTCACATTTTCATGATTATGCACTGCTTGGGTTGTTTCTGAATATGAAAGAGGTTACTACTAAGTAAATATATTTAATCTACTACAGCTTATGTGAAGCAGGATGCAAGAGGAATGAATGTCGTCATTTAACATACGGTAAGGACCTAACTGTGTAGTGAATTATTCCCTATAATGTAGCTATGTTAATCCTGTGAGAAAAACTTTCGCTACATTCCCACAGAAGGCTACTTTTGGAATCCCTGCAGTGAAAAGGCACATAATGAAATCACACTTGCAGGTGTAGCTGATATCCATTGCTTGCTGGTAAATGGATATGTTCCTACACAAGATCTAATGGGGTACCAGAGTCGAAATATCAATGGTTGGTCATTGATTGACCTGTAATATTTTAGACTGGCTACATGTTGAGAGCTATGGCCCATAAGCAAGTATGGGCCTCATTATAATTAGTACAGTTCCCTTTGTGAAAGAGCACCACTTGATAAAGCTCACTACATCAAAATATTTGCACGCACATACACTAGTGTTTTTGTTTTTTTCTCTGAAATTCGCATTGTGATTTTAGTGCCAAAAAAGGAGGCAGTTGCGGCTCGGTGCTTTTTGTTACTGTTTACATGCTAAAGGAGCACTGCACTGCTCTTAGTAGCGTATTTATCTCTGTTGAAACAACACCTGAGTGCCAAGCAGTATTCAAGCGAATGAAAGTTATTAACGTATCTGATTGTTCACCTCAATTACTAACGTTTGTCCAGTTTTTAATACGCTATGTTATTTCGGACCTTATACTACTTTGTGAAGTAGCTTTTTCGCACAAAACTTTTTGTAGCATTTCCGGAATCTATAAAACAACATCACCATATTCCCTAAGTTTATTCCGTGCGATCTAATCGTTACCGTCGCGGTTCACGAATGCTGCATCTGATCGGCGTATATAGAATACAGAATCTATTCTAGATACGCGAGTGCCCATGCGTTATTAGGGCGGAGAAAGTGCACAGGGGAATGCAAGTCCAAAAAACAACTAATATACGCGCTGCATCTTACGCCGCGCGCTAAAAAAGGGCAGCGCCTTTTTCTTCACAATCTAATCCAGTCAGCTGTTTCGATGCGCTTTGTTTGCGATTAGGCGGAAAAGCGGTGCACAGCGATGCAAAAGCGCCCACGGTCAATCGACGATACGCTAGGCATGTCGCCTGCGAAAACGGAGTGCGGCTTCGCCGCATAGACTTGGTTGCTTCTCAGGCAAGATGGCGGACCTACGCGCAACTCTGCTACCTACGGTAGCATATACAGTAACTCTACTCTCTACATCTCAGTAAGGCGCCTGGTGGTGGTCTCGTGCTGACGATGCCCTCTCGGTGAGCGCATATTTCCCCCCTCATCTTTTAAGAGATTCAATACATACAAGCATTTGTCTCGCAAACCAGATTTATTTCAAGGGAATTTTCCACGTCTCAATAATTTCTCTCGTCGTATACGAGTGCTGATTGCCGTGTTATAGTTTGTTAACGAAGCTTCCCCTCAAGTCTAAATATTTTAAGGCAGTTTTCCTAGTCTATAAAGCCGCTCGAGTTCACGCTGCTGCTCTGGCGGCCATTTTTCGAAGAAATTATGCCTTCCAACCACTCCAATCGACTGCCGCGGACATCATCAGTCCCTTTCCACATAAGTATGAGGCTCGGAGCAGGAGCTTTGGCGCTTGAAAGTAACCCTTGGCTTGACGAACCAACCGACTGAGCTACCTTTCCGGGCAACATTGAAGGATCACGAGTTCAAATCACATGTTATGTTCCTTTTTTCCCTTTTTTTTCTTTCTTTTAATGTATTTTCCTTCCTTTTATCACTGTACGGAAACCCTCCTAAAAAAAAAATTATATATCCTCAATTATGTGTGGCCACACATGTGCAGGTCATAAATACCAGGTTCTCTAGCCGAGTGCCATCCATGCGGTATAACCGAGCTCAGATTGGTCCACCTTGACTGATCAAATAGGGCACCATTGTAGGTTAAATGAGGCGTACAACTCCTGCGGGACCCGCCGTGGTTGCTCAGTGGTTATGGTGTTAGACTGCTGAGCACGAGGTCGCGGGATCGGACCCCGGCCACGGCGGCCGCATTTCGATGGGGGCGAAATGCGAAAACACCCGTGTACTTAGAATTAGGTGCACGTTAAAGAACCCCAGGTGGTCGAAATTTTCGGAGTCCTCCACTACGGCGTGCATAATCAGAAAGTGGTTTTTGTCACGCAAAACACCATAATTCAATTTTTAATTTAACTCCTGCGGGGACGGTGGAGTATCCGTCTCCAGTGCAAGAGGACCGTGATTCAAATCCCGGTGCCGTGCAATTCTCCACCGGAAAATACAAAAAAAAAACCCATGTGTTGAGAAAATTGCACAAACAGGCCTGGAGTGCGGCCTGATCCCGGTGACCATAACCGGTAACGCACTCTCTCACCAGAGCAGGATTGGCCACCCTGGTGCAGTACTTGGCCACAACCTCCTATATGAATACAACAATCAAACCCCGGCCCTCAGTCCCCAGCAGCCGCGAAGCAACTGACCACGGCGGCGGTCAGATCTGTGACGCTGCAGAGGGTGCTAAGAATACCTGGCTCCGGACAGGCCGCCATTGGAATCTGAACCTGGCAACGTTTAACGTTAGAACGCTATCTAGTGAGGCGAGTCTAGCAGTGTTATTGGAGGAATTAGAGGGTAGTAAATGGGATATAATAGGGCTCAGTGAGGTTAGGAGGACAAAAGAAGCATATACAGTGCTAAAAAGCGGGCATGTACTGTGTTACCGGGGCTTAGCGGAGAGACGAGAACTAGGAGTCGGATTCCTGATTAATAAGGAAATAGCTGGTAACATACAGGAATTCTATAGCATTAACGAGAGGGTGGCAGGTCTTGTTGTGAAACTTAATAAGAGGTACATATTGAAGGTGGTACAAGTCTATGCCCCTACATGCAGTCATGATGACCAGGAAGTCGAAAGCTTTTATGAAGACGTGGAATCGGCGATGGGTAAAGTCAAAACAAAATACACTATACTGATGGGCGACTTCAATGCCAGGGTAGGCAAGAAGCAGGCTGGAGACAAGTCAGTGGGGGAATATGGCATAGGCTCTATGAATAGCAGAGGAGAATTATTAGTAGAGTTTGCAGAACAGAATAATATGCGGATAATGAACACCTTTTTCCGCAAGCGGGTTAGTCGAAAGTGGACGTGGAGGAGCCCGAATGGTGAGACTAGAAATGAAATAGACTTCATACTCTGCGCGAACCCTGGCATCATACAAGATGTAGACGTGCTCGGCAAGGTACGCTGCAGTGACCATAGGATGGTAAGAACTCGAATTAGCCTAGACTTGAGGAGGGAACGGAAGAAACTGGTACACAAGAAGCCAATCAATGAGTTAGCGGTAAGAGGGAAACTAGAGGAATTCCGGATCAAGCTACAGAACAGGTATTCGGCTTTAACTCAGGAAGAGGACCTTAGTGTTGAAGCAATGAACGACTATCTCATGGGCACCATTAAGGAGTGCGCAATAGAAGTCGGTGGTAACTCCGTTAGACAGGAAACCAGTAAGCTATCGCAGGAGACGAAAGATCTGATCAAGAAACGCCAATGTATGAAAGCCTCTAACCCTACAGCTAGAATAGAACTGGCAGAACTTTCTAAGTTAATCAACAAGCGTAAGACAGCGGACATCAGGAACTATAATATGGATAGAATTGAACAGGCTCTCAGGAACGGAGGAAGCCTAAAAACAGTGAAGAAGAAACTAGGAATAGGCAAGAAGCAGATGTGTGCGTTAAGAGACAAAGCCGGCAATATCGTTACTGATATGGATGAGATAGTTCAAGTGGCTGAGGAGTTCTATAGAGATTTATACAGTACCAGTGGCACCCACGACGATAGTGGAAGAGAGAATAGCCTAGAGGAATTCGAAATCCCACAGGTAACGCCAGAAGAAGTAAAGAAAGCCTTAGGAGCTATGCAAAGGGGGAAGGCAGCTGGGGAGGATCAGGTAACAGCAGATTTGTTGAAGGATGGTGGTCAGATTGTTCTAGAGAAACTGGCCACCCTGTATACGCAATGCCTTATAACCTCGAGCGTACCGGAATCTTGGAAGAACGCTAACATAATCCTAATCCATAAGAAAGGGGACGCCAAAGACTTGAAAAATTATAGACCGATCAGCTTACTGTGCGTTGCCTACAAAGTATTTACTAAGGTAATCGTTAATAGAATCAGGAACACCTTAGACTTCTGTCAACCAAAGGACCAGGCAGGATTCCGTAAAGGCTACTCAACAATAGACCATATTCACACTATCAATCAAGTGATAGAGAAATGTGCAGAATATAACCAACCCTTATATATAGCTTTCATTGATTACGAGAAAGCGTTTGATTCAGTCGAAACCTCAGCAGTCATGGAGGCATTACGGAATCAGGGTGTAGATGAGCCATATGTAAAGATACTGGAAGATATCTATAGCGGCTCCACAGCCACCGTAGTCCTCCACAAAGAAAGCAACAAAATCCCTATAAAGAAAGGCGTCAGACAGGGAGATACGATATCTCCAATGCTATTCACAGCATGTTTACAGGAGGTATTCAGTGGCCTGGAGTGGGAAGAATTAGGGATAAAAGTTGATGGAGAATACCTTAGCAACTTGCGATTCGCTGATGATATTGCCTTGCTTAGTAACTCAGGAGACCAATTGCAATGCATGCTCACTGACCTGGAGAGGCAAAGCAGAAGGGTGGGTCTGAAAATTAATCTGCAGAAAACTAAAGTATTGTTTAACAGGCTCGGAAGAGAACAGCAGTTTACGATAGGTAGCGAAGCACTGGTAGGGGTAAGGGAATACATCTACTTAGGGCAGGTAGTGACCACGGATCCGGATCACGAGACTGAAATAACCAGAAGAATAAGAATGGGCTGGGGTGCGTTTGGCAGGCATTCTCAAATCATGAACAGCAGGTTGCCACTATCCCTCAAAAGGAAAGTGTATAACAGCTGTGTGTTACCAGTACTCACATATGGGGCAGAAACCTGGAGGCTTACGAAAAGGGTTCTGCTGAAATTGAGGACGACGCAACGAGCTATGGAAAGAAGAATGATGGGTGTGACGTTAAGGGATAAGAAAAGAGCAGATTGGGTGAGGCAACAAACGCGGGTAAACGACATCTTAGTTGAAATCAAGAAAAAGAAATGGGCATGGGCCGGACATGTAATGAGGAGGGAAGATAACCGATGGTCACTAAGGGTTACGGACTGGATTCCAAGGGAAGGGATGCGTAGCAGGGGGCGGCAGAAAGTTAGGTGGGCGGATGACATTAAGACGTTTGCAGGGACAACATGGCCACAATTAGTACATGACCGGGGTAGTTGGAGAAGTATGGGAGAGGCCTTTGCCCTGCAGTGGGCGTAACTAGGCTGATGATGATGATGATGATGACCAGGCCACTTCAGGGCTTTCATCAAGGATTTTGCAAAGATGACAAAGTGCCTGGCCGAGCCGACAAAAAAGGGTGTTCCTTTAATTTGGTCTGAGAAGAGGTTTATTTGCGGCTCCTTATGCAAAGGCACAGCGACCGGGAAAGGCGAGACAGCCCGAAGCACTGCCCAAAAATACGCCGGCAATCAACAGCGCGAGCCGAGCCGAGCCGCGCGTTGGCGATGCGGCTGTGCCGCAAGACGCGTCTTCGTCTTCACAATCTCCCCCCGGACAAAAAGAGCCATCCTGGCGCCTTAAGAATCGGGAGGCAGAGGGTCGTGGTAGGGCTTGAGACGCGAGACGTAAACAATGTCACATCCACGCCGGCGCAAGCCTTCAGGTGGTGACAGTGGCTCAATGAGAAAATTCACCGGGGATGTTTGCTCCAAGACTCGGTAAGGCCCTTCGAATTTGGGAACGAGTTTCGAGGAAATCACCGGCGTTTGGAAAGGGACAGACAGCCACACAAAAACGCCTGGAGCGTAGGTGGTGTTTCGAAGCGAGTCGGTGTGGTTCTCTTTCTGGCGCTGCTGTTTCTCTGCCGTAAAGGAGCGCGCTAGCTGGCGCCATTCTTCGGCTTGTCGAGCGACGTCTGACACAGGTAGACACTCGGAGGCGTCAGGACGGTATGGAAGGAGCGCGTCGACGGTATGCATAGGCTCGCGGCCATACAGGAGGAAGAAAGGTGAAAATCCCGTAGTAGCCTGGATCGTGGTGTTGTACGCGAACGTGAGGAATGGAAGGATGCGGTCCCAGTTACCATGATCAGATGCCACGTACATCGAGAGCATGTCACCAAGTGCGCGGTTAAATCGCTCTGTGAGCCAGCTAGTCTTTCGATGGTGTGTCGTGCTTGTCCGATGAATAATGTGGCATTTTGAAAGCAAATCTTCGACGAATTCGGAGAGGAAGGCGCGACCTAGATCGCTGAGGAGTTCTCGAGGTGCGCCGTGTCGAAGGATGAAGCGATGTAGGACGAAAGAGGCTACATCCCGCGCTGTAGCACTTGGTAAAGCAGCAGTTTCGGTGTAGCGTGTTAAATGGTTAACAGCAACTACGATCCACCGATTGCCGTCTGGTCTCATAGGAAGCGGGCCGTATAGGTCGATGCCGACGCGGTCAAAGCGTGTGGCTGGGCACGGGAGCGGCTGCAAGGCACCAGACGGGCGTAAAGGCGGCGATTCGCCGACGTTGACAGTCAAGACAGCACCGAACAAACTTGTGTACAAAATTGTACATGCCGCGCCAGTAGTAGCGGTGGCGAATTCGTTCGTACGTCTTGAAAACTCTGGCGTGGCCACACTGCGAATCGTTGTGGAAAGAGGCACAGATTTGTGACCTTAAGCTGCGGGGAATCACCAGAAGCCACCGGCGGCCTTGAGGAGCGTAATTGCGTCGGTGGAGCAGATATAGTCACGATTGGCGAAATGAACTGCTTGGCATCGGAGGGTTCGGGATACAGGAATGGTCGATGATCCAGATACATAGTCGAAAAGAGAAGCGATCCACGGGTCACGACGTTGTGCGGTGGCAAAGGAGTACATGTCGATAGATGACACCGAGTGTGCGGAAGTTGTTCCGCAGGCCGAGCCTGCAGGTAAAGGTGAACGAGACAGGGCGTCTGCGTCTGAGTGTGCGCGCCCGCTGCGGTATACGACGCGAATATTGTACTCCTGGATGCGTAGTGCCCAACGGTCTAGGCGGCCAGTGGGGTCTTTCAAGTTGACGAGCCAACAAAGTGCGTGGTGATCTATGACCAAGTTGAAAGGGCGCCCGTTCAGGTATGATTTGAAATTGCCAAGTGCCCATACTAAAGCCAAGCACTCTTTTTCGGTCACGCTGTAATTGGCCTCAGACTTCGTCAACGTGCGACTCGCATAGGCGACTACGTATTCGGGATAGCCGGGCTTTCATTGGGCGAGGTCGGCGCCGAGACCGACCCCGCAGGCATCTGTATGTACTTCAGTTGCAGCTGACGGGTCGAAATGGCGAAGAATAGGTGGGGAGGTGAGAAGACGACGCAGCGTAGCAAAGGCGGAGTCACATGCACGGGACCAGGAGGAAAGGGCGGCGTCACCGTGTAGAAGCTGAGTCAATGGCGCCATGATCGATCCGAAATTCCGAACAAAGCGCCGGAAATATGAGCGTAGGCCCACAAAGCTTCTAAGTTCTTTGATGGTCTTAGGCTTCGGAAACTCAGCGACTGCTCGAAGTTTTGCAGGATCGGGTAGAACGCCGTGCTTGTACACAATGTGGCCTAAGATGGTGAGCTCTCACGCGGTGACGCGGTACTTTTTGAGGTTGAGTTGGAGGCCAGCGTTCGTTAGACAGGCGAAAACATGTCGGAGGCGGAGCAGGTGAGTCGGAAAATCAGGTGAGAAAACCTCGACGATCGACATATAGACCACTTGAAGCCATACAGCGTGTTGTCCATGAGTTCAAGCGTGGCAGGGGCGTTACAAAGCCCGAAAGACATCACGTTAAATTCCTATTAGCCGTCAGGTGTAAAGAATGCGGTTTTCTGGCGATCGGCGGCAGCCATCGGGACCTGCCAGTACCCTGAACGCAAGTCGAGGGACGAGAATTGTGCTCCCTGAAGACTGTCGAGGGCGTCGTCGATGCGCGGCAAAGGATAGACGTCTTTGCGCGTAACCTTATTTAACCGACGGTAGTCGACGCAAAAGCGAATAGACCCGTCCTTCTTGCGAACGAGAACGACAGGAGATGCCCAGGGACTGTGCGTAGGTTGAATAACGTCACGGCGCAACATATCTTTGACTTGGGTGGTAATGACACGACGCTCTTCGGCAGAGACGCGGTACGGTCGTTGACGTAACGGCTGATGTTAACCTGTGTCAATGTAGTGCTGCACTTTCGACGTGCGGCCCAGTTGAGGTTGTGAAACGTCGAATGAACTTCTAAAGTGGTGCAAGAGATCAAGAAGGTCGGCGCGTTAGGAAGGTGTGAGGGTATCGGCGATGTCACTCGAGAATGCATCCCTGGACGTCTCCTAAAGCGCGTAAATCGAAGATGGTTGGCCGGAGTCGACATCAAAAGAGTCTCCGGGGGCGTCAACCAAAGGCGAAGAGTCGAGGAGTTCCACGAAGCCAAGGCATTCACCAATGAGCAACGTAATAGGCGCACAGAGGGGATTGTAGAAGTATATATTGCTGCGGCTGCCGGCGATTTCAAGCGTTGCGAAATACTGGGAGAGATTTACAGCTCATGAAGACGTCGGACGGTGCGAAGAGGACCGTTACATCAGTGATGACATCACAAGAGACGGGTACGAGGGCGAAGGAGCCAGGCGGAATATCTATGTCCTCGCGCACGATAAGTTTACAAGGGCGGTCACAATCTTCGTGCAATTGTGCGTCACACAGAGGGGAAAATTCAACTTCGGCGGGTGCGCAATCGATCACGGCTTTATGACGGGTTAAGAAGTCCCATCCGAGGATGACGTAATGCGAGCAGGTGGGAAGAACAATACACTCGACGATATAAACAATGCCGTGAATAAGCACACGTGTGGAGTGACGGGCTACGCGCTTGCCGTACGAAGCGGCAGTCCAGAAAGCAGCCTGGTCACCTTGCGCAGTGAACGGCACAGTTTGGCGGCTATCACAGAAACGGCTGCGCCGGTATCCACAAGAGCGAATGCAGGAACACCTTTTACAGAAATTTCGGCCACGTTAGCAGGACATGGCGCGAGGACTTAGACAGCTCGAATGGGGCGTAGTTCTTGCCTCTTGAACTATGACGTTCAGTTTTCCTAATCAGATGGTGCGGGTCGCCGACGCATTGGGGAGAGCGAGCGAGGATGGCGAGCGACGCGACGGAAATTCTGGGAGGTCAGCACCAGCATACGGTTGGGGAGAAGGAGCGGCGTATTGGCGAAAGGGCTGGCTGCCGTACTGGAAGGGCCGAGAGGCGTCGCCGAACGCTTGAGGGCAACGGCGGCAATATCGGGCGACGTGTCCGGGACTGCAGCAAGAATAACAGATGGGACGATAGTCAGGCGTCCTCCAAGGATTAGCTCTCGGTGCGGTCCAAGATGCAGCATGGGCTTCCGGTGGCACCGGTTGGGACTGGGTCGAGAAAGAGGCGCGACCACAGGCAGGACTGGCTGCGCATAGGTGAGAGGCATTGCGACAGGCTGCACTGCCAGCGCAGGGTTGAGGTTCGCGGCTGCAGGCGGCTAATGGTGTGCGGAAGGGAAAAATTGAGCGACCTCTTCGGAAATGAGGGTGGGGAGCGTGTTTGGAAGACGGGAGGTGGGCTCCTGAATGAAGGGGACTAAAGAAAGTTGGCGGGCAACTTCCTCACGCACTGAAAGTCGTTGACCCACTGAAAGAATGAGGATTGGTCGTACATGCTGTCAAGGCTCGCCAACGAGTCGTCGCTTCCCGGAGCACGTCGAGTCGAAGCGCGTTGCTTCCTGAACTCATCATAACTTTGGCATAGGCTGACGACTTCGTAAACGGTGCGCGGATTCCTAGCTAGGAGCATCTGGAATGCGCCGTCATCGATGCCTTTCAGTATATGGTGAATTCGCTCAGCTTCGGGCATGGCGGCGTTGACTCGTTTACAACGGTCCTCGACGTCTTCAATGTAGCTCGTGAACGTTTCTGCCGTCTGCTATGCTTGGGCGTGCAAGCGTTGTTCAGCGCGCAGCTTGCGAACAGCGGGTCGGCCGAACACTTCCGTAAAGGTTGTCTTGAAGACTGACCACGTGGGTACGTCACTTTCGTGGTTGTGAAACCAGAGTTGGGCAACCCCAGCCAGATAAAAGATGACGTGGGTTAACTTCGCTGGATCATCCCCCTTGTTGTGGGCGCTTACCCGTTCGTATGACGCAAACCAGTCTTCTACGTCTTCGTCGTCTGCAACGCTGAAGATCTTGGGGTCCCGCTGTCGTGGGACGCCGGTGCAGGTGACGGACTGTGGTGTCGACGCCGTTTGGGATGAGCTGTCGGTCATGGCGGGCGGTCGCAGCTTGATCGCAGCTCCAGGGTTTCAAGCGACGGGGTTTGAATCCCAGCAGATCCACCAATTGAGAGGAGGTTTATTTGCGGCTCCTTATGCAAAGGCACAGCTACCGGGAAGGGCGATACAGCCGGAAGCACTGTCCAAAAAGACGCCAGCAATCAACAGCGCGAGCCGAACCGAGCCGCGCGTTGGCGATGCGGCTGTGCCGCGAGGCGCGTCTTCTTCTTCACAGGTCCGATTATTGTGAAGTAGTCTATCAAGAACTAGTGCGCCGCATCCCGTCTGACCCAGTACTAACTCTACCTGACTTCAGCCTGTCGTTCGAAATCAACACAGACACATCACATTATGGTACAGGGGCAGTGCTGTATCAGAGGGTGTTGAGAATTGGTAGCGACCGTCGCGCATTTCCTGCAACCGTGGTTGGGGGCCCGGCGACGCACCAAGAGGGAGCCGGCGAACGGACGACGGGGCGCCCCGGTGGGCTGGTGTCCCGACCGGTGCCCCGACCCGCAACCTGATCCGTGCCCCGTGTTTTCGGCGGACCGCCTGCTGGGCGCGAATGGCCGGCGCTTCCGAGAAGGACGAAGTCGTCGGTGCGGCCAACGGACAACTCGTATTTTGTATTTATCTTTTCTCTGCCTTTTCTAGTCACTGCGATGTCTTTTGTAAAATAAACGTTCAGTCTTGAAGCGAACCCCGACGAGTGAGAATCGTTCCTTCGAGGCTCCTGCGTGCGCGGCCGCTGTATACGCCGCCGCCCGAAAGAGTCTCACGCAGCAGTTTTGTAGTCGCACTCGCGAAGTGACCTCCACAGAGCGTTGGTCGTAGCCCTTAATTATTCCACAGAGGGACTGCAGTTCTCCACTAAATCGACAACTTCTTGTCGTAGGGTACTATTGCTACACCTTTAACACTTCTCAACTCAACTACTCTACGACAGAGAAAGAGGTCCTTGCCATCCTCATGGCAGTGCGATGCTTTAGATCGTAAATAGACGGCAGAAAATTCAAACTGTATACGGACCATCAGACTCTGACCTATCTCCTCAGTCAGTCGGAGCCAAGAGGAAAACTGGTGCTCTGGATAAACGAACTACAGCAGTATGATTTTGAGGTTATCCACCGGGCAGGCAGCGGGTTGACGGATGCAGATGCGTTATCTAGACTGCCGGTCGAAGTTACACATGAAGTGTTAAAAATGACGAAACTATGGGAAGGATGCGAAAGTCTACAGTTTGCCATTTGGAAGGTTCGTGGTGCCGGAGACTCGCTCCAAAAGTGCTCCACATGTACCATGACACTCGCAACTCTGGCGGTCATGATGGTTTCTGGCGAACCTATAATACGCTTCTACAGAGGTTTACGTGGAAGAATATCAAGAGATATATAGACAACTATGTTCAGTCATGTCACTTGGGCCAGGTCAATAAGGCAAAGTACCGGCCACGGCTGGACGAGCTTGTATCACCGCTTCACACAGACGCACCTTTCGAAGTAGTGCATGTGGACTTTGCCGAGTTGAAAAAGAAGAGCGAAGGTGTGCGCCAAACACAGTCATTTCTAGTGGCAATCGAACAATGCACAAGAATGGTAGCTGCACGCCCTGGAAAAAAAGATACAAATGGTGTTATTGCGCTTCTTGACCGAGAGATGTTTTCGAATTTGAAAGTCGTAGTCTGGGACAATGGACGCGCATTCGTGAGCAAGAAGTTTCAGCAGTGGGCAGACAGTCACGGGCTTGTGCTGCGGCGCTGCTCTCCGTATCACCCCCAAGCCATTAAATTGGCGCAGAGAGTTATCCGTCATATAAAGCAGTTTATGTCCATGTACCCAAATTTCCGAGAAGGATGGAAGTGCTACCTAGAAGCAGCCGTTGCACACCATAACGGGACACATATCACAAGTCTTGGATGTAGCCCCATTTCGCCGTGTATGGTGAAGTGCCGAAACTGTCCGCCGACCAGGAGCTTGGAATTTCCGACAAACTTCAGCTAACTGAACGAACAAAAACCACCGAGGAGCGCAGCCGGTATTATGAAGCGATGAAACGCCATTTCGACAAGAGGCATCGTGGACATACACCTGATATCAAGTTAGACTTTTTTCTTGTCCGAAAGGGACTACCAGGAACCGACGTAAAAAGTATTGGTCCGTACCAGGTCGTGAAAACCTGTGTGCAGCAAGGTGTACTCAAGACTGTGGGGTATATGAAAAGTGGACAGCTAGAGGTTGCAGCTATAAGCAAGGTCCTTCCATATCACCCCAGGAGGGGTGAGACTTAAACTAGGGGGAGTGTAAGGGAGAAGAAGAAGAGGAAACATCGGGGGGAAGAAGAAGAAGAAGAAGAATAAGAAGAAGAAGAAGGGAGGAAAAACAAGGATGGCTACCTAGTCATACTGACGTATCTCAGTTTTATTGCATTCACAAATTACAACTTTTTGTTTTTATTCTCTGTATGTCCACAGGGTGACTAAACTAAGTGTTTGAATAAAAACTGATTTCGTTTCTTGCAAGAGACGTAAGGTACCACTGCTACACTGTATACGTATATATAATAAAAAAATTATATAGTGTAGTGAGCGGTAGAAATTAGTGTGTGTAATGCAGTGGTTGTGAAACTGCGAGCCCCTGTGGATTGTCTGACACCTTCAAGGTTCAGAAGACGATAGGTCGTCTAATGATTCCAGATACCTTTCTTCTAACCATCCCCAGCAGAGAACACATGGGCCCTCGTGCTGTGTCCGCAAGAACTGAAATCATTTTCGCTTATTCGAGTGACAGCTGATCTGTAATTTAAGGCGTTAGCACAACATTAGTATCTGAAAGAGTTGATGCTGATGCAAGGTTCTGGCGTTTTAAATTGACGTTTTGGATCACGCGACAGACCTCACTCGCCAGAGATCGCGTTTCCGATGCTGTGTCTGAGCTCCTCACAGCGTCGACGTACATGACGCGCCGGAATTTCTCTGCTGTAGTGGTGCTTCGAGGCTAGGTAGAAGTATCCCAAGGCACTTGCTGCCCTTTGTTAACTTCATCGTGGACCATGTCGACGAAGCAGGTGATCGCAGGCTGAGGCACGCCATACAGCCGCTGCAGCTAGTCCCAAACCGCAGGGTGTATTCTAAGCTATTGGAGCGAGTCAATGTCGGTTCCGAAAGCTCCGAGTCGGTATGTCTACTTGCCAGTCGTACAGATTCTACCACAGCTGAAGTGGGTTATCCAGCGACGGCTTGGTCAGGCGAGCGTTTTCGCAGGATTGCGAAGAAGAACACTGAACAGCTACTCTTTGACGCCTCGCATCAGACGATGCAGCTTCTTGCCCTTTGACATGCTGTAGGATCCGCCCTGATAACTAGCCCCGTCATGAGTTCCACGTACGTCGTAACACTCTTATTTATCTTCTGAGCATACGACCTAGAAAGTATCTTTCTCTCATTCTGTTAGATCCGGACTGGAATAGGACGCTACGAACCACTGACGGAATTCACGTGACGGTGTCAGAACCTCTTCGCGGTTTTCGAACTATATGTGAACACCGTCCTCGAGGCTGCAGTACGCTTTCCTGATTTTGGTTTTAACGTGCTATTGATTGAACACGGCCACACATTCGAAGTCTACCAGCCGGTTTTCCACGCCTTCAAACAGGTCGCCGTGGAAAGTCATCGGTGCTCGCGGGTTCTGTAGTACGTAATAGGTCAGCGTTGCGCACTCTATACACATGTCCAGAAGTCGTAATCGGATTTTCTGACAGGTACTCCGCGTTTGCGTCGGCCTTCCGCATAGCGCTTCTGCAGTGGGAACCATTACAATGGCTCGAGACCATCCCATCACGACGTATAATATTTACCAGCGACACACTAAGGGCGTATATTCGCCACATTTCACTAACGAAATCGAACCATCCTGCTCGTCCGCCAGAACGATTATCGCAAGTGTCATTCTCCATCATGCTTCTTTGTCATCGGGTTTCACAACCTTAGCACGTTCATCATCAGCCTTCTGCTTTGCACGACAACCTGAAGGGCGCCTTTCTGTCCCAGGGATCCGAATGGCTGACGTATCTACATTTGCCTTGAAGCAAGCAACTCATGATTGTTTGCATGCTTTTCACTTTAACGAAGTCTACATATACACGGATTGTTCTACCACTCATACCAGCTCCATCGGCGTAGTGGTTATCCCATCAAGATAAATCAGCATCGAATGCAGAATCTCTCACGTCACAACATCGACGGCTTCGGAGCTTGTTGCCCTCCGAGGCGCTGTTGATCATATTATAACGAATCGGTGAATCGGTGGCCAATATTCTGCGACTCAAAGGTGGCCCTACAGTCTCTATTGTCAGCTATTCGTCGCAGGTCCTGTGAACAACTCGTGTCGGAGGTACGCGAAAAGCACCACCACGTGATCACGGAAGGACGTAACATCGTGTTTCAGTGGCTGCTGGGTCATTGCGGTATCTCCAGCAACGCCTTCGCCGAAGAAGCTGCTCGAAAAACACGGGAAGGAACAAATTTCATACCTGCACCTGTATCGAGAACTGATGCATTATAGCAGCTAGACAAGCTAGCGCATCATATGACATTGCAAAAGTGACACACACCTGCCTTCACTCACCATCGGTTGCATACCCTTCTATGCAATTGCGCCTCTTACCTTGTCTTCCCCGAAGCGCAGAAACAGTATTGTGTCGTTTACTCTTGGGCCTTGCAATTGGAATGACCGATAACGCCGCATGCAGCGCCTGTGATGGCGAAGAAACTGTACAACTTCTGTGATATTGCCTACCATTCGAATTCGAAAGGCTTGCCCTCCGCATGGCTCTAAACGAATTAGATGGTTCTCTTTGGACACGATCTTAGGACCATGATCTCGCATAGAAAAGCTGCAGAAGGCCACAAGAGCACTGCTACGATTTCTGAAGGCAACCTAAGCAAGCTGCTCATAGGACTGGGCGACCGTCTGGGATACAGCGCGGATAATTCTCACTACGTCGGCGACACCAACAATGGACTGTCTCCTTCTTTTGACCTCTTCCTCCCCTTTCCCGTTCCTTCAGTGCCGGGTAGGCAACAGGGCTCAGTCCTAGTTAACCTGACTGCCTTTCATTTATCCTTCTCTCTCTACTCCGCACTTCCGCCAAAATTTTCGCGCACTCAAGGTGCAGTCAACCTTAAATTTCAAGCGTTAGCACAGAACTAGTGATGAAGGCGTAAATGACGTCATTATAGTTGCTGTTCTATGCGCCGGCATGTGGTCTGCTCTGCCTTGATCTCCTCCTTCCTCTTGCGGCTACACCTGATACACTAGGAGACAATATATTGGAGCTCTCAGGATTTAATTTTATTTCAGTCACAGTCCGCAGCCAATGAGAGGGTCTATAGCTAACCGAAAACGACGGTTCTGGAAGACGCACAGTTCGGCTGAAGACAGTAGAATTCGCAACTCCTGTTAGACATTAGCTTTTTTTCCTGCTTATCCGGGGTTAGTTGACATACATACATACATACATACATACATACATACATACATACATACATACATACATACATACATACATACATACATACATACATACATACATACATACATACATACATACATACATACATACATACATACATACATAGCATCGCAAATGGAAACGAGCACTTGAGAGAAAGAGGAGTTTAAAGCAGAGAGGTCGAGCAGAGCAATTATCCATTTGTATACTCCGCCCACGGGATATGGAAAACGGCAGGAAAGATTAGGAGAAACGGAGCGAAGATATGAAAAGAATGAGTCCGCAAGCATCGGAAAGGCAACTGACGATTAAAGTATTTCATAGAGGCTCTAGGCTTAAAAACGCACACAATAGTGCTTACTTTAAAGAAACTCGTGCTGACGACGGCTGGGACAACAGGGTCCAATAATTATGTTTTCCGCAAGAAGACGGTTGTCAAGAAAATGTGTGGTCAGTGGAGGATCCATACGTCAACTTGCCAGCTTGGCTGCCCAATATTCAATGCCCACCATCGCCTGTGTCTGTATAGTTCGAGATATGGTGTATCTCGCTCTATATAAAGCATGTCCGTCTTTCCAGGATGACCTTGAAACGTTGCTGAGGGAAATAAGGCGGTTACCGCTCCACTAGGCAGTGTTGAACAAGTAGACTTTCCTCACGGTTCACCCTCGAAGCGTACGGTGACATGTGCTGAAAATAATTTTAGACGGTGCAAAAGTTCGTGCTGCCGGTAAGAACCACGAGAGTGTAGTAAGGAAATCAGGCGGCGCGAATGTCGGCAACACGCTTTCAAGGCTGGTTAATCCTGAATATCCGAGTAATTTTCTCGCAAGAGTTCAACGATGCGCGTAGCCTTGTGTCCTTAAAGGGATCCACACGTACCGTCCTGAATACTTTCGAAGATCTCAGGGCGTCTGTGGACCACAGCGTTAGCAAAACTACTGCAGTGTATTACAGCAGTGTAACGTACATTAGAATAGCTGGATAGCACGGGCTTGCACGGCATCACGCGTAAAAGCCGTAACAATATTGTAGAGGAAACCCCTCTCGTTGCGGGAACTTGCCAACTCCTCTACGTCAGAGCTACCGTCGCCAGCCTTGGCAGCAAGGTTACAGCCCAGTCAGGCGGTGGCCGGCGAAAGCAGCGTCAGCGTATACTGGAGCTCGCACGTTGAGGCGTCGGAATGATGGCCTCTACACGTTTGCGAACAAGTGCACATACGAGCGGTGACGATATGTTACGTGCGCAAAAAGGACAGCGCTACGCAGGTTATAATAGGAGATATGCCTGTTAATTACAGTGTCATTGTATTATGGACCTAGACCCTATTCCGTAACAGCTGTACTCGGACAAATTTAGATTTGAATTTGCACACAGCACATCTTCTAAGCGATCCTGTCCTCCCAGCTACATAGCACACATATGTGTGTGACTGAGGAGGAAGATGTTAACGGATTCCGAAATTCCTTCCTGTGATTACACAATGTTGCAAGTTACTGGCGAACATGTACCGACGATATGTCTGGTAGTCTGCCTTTGCTCGCTTCCGTTGTTGCCCTTGTAGTGCTTTCGGTCTCTTCGAGTCCAGAGGAAGTCACCCTTGGACGTATTTTCTTTCTCCTTCCCGTTTTCGAATTGACCAAGAGCGTTAGGGTGGCAGGAGAACACTTTCGAGCACTGTCAACCTGTAGGGCCGATCTGCACGGCTGGGTGTGGCAAGAGTGCGCGCGCAAGCGGCAGAGCGCTGAACGGGCGCTGAGCCGGGACCACGAGGCGGCGGCGGCGGGAGGAATCCGGCAGGTAGGTGGCGCGCTTCCAAGAAGGGCCCCTCGCCCGCCGGCTGCTGCCACACGAGAGGAGGATGGGGGGAGACGAGAGAGCGAGCCTGCCGGGCTGGCATCCCGTCGAGCCAGTGCGCTCGAAGGCGGAGTCTCCAAGACGTGACCCAGGAGGAGAGGAGAGAGCGTCCTCCGCCAAATTACAGCGTTCGACGACGAGCCAGAGTGCGTGGAAGGTGCGTTCGGCCGGCCAGCTAGCTTCGGCGGCCTTCTTTGTCGTGGTGCTTCGCCGATGACCCAATGTTCCCGGCTTGGCGCAGTGCCATGAGGACTCGGTGGAACTGCGGTGCCGTTGGCTGATCAGGCGGCAGCCGCGGCCCAGAGTCGGCAGCGACCACCACGCAAGGATACGGCCGGTCGGCGTCGTGCTCAGTGTGCCCCCACCCCCGTGTGTTCCTTCGAAACACGCGCTCTAGCCCGCGCTCGGAGAACCGGCGAACGGCGACACGATGAAGACCGCGTCGGGCGCGTTGGCTCTGCTCGGATGCGTGCTGGCTTCGATGCTGCAGTCAGGTGAGTCCCGGATGGACGGCAGGTGCGCGAGCGTCTCTGAAGCCACGGGCCGCGGGGCGCACATTCTTGATCCCGCACCCGGATTGGTTGAGCGGCCGTCCCTTCTTTGCAACCTACGCGGGCCGCTCCTGGACCGCGCGCATTTGGAACGTGAGATGCAGAGAACATACCAATCAGCTACAGAGAATGTGCACTCGGCAGTCGAATGAACCAGAGCACGCAACTCTACAATCACAACCAGCTCTTACCGCAACTGATAGAAAGTTGTACAAAACGCCGCTTCGATTTCGAATGTAGGCTCACAAAGCCGTTCGATTTCATGGACGGTTCGTAAGAAGGGGCGCCGGCCGACTGTGATACCAAATGAAATGCTGGTAAAAGTGCCAACCGGTGTATTACGGGTGAAGAGATTTGTGAATTCAGCCACTGATTACTAAAGATGAGTTTGGAGCCGGCAAACAGTTTTGTCCAGAAGGGCATCAGGCGTGCTTGGAAGCTTTGCACGTAAATGCAGGCCCGCAACTTATATCAGCACGCTTAAATGCATTTTATGTAGTGGCAATTTACGCATATCATAAATATGCGTTCAAGGCAATGGCGTCTCCATTCGTGCTTCGTAGTCTTTTTTTCGGCTTCGCTACAGCTCAAACCTCACCATTGTGGACGTGCAGTCTGACCACTAGAAACTTTAGAAGCCGTCCAGAATGGTCCTTTTCTCACGTGGTGAAATATAAAAACCAATAATTTCTAGAAACCAATAGCGTATAATAAGTTTTGCTTAACTCTAAACGAATTAGCGCCATTTTCATGTCAAAAGCAAATTTGCTTAGCAGAAGTGTTTCAGAACATGATAATAGCGACCTTTAGGGTGTAATATTTTTTGTAACTCCTACTCTGTCAGCTGTGGCAGTCGTCGTTAGGCCAAAGCAATGTCTTTTCATGGAGGCGCGTGTCTACAACCGAGGATTTTCAGGAGTTGTTTGGCCCTAAGTTTATTAAAGTGTTATTTTGTGTTATCTGTCCCGAATAAAACTTCAACAGACGGAATGATGTGCGAGCACACTGGAGCTGGTGATGTGTTATCTCCGAGTGACTAGTTGTTGAAGCAGCGTTATGCATGACTGATAGGGCGGAATCGCGAATCAAGTAAGCGATGCGCATACATGAATGCTAGAAAGCGCGAAAAGCGGGCGTTGTGTTTCACGTAAATAGTGGTTTCATTTTGGGCCTGGGGGGGGGGGGGGGGTGCTACATACAGGGGTCGGGGAAACCAGTTCCCACGGAATGCAAAGTGAATGCCTTTCGATACGTACATGCAGTTCCTCTTTCACAATATCTGGCGAGATAAAAACCCTCCAGGCACAATTTTGCGACCTGGTGTTTTCATGCAATAACGCGCGTGTGGTTGAACATGTTAAACATGAATACATGATATTCCAAGATCAGCGAGGCTATTGATGTTATTAATGGCATTTTTCTCTCAGAATGAGCTCAGATGTTCACTGCAAGGTGAGATCATTGTGATGACCGTGGCCTGTTCAATAATTACCTTTTCTATTTCTACATTTCCTTCTGCTTGTCCATACCTGCTCCCCCGATCACTGCACCGGCAGATGCAATATGCGTTATGACGTGTGCGGGAACTATTCGAAACCTGAATGTTGTACTAGTTGTGCTTGGGCTGCACTGACGACGGTATTGCGCAAATAGCAGCTCGATTTTACTTAGGATTCAATGAATGCATCATTGCCTACGTAGAATTTCTGCTAGCTGTGGCTCAAGATCTGAGGCCACCACACTCGTTGTGACGGACTCAGATGCTGGGTGCGTCAAAATACACTTTACATAGCATATGTGCGGCTGTATTGGGTGCGATTATGTCTGTCCCTTTTGGGCAAGGTCTCACGACCCGGCTTCAAGAGTAATTTCAATTTCAAAATAGGAAAGCAGTTGCATCGTGCATGCTGTGCCTACAAAGATGGAACCATGCACAACCATCTAAACAAGACATGTTCGCTGGCAGATTAAGACCTGAAGTGATTTAGATTGACTGTGGTTGACGAGAGATGTCCCTGGAGCCAAGTCATGTAAGAAGAGTTGTCTTCGTCAAGGTAATGACGAAGGCAAGTCCCCTTGTTTAAACGCTGGCGCCAGCAACATCCCTTGTTCGATGACAGCTGCACGGTGGTTTTAACAAACCAAGGCTTTTGAGGTTTAAAGAAGTTCACGTTTGACCCCTGGCAGCAAACGAGCCGCCGCTCTTTCCAGTTTTCTGTGCATTAAGTACGTGCGATATTTCCGATACAGTACTTCCAGTTCTCAGATATTATCTTGGCCTATATGAGCGCTTTGGAAGGGATTCGAAGTGTCACGTGAAGGAAACGCAGTTATGAGTTCCATCCCTTCGTGCAGCTAGGAACTTTCGTACTGTCAGCTTGTTGCCGGCTATGGGCTTGCCATGAGAATTCGGTAGGAGACTTTGTATTAGCTCAAAGTAAGGAAAGAAAAGAGTTGTCTAATTTCCTACTACAGCGCTCTTTAATAAGCATAAACGAAAACTCTTCCGCTCGATTACCTTGCCTTTGGTACACTGCAATAGACAGGATGCGGGTAACATGTAAGAGTTACACGATGTATATATGCTTCCGTCGTTGCGTTGCACCGTACTGACTGGCGCGTACGAAAGTGCACGGTTCAGATGTGAATGGCATAAATTACAAAAGCGTTCGTTCACTGGTGGAGAGCAAACATGAAGTCTTATCCAGTATGAGTGTCGATATATGTAATGTATGTAATGCTCAGGGACCTATATATGATCAAACAAACAACGATTGTCGGTGTTCTGTTATACATATGCTAAACAGCGCCCTTCGTCTTTAACTATAGTCACTGTTCTTTCGCAATGTACAAATAGGCCTTTGATGAGACACTTTTCTATCGACAGTAATAACAAAATTTTCATTGCAAAAGGCATCAGACTATAGGTCATTTTCCTTGCTGTAAATCATCCGTCTCGAACATCAACCGTCGTAATAGATTGGAGAGACAACTCCCGACCAGCAGTGATTAGGTCGGCAAATAGACTTTTATATCCTCAGCTTTCGATTATTATTTGTCGCCGTTCTATTTCCCAGGATCTTCCTCGCTTACCTAGTTTCTTCTTCATATCATTAAACTCGGTAAACGAAGCAGATCCTGACATAAAAGACGAAATAGTTCTTGCTTCATTTTAGTAATTCTTTTGTGTACATTAAAGAAAACTTTTCTTGACAGATCCTGGCTAGTCCCTCTTCGTGGATTGTGATTGTGATCAGACAACGGTGACAACGCGAAAATAGCAGCAGAACAGTAAAACACAAAGATATGAGCAGCAGTAGAATGATTTAAAAAGTGGCCAGCCCATGGAACTTTTGACAGAGTGATACAGCGCGTGCGTAGGCCAGGTTCTCGGGTATTAATGCCTTTCATACAGGCATAAGTCTTAGTGTAGGATTAGAATAAGTCCTAAATGCGCCGCATCGGACGGGTGTTTCGTTTACAGCTAATATAAAATCAGCAATGACAGTATGCCAGAACACAGCATGCGCCTTTCACATGTAATCTGCAGTTCATGAGAAATAAGAAATATATCTAGAGGCATCATGATTTGCACGGCCTCAGTCGCGCGTCGACACCATCCGCTGCCAGTCACTTTAACGGCGCTCTGCGAAGTTTCTTATCAGAAGAAACTCTCAAGGCGCCAGGCACGAAACCATTAGAGACAAGTTTGTCCTCGTAATGGCCAACCGGATAGCGTGCATTGAGAACGAAGTGCCAGCCTGGTCCTGCTATATATAGCGGGATTATACTTTTGAATGTTTGATGAAGTTGACTTGATTTACCAGTCGTCTGATCAAAACAGACGAGCTATAGACAGCGAGAAAAAAAGAAGGCGTATAGCGCATAATCTCTGGTGTCTACCGGCAAAAGCTGTACATGCTATCTCTCTTAGCCCATGGGAGCAGTCGTACGCCTGCAGGCCTCGTCTTGGAATAAATACACTCTTTAACGTTTGTACCGCGTTGTTTAAAAAAGAAACGATATCAGGTGCCGCCTGCATAAGAATGAGTAGAGGAATGTATGGATGTCACGCAGCATACTCAAAAGCCGCAGGCGCCGTTCTCTTGAGTCACAGCCGCTTCCCGTGATCTCCTAATCCGCGCACCGCTGACACAGAAACTCCGTGGATAGTCGTTCCGCGGAATCGGTCAAAACCCTGTTTCCGCTTCAAGGCTTCGCATTTCTCCGACTCCGGTTGCCGAGACCATATACGTTGCTCCCTTTTGATTAAGTTCGTTCTTGACGGCAGCGCGGCGAAGTGGCGGTGTCGGCGGAGCGGAGCGCCGCTCGTTCCAGGAAAACTGGTCGCTCGCGTTGGTCGCGCTGTCGCCGGCTGCCGCTGCGGCACGCCGACGACGAGGAAGGGGGGCGAGGCCCAGAGATACAAGAGCGGCGGCGACCTTTCGACCCGGCGCTGCGTCCGCTGGCGTTTCAGGCGGGGCCGTCACGTGAGGCAGTGCGCCGCCTCCTGGATGCGCGCCACCGATGATCACCTATGAGGCAGAAAGATAACAAAAAAAAAAAAAAAACAGGAAAGAAAGAACGGCCGTGGATGGGCGTCGAGCGGCTGTGTGCGATGCAAGTGCCCCACGCGCTCGTCTAGCTTCTCCTGATTTGCATGCACGGCTGCTGCCGAACGTCGGCGACGGACGAAAAAATAGCGGCATTCGCAAACGGTCGTCGCTGCACCGCCTGTGTCGTTTCTCCGTACCGTTCTGCGACCTTCGTCGTCGTCGTGTAGGCGTGCTGATGGGTATCTGCGAAGCCACTCAGTAAATGGAATGGTGCTCAGCGGGTCGACGGGCGCGTGCATCAGCTCTGTTTGCGTAAAGCCTCGCAGCCGGTGGAGCTGTGTACTATTTCTGCGGCAGACAGGAAAGGGCGTCTTTTTCACCATAGCGAAGTATGAACAAACAAGCCCAGCGACCAGGTAGCAATCACTGGCAGAAGTACTTATCGTAGACAAGGTGAATGCATAGAGAAATGTAGACCACCACGAACACAACAGGAATTTAGAGCAAATCGTGCATAAAATATATATATTTTTACAAGAATATTATCCATTGAATTGTCTGGCTTTATTTGGCATCTTAAAATGTGAGATGGTTGCTATTTTTCTTGCTGCTGTAGAATGTGCACGTTGAAATTTCTAGTTTTTGTATAAACTGATGATGATGACGACGACGACGACGACGACGACGATGATGATGATGATGACGTATGGATCTTATGACGCGAGGGTTCCTGTGCAAACTGCATTGTTGTATCGCTGCACCGTAGTATATCGGGGAAGTATATATGCTTTCATGTAACGTTTGCACTAATGTGTATGCAGGTTGTCCCACATAACTTGAGCCAAAGTATTAAAATGAAACGCACTCCGGACGCGAGTTGAACCGAATACATAATGTTGGCGCTGGCCTAGAGTTACTCAGGCTATTTGTGATTTTCCCCTTAATTAATGGATTGCAGCAGATGGTGACCTCTTCGAACACGCATTATAATCAAAGGGCGCTTTTTGGATTGAAGGTCACTGGAAAATCATTCCATCCCCTAACGCCGCCTCCCCACCCAACCCCACTACACTCCGTCGGCAGGCTGCCAGCTCTTGCCCATTTCAGGCATCAAAAAAATAAAGCTAGTTCTCTTTCGTTTCCTTAGACGCTTTGTCTCTTCAGCAACGCTCGGCCAGCACCACGCATTTGCGCCGTCATGCGATAAAAGCCGCATGCCCAGATACCTACACCACACATAACGCCCTGTCGCGGGCCAGTCTCGCTGCAGCCGACCTTGTTCATCCATCGCACGCTGGAGAGCAGCACAATAACAGTGCGCACGCGCACCGTCACGTGGTATTTTTAATTTTTTTTCATATTTCGCGGACTTTGGAAAGCGGCAAGAAGGACACGTTAGATATATCGTGTTAGAAACAATTTATTGACAGCTTTCTCAAGATGCTCCACAACATTGCGTATCACGCTTGGGGCCTGCAGCCAGTACTTAAAAAGTTGATTAATTAAAAACAACTAATTCATTAGTTAAGATGAAAATAGAAAATAGCCTGAGTAACTCTAGGCCAGCTCCAACATTATGCATTCGGTTCCACTCGCGTCCGGAGTGCTTTTCATTTTTGAAACATTGGCTCAAGTTATGTGGAACAACCTTCGCAATATGGAACAACTTTCGCAGTATGCAACTTTCGCGATCGCGCGATCCATCAGATTTTCTTTCACTTACGCTTGCTGCGCACCCTTCATCTCAAACGGCATCAATTATTTGAAAATGTGTTCTCTACATCGACGTTTCGATTGCGTCGATCGCGCTCGTCTCTCCGTGTAGTTGCTTGTTGCTGCTACAGAACGCACGCTGTGCCCAGTGAGAAGCTGTTCATCGCGAAATAGTGGCCCCGAATGACGTCTGCTGGGAATGGGAAAGATTCGCAAGTACACGCTAGAGACTTTCGACGTTGTTTTTTGACGCATTGGTATTGGAGCGAATATGGTATGAACGATTGTGAATAAAGTAGAAGGATTTGGTGCACGCGACAGTCTTGACGCATCAATTCAAATTTACACCTTGATGCCGACGATGATTACCTGTTACCGCTTAAGCCACCAAAGATGAAGCTTGAGCCTTTCTCTTCAAATACATGGGAAACGCATATATGTATATATATATATATATATATATATATATATATATATATATATATATATATATATATATATATATATATATATATATTAGCAAACCACCTGCGGCAAGTTGTTTTTTCATCCACTTTCGTTGCCGTTAATTTATCCTTTCTTTAACTCAATTAGTAAGCGCAAGTAATTTCCCATGTGTTGTCCTTGGTGCTTTTGTTTATTGACTCCTCATGATATGATCAATAAATATCGGGCCTCTCGGTCAAGCCCTTTCTTCTAGTTCATTACATAACGAGGGTCTCAAATCCGGCGACATTGATGCCTTCACATAGCATGTGTGCGTTTATTGAGCAGTTGCGGTCGCCCCTAAAGGTCACGTACTCGTGACGCCTGCGGCAAAAAGGATGTTCACATCCGCCGCCAAGGTTTGTGAGTGGTGGCGCTGGCTTAATTGCAGGGTTAGTTCTAGTAGATAAACATGGATACCCCAGAAAGTGGATGGGAAGACGGCCCCGCGGTAACCTAATTGGTAGGAGCATCGCAGGCGTAATGCGAAGACGTGAGTTCGTATCCCACCTGCGGCAAGTTGTTTGTTCGTTCACTTTGATTTCTATTTATTTGTAGTTTTTATATATATATATATATATATATATATATATATATATATATATATATATATATATATATATATATATATATATATATATATATATATATATATATATATATAGAGAGAGAGAGAGAGAGAGAGAGAGAATGACAAGTAAGGGGGTTAACCGAGGGGCCCGATTTTTATTCATCATATCATGAAAGGCCAACAAACAAAGGCACAAAGGAAAACATAGGGGAAATTACTTGTAATTCCAAATTGAATTGAAGATATGATAAATGAATGGCAATGAAGTGGATGCACAAACAACTTGCCGCCGGTGGGGAACGATCCCACGTCTTCGCATTACGCGTGCGATGCTCTAACCAATTGAGCTACCGCGGCGCGGTTTCCCCATCCACTTTTCTTTAGTATTTATGTGTTACTACTAGAACTAATCTTGGGAGTGTTAGCCAGCGCCACCGCTCACAAACCTTGTCGGCGGATGTGGAACATCCTTTCTGCCGCAGGCGTCACGAGTATACGTGATTTTTCTGGGTGAAGGCTACTGGTCAATAAACCCGCACATGCTACCTCAAGGTAGCATGTTGCCGGATTCGACACCCTCGTTATGTGATGAACGAGAAGAAAGGCGGTTAACCGAGGGGCCCTATTTTTATGGTGCAGGACAGATCGTGCGCGTCGAAGCGCGCCGCGGGCACAGATATTGTCTCCAGGCAAATATTGGTGCTTTGGTTGCCTCACAACAATGCGAAACGATGTCCATCAAGTCGAAAATGTGAGCCAAGTGGACGCGCGCTGGCGCGCGTCATGTAGGTTCAAGCGGCCATTCCTCGCAAAGCGCTGCCAACGCAAAGCGCGTGGGCACGAGCTTTCGCACGCCGTCAAGCGTACCTGCAGTTTGACCTTAAGACTTAGGGAAAAAAAGAAGCCGTTGAAAAGAGAGGAATCGCTTTGGAGCAACTTAGTTGTGTAACGCTGGCTACTAAATATGGTCCTGAGAGAGAGAGAGAGAGAGAGAGAGAGAGAGAGAGAGAGAGAGAGAGAGAGAGATCGCGCGAACGTGTTGCCATGTGGACACGCGAGCTCGAATACGTGAACCGTGAACTTTATTAAAACCTTATCTTTGCCGCCGTTATCCCTACATGTGTGTTGACATGTAATTGAATGGCGGGAAATGAACTCCATTGCGCATTCGGGCTGCATTTTATGCCACCGCAATCGTCGTCCGTAGTAGCTCTACGTAAGCGATATTTCTTTTCCTCTGTCAACACGCGCTTGAAAGAAGTAGGGGTGCGTCAATAAAGCCTAACTACATAGCACAAGATCAAGTGTATGCAAAAAGTTGACTATTGCGCCTCGCCGCGTTTCTGTCGGTTCACAACCTCCGTTTCCGCTTAGTTCTAGCGTTGAAGCACTGCGAGTTCTGAAATAAAGAAAGAACAAAAGAAAGAAAGAAAGAAAGAAAGAAAGAAAGAAAGAAAGAAAGAAAGAAAGAAGAAAGAAAGAAAGAAAGAAAGAAAGCACTTACGTTCCACGAACGCCGGTTTTTACGTCTTTCCCCAGGCAAATATCATGTGAACGGCGTCAGCGAGTCCTTGAAGTGAATTGCTTCCTTAGTTCTCGCAATTGACTCTGGTCGGTGATGGCTGTCCTGTGTGCAAGAACGTCGCTGAAGTACGTTTTGGGCTCCAGAGAAAGGACTTCGTTAACGACACAGACTTGTTTTCTTGTTTCTCTCTTTTGCGAGGTGCCGAGTATCTCTATAGGCGCTATTAGTAATAGCGTTCATTCCTTTTGTATTTCGTTGTCTCGTTACGTCATATTTACTCTCCAAATGTACGGCCGTGGATGAGCATCTGCATGTCTGTCTGCCTTGTATCCCTTGATTTTCCTTTCGCTGTATCAAGCAGTGTTGTTGAGACGTCGTCATGGATGTGGCGAAAAGTCTTTTTCGGAGTAATGCTTAGAAGACGGTTCTAGGGACTTGTTCCTTCTTTATAAGCGTCACGGTGACAGGCTAAACAAACCGCACTTATTATTCCGTTAAAGGATATATATATATATATATATATATATATATATATATATATATATATATATATATATATATATATATATATATATATATATATATATATATATATAGATGTTTGGGACGCCATCCAGCAGCCTGAAAGTAACGCTTGCGCGAGGAGAGAGCGCGCACATCCTTCACATGTATTCGACCTCGGCGTAGAAATCAGAGCAAAAATTATATCTTTTGCGTTCAGCGCCCAGATTTATAAAACTCTTCGAATACGCAGAAAATATTTCGCGACGCTGCGCGCTGGCCAGTGGTGGTCGAGAGTGAGGTATAGCGGCAACGACGCGGGTGCCAGATGGCATAGTGCATAGTTCTGCTCGGTGAACGCGAGAAGAGGCCGACGTTACTTGCACGAGAAACTGAGATTGGGATTAACTGATTAACAAAAGTTCACTAATGTATCTGAGAAATAATTTTGGGGCATGTATCGAAATTCGCCAATCGAAGCGGGAGAGTTCGCAAGGCACGCCCTTTAAGATGGAAATTCAGGCTATAGCGCAAGTTTCCAAATGTCTAACTTGAACGCTACAGCGCTAAAAATAGGACGATGACGAGCGGAGACAAACACGGCGGTGTTTGTGTCCTCTCGTCGTCGTTGCGTTTTTTTGTTGTTGTTTTTTTATCGTTGATACGTTCAAATTCCGTAATCTAGCAACCATCCCAATTCAACACTACTTCGACATGTGAGTTCCGAAATTGCGCTACGAAGTACCTTGGTGCTCCAAATAAATCTGTCCCACAATGAATGCAGCTTTTTGCGCACAAGACGAGGACAGAGAAGAAGCTAAGACACACGAGCGCTCGTATGTCTTAGCCTCTTCCCGGGCCTCGTCTTGTGTGCAAGACGCTGCATTCATGTACTACCAACATGCCCAAGCAGTCATCTTAGTGTGCCACAATGCGCGAGATGACGTTTTGTTAAAAAAAAAAAAAGGAAAAGGAAAAGGGTAGGTGGAACAATAGTGCATTTGCCGCAAGTTTGACAGCGCTTATCTCAAAGCTGGTGTTATTTTCGAAATTCGTTCTAAGTGAACGTACCTACCTTGAGAACTGATTATAAGTTGATTATAGTGAGTTCTTAAATTGAGCATCTCTAGTTCTAGTGAAAGGTATATCTGCCTCTACGAGTAATACGGCTCAATGAGTAGAATTGTACCATCTGCGAAAGGTGATTTCTAAATATTTTGTTGGAAAGAAAGAAAAAGAAAAGCTTTGGTATATGCATATACAATTCCTAACCAATGTCGCCGTCCATGCAAAACTGTAGCCAGTTTACTACTTTCAAGGTTGTCCTTGAGGCATCTGGAAGAAGTATAGATAGAGAGATAGAGAGAGAGAAAAGACGCTGGTTAAACCGCCGTATAAAACACAGCGGCAGTTGTCGCCAGAAAGAAGTAAGCAAGGTCTATACATTATGCATTACTCACACGCAAGCAGAACGTGCTTCCACGGATGGCACGGTAGCGGAAAACGCGGGTAAATGCCACCCTGCTCTATACGCGCGCGGTGCGTCGCTTGAAAATGACTCGAGAAGACGAATGCCAATGGACAAAGCCCGAGCAAGGTGCACACCGCGCAAGCCACTGTCGGTCCTCTCCACGGCGGACGCGCGGTTCACGAGCTGGCCGCGTGAGCAGCCGGTGGAACCGTCTCGTCGCGCGCCCAGTGGGGCGTCGCGGTCGCAGCGCGCCGCATCGGGGTCACCCAGATTTCCGCCGTGCCGTCGTCGTCCGTCGTCCCAAGGGGCGGCCACGCTCGTAGAACCTACATAAGTGTGCAGCGACCCACCTTCCGAGAGTGGCGAACGGCTTTTTCCCACTGGCAGTTTTGCTTTTTGAGGAACAAAGTGGCCGCCACGGTCACGCGGCCCTGACTGTAGCGACGGTGTGTCGGCGGGCACATAACGCGCCGAGAGCGGGACGGCTTTGTTCCGACAAGAGTGGAATTAATTACGCCGCGATTGAAGCGGTGAACCTAGGGGCTGCTTACTGCGAGACAGCCGGCACGTAGCATGGAGCTGACAGGCCTTTGTGGGTGCGAGCTACGCGTGCCGTGCCCTGATGAAAGGCATCTTTGGCAGTTGCTGGCCAGCGGTCGACTGAATTATACACCGTGACCCTTCCGTTGTTGCCTGGTGCCGTACATTCAATACAATGTTCCTGGCAAGCGGCCTTTCGGAGAAACCGGATGTGTGGAATAATAGAAGCCATAGCGTCTTATAAGAGCACACATTTGACAGCCCGTTGCGGGGAGATCACAGACATGCGGCAGTAGACAGTGCGTAGGGGCGACCGCTGCCATCTACGTAAAGAACTCGCTTAACCATTTACGTGATAAGAAGATCATTTATGTACTGGCGGGCAAAGGTTATATCGACTTAGCATGCCATGGCCTGCTCCTCAACGCCGAAAGAGTGCTAAAAAGGAAACATGCAAGACGGTAAGGAACTCTGCGGTACTGATAAAATCGGGAGCCCATTAAAGTGACACGTAAAAGAAAAGGGCAGTTGACAGTTCTTACATCATTGTTGCGCAGTTTTGGCCGGTGCCAAAATGAGTAACACTAGCTGTGCAGTCGAGGGTACGAAACCAAGTTTTTCGATAGTAGTCAGTTCCCGATGCCTGCCGGAGATGATGTAATGCAGCACCTGACGACTCTCGCAAGTATGTAGGACATGCACTAAATGTGTCCTCGCAGCCTCAGTCATATGGGAAAGGCGGCCGTCAGAGCCATGCGACATGTGCGTCGAGGCGTTCGTAGCACCGGCTAAAAGCAACGCGCAGGCAATTTCAGTGCAGCCAGTTTAAGAATACGTTGACGTAGGAGAGGAAGAAGAAAGTAACTGTGAAGGACAAGGTCGACGCTTAGAGAACAGCTTCAAAATTAATGTCCCCGGCGAAACGGAAGCAATGTTCACTTTCAAACATGGCGCTTAAAATTTTGACACAGACGCAGAGAACGGACGAAGGATGAATGTAGTAGAGAGCACTTTTTTAACGTGGAAGCGTTAAGGAGCCCGTGTCGCAGAAAATATAGCGTCCCGCGTCGGTGTCCGGCGTCGGCAAAATGATTTTAGAACGACCCATACCCACGCTCTCCATGTGACGCAAGGAATTTACTGAATTAATTGACTTTCCCAAGCTAAAATACGTGGAAAAATCGTAAACTATGACTTACACACAACCTACAGACATGATAGCTCTCGGATTGTAATTTGACTATACCAGAAAACATAATTTTTTTACGCTAGAACTAAAATAAGCCCCTTTTCCAGCGTTTTTACCATTCACAGACCAGCCGCGGCGTCCGCCATTTGCGCACGCCGGCGCGCGGGTGTCTTGGGGGCCAAGGAGCGGCACGCCCGGTTCCTTGCAATACCTACAGCTAGCGCTCGCCTCCTCCGCATCGCGGCCCACGCAAGAGGCCGCGTTTCTACCACAAAGCCCGCCTTCGGGCATAGCGTTCGCGGCCAGCGTTTCCCGGTAAACATTACGGTTACATACGCTCCAGTTGCCGGGAATCGTGAGAAGCAGTCAGGGATTTATGAATGCTATCGCATTCCACTCTTAAAGGCGAAGCTTAAGCACCCTCCAATTTATTTTTTTCTGGAGTGAATGCTATCAGCATGAAAACAGAGAGAACCGTGGTATTCGATGGGGCGGTTCACCGCGTGGATACCACACCAGAAAGTACATCAGCCCTATTGCTCCGCCTCTCCCATCCTGGGCCCTCCGCATAATAAATAACAGTTTGCCAGCGAGCGCTAGCTGTGCCACGGCAGTTGTATGACCAGACGGCGACTATGGCGTATAAATGGCGTAAGTACATGAAAACCCGATCTGTGAGAGAGACACGCGGAAAGCCTGCTCGATGCTGCTGAACACGGTCCGCGTCGGTGATTCCCGAGAGGAGGAGGGGGACGCGCTCCTCCCGCAGCACTGGGCGACGTGGGCGGCTTGTACTCGCGCATCCAGAATGTGCAGTGCCCGCAGGCCGCGCGCATATCGGGGACGCAAATATGGGCCATATCTCGCACGCGCTGCCGCCTGCCGCTTGCTTTGCGTTTCTATTCCCTTTTTGTTTGTTTCTCGATTGCTCCTGGCTGGTTGCCGCCGTCGGCGCGGCGACTCCTTGGTGCGGCAATGCGCGCGCGCGGGTCTTCCCAGCTCCTGCGTCGGCGCTGACCTCGTTCGCCGTGTGGATGTGGGCCGCCGGGGGGCCGGCGTGAAGCGCCTGCTCGGGTAGTTAGCGCGGCTGGTCAGGTTTAAATTGCCCCCTGGGAACGGGAGCCGCCGGTCGTTATGCAGTGTACGCCCCAGATGCAGCGCCCATGCGCGAAGCGATTCGCGTTTGGCAGGCGGGCACGCGATGTGCATTATAAGGCGGAGGAAAAACAACGGTAGCGGCCATCTGTAACACCGTCGCGCAGAGATCTTGAGCTGCGAGTGTGGTTTGCGGTCCAGGAAACGGGGGTCATCGAAGCGCACGCAGAGGACTAAAAACGGAGGGCCTCGCCTCTTCCGTGATTTGGAAGTGCCCCTGCATGCGTCGCTCGACCCAGAGAGGGAGGGAGAGATGAGTTCAAAGATCCCGGATCTCAGCTGCGCCAAATATAAAACCTACAATACACCGCCAATTGGTAGAGCGGTTCTCGTGGTGCATTATATGTTCACATGTCATTGGCTCTTTCGTTGCCCTGTCCGCTGCGTAAACAGCCTATATATAGGAAACGAGGGCAGCTGCATCCTGCAACTCATTTATAACGTTGCGCAAAGGCCTGGTTCGATATGCCTTGTAACTGAACGCTAGGATTAGCAAACGAGTTGTGCGTCGCGCCAGCTTTGCGCTTCTTGCATACAATTTGAGTCATCAGGATAACTCGAGCAGAACGGGACATGCTCACCAGATACAACGACGTAACCAGTGTATATTTGAACGCCAGAAGGATATACCCACCGCCGAGTCCCAAATTGAACAGGGGGCAGGCCGTCGCCTGGCGACAACTCCAGACGAACACCTTCCCTAATCCATTCCGTCTGAAACGTATCTTCCCAGATAAGCATCAGGACGACACGTGCAAATTGTGCCAGGAAGGACCAGCAACACTCAAACACATGCTGTGGGAGTGCGATATAGTTATACGAGGGATGGCAGTTACTCCGGAGACCCTGTCGTCGAGGTGGGCCGCCGCTCTGCGCAGCTCAGACCTCTGAATCCAGACGTGGGTAGTCCAGCAAGCCCGTGAGGCGGCGTTGAGGCAGGGCCTTGACATTCCCCCGTAGGAGACCTGAGCCCGGGTCACGTTAAACCTTGCCGGACGTACAAGAAAGTTGTATCCGTCCGTCCGTCCGTCCATCCATCAGGATAAACAGCACAGGAGCGCAAAAAGGGAACGCGTATGGCGCTGACGCCTTCATCCTTCGGTTTGTTGCTCGCATTTGCGCTGCTGCAGTCTTTTGACAGACCTTCACCCTTTAGTCCACGAGTTCCTTCTGAATCCTTTTTCTTTGCTCCTTCTGTGTAGTAATGTAAAAGAAAGTAAATGTCTCTGCATTCACAAAAGTAGCTCAACGAAGACAATGCATTTTGGAACTGAGAGCTCTCGCTCGCCAGGGCTGGTTAGATTATTTTTCCGGCACGTGAAACGTAAACATAATGATTGCGTAAAGAGCAATGCTACATATCTTTAAAAGAGACAGAAGAAGAGCTTGGACCCTTCGCAGGCTTGAAGTCAGAGAACAATGGACAATGAGGTGGGAGGGGTTCTGGCTCCTACTGTAGTTCTTATGTGGGCCAAGATTGTGAGTGGTACCGTTTAGCACACTCATTTCGGGGCATTGTGTCGCGGGGGTGGACCGTTCGGCGCGGCAGCGTGCGCTGGGTGGCTACGGCTTGCGTTCTGTTCCGCATCACTGTGCGTGTCGCCTTGTCCGTCAGTCTAGCGCTGCACTTTCAATGAGGACGCGCTGAATAACGTACCTATAGATAATAGGTTTCTTAAACTCTGCTGAAAGGTGGCACAGGGGCGGAGTAATATCCGGCAATTCCAAGAATATCTGCTTACACCCAACAGCATCCTTGTCCTCCTCTTGTACTGAGTCATGGTACTGAGTGACAACACCGAAGAATGAGGCATGTAGCCTCTGCGTTGGCAAACAATCTAAGTAGCGTTATGGTAGCCATGACAGGTGTCAAATGTGCGCTCTGAGAGTCCCAATAGCAGTAAATGTGGTGACAGTTGAAATCGTTGTACATGTCGAACATCACGAGAGGCCAATTAAGGCGTGCCCAAAGTGCCTGTGCCTGTAATCTCGTGCAGTATGCTCGTTTTCAAGGCTTTAATTGAAGTCAACAACCTTGTTCAAAAAGGGCCTTTAAGTACAAGTCAAATTCTAAGGGCCGGGACCACACCTGCTTTACCAAGCAAGCGTAGAGCAAACAGCACTAACAACAGGTCACTGCTAATGTGAACTCTAGACGAACAGCGAGAGTTCAATGACCTAGCTGATTTATATACAAGACAACACTAGCGCCATTGGCGCACAAAGTTTTGGTAGACGACATATATAGAATTGAAAGCTATAAAGATCTGAAAGCGAAACTGGCAACACAAGAGATATTACAGCCTCTATTTTAGCTGGTTTCTAATTGATTCTCAACATCCGCTGGGCCAAATGAGCCCGATGAACAACGCACTTGGAACGCCGGCGGATCCAGTGACGGACGGTGAACAGGATCGTTTCGCAGTAGAAGAGGGACGGACTCATTGCATTATTAGGGCTATGTTTTGTTTCAGGAGTCCCGCGTTGAAAGGTGACCCATATTCACTGTCATTGGTTCGTCTGATGGGTCCAGTGTGCATCCCTCCGAGTTGGTGTTTCAACGACATGGTTTAAGTAGGGTATCGAGATGCAGCCTGTCATCGCTGTCTTGCAGTCACTAAAAGAGACAAAAAAAAGAAATGAAGGTAATGTTGGACGGCGTTAAGCTATACTTGAGCGAGGCAACACTATTAGCGCTTTGAAAGTAAAAGATTGAAGAAACTATATAAATTTGCACGTAGTCCTCCGTTGTTTATTTAATATTTACTTGAGAAATTCCGGAAAATAAATAAAAACGAATGAAGGAAGTGTCCAGTGACCCATCAAACACGCTTTCCTGCGACAGCTCTAATCGCACGTGTTGTTTTCGAAACATTTCGCGCAGTCTTTAGCGCTGCCGCAACGCAGTCGTATTGTGACACTAGACTGGCAAGGACTTGAAAGAAGGACTACGTTGCATTCTAAAGTAATCAACGTTTCAAAACGGCAATATTGCGGACTTTTCCTGTGCCACAGTAGCCCAATTACGAGAGGCACATTTTCAAATTGATGACGTCACAATGACGTGCCGACGGTGAGGTTTCTGCGCGAAATTAAAGAAAGGGGAGTTCGGACTTCATTTTCTCCATCACCGTCTTTCACCAAATGAACGAAAATATAGTTTTTCAAAGAATAATTGAACAATATAGACTAGTTTGGTGTTGCTATTCCGTGTCCATTTAAGCCTATCGGCGTGGGCAGGTGTCGTCCGTGGTTCCGTCTCAGCAAGAGGCCTCTAGACGAAGATCGCTGTGCGCATGCTTACCTTGGACGAGAGCAAGGACCCCTCGAAATTGTCTCCTCCGGTCAAAGACTGTAGCTAGTCATTTGGTACGAGTCTTCCGTAGGCACTGTAAGATGCCAAAGTTAATTGGCGATCGAGGCAGGGAAAAAAGAAAACACGGTAAATTAACCAGTTTTAGCCTCGTAAGCGACACGATGGTCCCTAGCGCCTGCGGGCGACACAACCGGGCTGTCAAAGAGCGAAACCAATTTGGCCCCCCTCCGAAGAAACATCCGCTTGCTCCGCTCCAACTGTTGATAAAAGTCCCCGAGGAGCGTGCGAAGAGACCGATGAGCAGAGAGCAGCTCCAGGCCGCACCCAGCAATGAAGCCACGGTTGACGGGCTTCGGCAAGCAACGCTTTCGCCGAAGTGTCGCTCTCTCTCCAGGACGAAGGCTGTCGTTAGGAGAAAGAAAAGAAGGAAGGAAGGACAGGTGCTACCGGAGCGGCACGCCCCCCCTGGAGCGACGGCCTCAGTGACCACGCTGACGTACAAAAAAAAAAAAAAAAAAATATGGCCGCTGGCAAGTGCTACCGGCGCCGAAGAGAGCAGCTAGGGGCGCTCAAAAGCGCGGGCAGGAGCGCTCACACTCCCGCATTGTAACACGCAGAGAGAGAGAGAAAGGAGAGCGCGGGAAAAGAGAGGAAGCAAAACAAAAAAAGCTCGTCTGTGGCTCCACAAAGAGTGCAGGAACGCCGCCCGCCGGCAGAGCCCTGGCGAGAGGGCGGACGGTGGGTGTGACATCTTCGGCAGCTCGCAAGAAGGGAATAAATGAGGCGCGTCGAAAAATAAGAAGAGCCGAGGAGGGACAAGGAGCGCGAAACGCAGTGAGAGGATCGGCGCCGACCTGGGCCAGCTCGCGCCTAGTAACCTCGGCGCGCCTGCAGAGGCAGCCTTGGAGATAATTGAACGCCACGCCAGGCCAGACGACGACACTCAGCGAGACTGGTTTTTGGACTGTGAGCAAGCAGCTCGGGATGGCGGCCCCGCTCTTCTCGGTCCAGGCGCCGCCCTCCCCAGGTGTCTCTGGCAACTTGGAAGCAGGCATGAGAGTGGCGCTGCTTGGGGCGGCGCCGTAGCTGTGACACATCTTCGGTCACGGCAGCCCAGCATCGCCGGCAGCTTGCGCGTTCTTTGTGTGCTGAGCCTCGCACAGCGTCAATTTAGGGCTGAAGCGAAAGGGAGGACGCATCGAAAGCTGAAATCGTTGTGTAAAGGCACCCCGACCAGAACATTTAAGTCGACGCTTTTGGTGCAATGAGGGATTTCCAAAGCTCTTCGCGCGTAGAGCTGTTCATCATTCGTCGGTACCTTATTTACCAGAAAGTTTTAGTATAGCGAATATACATCAAAAGCAAGAACGTCGCGTTAAAGGGACACTAAAGGTTACCAGAAACTCAAGTTAAAGTGGTAGAGCAATGTTCTAGAACGTCTAAGGCGTCAATATAATCGCGAACAGAGCTTTAGTAACCGAGAAATTGAGGTAAATGCATAACACGATTTGAGAGCCCCCAGCGACATTCCGGTACTAGCCCGATGACTAAAGGACTCCTCATAATTTGTGTTACTAATACTCAACTGCTCGTATTAAAAATATCATTTCATTCGATTATAAGACGGAAAAAAATGCTATTTGTCTACGTCTATTCGATTCTAAGAAAAAATAACATTTTGACGTTGCCCTTCAGTAATATGGGTGTTTGAAAGGTTTCGTTTTCGCTCGAGTCTGCGCGCTCGACTCTGCGCCGCGCACGCTTTGGAGTGTCAGTAGTTTCGTTATCGCGTCGTGCTGTGAGGGTTCTGCTGGCTCGCGAAACTTTCATTTGGAACAAGCAGCGATAATGCCACGTCCATGTGATGTCGTGGGAAGCCCTCGTTGCTTTCCCGCTCCGGAGAGCCGGTGTCGAGGCCGCCGTCGTAGTACGCAACGACGCCGGCAGTGCGAGCCCTCAGCAGCAGGTCGCGCTCGTCGGTGCTCATATCGCTGAAGTTGAGCCCACCATCGCGAGCCAATCTGTCGGTGGCAGGGTCCATTGCGACGAGCGTCGAAGTTAGCGTCATAGAATGAAGTACCAGCTTATGGGCGTCTTGCGCTGGAGTTTGAGGTATAGTAGCGGCGCCTGGTGGCGGTGCGGGAAACGACATCTGGGTCGTGCCAGCTTGGGTCGTATTGAGCCCTGGCTGTGGCGAAGCACGTTTCTAGGCCGAGTTTTGCGTCGATTCGCACATTTTTATGCCCTGTTGCGAGTGCGAAAAGGCTCGTCGCTTCTCATAGACCACGCCGACCACGCTGCGAGCTCGCCGCAGCCTATAGTTTAACGAAAACGGACTCTCCGTGTGCCGTGGGACGTAATGTGGGACGTAATTCGTTTCTCCTTCCGCTAGCCACCATACTCCCGCTTTCGCTCTGCTGTCGGCTCTGTCTTGGCTCTGTTTCTGGCCGCGCGTTCGCGTTTTGCGCAGAAAAGCCGTAGCGCCGTCTGCGGACGCCGTTCTACTCACCGATGGCGCAACGTCACTATGAGACCATGATGTCAGTACTCCTCGATCGGAGGGCGGGTGATTTGAACTGCGCTAGAGGTACGCGGAAGCTTCAGAACGCATTTTCTCTTAAAATAAGTCTCTCCTTGGCACGAAACAAGCGTTTCGACGTTTCTGTGATGGTATTTCAACAGTCCACGTTGACTTAATAGTAACCTGTAGTGTCCCTTTAAAGTTGCGTGCACTCCATAAGCGGTGCTGTGGCTCTTGCGTGTTTATGTTAACTTTGGGATTTCGCATTCAGTGACAAATGCAGACACGTAGGGGAACATGGCGGCGCTCGTCGAAGTGAGGACCGCCCACTTCGGATCTATGAAGTCGTCGTCCTGCACTGTTCGCCTCATTAGTTGCTATCTCATGCCTGTATTTGCTTTTATTTGTATTATGATGTTTCGACAGCAAAGTATTGGCGACAGCTGGCCTCTGGATTTTTTTCTTGATTTTTGGCGCGATAGGCTTAACGAGAGATGCTTGACATGGCCTCCGAGATCGGGTAGTTCACGCTTAGATAAGCATAGATAAGCCTCGCGGGCCAACCGATCTCGGATGCCATGGAGCGCTAAAACTCGACGTCGTTCCTTAGTGCGGCTCAACGGCTATTAAAAGTTCTTGCTTAATAAAGACTGCGAGTTTGTGCCGTGCTGGTATTCTCAAAGTCATTTATGCACAAATATATTATAAGGCATGTTCTTAAAGGACGCCTCGCCAGGCCCCATAGCAAATCTTGGTTATACGCTGAAAGTTGTTATGTGTCCTCTATGGAGCGTTCTGCAGGAAAAAATGTTTCAAATTGGCTCATTAATAGCTGAGACAGAAATGTTTCATTGCCGCGAACCCATGATTTCAGAAGGCGAGCTCCACTGTATAGCGAGACACTCTCTCCACTCGCCCCGTCTAGCTTCTGCAAGCGATATTCCTTCCCTGCATTCTCCCATACCGGACCTCGAGGATCGCGTGACACATACGTCAAGGGCCCCGCCTTCATCTTTTTCTCTCTTCGCTTTCTTTTTTTTTTTTTCAGTGCTGCGCACGAGCTGTTGTGATTGTCTGGTTTCGCGCAGCGCACGATTTTGCGCGCTGTGCACAAGGACAGTGGCTCGCGGTATAATTCAATGCTACACGAATACTGAGGCAGAACAAGCGGATCGCAGAGCATGATCACGCTCTGGAACACGGTAGAAAATGGCATAGTTTCGGTACTCAAAAACCCTCCTAGGAGGGACATATGTTTTACTTAGATTCCGGCCCATGAAGAAGTCCCAGGTAGCGAAGCCGCTCACGAGCTCGCCCGAGCACTCTACCACCGGGCAACTCTACAGCAGCCAGTTCCAGGAATCGAAGATAACATCATCACGTACAGGGAAATCGTAGATCCTTACAAAGCCGAAAGACGAATCTTTCCTCCTCCGCATCGGTCTCTCTCTCTGGAGGACGCTCGCATTTTGCGGCGCCTCCAGGGAAACAATTATACGTCACCATATTGTATCTACCTAACTCGGACGAGGGACTGTAACGACGCCCTCTGCAAAATTTGTAAGGAGAAAGGTACGCTAAACCATGTAATATGGGAGTGTGCTGGCTCCCCAGGGGCCAAGGAAAAGATTGGCAGTAGAGAAGCCTGGGAGGCCTTGCTCCAGAGCGATACCGAAGACGACCAGCGTCGAGATATCCGCCTTGCCGTTGATGTCGGGAAGACTCACCGTTCTCAACGCGCAGAGACTGCTTCGACCTGCCCCCCTACCTGCGTGTAGGGTACGTAAGAGGCGGGCTCGGTGGAATAATAATGTTTTCAATCAATCAATCAATAGTTTCGGTACCTGCGCCCGTGACTGCACGACCGTGCGAACAAGCAGACGAAGCGGAAGTACATCTCTCTTGCTTCGGTGCGAAAAAAAACAAAAAACCCGCAGACATTCCGTTTGTGTGTTTTATTATTTCTCTAAACTTCAATTGATCAATTCAAGCAACAGATCGCACAGATATTAGATGTTGTCTTGAATAATTCTCGAAGTCACGTGTCACCACGAGCGACGTCACACTGCGGACCCGAGTACGTAGGCGCAGGGACGCGAGTACGTCACCGTCCGGCTTGGAGCGTAGCGGCCGCGAGGAGAAAGGAAAACGACGTTCGGATTGAAATTTCAGACCTTTCCTCGGCGCGTAGCGATGTCATTCTTCGCAAACACGATCGTTGGCGCGCTTTGTATGCTCTGCGCTTGTCAACTCAAAATAGCCAGACCTGGTGAGGGGCCCTTTAAGAATTGTCTTCTGTCAATACGAGGTACTCAGTGATGTGCTAATCATTGCGCCAGCCTGCGAAGAGATGTGCAGATTGAGCCGCTGTTTTAAAGAACTACTTATAGCCACACATCTGTACCTATACGCCTATATCCCAATCATATAGACAGTGTATATTCGATTCATCAGCCCGACAAGGAATATTTTCTACTATTGTTACACTGCATAATCAGTATCATCATAAGCCTGTAGGTCTGCTGCAGAGTCGACAAAGGCGTCTCCCAGAGATGGCCTGTTTCGACGCCATTACCTACAAACTTCCTCATCCTGTCGCTTCATATAATTCCTCGCCAAATAACATTAAACAAAGATGATGACCTGCCTTTAAAAAAAATATCAGCGGCGATTTAGCGGTACATGCGTTAGCATTACGTCTCACCACTTTCATGTCCTGGATCCATGATTTAAACCGCGTTCACCACATTTCTATGCGTTGTTCAGGAGCGCACTCAACACACGTCCTGCATGCCTCTTCGAGGAGCGGTGCAACTGACGGTGGTCGAGAACAGACCACCGTCACTCTCACCACACACACACACACACACACACACACACACACACACACACACACACACACACACACACACACACACACACACACACACACACACACACACACACACACACACACATATATATATATATATATATATATATATATATATATATATATATATACTTTAATTCCTATTTATTTATGATTTCTTTAAATCAGTCAGGTAGTACTAGAAATCATTTCCTCTACGCTGTGCGCTTCGTGTCATTGTTGGCTTCGTGTGATACGACTAATATGAATCGGGCCCCCCCTCAGTTTCCTATCTGTATATATATATATATATATATATATATATATATATATATATATATATATATATATATATATATATATATATATATATATATCTTCTCACACATACATTCGTAACGCTAACGCATTAAAAAGCGACATCCAAGAGCAAGCTCACATTTGCAACATCTTTTTTAGAGGTCGCTGATTTTTGCCGCCGATAAAGGAAATTGTTAATGGTGGCGCCTGTCTCTGACGACTTGTAGCAGGCGCAGCGTTTGTTGGGCTGCTTAGATTGGTGCTTGGACAGCAAATTTGGTCTAAAACCACTCCTGCATAAGCACATCATGAATATGAAGTTTTCAGTTGCAAAGAGATGATTGTCGTGTTCACGGCAAGGCAACCACGTGATGATATGGAATTGTTTGAAATAAGATATGGAATCTTAAGGAATAAGGCGCGCTATGCAACAACGATTGCACACCTCCTGTGTGATTTTCGTTTCAGTGTACAAAGAAGAGCACCCTGCACTACGCTCAACAAGCTTGAGAACCGTCCACTGACAGAAAATAGAATTCTTGAACGCTGGTCCTAGTCGACGACAGCCAGAGTTACTCTAAAAGCACGTGTCTGCTTTGAAAGCATCGGGACTGTATGAAATATTGTAGTCGTTGTCAATTGTCTCCCTCGTGCTTGTGCGTACAGATTCATTTCATATCTTCTCTTCATTTCCCTTCATCTTTTCTGCCCCTTCCCCAAGTACAGAGTAGCCAAACGGACGGTTACTCTGGCTAACCGCTCTCCCCCCCCCCCCCCTTTCGTCTCTTATTTGTCTCTCTCTATCGAATTCCGTCAGCGGCACGCCGGGAAAGAAGGAAAAACATAGAAACATCTGAGAAGGAGGCAAGACTTAGTCGAACAGCTTTTATTTAACAAGTTGAAATAAAATCTAGGTACGTAAGCAAATTGTGTGATAGTTACCCGAGGTACATGGTATTTTATAATATTGGGGTCTGCGTTGGCTCGCTTCGCTGTTGGAGGCATATCCTATAGTGTTACATGATCCTTCTTAGCAGAACGTCTCTTCTGCTACAGAGTTGCACTGCGGGCATGTTGGTATGTCATCTTAGAATACTATGTAACTGTTATTTCTGCTTTTGTAAAAAATGATAACGCTAATGCACGTGTTCTTTGACGCACCGAGGCAGAAAGTAAGGCGTGGTATCTTGTAATAAAAGATGTTGGGAGTTAACGCTGTGTCTGCAGTGTGTTCATATGCCTTCTATAGACCTCAATCGTCGTCATGTACTACATTAGTAGTCCAAGCCTCTTCTTCAAACGACACCGCAACTTGCGAAGGGACGCTTGGGTTGGTATTTAGTTTTCCGCGCGTCTGTCTTCCGCAAATCTTTCTTTTTTTTTCTGGCAGTGTTCCCAAATTAGCCACCCCGTATTATCAATGATTTGCTGAAGGTCGTTTCTCACCTGCAACTGCTCTTACAAAGGCAGTGACACCCGAGAAAGCCTACACCGCAGTCGACTCCGCAAGCTACGACCACGACAAATAGAAAAGCGACACCACGGAGACGAAGGCGCGTAAGTGGACGGGCATGCATGCATATTTGACGCCCCAGTCGCTTTCCCTCCTCCCGCTCCCCGCTGAAGGAGCGCCGTCCTCCCTTCGTCTCTCAATGTTTCCGCAGCCGGACCTTGCAGAGACGCCACGCTACACATGCATATATCTCGCGCCTTGCAGCGCCCATTTGTCGACTGCAATTAGGCCTTATTCAAGGGATACAGCAAGGGGACGCATATTTTTATGCTTGTCTTGCTAGCGTTTCCTGTCCCCGTACTCCAGCTCGTTCTTCAGCATCAGGTGACGTGAGAAAGAGAAGGCGGAGGGGGGGGGGGTTGTTACGGCCGTATTGTTACTGTATATGGTCTTGCTGAACAGCACAAATAGCAACTTCGGGGACGTGCGGGTTCACCTGCGTGATCTCTTATTTTTGGCACACTCCATCGATGTTGTCCTTCATTTGTTCTATGTCAGGCAGGTCGTTCTGTCGGAGGTACACACCGTTCTATAGACTGTAGCTGCCGGTCGTTGTTTCGTTCCTTCGACAGTCACCACATGAACCTTCTGGGAAACCCGAGCCCGTGTTTAAACAATTAAGGCTCCTCTTATGCCGCTTGCCATTAACCACCTATCACGCCGATCTTTATTAGAAGTGATCAAAAATGAGCGAACAAGCGAAGCCTCAGGCTGGATCCCATGTTTCGGCAAAGGAACTTGTCCTGTTCGCCTATTGTTTATCAATTTAAGTCTCCGTCTTCCGGTGAACGTTTCTCCTCGATCGTTATTAGACTATTTTAACATATCATATTGAACGGCAGCAGTAACGGTAGAGCTGTAACGCTGTGCTAAAATACTCTACTGTGAGGGGTGGGACCCAAACGCTGGTGAATGGGGGAATACTCTTACGATACATTTTGTCCCCGTCTCTTTTTCCCCTTTTACTTTTGGCTCTGCATTACATTCAGTGTTGTACACGTTCCTCTAAAACAGGAGCGAAAGCTCGTTCCTCGTTTCTCCCCACTGTGGAAACGAGTTGCCGTTACAAGTTTCTTTAATGAAAGGAAGACGTTCCACTTACAATTCGAACATTGGAACGTCTCGTTACATTAACGTTACATCTGGTTTTTTAAAATTAAAATATAGTGCCGGATATTCCTGAGGCGAAATAAAGTGAGCAATTTAAAACTCACGTCGAACTACGTATATTATACAAATTTGAACATCGCCGGCAGCAGATTATCTGGAGATAAAAAGAATCCAAAGAAACGCTCCTAGACGAATTTTTTTCAGGGAGCAGCGGACATACTCCCGACGTGTCTAACTGCTACTTTAGTGCCCGTCTATTACAAGTGCAACACACATGGCACTTTACCCTTCGGCATTCAAATGCGCAGTCAGGATACTGCGCTTCAGATATGCAAATAGAAAGTTACTCACATGCACTAATATAATTAAATTTCTTCCACAAGAAACCGTATCGAAAGGAACAATACATAGGTGTTTATTGAATGCTAATTCAAGTTATTGCAATATGAGTGGAAGAAAAATGTCCAGAATACATGTTCGTTATTTAGTAAAGTCCCTTGTTTGAACTCCGCAAGAGTTGCATGTCGATGTTGGTGTCCGGCAGGCGAACCCGTTTTTTCGTCAGCACTTCGTTGGCAATGTTGAAGAGCCGTTCCACTGAAGCGCTTGAGGGCACTGCCGTGCTGTACTTGGGGAAAGGTTGGCTCAGACCCTCGAAGTTCTTCATCTGCGACAGCGACTAGTCAAGTGGTACGAGCAGCTACCGCGACAACTCATCCTGTGCCTCGGCAGGAAGGGTTTGGCGCCCGAACCAGAGGAAATGTCCGGGCGCGGACGAGATGGCAACATCTGCGCTGGCTGATTTGGTCACCACAGCCAGCTCTGTCTTTATGTTGACATTCGCCTGTTCTCGTATAGAACTGTCTCGGATCCATGGTAACTTAAACCTTGGGAATAAGCAACTGGCGACAATGAGCTCGCGCTTTCTTTTAAGGTGTCCAAGCCTGCAATCCCGAACAATTCATTAGAAAAGCGACATATTCAAACTCAGATGCTAAAAATCTCGTGCTTCTTTTCGATCCCTGCGAGAACTGCACTTGCCAGAGAGCTACAATATGTCAATCCCTTCAATGCCGTGGAACGTTTCCAGAAGGAACTCCGTTCCCTCTGCCGTTCCTTCGTTAACCTAACGAGTTACCGTTATAGTTTCAGTTTCAGTTTATTTCTATTTATGATTACAAACGTTGCTGAAAATCACCTGGGCCCTTAGCAATACTGCTAGTTCTGGGCCCATGCAAACGAATACAAAACACCATTGCAACTCAGGTTAACAGGTAATGTGATTTGCGAGTACAGATTCCGCTAACATTATTGTTAACATGATATTAATAAATTTGTTAGAGCATAAGAGAAAAACCAGCAATAGCAAAATCCGTTGCAATTACAATACAGAAACATATTGATTATAAATTATAAATTGCTTAAGAGCATACGAAAATCTTGAACTCTGTTTTATCCTCTTCGGAATATTATTCCATATTTTCGGTCCAATGTAGGCTAACCTGCTCTAGCAAGCAAGTTGTTAACAGGTAGCTAACGCCGCCGACCCTTAACGGAACGGTGGCGTTCCTGCGTTCCTCCCAAAAGGAACTAGTTTCAGGGACGCCGTTCCGCACAACACTGCTTATATTGTGCGTTAATCGACTGTGCGCGGTTCCTCGTCCACAGAGATCTGTCCCCTGCCAAAGAATAGTATACTGCGTCCAACAGAGTTTGTTGCTGGGTTAGTTAGTTGGTACGTCTACTTGTAAATGAACTGGAAAACCAGCGAAAAGACGCATAGAGAAAAGATGTGGAATGGCTGAACGCTGGGCATACAACTATGGTTGCTAGTGAGCCACTCGGCAATTTTACTCAGTCTTATAACGGGCGCTGTTCATCAAAATCATCTCAATGCTCATCACTGATGCATAGCGTATTAGTTGATGATGATGCAGGATGCGTCACTGCTAACGCTGCAAGAAGCACGGAGGTTTGAGAAAGCTCCCGGGTGATAACAGATGATAGTCTTTTTTTGACGAACTGGTCATTTCGAACTCAGCGATGAAAAATAGCTTCATGTTAGCTTAATTGTTCGGGTTATGTACCAAAGCTCTCAGTACATATTTCTATTTGATGGATGTGGCATGCTGCACACTAAGTCCAGGTGTTTAAGGAGGGCACGTGCTTAGGTTGGAGGTGGTGGCGCTGATGGGGGTGGTTGGATTTGTTGTATACCTCACCGGCCATGTTGAACCTGACCATATTGTAGACACCACTTTGGAAATTTGAGCCGCTTTCAGCTAAGCGGAAGTGAAATTTCCAGTTTCCTGATTTGTAAGTGGCTCCTGATCACGCGTACTCTTGCGCTATTAGTCAGCAGTCAAGGTACTATGTTTATCTTACTAGCATTTACATAAGAGAAAGACCAATACGAACTTTGTAGGGTTCCAACAACATGACGCCAGCGTCAGCTCCGGCACCGTTGGGCATTTCCGTGGCACACCAGTGTGAATGCGTGGTGCCTGTAACGCTTTGGTGGGTGATTATTTCCTTCTTAATTTCCCTTACGAAGTTCTTCTCTGTTAGAACCTTAACCATTTATACGAACACTGGCATATCTTATTCCAATGTCGCTTTTCTCAATGAGCACCGCAGTGTCGCCTGAACTCGGTCGTCCGTCGGCGTGCCAACGCGCGTGTCTCGCGTGTCCAGCGCCATCAGCCGTACGCATTGATACCTGCCGTGTTCGGAGGGGCGTTCACTTGGCACGGCCAAGGCGACGGCGCTGGGTGGTTGCGTGCGCAGACTCCGCCGCTTGCGTGACAGGAACACAATGCGGGCCGCTGGTCATGCGCCGACGCGTGCCTTATCGCCCAGTGATCGTCCGTTTCCGCGGTGCAACGCCTGCGAGGAATGCAGCACCACGAGGAAGTCCGGAAAGATGCACGTGCACGGACGAGGCATTTTTAATCGCAGCTATTATTCTATCACTCACGTAAGCTTCCCGGCCGGCGGGTGCGTGAGGCGGCGAACGTTGTCACGAAATTTCGCCCGCAGCAGTGCGCGCTTAGCTTTGCTGCACGCTCTCATCGAAGGTCTCTTTTACGGAGCACGAAGCGAGCGTACTGCAGTGCTTGTTTACCGTTGCACTCGTTAGCGTACAACCTCTTCAAAAAAGACACAAAGAAAGAAAAGAAATATAGGTGCCAAGGACCAGAAAAAGGTACACTCTTAAAAATGTTTACACCCTTTGGGGCTTATCTTGTCCGCAAACGATAATCATCATCTGCCTCGCTTGCGTTTCCTCTCTTGAAAAATCGGCGCTCGCTACTTTCCTGTCGAGAATGCCGTGTCAAGTTCATAACGCGCAAGCCGTTTGTGACTAGATAGTTCCGGGCTCGCAGCGTTAAAGAAAGGAAATGCGGGCACGACAGATGACCATTATTATTTGGGGACAGAATACAACCCAAAGGGTGTGAACGTTTTTTAGAGTGTATTAATAAAATTTTGAACTGCGCTACACGTTTCGTCATCTTGATGAAAATGGAAAATTGCTTTTGCAGAACTTCCGCTTCCCGGCACAAATTTTAAAACACGTGACCTCTCGATAGCCACTTGGAGAGTCAACATGACGGATAATGGTGGCCGTGCTGTCTCCATGCGTGTCGAGAATAGTGCCCATAATTCCTGCTATGGATCGGAAGTGGCCTGGCATATCTTGCACTTTCCATTGTGCAAAGAAATGTCGCACATGCATGTTCTGACACAACCTTAGAAGTGGCTGTAACAAAAACCGTGACTTCGGCCCGCTTTAAACAAAGATACAGCTTCATTTCGGCAATCTTTGACCGCCACTGATTGGTCTGCCACTTGTATCGCATCATGTACAAACAAGAATTGGGGTCTTACCGTCAACGTCTATAAGATCTAAGCAATGTGAATGTGATCGTTCCTCTTTTTGCTGTTGTACATGCTTGGAGAAAACATATGGTTGTCTGGGGCGTTGCTGCTATATGAAGCGGATATATGGCACCTATACGAGCGATGAAGACGCATTTTCGGGCGGCGGAGCCCAGCATAATCGGTCGTCCTCTTCCCGATGCATGAGACACGGAAGGCGGCTCACGCTTGCTGTGGCCTCAGCGGGGACAAGAAAGGTGCGGGAACCGGCTCCGTGTGCGCGCAGGCGACGACGCGGAAGAGAAGTGCGGAAATAGATTCGCCTTGTCATTGCGCTCGCGGTATACGCTAAGCTTGGTAACAGCGAATAGACTCTATTCTGACAGCTCAAGCGCGGTGCCGCAGCGTTATCCCTCGGCTTCGGACGAAGAGCTTCAGACGCCCGAGTCTTCTTGTGATGGCGTTGGTGATGACTACAGAAGGCTATGCATGCAGGCGCTCTCGGAAGTTTTCGAAATGCGGAAGCCACGAAAAAGCTCTGCATGGATATGCGATATGTTTCGTACCCACGAATTTCTTTGCTGATTTAGGAGCCGGCCAATCATGGCAGCCATCGAGATGATAGTCTTTTGCACTGGCTAATGACAGACAGCTTTAACTCCATGAGAATTTTGTGAAGGCAGTCCCAGTATTCTGCTTTCTCTATCTCCCTTTTTACCTCGTTTCTGGAGTTTCGTGGATGCGGCTATGCGAACAACGCATCGCAGTGCTTGCTGTAATAAGGTCGTACCTTTCTTTGGAGTGTTTACCATTGGCTAAAGTGAAATGTCGTGCCTCCATAAGGCCTGAAACTCGTTACACGGATTCAGCGTGAACGGAACAAGTGTTGGGTTGCCTGGGATCGCTGAATAAATAACTCACGACTCTGCATGATGAACGGGCATTCTCGGCGCTGCATGATGTACAATCGGCCATCCCCTTCCCTCTATATGAAACCGTGGCAATAGTATTCTTCCCTCATAACCCCGTGAATCGAAATTGTTCAAAAGAGACAGAAAAAGCTCCAGATCCTCGTTAATTTACCGAACTTCCACACTGATCACTGCCTAATAAGCATAACTAAATATCTGAGGACACCTAAGCACTTCTATGAGTTGTGAATGCGAAAGCATTAGTGTCCAACTGAACGCCGCTGAACGGTCCTTCGAGTTTGCCGCTGCGAGTAATGTACCATAGCGGTATACGTGCTGCCCGAGCCAGCAAGCAGCATCAGCAGCCTGCGGTGCCAACGCCGCATACGGTAGCGTCGGCTCCGTAGAGGTGCGCTAGTGGCGTGGCGTCGCGGCGATGCTCCCTGCCCTCACGCAACACCTGGTGCTCCGCAGCAGCAGGTGCTCCGATTCCCCGTCGAGGCGCGCTCGTGACATGGCGTCTCAACCAATGGGAATTTAGGTGCCGTTTCGATGCTGCAGACGCCGTCGGCTTTCTCGCTCAATGGGCTATTTCATGCTCGCACATCAAAACTTGTGAACATGTATTTAAACAAACAAACAAACAAACAAACAAACAAACAAACAAACAAACAACGTCATTCACAGCACTAACCGCACACTTCTTTGACGCACTTGTCAATGAACTCACTGTGGTACTTTCGACATGCCAGAAGCAACGTGGCCAGACTCTGGTTCCATGAAAATTTGCAAGTTCTTGTTTTCATTGTTTATTCTTATGGCCCTTAATATTTTTCACTGGCTCGGGTGGCCTTTCGCTGGAAACGGAAAGGTGGGGGAGTGAGCGTAGTTAGTATTCCCAAGCAATTAAAGCAACTTACGCAACGATCGGTCGCTGACTGCCACCACCGCGTCCGACGTTGCTCCCGGGAGTCTGCGCGGTCGTTTGTCAGTGCGCCATCGGTAAGTACAATATGAGTAAAAGCGTGAAAACATCATGCTGCAGGATGGTGTAGAGTTGAAGTATCCTATCGTTGGTGCTGGCTGTATCCCCCTGTTCCCATTCCCCACCTCCTGCACCAATCCTTCTCTATCCCTCCTTCGGGCTGATGTCTCCGCCCTACTCCAGCCGTGGCCTTCGAACGGATCTCTGACTACTTTGCTTTTTCGCTTCTTCTTCCTTTCTCAGCCCTTCGGGGCACGTGTGGCAGGCAAGTGGCGCGCTCGCCATTTCGCCTCGCCGGGCGCTCGTCCATCTTCGCGACTGATGGCGGGCGCGTGCAGCGCCGACTCGGCGGCTGTCTCCTCGGCCGGCACTACCGTTGCGCGGGCGGCAATCGGCCCGAAGACGGGAGCCGCTGCAGCGGTCAGTCACGGCGGGCGCCGCCGCGGGCCTCCCTGGGTGGGCCGGCTTCGGGACGCGCGTGCGACCTCTGCCACGGCGCCACCGCTGAAACTGAAGACGGCGCTCAAGAAGCGCTCCCACACATTCGCGTCGAAAGGGGCGCGGCCGGCTTTTTCTTCCCTCGTATAGCATCGCTTCTCGCTCGAGGAGGACGCGTGGGCGCGGTCGCATGGCGGCGGAGAGACGACGCCGTCTTCGCATGGGTCGCGGCGGATTGGCCGAGGCTGTCAGCTTGTGCGGCTCTTGGATGATGGTGCACGCGCAGCGATTACAGGGACGGAGCGCCATCTCGACCGCTCGATCTCGGCCTGATTGCAGACCATGCGGCAGCGCGTGGCTCCAAGCGCCGCGTCTCTGCGCAGGAAGAGAGGGAACCGGGAAGCTTGCGTCGTGTTTTTGTATCCGAACTATCCGTCGAAGCGCCTTCGGATTCCTTGATTGCCCAGGGCCGTGGTCGCTTAAATGGCAGAAGGACGGCAGGTAATGCAGTTTGATATGCAGGAGGAGCTTGCACAGAGCGAGCGATGGTCCCAAATAAAGACAGGGGGAATAAGAAACACGTTATCGTATATACGTTGGCATTGCGCTTCCTTTTCTTTATATTTTTTCGAGGCTGAGGTGACGGCCCATATAGTTTTTGGCTTACTAAACGTTGATGACAACGCCTGTTATGTTTTTGTCGTTCTTTAATACTCTCCGCGTCAGTGCGAGTGGTGTTCAGATGAAACCGTTCAGATCTATAACGGTTTGATCGAGCAAACTGTGGTCGTCTTTTATAGTGATGGTGAGGGTTCCTGTTCATCCCAATTTTGGCAGGCTTGGAAGACTCCTTGAGTATTCTTAGTTTCTTTTTTCCTTACAAGATATAGCTCATGTTTAATCTTCATATAGGCGCTTGAGTGCTGACTGGCTATTTATAAAATTTCAGGTTCTTCATTCGTTTTACTCAAAGCACCGATCCCTACAGCGGGCATTCAGGTCGGTGCTCTTTGTAGGACACACGTTGCGACTTTTTTTCGTACCAAGGTGGGGACACGATGCCTAAAATATTTCAGTGCTGCTCATGCATGGCCACGTTCTTTACGGGACCCTTCATACGCGAGTCGGTAGACGCGACGCATTCCAATTGAGGCACGAAAATACCACGGATTATCGGTACTTTACCAAAATGATCTTCAATTTGCGAATGAACAATTCGAACGCTCCTTTTCCGCTGTTTGCTCGGAAGCGAAGAGCCGGACAGCCTTCAGACGCGCCGTCATTTGCGCCCCGCGGCCGAAGGAGCGGGCCGCTGCGCGTACAAGCCGAGGGCCCCCTGCGCACAGCGACAGCAAAGCCAAGCGAACGCAGCAATCATTTGGCAAGTCTGACGGCCAAGGCGGGTTTGCGGCGCACGGCCTATCAATTAGTGCGGCGACCAGACAGGCTACGTGTCTGCGTCGGCAGCGCTTGGCTGCGAGAGACTGCGGGCGCCGGCGGGCGCCCGAAGGCCGGCCGCGTCTGTGGCGACGACGGCGACGATGGGGGAAACGCAGGCGCACTGCTGCGGAGACGGAAATGAGAGGCGGGAAAAACAAAAGCCGGAGCGCGCGCGACGCCCTTGAAGAGCGCCACTGCAGGCGATGCCTCAGAGGCAACAATGCACGCGTCGACCGTGGAGCGCCAGCGATTGCCTCACACCGCCGTTTTGTAGCTCGCGCATGCAGTTGAGCAGCTCGAGGCACCTAGCTGGACAATGAAAGCCTGTGCGTCTCGATCGATCGAGCGTCCCGAGGTTTGCTGTTCCGAACGGCGTCCGGCAAAACAGCACGCGCGACGGTTACTCGCACCGAGACGCAATCTATAGCGGCCTTGGGCGCGCGTTTTGAGCTGTCGGGATATCCTTAGCTAGCAAACCTGCTGGCGTTCGCCGTGCCCTTCTTGGTAATATCGGGATAATTTCAGTTTCCTTTGCTGCTGGCGCGCGCGTTCACCGCTTAGCGAACCTCGGCGCGTGGCGTTGCGTCAATCTGCAACGAAGGATGTGCCAGCTGGTTTTGTAAACCGTTTCTTAAGGTATAAGTAATTCAATGAGCAAAACAGCAATGATACACTTGTTTTTTTCTTCTTTATTTTTGGTTGACAATACATGAGTGTCGTGATGCAGGAGACTAAAGGCAACGTTAAGGGTCGCCTGACAACGCATGCTTTATATACAGAGGACTAGATCAACAACATAACCAGGGTATATAAGTTTTCTGCCAAGTGTCCATGATTGATCAGGTATATACGTTTAAGCCCGCAGAGCCAGCTATACAAAGGATACCATAGGGCACTGCCCCGGATTGATTTTTCACCACCTTGACCACCACGAAGAGTACACGAACGTTTTTGCGTGTCGATTCCTCTGGAATGGAAGCTTTGCGGCTAGGATTCGAACCTGTGTCATCATTCTCATCATTAGAGCACCATAGCCACGTAGTTATATTCTGGAGGACCGGATCCTGTAATCATTCCTTTTGAGGGCTGTATGGAAAGTGCGGAAGGGTGCAAATTCAAGTAAACTGCGATAGATGACTAGTGATGTTCTATTCTCGCACTACATTTTTACCTTCCGCCTTCTTTTTCCTTCTGTTTTTGTTGCATTCCTCAGTCTATTTTTTGATTACTGCTATAGCTGGTCACTTCCGCGACCTGTTTGCCCACGGTCTCATCACTTATTATATAACAGCGGCGGATTTCCGTTGTGTATAGCATAATACATGACCAACACGGGTCGAAGCATTCGGCATAATGTGTACCCAAGAAAGCAGTGGCACAGTCTTAATACTAGTGCGAAAAGCCAGCACCAGGATGTGAGGATGCAATGTTCAGAGTGCCCTGCTTGCACATCCAAACCGAGAATAGTGGGCAAATTACGGGCCCATTAAACACGACAAGGAGTACTCTTGGCCTTTATCTAGTCCATCTTAATGTCTGCTGTCGTCTTAACAGTGCTCGTTTCGAGAACAGCTCTAAAAACTGAAAAAACAACAACAAAAACATTAGTTTCAAGGCGTCTTTCCTCCTTTTATCGGTGGGGTATTCACATGGAAATCTTCCTGGAAGGCAGTTTCAGTTCTGTTTCTCCCTCCCCAGAAAGCTGCATTAACCAAATAGGTCAGCAAGGACCTTGATCTAGATCTGTGCCTCATTCGTCGCACCAAAATTACAATGGCGACTTCGTGCGATAGGAGATGTGGGGCAGATTGACTCTCGCTTCGCGCTAGTGCATCAGCTCCGAAACGAGGCTGCAGGGCGTAACGGGTTTGAGGTGACCGAAACTTTCCTGCGGAGTTGTTAGAGTTACGGAGGCCAAATGGTTGCAGTAGGTCGAAGTTTTATAAGTGGCGTTTTTAAATGCGGAATATTTCCTGGCGAATATTTGCTACTTCGGCAGTATCTATGTATCTATCTGTCTAGCCGCCTACGTCTTGGTGCTTTCATGGTCGTTTCGTTGATTGGGTAGGTATCAAAATTGGCATACTATGACAAGGATGTATGACGAACATAACTGATCGATCATGACATGAATATCATGACATGTGCGTCATGTAGGTCATGAAAGAGTCGCCGATGTCTTGGTGCTCTCATGGTCGTTTCGTTAACGGTAGGCTCCCAGCACACTGCTTCGTATAACATCGATCCGTGGGATCTGCCGGTTTTTCTTTTTCTTTTCATGTTTTCACGGCTAGCATGTATGCTTACGAACATGTGTTTCCAGTTGTATCACTCCCTAATAAACCTTGACCTCTCTTGCAGTGGACATGAAAGCGACACGGCCACTCCTCTTGCGTTGGATACTTGCGCATTTTTTGGCTCTCTCTCTATTAATTTCTGACGCATCATCGCGAAAACGGCGAAGAAGTTTGATGCATGCTTATTTTCTCGCTTACCCTTCTCCCCCATTCAGGAGAGTGGCGATCGAGTGCCTCGTTTTATCTTTAATTACTGCTCTCCACATTCTCCTGCACGCTGGCTCACCGAATATCGCGCAAATATGTGTCGAGAGCGGCTTGGCCATCTTAATGAAACACTCACCTGTTCTCACAAAGCGTGGCGTGTTTTTTTTTTTTTTTTTAATATGGGCCTCGGCTGTTTTCAGTTGCACGTGTAAGAGATAGAGCGTGTCTGTCTTCGATAATATTGAAAAAAAAAAAGAAAAATAATGAAAGATATTGTTAATATAAGTTCCTACCCAGATCTTGTTAAAGTATTTTCTTTATAGGGAACCCGAACTTACTTCGGGGCAGATCAATACGTTTGTCTTTGTGATGGAATATATTTATACACTGGATTATCAGTTATTAACAGCAGCGACCCGTCCAGTTTTCTTTCTCTTATATTCACCTAATAATAAACACAACATTAATATTTTACTATTGCTGAATTAGTGGACAAGGTTGGAAAACGCCAAATTTTCAGAAATATTTAGCAGACTGAAAGAAAAGCGGTCCTCATGCACTTTGAGCATTTTTGTTTCTAGAGACATTCCCATGTTCTCGAGATTAGGCAGGATATGCTACCGATGAGGGAGTGATTTTTTTAAACTACGCTGTTCTTAACGTGTATGATTCGAATAATTTTAATAAAACTGCAGGCGAGCAATGCGCGTTGTCCTAAACCATTTGTGTTGATTAGCATTCAAAGTAAAAAAAAAGGATAAAAATTACTGATAAGATATTCGTCTTTGTTTTCATTAATTTGGATTTTTTTGCACTATGGAATGTTAAAGAATTTGTGTATGTATATCTCTGAGCATGTTTATTTATGGGCTGGTTGCTAAGATTTTCAAGTTTCGAAAATGGTTCTGCTCGTGGATTCTATCGACTTGTAGGGCAGTGTGTTATCCACTTGGGAAGCTCATGTCTTCTGCACATGCTGTATACGGTTCGATACTAAAGTTAGCAAGGAAGTTGCCATTTCGCTTTCTTATTTAATTTTGCCGTTGATGACCACATTGCCATAGATATGTATATATACCCAATACTGCTTGATTTAGTCTGTAGAAAGGAGCGATAGAAGCTGTGGAGTGGGTGTGGAGTAGAGAATATCAACTGTTTAGCCTGAGTTCGTTGCAAACGCTTGGCCAAGATGAATTGTCTTCGTCAACTCCTTTGTCTCCGAGTCATTTAGCTGTGCTTGTAAACAGGTATAAAAAATTAAAGTTCAGGCAACTACTTTGACATTTGCGAGCTGTCGGTATCGTTTCGGGAAAGCACGGCCATACATTCATTCGGCACTGACTGCAGCATCAAGGTGATTTCAGTGTCATTATCGGTGTGGCGGACACGTTGCATCCCGTATGAGCCCTTTCGCCGAGCAAGATGTAGCTCGCATGCTGTGCGCTGTCTCAAAATCTGTGAAATTCTTTCAGAAAGCTCTTCATGCTTCCCTCCTGAGCTACGCTGTAGGAAGTTTCTAAATATATGGTAGCTTTCTCCAATGCACGTAAGTACAGTGAACTCTCGTAAACTAACCGAGAAATGAAACGCACTTCGTTATAGGAGGTGTTTTGTTAAAAGATAAGAGGTCCAGAAGAGCCATTGTAGGGCGGGATGTTCACTCCGACAGCGCGGCAGCTGGTATAACCTATGCTGAAGCACATGCACGCCCGATGGTGGGGACATGACAAAGGAAAAATTCTTCTGGCACCCGTGAGGCAGTTGCCGCGTCTACCTGTTATCGTCAGTTAGGCCCAAAGAGCTCTTGCCACTTGTTGGTGTGTCCTTTGCATCTTTTTTTTTTTTGCCTCACCAGCTTGACATGAAGAAACGTAAAAGTTCACCGCGTATGAGAAACCATGCTTTTCCTTGCAGATTCCCTGCTTCGCACTTCTTTCTCTGTTTGGCGCCACTGCATTACGAATAACTGCTGTCTAAAATGCGTGCACCGCGGTCGGCACCCTGATATACTTGGAACAAAGCGATATTTCGGATAAAGTGATCATGTTATGATGAGGTTTGCTGTTATTATCTCAGCAGGCCACAATCGCGCCAACGTTTTTGTGACTTCACCGACTTTGAAGGGCATGAACCAAATGTAGGCTTATGATAGTTAAATACATCGTTAAGTGTGTTGCAATTAGTTATTAGAGTCGGACGTTACATTCATAAACGGCAGCCATTGATGGCAGCTATTTGATACAGTTCCATAAATGTTCGCTAAGGGGAGAGAGGCTAAAATGAAGTTGCGGGAGGAACATTTTATTACTTTTGGCTTCTACTACACGGAAAAAAAAAAGTAAATGAACATGGCATCGCAATATAAATAACCCTTTCCTCGCCTCCCTTTGAACAAAGGCTGTCCAGATACAGCGTCGCCTGTTTGTGCAACATTTACAAGTCATTGACGCATTTGCGTATCGTTCAAGATCGTGAATGAAGCATGAGAACTGCCACAACAAGTCACGTCGTCGCATTTCTGTGCGCAGCGTGTGTGTGGTGCGCTGCCGCTGCTGCGCCAATGCATCAGAAGATGTATACAACTTTAGGACGAAGCAAATGCTCATCCCGGATATCACGTCCTCCATGAGGAATACACGAACTTTTCAAAGCAACGGGGTGCACTACCTAGACTATTCCCCCCGCCTTTGCATCCCAGCCGGACTCTGCCGACGCGAAGCTACCCTGCTTTGGAGTGGCCTTTACGTAGTCTTTTGCTTTCCGAATCGGATGAGCCGACGACGCCTCGTGTGATGACTATGGTAGCGAGGAGACTCTTCAACACCTTCTCTGTGACTGTCCTCGCTACAATTTAAAGAGACGATCGCTCGCAATCGCGATAGCGCGCTTTGACCGAAGACCTTTAACAGAGGAAATGATTTTAGAATGCCGACATCGCAAGCCATCGTAGTGGAGGGCGACGAGGGCTCTTATGCATTTAAAGACAACAAACTTGGAAAAGCGCCTGTAGTCTGAACTGATGTTTACAGGCCTACAAATGCTACTGTGCTGTACGGTGATTGTATGCGGTGACAGGGACCAACTGTGATCGTGTATCTGTGCTCCCTTTATGTTATCTCTACTTTCCTGTCACTTTACCGCCCCTTTCACTTTCTCCCCAGCGTAGGGTAGCAAACCGTATCTTCCCATCTGATTAACCTCCCTGCCTTTCACCTTTCCTCTCTCTCTCTCTAAGACGAAGGAAAATCGATTCGAGAGATACAAACCGGTTCGAGAGATGCATATGTAATTTATCTCTGGTTAAAGACGTCACTGTCTCTGTCAAATCAGGGCATCTTGACTACGGTGCCAGTTGCTTTCGCGACAAGGATCGGATGGCCCACGTCCTGCCGCCTGCGTCCTCTTCTTTTTTTGTGCCGCTTGTAACATTTGTCGCGCTACCGTTCGGCTTAGCTTTTTGGTTCGGTACTGTCGGTCGTGAGTAGCCGAAGCACGTGTCCCTCCGATCTCGACAGGCAGCACTCGCACGCATGACCGCCGCACGTTTGCTCGCTGCGGTTGAGCACGAAGACCCCCCACGTTTTGATCGGTCTCTGCGGCAGGCCGCAGGAACAAGATTTCTCTCTCACCTTCGTTCTGTCTGAGTTTGCGACATGTGACAGAGCGTGACGCCCTCTGCATGGGAAGCGCAGGGACGTGAACAGCGGAAAATAGTAACGTAAAAAAAAAACAGACACAAGAAGTTACTCTGACTTGAGACCGGCCGGCGGCATGCATAACGCGACAGCAGCCGTGTCATGGTTGTTTTCGCTGAAGTTTTTAAAATATTTTATGTCTCCCATATTCGTTCCTTCGCTATTGCGAATGTATTAAAAAAAAAAAAACCTAACCGCGTGCAGCTTCAAACGCTCTGTGGCAGCCGCCGAGTGAGAAGTTGGCGCGAGTGCAATGTCCTGCGTAATGCCAGGGGCAAGGAAAATAAGCCGACGCAAGGGGTTCAGTGTCGCCCGTGGGCTTCTTACCTTACGAAGCTTTTAGCGACATATGGTACATAAGGCATTCGAATGTTTATGTTGAAAAGTTAACGCTATTCCTGTAAATCAGAGAGTGCACTTTTCGTGATTTTACTTTGTGTTATTCGCAATAAGCTGCAACTGTGGGGGCCCAGCTATTCACACACACTAGGGTGCAGGGATAGAGCTTCCGCGACACGGTGAAAGTTTTTTGCTCTTGCCCGAACACGTCTGAGGAGAGATTCGTTTAAAATAAAGGCTCCCTTTAGTTCAGGTCAACTAAAAGAGAGCTCCCCCCTCTTCCCTTTTCTCCCCGCCTTGTCGAGTGCGAAAGCATGTTGCTCATCGGAAAACGCAGTAATTGTTGGCGAACTGTGACCGCTTCAGCTAGTTAGGCTTACCTGATGAGTTGCACGACAATTTGGGGTGATACAGCCATTTTAAATGTAAACAGCTATTTCCGAGCCATCCAGTTCCACTAGAAAACACGGTGCCAATTCCGAGCAGCTTACAAAAACTCAAGGATGAATCTAATAAGCTTAATTTTTACGTTGCTAAACTCTCGAGTGATGCAAATGGCAGCACTTAGATAACCGGTCTAAAACCCTTTGTTTTAGTGCATACACACTTTTCGCGGCCAATAGCTGATATTGCACATTCGTGGATCCGTACTACGAAAGCCGGACTAGCTTTATGGCAAACATATAAGCCAAGAGCGAATGTCGCTACACGAAGCCATCCCTTCGCGTCCTCTCGGCTTTGCATCGGCCGCGGTCGAAGCTCCACGGGAGTGCGGAGCCCGCCACAGTCGGTCGCCGCGGTGCTCGCGCCAGCGGGCGGCACAAGCGCCTGCAGTGGCGCGCGTTTCGGCGCCACACTCGCGGGGCAGCTGCTGACGCAGCGCGCGCGCTGATAAATAGGAAGAGCGCGCGCTGCTGCTTTTGCATAACGGTGCATCCGCCTCGGAAGAGCGGGAAACGCTCGCGCCAAAAGTTGATTGCCGCCGGAGATGGGCGCGGACCGACCTGGCACGAACCTGGCCACGAAAACGAGCCGAGCCCAAAGACAAAAAGGAAGAGCGGAGGAAACACGCGAGAGGCGAAGCGAACACTAGGAGCGGGCAGAGGGAGGTGGGGGGGAACTAGTTTGGGAGCCAGGTTGAGTGACCCCTGGAGCTGCGTACGCTCCAGTTTGCTTTGGACCGAGCCCAGCGCGGGCAGGTTTCCCTCTCGACCGCGCATCCGGGTGATTCGGAGAAGAGCCCCTCCGAGGCCGGCCTCGCCCGGCGAACAGATGGTGGCCGGCACCTGACACCGGCTGCCGCGCTACAGGCCCAGGTGCTCAGAGCCCCGGCACACGAGCTTCGCTGTTTCACCTTCTAGACCGTGTCCGCGGCAAAGGCCGGCGCTTGTGGTTAGCCGCATACGCTGGAGCACACTTTACAAGGAGGAGCTTCGGATTGTTAGATGCAAGTCCGAAGAAAGGGCATTCAACAAGTATGAGAGACTCGCGTTTGTTGCTTAAGGGCGCCCGTCCACGGATGCTGAACAGTGGCAGGAGCACGAGCGCTACTTAACGGTCATGTCAACTCTCTCTGCTGCATAATGACAGCGCCAGAATTCACAGTCCCGCTCGCGATATGTGACACTACTGTAATTGACAACGACAAGAAAGTAAGCTTGTAGGTGCTAACAGTTACTGAAAACGTCTCCTTGCGTACACTACGCTCTGAAACTGATAAACAGAAGCTTTACTAACGTCATGTACGCACATATGTATGTGTGCCCGTAATCTCTACCAGGCATTAGTTCGGCAAGTGTTAGTGTTTCCCCAGCTGCCGTTCTCCCACGCTGCATGCCATTATACGGTAGGAATGGTGCGCGCTTCATTGCTAAGTGTTCTTCGCTGAAATTGTTCTTTATGACAATGGAAATTCTAGAGCGCTATACGCACTGCTACGCACTTGTTTCGCTCTCACTGACATAAAGAGAGTTCAGATTTCTGTTCTCATCTTGCTGCTCTACTGGCTGCGACTTTTTCGTAGCATTGTGCAGCGAAAGTATCGGCGAACGCACTCTAAAGGGTCCGCGCTGAAATCCCGCATTTTTTTCAATCCGTTGCAACCAGGCTTTCGGTCTCAAGCATCCACGTTTCTCCCCATGCATTTATGAACCTTCGGAAAAATAATTATTCCCTCTCTCCAGCAGTTAAGCATTTTCATGTTTTAGAGAATTATACATGTGAAGTTAAAATCAAAGAAATTCCTCTTAGGCAATTAGTTTACGTGACCTTCATTCGCCTGGAGTCCACATGCTAGGTTTGCGACCATGATTACGACGATTCAGCCTTAAGTATGAGTCATTTGTACGGGGCTGGATCAGGCAGGAATAAGCTTTTAGGGAAGCACTATTTACAGGTAATAGTGGCTACTCTCCAGTTGGTCACCACAGCGCGCCTTGTGTCGCCAGTCGTAGCCGTGCCTCTTCCGAAACAAACCGAGCAAGCCATCTGCGGCCCGTACCCGTGCATATAACGAATGTTCAAGGCCTTTCACCTTAATATTCTGTAACTTGCGAAATTTGCTCAGGCATCCATTCAGAACCATCAGGAACCATTCGAGAAGTATAGGAAAGCTCCAGATGTAATTGACAGCGTGCATGTACTCTGAAGTATTTGTAAGGACGCTTGTGCGTCGTGAGAGTAAGTATTGATGGACAAGTTTTCTACATTTATTGGATATGCTACTTCTTATACCAGTTTATTGCGCAGAGGGAGAACAATGTAATTAAATTATGACTCGAGTGGGTAATGAGAAGGTAGATCAGGCTGAGGTTTGGGCTCGTCAGTCCATGGTTGGACCCAGTCCTCGGAAGACGTCACCGTCTTAGGCCAGTACTTGGCCGGGAATGTGGACCCTCAGTCCTGTGCATTGCTACACCAGGCGATGCACGCTTGTATTCACCTCCCTTGCGCGCGCATAACATTTCCCTTGCGGCCGTACCCGCCCCAGTGGCTTACGCTAAGGCTATAGGGTGTTGGGCTTCTAAGCACGAGGTCGCGCGATTAAATCCGGGCCGCGGTGGCCGCATTTCCATGGGGGCAAAATGCAAAAACGCCCGTGGTTTCGTGCATTGGGGGCACGTTAAAGACCTTGATGGTCAAACTTAATCCGCACTCATAATCAGATCGTGGTTTGGTACCTAAAATTCATTCATTCATTCATTCATTCATTCATTCATTCATTCATTCATTCATTCATTCATTCATTCATTCATTCATTCATTCCCTTGCGGCCGTGGTAGCGTGTGGCCTGGGCGGGTATTTAGTCGCATTTCCGTCGCTACTGCCATAAGGCGACGATTTCGTCTGTCATGGCGTATACTGCTCTGGTCTTGGCTGCAAGAACAAACAACCCCCACATGGCCCTCTATAAGAAGAGAGTGGGGCAAGTGCTCGGTCAAACGAGAGGCATTGTCCTTTACTCAGACAGCAACACGGTATTGCGTACGTGACTCGAAGTGACCTATAATGTGCGACGCCATTTCCTGTCACGCTTAGCCTGCATGTGGTCGCATTAAAAAAAAAATACAGGTCACAAAGAGCCATCAGGTGTGTGACAGGCCATACTGGTATATTCGGTGACTAGCGGGCCCACAGACAGGCGCGCTAGGCACGCACGACCCAGTCACAGTTCCCAGTCCATGGGTTTGCCTACGGAGGTTCTGCATCAAGGCGCTGAAACGTAACGCCACTGATTAAAGAAACGCTGCCGAGACCTGCTGGCTGGGATCCCTGCTCACCGATTTACTGCAGATCACTGTAATGTAGCTCTAAATTTTAATTCTATTTTCGTTCTCTTAGGCGAAAGGAGCTTCTGTATCGAAGATATCTTGCTATGAAATAAATACCTTAGCGTCGCAAATAATTCCCACCGGAAACAAACACTTGAGATTCATTTTTAAAAGAAATTCACAGATGCTATATTTCTTTCGATAGATGTGTTGATGTTTTCGTTGGCGCATATTAAAAACGTGGACGAAGGGGGCAGCCGGAACATGCTGGAGCAGAATAATCTTCTCACTTTTAGGATAAATTTTCGATTCTAGGTGCAGAGGCCATATTTTGAAGAAGGCTAAACATAGAATGCCCACGCACCTCATAGCGCACCGTGCATGTCTAGTCCAGTGCATTGAAGTACCAGGCAAACTCGTAGCAGGAGCGAAACTATAAATTTGCTGGCAATTTTAGTGGTTCCTGACTTTCTATGCTGGAGTAAAGCCGCAGAAAGGAAGGGAAATAACGTCTCAGCCAATCTGAAAATAAAGATTCAACTCAAGCCGTTTCTAATGAAGCAATCTGGATCTCGATAGATAAGTGGTCTTCACGTCATGAAAGTGCCAGCGCGCTTGTTTATGATTCACTTACTGTTTTGTTCGACCAATCCGTAAACCAATTATTAATTGAGTGACTCGTTGGTAGATCTATCAATTAACCAGTGGAATTTCATTTTCACCAGACATTTCGCATTGCTTAAAGAAAACGGGGTTGGGGGAGGGAGGGAGTTAGGGATAAAGGCAAATAGCGCAGCTTCACAGGGCACCATCCACAGAAAACGACAATAATAACAGCGAAGTTAAGCAAACGTCAGTATATATACTAATGAATGCGCAACAAATGCAGGAAAATTGAAATCCACCAAAGACACATACGTCTAAATTTATAAGACATATGGTTTTCTTTTAGAGTTTCGCAGAAACAGCCACTGTCGTTATTAGGTGCTGGAACTTGAAACGCCAATACCTTGACGTTTACATTTCTCATGTGCGCTTGGAAATCTCATGGTTTATCTTTTCAGTATCTACTTAGTCCACAAGAATGGCAGTTTTGACTGATATTGATGCCAATACGAGGCAATGCTCAGGAAGATATTGCAGTTTGCGAGAGGGGTAAAGTGGTTATTTTGACTTGTAATGCAATAATGTTTTCGTATCAGCTTAAATCTGTAAATGTTGCGAAACAGTCGTATTGAATTCATAAACGAGAAAGACCTTCCTTGTCTCCTCAAGAAATGCAACTCCCTCAACAAGTCAAAGGGCTCGTATTCAGCTCTCCTGACGTAGCGCGCGTTGTTCTGGTGCGCGTTTTACCCACGTATCACAGACACTGTAGCGCGTGATAAAAGAAACGCCATTTCAAACATGCATGGGGTACAACATTAAATCTTTCACACTTGTAGCTTGAGTAGTATTTGTCAACGTATTTTATAAAAGATGATCGAATAGTGTATGGCTCACTACAAGAAGCTAAGCCCTAGATGGCGTCGGGTCTAATTCAGTCCAGTGTTGGGTCCGACACAGCATCCGTCATAGAGGACTCCTGCGTGGCGCACTCTCTCTTATTCGCGGCATTACCAGACGCGTGCAGTTTTGCATGGCCACATAACTGGTCTTCCACGCCGATTAACTCCCCGACGAAGAGTAGATACGTCGCTGGCTGTTTTGAGGCGTCTCTAGTTACTGTCACTATTTAAAAACTATAGTATTTTGGTGTTGGCGCATATGAATTGTAGGTGAGAAAGCTAAAAAAATAGAAAAAGAAGCTATGGTAAACATCATACGCAAGACTATTTATTATTCTTCTTACGTAAGAGAAACTTTGTTAATACGGACCCTGAGGTGTGAATACGAATTCTTTGGAGCCACAGAAAGCGTTCCCATGGACGTTTATTTATATATCACTATTGAGAAAGAAAGAAAGAATGAAAGGAAGAAAGAAAGCGCACACGTACAGAGCGTTATATATATATATATGGAACCTAAAATATACTTAAAATGTAAGTTATTGCTAGATTGCATTTACCATTTGAATGTCAAGATACGTGGCCTATAGATAACCTGTAGTTTGCGCATCTATATTGTAAACACAGTTTCCTTAATTAACCTTTAATTAATCTATCTTACGTGGCTAATGCATTTTGCCAATTGGTGGCCTCATTCTCGGCATTATCTAGCTGTATGTAACGAATTTTTGAATGAGATATTTTTGCTAGGACCTACGCGAACCCTTATCTTATATTCTAAACTGACTCGGAAAATGAGCGAGACCTCGATCTCAGCCGACCCCGCCTTTCGTAACGGTGCCACAATCGGCACTGGCATGGTCATGTGGTTCCGAGAACCGATTCCCTGCGGCTCGATAGCGTTATTGTCTTGCTCTCGGCGTTCTTGATGCCGATGCCGCTGCCAAATATTTACCACTGCAGGAAGGTTCTAGACTGCGAGCGTTCGCCGCTACCGTCATCAAAGTGCAAAACGCTCGGCTGCTTGACCGTATTGCTCAACGGCTTCACTTCCAGTTATTTGTAATGATATTTCCAAAGAAACGAAAACCCGCCGGCCGGCACTAAACACCGGCTCGCTATTCCGTGTTATTGGTGGCGGTGGCATAAAAGCCGTGCTCGTCTTGCCGACTCTTCGCATTGCAGCACAATCTTGCAAACATGCCATTTGCGAAAGCGTGTCATCTTTCACCCGGCTGTACTTCACGTGGCATTGTACTTGCTTCTACCACACATGTCGCAGACAAATTGCTTTGTCAGTTTTGTGGTATTTTACAAACGAAACGAGAGTTTAAAAATCCTTGTGATTGCGTCGTCATGGCCAACTAGTACTTACTTGTAAGCGCGTAAGAAATTTTGCGCCGAAGTTGTGGTTTCTGTTACATCTTACATGTCAAGGACATGTACTGAAAGACGAACTCGTTTCTCAAACGGGAGAGCTGCGTGGAACGCTCCGCGAAAGGTCCTCTCCCCCGATCCGGCGGCCCGCGTTCACAAAACTCGTCTTACGTAAAAACATTTCCTGATTCGGCCAACGCACGGGTTCCCGCCGCACATGGTATACCGATAAGGGTGATGACTGGACAACCGGTTCGACGGTAGCCAAAAGCGAGCGACAGAGAGAAGATTTGCGGGCACGTGGATTCCTGGATCTACGTGGATTCTGGAGCTCAATTCAGACAATGTTCCGTACGCAAGGACTGTCCTTACGAAGCGCTCTAACATAAGACCTGCTTTGTTAATGCGCACCCAGCCTACAGGCTAATAAGGGATTGCGGGTGGTGTATCTTGTCTTGTGCATCTTCGCCTTTTATCTATACGCATATGTTCGCGTCGGTATAGGCTTGTATGCGCTAGGTTCCTTTGATCATATGACATTGTTTATTTTTATCTCACGCTATTTATTTATTATTATTATTATCTGAAAGAAAGTGACGTAACCGTTACATGGTAACTACATCTATTTCTTTTATTTCCATGTCAACAACAACAAGAACAAAAAAACCACCTGTTCACTCTGGAGGAAAGCACACCTCTATTCAGCTATCCGCGGCTTGATTTTGAACGCGGCCTTTTCTTAACGGATGTGTTCGAATGCGTATCATGAAACGACCTGCGTGGTCAAAAATAAATAAATAAATAAATAAATAAATAAGTAACGGCGTGACTTAAGCTTCCAATAATAATTTGCCTGACATAACATGGAGATAAAGAACTCTGAAAAGGAAGGGTAACCGAATATCAAGAGGGCTACGATGTCATATGGTAAAAAAATATGGTGAGGCGAGGGGGGGGGAAGGGGAGAGAAGGATAGCGAAAGGCGCGCTAACAGTCAGGAGGACGAGGCAAGCGCAAGCGAGACGTGTAATTTTTGTATTCTGTCATCACGTCACACTCCCGAACTTTACCATCTTAGAATTTTAATGCTAGGGCATAATTCCGAAATGTCATTGTATACTCTAGGGCTGTTCGTAAGAACACGCGCCAGTCAATCGTGAAAGCAAAAATAATATCACAGGAATGCTGTTATTACGACTAGATAAGGCAAAGAACATCCGCTCCAAGTGTCAACTCAAAACGTCTGCGCAAAATATCGTCACAAAGTGTCGATGGAGCTTCACGAACCAGTGCAGGTAATGAAGTGAAATTTTTTAGTGGATGTTAAGGAATGCGATGTGTAGACGATGTGTAGAAGTCTGCCGATTAAAGCACATCTTGAGAACTTACCAAAGTTTTGTTAATAGCATTGTTATAGGTTATTAGAGGGTGCCGTAGGAAATTATCAAATTTGCGCTAATTTAGAGTTCCAAGAACTAAAATAATTGCCGTTTGCTAACTACTAGGTGTATCGACAGTAAATTTTATAAGAATAGCGCTTGCGCAGGGTAGAACGTCCTTAGAAATTTGAAAATGATGGGCGTTCTTGGGGCGTAGTACGAGATCTTAAAGTGCCGTCGAAAACGTTAAAATACTCTTTTAAATGGTGACTTAAATTTTAGAATCGTTGCTGTAAGTAGGCGGCTAAACAGTTACGTTTGAAAATTTGTACGGGAATACCGGAGATTCTCTTCGCTTAGAATCAGCCGTTGACAATATCAAAATGTTATGTGTTTATTCATTGCTAGCAGTCGCTCGTTCAACGCAGCTCCTGTGCCGGCGTCGACGCAGGAGCTGCGGCTGTGGCTCAGCGGTGAAAAGTGTGCACGACGACTGCGGAGCATTTCCACAGAGACCGGAAGTGTTTCATTGCTGGAAAAGCACTCTGAAGCCATATAACAAGGAGCGCATTACTCGGCTGCGCGCTCAACAGCCGAGAAATGTATTTTTTACAACCTCGGAGTGTATGCAATAATACAGCATTAAATGACTATATGACACGGGTATCTTGCATAAGTATCGCTAGTCCTGCTATATCGACATTACTCTCGGCTCACATGGCTTCCTTGGTGGTATAGAATCGGCATCGGATATTGAGAGACGCAGAGAGTGATATTTTTGCTGTTCTGGTAAAACGTCGCATGCTGTGCAGCGCGTAAGCATGGCGATACTCTAAATTTACAAACTTCGTCGTCCGGACGCTGAAAGTTTGATGGACATCTTGAGTGACAGTTTAATACTTATACGAAGTAGATTCCTATTCGAGGTCATTATGCTGCAGCTTGTGGGCCGTGCGAGTGCCTAAGCGTGATCATAAGACAAGCAGACCACGCGTACCACCCCAGCAGAACACTCGAGGCTTATAAAATTGCTAAAAAAAGTTCACTCTACCATGTTTAGGCACCCACATAAATTGAGGAGAAACCTTCGTCAGAGCAGAAGAACATCCTACGCTCGTGTGCTCTTTTGCATAAAGTTTATTCTCTCTCTCTCTCTCGGCGTGAATTTTACTTAACGCTATTCCCTCTCTGACCATTTCATCGAATTTGGCAGTTTTCCCTGTCCTTAATTGACCCAGTTACGCACAGCCATCCTTTCAGTGCCCATGCCATAGGTTAGGAGCGGCAGAAACACCAGAAGCAGCAGTTGCTGGAGAATGTTGCCAACGAGAAATAGCTGGGCATTTAAAGCACCTGTAAGTAATCAGAATGTTGTGTCGCTCTCTCATGATATCTTTCTCACAACGTGCCTGAGTACAAAAGGTCAGTTATGCTCATTACAAAAGGGAATAAGTCAGCTGCATTGCCCTTCACAAGAAAGCGCTTATAGCTAACCTGTGTTTTACACTCAGACAGATATATTTGCGTGTTCTATGGATTGACCAATTTTGGGGAATTGTCTGGGACTATAACCTTTCTTTTAGTGACGTATATCTTATTTTGAGTTCCGGATCAATTCCCAGCGTGTGCGCTACGGTGCGTTGCAGCCACTGAACGGGGTAGCACATACAATTCCCTGTTCAAGATACACGTCGGTGTTGTTGAGCCGATAAATTCCTACTGATTGCTTGCACTATACACAACTTGTGTGAGCCCTATGATCGAATGCTAACCTAATTGCTGGGACATTCAGAACATGCCTTCGATTGCCTCTCTGAACAGTGATTAGCCTTGTTGTAGCTGAGGTCGGAGAACTCGCGTAGTTCAAGCTCTACGCGTTCAAAAGTTTTTGACATATCGTTAGACTAGCAGCACAACACGATGATAATACATTGCAAGTTAATCTTCTTCGAAGATCTCAACGAGTATACTATGCATTGCAGTCTCATCGACAGTTCATTATTTCTGAGCAACGTCACTCACCTCGCCCCGACTTTCCACCTTGTTGGTTGATCATACCCGCTATGGCTCTGACGATTCCAGGGATTAAATAACAAAATCAGCGCATCCACTAGGCGCCAAATTCGTGACGCTCTTGCACATAAGTCGAGTGCAAGATAGCAGCATGGTTCATACTTACTGATGGATCTACACAGAGTAGTTTCATGTCTGATTTTCACGTTCCGGCCCACAATGAAACCAGAAGTCACCGTTCGTCGCACAATACGTCATCTACTTCGGCAGAGCTGTTTGGAACTCTCCAGGCTGCAATATGCATTGTTTCTGACTGTGTAATATATCCTGGCTCATATGTAGCACTAGCGTCATTGATTCAATGTTCTTTTTATGCTCATGACTACTCGCTGTCATGTGCGGTTGTAAAAACATTGACCAACGCTTCACCATCCGGCCATAGAGTTCAATTTCAGTGGATCCCTAGTTATGCTGTTATAACTGCAAACAAGATAGCCGACCGACTGGCGGCTGATGCTCACACGTGGAACCTGATGACCCATTTTGAATTCGCGCTATTTGACGCCAAAACATTTTCCGTAAACTCCGCAGTAAGTAAGACTAGGCTCTACGCTTTGCTGTTTTCAGTAAAGAAGAAAATTGGCAGAAAAATGCACCATTCTGCAACGTTTACGACTGGATGTGACCAACAAAATTTCATTTTTGACAGCTTGGGAAAGATCGTGAACACGAGGCATAAAAGCGATGGCATGAGATGAGTGTATGTCGACGATGGCGGTTGACGACGACTCTATGACGACGATGGTGAAATGTGCTTTATTGCCGGAACGTTTTTTTTTTCATAACACCTCATGTTATCATCCTTTGCTCGTTGGACAATCAATTGTTTGTGGAGAAGCCGGTGATACAACGGTTGCCAAGATTTCCAATTTGATCAGAATAAATAACTGACAGGCCAACTTCCAACTGCACACCTCAGGCACTTTTGAGGAGCACTTTCTCATAGGTTGTCCGAATGATGATGAGCAGCAAGTCCATTTACGCGAGTTAAATAACTTGGATGGATGTACTTGCTTCTGTAACCGAAGTCCTTGACCCAAGATCATGCCGCTATAAACAGAGATGTGCTTAGACTACCTTATGCAATTTCCTTGTGTGCATAATGCTAAAAAATTCGATTTTATTTGTATGTAGATTTCGTTGCGTGCTCTACTTACACTGAATGCTTGCTCTAGGTCTACTTGAACAATATGACACTCAGTATTTTAGTGTTTTAGAGCACAGTATAGTGAACTTCTATCTCTCAACACGCGTCCTATGAAACACCTCTCTGCTTAGCTGTTTTTTGTATGTTTCTATTTCCGCTTTTCGCGTAGGCTGAATTGGTGTTTCTGTAGTATGTGTGCGTGTTATATGGGAAAGGGGCACCTTCACTTTGATAATAGTGGCTTGGTCTAGTCGACTGCAATGTAGCCTGTATTCCTATTTGATAACAGTTAAGAAACAACAGAAAGAATAAATCAGAAGGCCTTTGCAGGTTCTTCGTCCCAGAATCACAACTTGACTGTAAATGTACTTTAATTGAACTGAAATGTACATTAAGTTCTTCTGTAGAAATACAGGTGCAAGCCGAGAGAATGTTCCGTATGTGATGTTGGAAACCTCGTACCAGCATGAAGAATGACACTTTTGGAGTTCATTCACAATCTATGATAACGCGAACTCTTCCGGATTCATGAAAAGTCGCTCGTGTTATCGCAATCATGAAGCGATCTCACTCGACTATTTTCCTCTTCGCGCTTCGCTAGTGGTCTGACAGCGTTACGCCTACTTTACCACCAGAAGGGGTAATGGAGAACATAGTGTACAGGTGGCTCCAGCAGCCGTGTGGAAACTAGAAGCGCTGTCAGATTATATGGGGATGTCTCGATACGCGCGGTGCTGCACTATGGATGCATGCTGGATCCATTTCATATATGTGAAACACGATTGCAGTTTTGGAAATATAACAATAGCAGTCTTTTTTAGATATGAAGAGAACATTCGAACCCTTAAGTCGCATTGATGTGCTTGTCAGTATGTCTGAGCTTGGTCGATGTGGCCAATTCCCCGCATGGTATGGTATGGTATGGAGAACTTTATTGGGTCCTGAAGGTCAACCATACGTTGACGCGGGCCGCTCCCACGTTGGGACTGTCAGGCCGAGCCCTTCAGCCACATCGCGGGCCTTCTGGACTGCCCGTAATTGGTCAGAGAGTGATTCACTGTGTAGCATTTGCCGCCACCATTCTTGTTCCTTGTCACGGTCTGTGAAGACCGCGGGGCACTGCCAAAGCATGTGGTCAAGAGTAATGATGCCATTGCACTTATTACAGTTGGTTTGAATTTCCCTCTCCGGATAGATCCTGTTAATAAAATATGGACTTGGGTATGTTCTTGTCTGTAGCAAACGTAATGTGACCGCTTGGGCTCTGCAAAGCTTACCGTGTGGCAATGGGTATTCCCTTCTGCTTAAATAATAATGCTTCGTGATTTCGTTATATGTTAATAATCGATCCCTGTGTTCCCCGGGTGAAGTGTAAGTTGCTCGGTCTTGAAGAGCACGGCTAGAAAGTCCTCGTGCTGCTTCATTTGCCACCTCATTGAGGTTTCTCCGAGCTCCGTCCACCACCCCCAGATGTGCAGGAAACCAGCGGATTTCGATCCTCTCACTCTTGACCTTCTCTAATAATTTTGTTGCTATCCGTGTCACATATCCGTTGGTAAAGTTGCGTATGGCTGTTCTAGAGTCGCTGTAAATATGTGTCCACCGATTAGCCCGGATGGCTAAGGCGATTGCTACTTGTTCTGCTACTGTGGGGTCCTTGGTATAGACGGTGATGGCATCCTGTATGTTACCTTGAGTGTCTACGACAACGGAGGTATACGCATCCTTATTTTTAACCCAGGCAGCGTCAACGAACACCGCCTGCTGCTTATGTTGATCTATGTCTTGAAGGAGTGCCTTCGCGCTTGCCTTCCGTCTCTCGAGGTTATGTGTCGGGTGCATGTTCCTAGGGAACGGGGTCGTCTTTATTGTTTCCCGTAGTCCCGCTTGCAATTGTGTTAATAATTCTCCTTCGTTGGTGTGGTTAATTTCTACGCCAATTTCTTCAAGTAGCGCCCTCCCAGGGCGTGTCCCCATTAGTCTCTCCTGGTGGGCCACCTGTTGAGCCTCAGCTATCTCCTCTAGTGTGTTATGCAGCCCTAGGCGCAATAAGCTATCATTGGCCGTGCTGATGGGAAGTCCTAGTGCAGTCTTTATAAGTCGTCTGATTAAAGCGTTTAGCTTGTTCTTATCAGCCTGTGTCCATTGGAGCATGCCAGCCACGTACGAGAAGTGGCAAAAGGCGAATGCATGTACCAATCTTATTGCACTGTCTTCTCCTAGCCCCTTATGCTTGTTGGTAACTCTACGCAGAAGCCTAATGACTTCTTCTGACTTGTTAGAGATGTATTCTATCATCCTGCAATTAGATCCGTTCGCTTGCAGGAGAAGTCCTAACACTCTAATAGTCTCCACCTGCCTGATTGGTTCTCCATTCTTGGCGCATATGTCAATGCGGGGTTCTTCCTCTGGGATATATCCGTTCGGCCTGCGCCCACGCTTACTGCTCCGTAATACCAATAGTTCTGATTTTTTAGCAGAGCAGTTCAGTCCCATACCCTCAAGTGTTGTTTCTACCACATAAATGCTTTCCTGTAGTTTGATCTCTGTTTGTCCCATATTACCTTCGGCACTCCAGATTGTTACATCATCTGCATATATAGCAAAGTGGATACCCTCAATCTGCGCGAGACCTCGAGCCACTTTTGACATTGCCAAATTAAATAACATGGGAGATAGGACAGACCCTTGTGGTGTCCCACGATTCCCAAGTTCCAGGGTTGTCGATTGGAGTTCGCCTAACCTGAGACAAGCAGAACGGCCACCGAGAAAGGCTTTGACGATATTGTGCAATCGCTTACCCAATCCCATCTCCGAGAGGATATCCAATATGGCCCTGTGCTTGATGCGATCAAAGGCCTTTTCCACATCTAGCCCTAGAAGAGCTCTCGTATGTAGCGGGCTAGCAAGAATAAGGTGATGCTTGATTAAAAGCATTGCATCTTGAGTCGAAAGTCCAGGACGGAAACCGATCAGGTTATGCGGAAGAATATTTCTGTTTTCTACATACTTAGTCAGTCTATTGAGTATGACATGCTCCATGGTTTTGCCCAGACATGATGTTAATGATATGGGTCTTAGGTTATCTAGATTGAGTTGCTTGCCTGGTTTGGGAATAAGAATTGTGTTAGCAAATCTCCATTCCTTCGGATAATCACCGTTTTTCCAGAGTTCGTTGAAATACTCTGTTAAATATTTTATGGAATGATCGTCCAAATTTTTCAACAGCCTATTGGAAATGCCATCTGGACCGGCAGCAGATCTACTGTTGAGGTCGTACAGGGCTGCACGAACTTCGCTTTCTGTGAAGTCTTGATCCATAGGCTCACAGTCTTCCCCTGTATATTCAGGCAGGTCTGTACTCTCATCGCTATCCTTTAGTGGTAAATACTTAGCTGCGAGCCGATCCAGAATGGCCTCCTCCGTTGTGTCCTGACTCTCACGATGGACGAGTCGTGCTACTGCTGTTCTCCTATTAGATTTCGTGTCGTTCTCATGAAGCAAATGTCTAAGTAAGTTCCAATTCCCACCACGTCTGATTCGACCATCTATGGAATTACAAAGCTCATCCCATTGTTGTTTCTGTAAATTTCTGGAGTGTTCTTCAATCTCCCTATTCAACAATGCTATGCGCTTCCTGAGTCTCCTGTTCAGCCGTTGCGTTTTCCATCTATTTAACATAGATTGTTTCGCTTCAATCAAGTGCGCCAGCCTACTGTCCATGATTTCGATATCCTCCTCTGTGGTAATATCCTTCGTTGCCGCCTTTACATCTTCCCTGAGCTGAGTGGTCCAAGTTTGGAGTGTTTTCTTTTGTCCTTCCTCTGTCTCAGCTCTGATTTTCCTTGCTTTCCGAAAAAGATCCCAGTCAATGTAGTTAAAGTGCTTTATCTCATTACTTGGTGTTTGCAATAGTATTTGTAATATGTAATGATCACTACCCAGGTCAATATTGGAGTTATTCCAGCCAGCGTTCGCTAAGTTTGATACAAAAGTAAGGTCTGGGGTGGAGTCCCTGCATGTAGATGTACCACACCTAGTCGGATAAGCTGGGTCTGTGATGAGGGAGAGATTAAGATCTGTAGCTAGGTGCCAGAGTCCATCCCCTTTCTTAGTATTCCAGCGATATCCCCAGGTTTGATGTGGGGCGTTGAAATCCCCTCCAATAATGAGTGGAGCGTGCTTAGTAACAGCCATAGTCTTATTAAGAAGTGCCCTGAAACTCTGCTTCATGTCGCTAGGGCTGCTATAAACATTAAGACAAAAGAGGCTTTGCGTTTTGCTTCTATTCCTTTTCAAAATTATTTCCACTAGTAAGTATTCTAATTTGTTTAGTCCAAGGCGCAAATCATGTTCTATGTAAGGTATTTTCTTATCTACGAGCGTGGCTAGCCCCCTACCCGGCTCTTTGCCCCTGCATGTCGCTTTGTATCCGGATAGGCTGATCTCATCCGCCAAGGTTTCCTGCAGCATAATTATTTTCGGTTTGTCTGGAGAGGCTTTTATTAACTGCATAAGAGGTGCTTTTTTGTGATAAAATCCTCGGCAATTCCATTGCCACACGGTAAAGCTCCCCCTGCTAGCCATTGCTTATAGAACCCGCCTTACTGCTACCCGCTAGAGTACGCTTCGTAGAACCCCCCGACACGCTAGGGAGCGATCTGACGCTTTCTGCTTCTGAGGGTAGGTATTCGTCGTCATCGCCCTGTGCTTCTACTTTGGTGAGCCTCTTTTCAGCCGTCAGTCTCCATTTCCATAACTTATCAACTTTGAAGGTAGTTTTATCTATGGCATCTCTAAGTTGTTTAATCGCCTCCTTGATATTCCCCGCATGGATTTTCCCTATTCTTGGTTACGCGAAAGTTTTTATACAAGCCAATGAAGGGCAGATTGGCTGTGACATCATCACGCGCCCTGCTGGGCAGTCTGCTTGTCTTTTATTCCCAATCGCGCAGTGGCAGATTTACCGCGAGAGCAGCCGTCTGGTCTCCATTCAACGCAGATGACATCAGTATAACCCCCTGTTTCATGTGTGGTTATTATTAAAAATCGAAATTTGCACGAAGGCCTCGATGTCATTGACAACGTCTCGAAAGAAAGAGACATGCCCTTGTCTAGAACAGCAGCTAAAAAAGTTTAATCTCATTCTTCAAGAGAAAATTTTGACTGCGAAACAACGTATACGGCCGGTATAATGTAAGGATTCCTTTTACTCAATTTTACTCCTTTCTTCACATTGACCGCCATGACCGGCCGATCCTGGTGAGGACGTAGCCGGGACGCTGTTCGGATACCACTGGAGAAGCGTGAAAAAGAATAAAATAGTTTAGAATAGTGACGTTATTCCGGCCCCCAGGCCCGAATTCAAAAGAACTTTTCGTTCGTAAGCGCTTTCTGCCTTTCGCTATATAGCCGTCTCTGTTAATATGTTCAACATCCCGTTTGGCTGGCACCTGTTCTTACGAACATATTTAGCGTAAGAACATTTTTACTAATGCGGCGCCCGATTTCTCGGAGTATTTCTGTATCGGGAACTGACATGGGCCTTGCACGTCAGTGTTATTGAATATTCGTCAGCGCAGTTGTTGCCTCGCCAGCCCTAACAGAGAAGGGTCAAATCACCCTTGGTCTGACATCAGGTCAGGCACTTTGCCTCTCCGTCGTTTTTATCTTCCTTGCCCCTTCACTCGAAGAGCGGGATGAGTTGAACCGTAACGACCGTAGAACTTCAATAGCGGTTTGCACTTGGCCACAGCTGAAATAGGCCACTATGTAGCTTCATTGTTGCCGCGCGGGTCGTGGGTTCGGCTATATTTGTTGACACAAGATGATGCCAGCCAGTTCCGCAGTTACTGTGTGCTGTGGATGCTGTGGATACTATGTGCTGTGCTGTGCTGTTCACTCTTCATAAACATAATATTTGCCATTACAGATAGGACTGCGGAGGTCTTTCAAAGGGAATTATGCCTTCTCCATATTTGTAAACAAAGACGCCAGATTGACGTCACCAGCACCTTCCTGCGTAGGCAGAAATGGTCATTCTGCCAGTTGGCGCTGTTTGGGGCGTTCATTCCAGTGACATACGCTGTGTTCCTTCCCGCACTTATGTAGTGCTATCATGCAGTGGCCCTTATTCTGGTAAAAATGTTTAGCGCTCCTAGGGACATATTCTGCGACGATCACTTGTGCGATACTATCGCCTTCGCGTGACGTAGTGCTCAACTAGCCAGTCAGCTCATCCGATTTTGCTAAACCGGCCAATCAGCTCGTAGAATACGTCCCCTGGTTTCGGCATAGAGTTTCATGCAATAATTACTAGAGGGAACTCTGGCGCTAGTGTCTATGGGAGCTGCAGTGGGAGTGGTTGAACCAGCATGGTAATTATGGGAAGTACACCCACGAGCAAATGTACACGGACCAGGGATTGCGCGATAAAACTGATTTTCTATTCTGCCTGTGAGTGTAACTTGAAATAAAGAATGAATGCAGTCCAAAATTGGCGTTGCGAATTTTTTAGCGCACTCGTCAGTTGCCGTTTATGCCTGTTAATTATGAGGAAATTCTTTATTTTCGGTGACCCTGTGGTTAGTATACTTTTGCCCACGGATATACATGCATTTGCCTAAACTTCGTCCTTCTGGTTTCAAGCGGCTTCGTGACTTTTTAAGCTCGTCATTTTCAACACTGTACTGCGTAAGAATAATTAAATAAGCAATACTGAAATTGTCCGACTGCAGGATTCGAGCACAGGGGGTCTAGCACCGAAGCCAGATAGCGAAACCATTGCGCTATGGAAGCATGCATCGTTACGCGATATGAAACGCCCATATGAATTTATCGCGGGCAAGCCAGCGCCTAGAGACGCTTCGCTCCATTGAGGAAGTAAAGAGATAGGAGGGAGCATTACGTCACACAGCCAGCCTTGGCAAGCGAATGCCCCGTGAAGCCCGTATAGTTGCTCAGTGGTGGCTCAATACGTGACCTCTTGCGCGGAGATCACGGAGCGAGAATCGAGATTTGCTGAGACGCTTGGTTCCCCCTAGCTACGCCAGTAGTTTTTATTCGGTGCGCGTTTGTTCAGCGGCCCTCTCGTGTCTCTGCCTACAGAGCGGGAACACTAAAACCAACCGCACACTTTGACGTGCGATCACGTGTTGGGCCGACAGATTTGGCTTCAGTAGCGTTGCTGTATGCTCCTTCCTATTATATCTTTCCTCCATGCTTGGCGCGTTCGATTTGGCCACCTCGACACGCTCAATCGTTGCAATTAGCAGCGACTGCGCGTGTTCGCAGCGTCTTCTGCACTTCGAAGACTATAGATTGCTCTGAAATTTGCCACAGCGAAGGCATATAAAGCGTAATAAACAAATCCACAAGTATGTCTGAATCCACAAGCACGAAGATCAGACAAATCCATGTACAGCCCATCATTCCCATGGTGGCTCAACGATTGCAGCGCCAGAGTTCCCTCTAGTGTATTGTAGGAAACCCTATGGGTTTCGCGCGTCTCTGAAGCATGGTATCGAGTGCGGAAAGAAAAGGGAAAAGCGAGAACTGGCCCCGTTTAAAGGTGCAACGCATGCTTCTGACACTGCGTTTGAACGTTGGCCGTGGTGGGCGTCTCACTGCTAAAGAAGTTCTTGTCGCAGCCACGTTGTGATATGGTCATGTGAAGGAGGTCTGTATGGCTCTGGGCTTACTAAATAACTTTGCAGGCACTCAACATATGAGCAAGGTTATCGTCGCGAAGTCTGCGATCGCATTTATTTCGCTATCCGCGCAGCTGCCGATGGCAGCTTTTAGTACAAGCCCGAAGCATTCGAAAAGCCCACCAGCCAATGCATCCTCCCCGAAGTCATTCGGAAAGTGTTACCGTGAGCAAAGTTTGTTCTCACGTGTCAACATCTTCATGTGGATTGCGAAGCGCCGCCAGCAGAACTTTTGTGCAGTGTGTGACTAAACATGACTCAACTAACAAATGTACACCTTGATTGCTTCTCATGAAAGCGAACTAATGAGTTTTTCTTTTTCTTGCAGGCACTGGTTTTCCTGGCCAAAATACACCGCCTGTATTCGATTTCAAACGAGAGTGGATTATCAGCGAAGACGAGGAAGTCGGTAAGTTGACGTCGCCGTTGTTTATTATGCGTGCTGGTAGCTATCGCAGGCACATACGCCCGTCTTGAGTGCCTCGATACTAACCTCTGGTCGGCATCGCGGCACTCACGAAGGAATGCAATCAGAAAACGTTGCTTCGTCTCAGAGATGCTGCATATTTGGAGTGTGCGTTCGTCCGGGAACGTTAAATTCCACACGAACACAGGATCTACGTGTGAGCAACTCGCCTAGAGAAGAAGACCAATGCGAATTAGACCTACTGAAAAGTGCGCGACGAGCGCCTAATTTTATTGGCGCGCTGTCCGGTAGCGGAATCGTTTCAGCAGCGTACGACCCTGGTAGTAAATTAGTGGAGCGGTCAAGAGCGCAAAATCTAGTCTAGCACCAAGAGGGCATGCACAGGGGGCACCCTCGCACGCGTCTGCTGCTTGTACGTCCCGTGAGGAGGAGGACAGCGCTATTGGGAACGAAGTCGTAGCCGCGCGCTCACTTCAAAGCCAATCTGCTATCTTGGAGCGCGGACGCTGTTGCTCAGAGGCCCTGGGTGAACAAAGCACGAGTAAGGTCGCTATGGATACGACGCTCCGGCGGAGCAACATAACGGAGCGCTCCCACACACTATGTAGCTCACATGACAGGTTGGCATTAATTTAGATATCAGTGCCATTACCGGTGCGTCGCAACGAAGGCCGCGGCGGCACAGCGGCAGAGCGCGAGTTCCGGTTCCCGAGGGGTATGGCGCCCAGCGAGCGTAGCCGGCGCCGGCGCCGAAATCGTGCGGACCGGTCTCGTGGCCGACACGAAGCGCTCGGATCACGATCAGGACTATCTGATGACGTCAGGCCCTGGGGCGGCTTGCCATTGGTCCGCCGCGAGGGGCGCGCTGTCCCTCGTGGCGCGCCAGCCATCCATCTCTCCTCCCTCGCCGAGGTCAGAGCTGGTAGAAAGCAGAAGCCCGAAACGTCACGTTACAACGTGACTGACGAAAATAAGGCGGACTAATAAAACGTTGCCTGCTACCCGTATTGATGGCAGCGCCAAGGGATCCTCCTGCTAATGGCCGTATTGTTGAAACGTGCGCGCGGCGTCACGAACGGGGTTCCGGGAGCGCGCCGCCCGGAACGGCCGGTGTGCGGCGCTGCCGCCGGACGACCCCCTTTTGAGGATGGGGGAGCCCTGCGACTGGTGAAACGGTAGGTTCTTCACGGCGCCGTCCAACGGTGCTTCGCGCGACGTGTGTCGCGGCGCGAAAATGCGACCCCCCCCCCCCCCCCTGCACGAACCCCTCTCCCGCCATTAGTTGTGGCGAAGCTCCGCAACGAAACAAACAAGCAAATAACACATGTGCTTGTCAAAAGAGAGAGAGAAAAAAAATATCTATGTGCCGTTACTGTTACACGAGGATTAAGAGTAACCGGGACGAAGGCGCTCGTGTTTTTGTTGGCTTCTTTTATTTATGTGTTGTGGTTTCCCCCAATTCAACACAATGCTGGCTTGAATGTCTATTTGCATACTGTGTATGGCGTTGGAAACTGAGTTACCCTTCGTCGCTTTCTGCTATAATTAATAATAGCTTACAACATGAAGAAGCATGTATTCCTGAGTGACAGCTGTATTATGTCCTCATAGCGTACATAATAGAAACGTTGCTGTAAACAACACACAACTACGTGCTCCCACTCTAGGAACTAAGGACATTGATATGAAGGCTGACCTTTAGCAACCACATATCAACGCGTCGGCTGCGTACTTTTCTGATGGCGCAGGTAACTTCTTGGTGGGAGGAGCTTGAAAGCGGCGGTTATGTGAACTATGGTACATCAAGGTTGGGTTAAATATGGGCATCACCTGGTGTTGTTGGAAGCGGAGTGGACACGGGACTACAGCATCTAACCACTCGTAACACATGCTAAGCATTCGAATGTAAGCACTAAGGCTCTATAATGCAATAATATGATTGGTAGTAAGAAATACAACCACCTAAAACAAGTGAAAGGAAACAAAAAGTGACGGGCGCAGATTCGGACCACCTAAACTCGGCTAAGGGGCATCTAGAATAATTCTCAACGCGCGAAATTTTTTATTTTCTATTTGCTGTTTATCACTGCTGAGATAGTTTCAAATGGCGTTTGAACTTAAACGCAGATTGGGAAACCCGGTCGAGTTAGGTACGAGAAGGCGGCGAGTATTTAAAACAAGGTGCCTTGAGTGTCCAGGGGGGATATTCTGTAATTGTCCACCTTATAGACATTTCCATTTCGTCTGCTGCTGATGTGCTGATTGGCTGTGGGTGCATGTCTCCTTCGGACGCGTACCCAGCCAATCAGAACTTCAGCAGCAGACGAAATGGATATGTCTACAAGGTGGACAATTACAGAATATCGTCCCTGGACACTCAAGGCACCTTGTTCACTAGATCATGTCCACTAGGTGGACATTTACAGAATTGGAACTCGACCCAGGAACTCGACCTAGATCCCACTACGGTGCGTTTTCGCCAAAGGTCAATGGGGACAGACATGCTGGCGAAACTGTAAACACAAGTTCGTGTCAGAACTACCGCTACGGCTTTGTATTTACCCCAGAACACAGGCAGCCTGTGTTGCGACTGCACGACAACAGTTATGTTTGTTTTGGCTTATATGTAGTACAAAGACGCAACGGCGGGAACGACGAAAGTCACGTTTCAAGAGTACGTTTTTTTTTCGTGCTAAATGTGTTGCGCAGTGCGCGCATTCCCTGGATAAGACACAGGGACTCACGTTCCAAATGAGTATGGTCTTTCCAAAGCTAGAGTTTACTTTCTTTGAATGTCTACAAGGTCGTGAGGTTTGTGAAGTCGGGGATATCGAGTCAGTTACTGAATACTTTCCTTGTATTTCGACAACTTGCAGCTTTCCAGCCTTGCAACTGTGGGCAACTTTCGCATTGACTTCATACGAAAGCAAACTGAATACAGCGATAGGATTATTGTCGCAAATCTTACACAGCTATCAAACTCTCATTTTACAAAAAGTGCTCTTTCTGTAGAGAGTTGGCATCAACTGAAATGAAGTATCAAGGTTTCGCTAATACACTTTGATGGTGGCAACTATAGTATTGTTACGATCGGCCAGCGGGGGTAGTGACCTTCTAGCCTCTCCTGCACCACTGCGACGACTCGCTTCGTCAAGCTAACAATGCGTCCCCTCGGACAGGCCTGCGGCGACAGCAAGGCGAGACGCGTTTGGTAGATCGAGTGTTGTTTTTGGTTGACTGTCGCCGTCACGGACGATGGGAGCAAGAGACTCCTGGAAAAGGGTGCTCTACGGTGGTTCCTCACGAACTCCAGTAACCGCCACGGTCCTTTGACAGACTCTCCAGCTAACTGCTGGGTCATCCCAGGAAACAAGGCACGCCAGTTTGAGTCGAGCGTAACAATCCATGTCTACGAAGCTCACCTCATTCTGTGTTCTCATTTCTCTGTGTTCAGTGAACAAACGGAGTGATTGTGTGCACCCTCGCCCTCAACTTCGATTTAATCCACGCTCTTCGTCCACGCTCCGATTGGACGAAGCTAGGACGGCAGATTTTCCACGCCTAGGGATCTAGGGAGGACAGAGGGGTATTTAAGCGGAGAGAGAGAGAGAGAGAGAGAGAGAGAAAAGACAGGGAGGTTAACCAGAGATTATCTCCGGTTGGCTACCTTGTACTGGGTGAGGGACAAGGGGATGCGATAGGGGAGCGAGAGAAAATGATTTAAAAAAACTAGAAAAAACACACACACACGCGTACACACGATACACACTGTCACGCAGACTGTCACGCAGTCTGCGAAGGCGTTCCTAGTGTTACGCAGTGTCACCGTCCAATCCTACGTCACACCGTGTACAGTCACAATTCGTCAGAAAGTCCCGTGTCTTTGAAGTACCACAGCAGCACCTTCATAGCGGATCGCGCTGATGTTCGCGTAGGCCAGTTTCCAAGGATGTTGTTTTCTGTAATTGGGCGCTTGTCCAGTTTGTTTAGGGTGGCTGACAGGACTGCTCTTTGCTGGTAGCAATGAGGGCACTCACAAAGAAGGTGCGTGATTGTTTCATTGTACCCGCAGAATTCACAAAGTGGGCTCTTGGCCATTCCGATAAGAAAGGAGTACACATTTGAACATGCTACTCCAAGCCATAGACGGACTAGAAGGGCGCATTTATGTCGTGGAAGGTCGGGCGGAATACGGGTCCAGCTGTAAATTAGGGTCCAGGGTATCAACGAGCGCACTTGGGAACTCGGATGAATTCCATTGTGCCAATGTTAGGTCACGCGCAAGTGCGGAAAATTTTTTCGCTGCGTCTGCTCTCGAAAGACGAACGGCAACGCAGTTGATGCTGTCATTAGCAGATAGGGCAGCTGCGTCTCCTCGATCATTGCCATGTATACCTCAGTGACTAGGCAACCACTGATATATTATATCGTGTCCTTCGTCAACTATGCGATGGTGGATTTCTCTGATCTCTGCGACGAGCTGCTCATGTGATCCATGGCTCAGTGCTGAGAGTACACTCTGTAGGGCTGCCTTGGAATCACAAAAGATGGACCATGCATGGGGTGGTTCCTCCTGAATGGAATGAAGAGCCACACGCAGGGCTACCAGTTCAGCAGCTGTCGTTGACGATACATGTGACGTTTTTAGCTGTATTTTGACGGATCTTTTTGGTATCAGCACAGCGGCAGCTGAACTTGTAGGTGAGATTGAGCCATCGATGCAAATGTGTACGCGGCCACTGTGCACCTAATCTAAAAGCGGACTTCTTGGGCTCCTCAGGGTGCTTCAATTCAGTCATCCTAGACTGATAAAAGGCAACGTTCTCCACTCTACATGTAGATATTGTAAATAAAACCAGTATTCCTCGTTCTCGATGAGAGCATGTTCCGCCCTTGTACAAGTCCTTAGCGTGGATGGGTCGGACGACAGCATGGGCCAGCTACCCCTTTTGACATGACCGACACCAACTCTTACAGCATTCGTAAATGGTTCCCTGGGCGCAGTGCGCTATCGCGCAAGCGATTTATTGCAATCTAAAGATACGCATAAGGTAAGCTTTGATGCGACTGGATGCTTGATGTTGAAACACTAGATGCAGAAAACTATTGCAGTGCATACAGACGAGGACGCAAGTCACATGAACGCACAGAAAGGGCGCTAACAAGAAATGAACTAGTGTTGTAATGCCGGCTTGTTCATATGGCATCTTGGAAAACTATTACAGCGCATGCACGCTAGATGCGGGATGCGTGCGAGTGACTGGTCAGGGTGATCATCAATAGTCGATGTTCAATTGTGTTGGTACGCTATATTAAAAATTATCGCGCTGAAAGAAAAATATGAGTATGTGCGTGTCGTGTGTATTCGTGTGTTTGTGTGTACGTGCGTGCGCGTCTGTGCGCGTGTGTGTGGCGAACTTTAATTCGTCCAATGACCTTCACGAGTGAAAGTCTACGTAACTGAGAACATCGTGAGATAAAGAGAGAAGATAATCACGTTTTCTGCAAAGGTAAGGACATATATGCGAGCTGGTGTGGGGACAGGAAGCAGCGCAGAAAACGAGCTCAATGGGAAGAAACAAGACAGAGTGCCGTCTTGTTGCTTTTTTTCTTGGTTGAGCCGCATTCCGAGTCTCCTACAAGTGTGCAACCGATTAAGGAGGGTGTCAGGCAAGGAGACAATCTCTCCACGGCTATTCAGTGCATCTTGGAACAAGTGTTCAAGTTATCAGATTGGGGAGAATTAGGTGTGAGGATCAACGGGAACATGTCAGCAACCTGTGGCTTGCAGATGACATTGTCCTGTTCGGAAACACTGGAGATCACTTAAAACACAGGATTGAAAACCTTAACAAGCAAAGTTTAAGGGTAGGTTAGAGGATTAATATGCAGGAGACTAAGGTACTGTTCAACAGCACGGCGACAGCAGAAAAGTTCATGATTGATAGGAAGCAATACATTTGTCTCTAAATTTCTTCCCTGTTCCATTATCAGTGTTGACCAGTGAACAGCACGCTTCGGCTATTTGTCCCGTTTTTCAAGTGCACAGATTTCGCAGTTACGCAGGAAACGGGTTGGCGGCGGCTCGAGTGGCACCAGGAAGTGAATAATGTTGCCAATGTTCGTAGGGAGCTATATCGGAAGCGCTAACTGTAGGGATCCCAATGGACGCTTTTTAAGCTTGACGAATGTGACCCAATTTTGCAGCCTTCCCAGGAATGCTAGGCGAGAGTGCGCTTGGTGGACGGCATAGCGAAACACCAAACATCTTGGTACTCGCGTTTTTTCTGGGTCAGTTTCGAGGAGGCGCTTCGCGCACCGGAGCTGTTCGCGGGAACAGGCGCTGGTCTCTTACGATGGCGAGCACATCATAGCGAAGACAGCCAGAAAAACACTATACGAAAGGAAAGCTTGGAAAATCGACCGCTTTCCTTTTTATAAATCCTAGGCATATACGTAGAGCTGAACAACATGCTCACAGGTGGTGTAAATTTTGTCTCAGCATTTGCGCATAGTCACACTGTGTGAATGAAAACATAGAAGCCTGACATGGGATGTGCACACATCACTACTAAATTCTTTGTTCGGCTGCGCAACATCAGGCTGCTCTGGTGTTTGCTTCGGTTAAGCTCTGCACGTAGCAGCACGTCAAACAAGCGCCCCCCCCCCTTGAACCTCGAACTAGTGTTTGAGAAACAGAGTGGGCTTGTTGTCTTTCTGTGCTCACTGGCGTAAATGCACGAGTTGCGCGATAGTCTCCATAAGCCGAGAACAGTGTTGCTCGCCGCTCCAGAAAGCTTCCTCGTGTGAATGTATTGGGCATTTCAGTTTGCTCAGAAAATGCTTGGTCAGCACTCAGTTGATGCTCACACACACACACACAGACACGCACACACACACAAACACACGCGCGCGCACTCACGCACGCACGCTCTCTCTCTCTCTTCAAACATCAAACGTGTGTAATCCTACGTATCATATAGTTTTGAACGTGGAAGCCCGAAGCCTCCCAAAGCTTTTGCAAACAGTGGAAATGTATATTGCAGTTTGTTCTAAACGAGACGAGAGAGAGGGAAGAAAAGCACCGTAGGGACAGCAGCTATACAAGCCCGACAACTGTTGCGAAATATTTCAAATGGATGAACTCATCGTTCGCTTACTACTGAGCCATGTTATTTCATGCCGTTAGTGTAGCTTCTGTTAGCTGCTTCCTCCGGATCAGTGCCTATGTAGTTACACCGGGTGTATTGCTATAGTTTTTAGTGACCACTTTTGCCGAACACAGAAATGTGTTCTGTAATTAAGCCATTGTAAAATGGGAATTGGGGGCTCCTTCGGCGCTTAATGTGTCGACGGTTATGTACTTCAAATAAACTTTAAAATTATGGGGTTTTACGTGCCAAAACCACTTTCTGATTATGAGGCACGCCGTAGTGGGGGACTCCGGAAATTTCGACCACCTTGGGTTCTTTAACGTGCACCTAAATATAAGTACACGGGCGTTTTCGCATTTCGCCCCCATCGAAATGCGACCGCCGTGGCCGGGATTCGATCCCGCGACCTCGTGCTCAGCAGCCCAACACCATAGCCACTGAGCAACCACGGCGGGTTTTCAAATAAAGGACTTTGAAATTACCTTATAATTTACGTTTTCTATTTTTCCATGCTTGTGAAGACTAAAAGCGAAGAAGAAAGTGGCAGAATCGCTGGATACGCTCGCACACAGCGACGTGTTTTCCTTGACAGCTTGCTTATCATTTGAATAAAGCAAGTGACGTGACATCAGGGTATCGGCCTGTCATCTCTTCCTGCTGCAACTTGAAAGACTTGACGTTGATACTGCCTTTCATGATTTGCCAACTTAGCCAATCTGCGAACATATATTGGAGTTCCGGCTGCTGCCTCTTGGAATTGTCACTACACTTCTGTCTCAAAGGGCGAATGTACTTATGGAGAAGATTCATCGCTATGGTCGCAGCTGGGCGCACGACAGCCTTGAAGCCCACCTTCTCAGAAAGAGTGGATGAGGCCTTATGCTTTGCTTATATGAACTCAAGAACTGCCCCGGGCATGTGCTACGTATAGATATAGCTTCAACTGCTTGGCTTCGCAAAAGAAAAATTACAGGGTCTTTTAAGATCTCTCTTAAGAGGTGAACGGCGAAAGCCTACTCTTCCTCCTCTTATCATTCGCCTTTCTCTTTGCCTCTTCTCTTTATCTTCTTTCATTTAGTCATTACTGCTCACTACTAAGCATTTTTAGTCATTTGCAATCAATTGTGGTCATTACAAGCCGTCGTTAGACATGTTGGTCATATTATAGTCATCAGTAGTCATTACAAGTCATTTCAGTCATTATTTGTCATTACTGGTCATTACTAAGCATATTTAGTCATTTCTAATTAATTGTACTCGTTAGAAGTTGTCGTTAGACATATTGGTCATTTCGTAGTCATTACTAGTCATTGCAAGTCCTTTCAGTCATTATTAGTCATTACTGGTTATTACTAAGCATTTTAGTCATTTCTAATCAGTTGTTGTCGTTACAATTTGTCGTCAGACATATTGGTCATTTCATAGTCATTAGTAGTTATTACAACTCATTAGTAGTCATTATGAGTCATTACTAGTCATTATTTACCTCTACCAACTTCTGTTATAACGTTATCATTCACTAACTATCACTATCGATCTTTTCATTCTTTAATCTGTCTTCATATGGCGTGATGACGCTTCGGCGGACACTCCGGCGGTCAGGTCTGCTGACACAAACTTCACCATGAGTCTAGAAAGGCATTCGCCTTAAAAAAAAAAAAAAGAAAATCTCGAACTCCAGTGGACCTTTGATTCTCTTGAGCTTAAGTACTGCGAACAGCAGCTAGATGAGCCTACGAATCATCTATGTGATTAGAAACTGCCTCGTCATCTTGAGAAGGAATGCGCGGTACTATTGGAAAAACTTGAAAAAGCTCCACTGGTAGGAACTCCTGGGAGCTCCTGGGCAAAGCCAAGAGGTTCCACTGCAATTTGAAGAAGCATGCTGTTTGCATGAGATCCACTAGCAAGCAGAATATGCAAGGCACGTTTCGTTAATGGGCCCTCCGCAAGGTGTCCTTTACTGAGTTCACCCTTACTCCTGGCACTCTGTCGTTTGTGCATTTGCTTCACGACCCGTGCATCTGGAACATTGTGCGTGGACTGCAATGCGATCGCCAGTGGAGCAAAAGTTGAGCGCGACGTTGCACCAACGTTGCAGACACCACGTCTCGATCAACAGCGTGGCACGGTGCGTGATGCGAGCCCAACAGAAAATTGTTGGCGTTTGTCCGCGCTCAATGTAAGCATCATTCGTTCACTTGCGCAAATCGGCCGCGGCATAGTGATTAGAATGCTTGCACTCAGAATACATAGGTGTTGGTTTGATCTGAGAAACGCCTGCGCATGGTTGCTATGTAGGATGCCTCGAGTTTCTCGGTCGCCTGAGTTTGCTCGACGACGGTCAGTGAACAAAGATAATGAAGAACGCGTGAAAGCAGCAGACGATAAAATGTAGAGATAAAGCCACGCGTGTCAACGCGAACGCATCCAACGCACGCCGCTTCCTGGTTTAGAGAACAGAATACTGGACAATGTTACGCGCCAGCGCCGCGTATTGCTGTCAACTCAATGTCGCAATACCGCTATCTATCTACACACTCGGCGCAAGCCGCTTGCCACACCTTTCTAGGGCGCATCAGGGGCGCGTCTCCTCTTTCGGGGATTATCTGTTTATCCACCGTCGAATACGAACAGTGCAGACGTGGTGCACATCTCACTCCAGCCCTTTTCTTTCTTTCGAATAAGTTAAAAGATAACATTTTTTTCTAGACTTACTTGCACATGTAATGCACTGGATGGAACGATAAACAAATGAAAGAAGGCACCGATGGTTTGATCACGTGACTCATTTTTCGGCCGCCCGAAAGGTATCTCCCAAGTGATGATAACTCAAGAGTGAATCTATATAAAGCAATGAAACTAGAGGCGTACCGAGAGCTGAATTTTACGTTCATACTACCAGCTCATTCATCTGAGGACGTCGCCAGGGCTCACGAAGATCCATAACATTGCCAAACTCGGGCTTTCCTGCATAGCACCCCAGATACCATTTTAACTTTACATCACGCAGTGCCTGAACCAAAGTGCAAAAGACGCGCATACAAACCTTATCAACCATTCCTTGCTCAAAGCTGCTGATAGCAGTAATAGCAAGCAAAAAATTACCAATTTCAATTAAGAGCAGTTTTCTTGCAATTGACACTCAGCAGGCTAAACGTGACAAAACGTTGTTCTTTTGTGCTACTTCAGCACAGACCTGTGGCTATGCTCTTGGCGCTAATTATGAGCGGCGCGCATTCACGTGCCACCCTGACATCTGGATCCAGAAAAAGTGCCTTATTTTTAGCGAATAATGTATACTCAGTGCGTCTGTTGTATGCCGCTCGACAAAAAGAGTACCTTATGCACGTTCTCTTCGCTGAAAGGGGTGAACGAATGCGTTAACAGAAAGCGGCTTGTTACAGAATTGAGGGAGAGAATATGCAAGGAGAAGCTAGACCTGTTACAAGCACTACAGACTGTCTCTCTCATTAACAAATGAGCTAAGTTTCAGTGGCTAGGCTACGCTTTCAATGCGCTGTTCGTTTGAAATACGTTGGATGGCCATGTAGAATCACCAATCATACGAAACCACAAAGATCTTACGCTTGTGTGGAATCTCTTCGTGTTCACTCTTATACAAAAGTCCCAATACTACAGATCACATATCTCCCATGCACGCTCAAGGTAGCTTATATATAGTTAGTCAGTTATGGTGCGGTTTCGTTCGTCCACTCATCTGCGAAACTTTAAACTTGTATGGCTGTTCGCAGACTCTTTCCGGCACTTTCTCATGTTTACGAAACCGTGCGTGTTTACATGGATCCTTGCAAACTCTTCTGTGCCTTCCTTAACTCTTGTGTAAGGAATTTCGCATGTATTAGTATTCTTATATCGTAATTAGTGTATTTGAGTGCTTCTCTTTCATTTGCTCCTCTCCTCTTTAAATTCGTATCTCTGAAAAAAAATTGCCAAGAAAACATGTGCAAGTAAGTGCATCTGCTGGGCATTTAGCCGCGGAAGATTTCAGCCCGAATACACGGACGATGATCTGCCAACAATAGCTTGCGAAATAATGTTCGAGACGTCAGTGACAGAACGCATACGACGTTATGAAAGGTGCTTGAAACGAACGGCATCCAGCCCGCTGCCTTCGCTACCGCTGGTCGCGACGGTCGCCCACGCGCGATCGTAAACTCGAGAGCAGCGGACAGCGTCCTTCGGCACGGACCCTTCCTGTTGAAACCGCCGCCAGGCGACGTACAGCTCGAGAGCCGTTAATGCGGCGCGCGCGCGTCGCCGTGGCGCAGGAGCCAGCGGCGCCGACTTGGCAAGGGCCGTCACGCGCTGCCGCCGTCACGCGGCCCGTCACGTTGCCGGACACGGCGGCGGCCAAGGCCCCCAAGCGGCAGCGGCGGCATCAACCAGGACACCGCGATGACCGAATCTTGCACGGTTCCTCAAGCGCTGCTTGGCGGCGCGTGCTGGCGTACACGCCGTGCACGCGAGCGAGCCGTTTCCGCGTGCGCTGGACGGCAGCACCACCGGCAGCCCCAAATCTGCCGTAGCGTAGGAGCCGGTCACGACCCGGGCGTCCAGGGGGAGAAAGAAACCGCCCGGTGAGCACGGCGGCGCTGCCGTTTAGGGCTGCTGCTCAGGTAGCCCGCCGGCCGGACGACGCGCTGCTGCCTCCAATGGCGGCGGCGCGAGACAAAGAGAGCCGCCGCTGCTCGGGGGCCACTTTCTTCGGCGCGCGCCACGCGGGCGTTGCGCCGTTCTCTCCCCGCGCTCTGGGTCGTCGCGGGGTCTTTCGGGCCGCTAATGTTTACCGCGTCGAGTTTGTTCGGTTACGCATTTGGCGCACGGAGGCGAACAGGGCCGCCGGTCGCATCACTGCTGACCTGCTGACCCCGAAGCACGGCTATCGACGACCCAATGGTGGGCATAAAGCGCTGCGCTCGACACCGTTCGCTGAGAATGCGCTGGCGGCAGAGTATAGACTTCGTGCGGTATGGAACTCGGCAGCGCTGTCGTTAGCTGACTACCTCCGTGTGAGGTCCTTTAGTTGCTGGAGTGCGCAGAATAGAGGTAACTCTGCTAACGAATGTAACATCTGAATTTATTGCACATGGATAAAGGGATGATAAATGGAGCCTATATCCGCAAGTTAGCAAAGGCCTGCCAATGATGTTCATGAATTCACATGATACCCTGATGCTCATGAATTTAGATTTTATTCATACCAAGCTCGTGATGCTGAAAACTCATTCCTTCTTTCATAATCAGTAAGTGGTTTTGGCACCTATAACCCCGTAATTTAATTTTTTAACTCATTCCTTCTTTATTATGTGCCAACATGCCTGCAAGCTAAGTCTGCTCCTATAGTTTGCTTACCTGTTGGCACCCCATTGTCCCTCATTTATCCTTTGCCTTTTCCTGTCGCGTCTCCTTTCCTTTTATTCCACCGGATGGTAGCAAGCCAGTTTCCTTCTCCAGTGAACTTTGATATCCGCCCTGTTGTGGATTCTTTTCCTGCCTATTTCTCATTCAGCCTGGCTGAATATGTGCTTACGCCAGATATACGTGTTTCGTGATGTTACAATCGTACATGTTTAGCAAGGAGTAATGCTGGTCAGGCAAAAGATTTTGAGTCTAAGAAGATACGGTGCAATCCGCTCATGGTCTACGATGATGACCACGAAACTAGTAAACCCCGTAGGTATAATCAGTTATTGTTGCATCTTGACTGGCCTAAAATCTGCCGCTCTGGAACATTATAGCGCTGCCCTTCGTTTTATGCTTCCCTGCATTTTCGCAGTCTTGATATGGTTCAGCGTCCAAACAACTTACCTACTAAGCTATTCGGTGCTATTAAATTATTATTTACAACAGTACGTGAAGCTAATCTTATTTTTGGTCAAAGCAATGAAACCTTGCTGTAGAGAGACTCGGCCACGTTTTGGTGTTGGTCCTGAGTACAGCGAGACAGAAGATTCTTCCCTTGTCAGCCTCACATATTTACTAAGCATAGCTTTCGCCTGAGCGTTGGTGAAAAGCAGAGAATGCGCTGGTACCGACTAAGCCAGGGCTAGCGCTCTCTGGTTGTTACATCCCTAAAGCTCTCCTCCTGGGCAGGTCTAGTGGTTGTGAGCCTCACCAGCAAAGCATGAATGAGAAAATCAGGCCATACAGCTGCCAGATGCCTTGATTAGAATCATTTTTCGCAGTATTCTGATTGGAGAAACGCGTTGATCTTTCACACACCAAATTACAATGTTGAAGCGTAATTTTGCACTCGAAATCTGAAAATTTATTTTCTAAAGAAAACAAAATTTTTTGTTTACCCGCATATCACCTTAAAACTTGCCGAAACCCCTTGAACACATTTTCACTCACGCCGTTCAATAGCGCACAACGTGAGCTAGACATGCGAAGAAAACGAATACTAGCTTGTTCATTGTGCGCACATGCATGCATGCATGCGCGCGATAATGGTAGGCCGGCACATCTTCCTTGGCTCGCGTATGGAGCTGACCCTATTCACAGGATTACATTCTTTTATACTTAGCCTCGCCAAAACTACGGAGGGGCCTAAACTATTTATCAGCACGTGGAAGAATGAACAGTTAGTGAACACGAACAGCCTTTGCGCAGAACCAACATTTCAGCAATGACACTTGTCCCCTTCTCGAAACGTTGACTCTGGGCTGAGACTTGCCTTCTCCAACCACTGTTTATCAATTCGAATATCCATTTATCTTGGTCTTGTTTCTAGAATGATTGAACGGATCGGTTTCTTTCTTTCTTTCTTTCTTTCTTTCTTTCTTTCTTTCTTTCTTTCTTTCTTTCTTTCTTTCTTTCTTTCTTTCTTTCTTTCTTTCTTTCTTTCTTTCCCTCTCTTTCTTTCTTTCCTTCTAGTTATCTTACTAATATTATATTCGTTGCCGTTGCATAACATCGGAGTGCTCTCATGGCTTCCGAATTGCTGCACTTTTGGGCTACAGTATGTGCGCGTAACTTCGTTTTCACATCGTAATCCGTGATCGTTCGTTTCCTTCCCACGTTTCACTCTTCTTGGGCGGAGTGAACTCGACGGTACAGACCTCTGGTGCCTTAACAAGTTATCCCTGCCGCCTTCAGTGTTTCGCACAGCACTTACCCTCCTTAATTAAAACAACGCTGCCTCTCGCGTTTTGATCTCCGCATCTGAAATTCCCTTCAACTCTCGGGGCACTTTTCCGTAGTCTTCACCTTCCTTCTTCTTTGCTCTGTCTAATGTCAGCACCATGGGAATGGGATTGTCCTGAGATTTCCTTCACTGATGCCGCCGCCATTCTCTTCTCGCCCCTTCACGCATCCTGCCACATCTGTTGGAAGTCACAAGGGTGGGCTATGAAAACCAAAACGGCATGCGTAATAAAGGCACTATGACTCCCGTGTTATAGATCGAGCCCCCGCAGTGTCAGGTTACGCAAGTATTTTCAAGAAATTAGTTGACATAAGCAGGCCGAAGAATGAAAAAAATTGGCAGAATCCATCTCACGATAACTGTCGATGGTATTGCGCTTAGCATTGAAGCAATATAGCGACACGACGTATTGCCACCATCGAACCGCCTAAAATATGAAGCGTGTACTGCAGCGGAGCACTCTGCGCCTACTACTAGCGGCGCCGTCGCGAAGCCTGCGCGTGTCCTCCGAAATGCGCGGGGCTGAGAAACGCATCATGCGGCAGCCGGGCTCCTCTCTCGCTCTTTCTTTCTGGACACGCTGCGCCACCTTGAGGCGCTGCCGAGAAGTTCCCGCGTGGCCTCCGAGACGCTGGTAATTGTGCGAACGCTGAGAATTGTTCCTTCTCTGACCACACACCCGCCGGTGGCACACACTCAGTGACCCAAGTTGGGGAGAGGTTCATTGAAGGGAGGCACATACCCAGTGGGTTCACTGCGCAGCTCGCTAATGCATTAGCACGAAAGACACGTTCACTGAAAAGCGGCTCGTAGCTAGTGCTTTTGTGGCGCAGCTTACGAAGGTATCAGGCTGTTGTCCTTGAGGAACCCGTGTAAATTGGGTTCGATTCTTCCCAGCACAGAATAAATTTCAAAGGTTTTCTAATTCCACATCTGGCTGATCGAAATTCAGCGGGGTCCCGTTATTAGATCCCGTTATTAGCGCAGGCAATAGGGCGATGCAGCGCCAAGCTAAGCGCCGGGATATCACTGCAGCCGAAACGCTTTCGTTTAGCTGTGGAAGCCGAAGGCCACCGGCATGGTGTTTATCATTCTGACTACATAATTGCCACTACTGCAAAAGACAACACTTTATGCGCGACACATGCCTCACTGTATCCATTTGATTATTATTGTGCATAATGTAAGCATTGTTTGATATATTGAAGAAGGGAATAAATGGGTGACTCCGCACCATGCACCGTGCGGGAGAAGTGTGGCGTCAGCCGAGGCTGCCTTGTTTACTGTTAGGCTGCTTCACTGGCTATGCACGCAGCTCTCCTGCTCACGTGTACTTTAAACGCCGGTGATTTTGTGCAGTGCCCTACCTAAACGCATTAGTAGGTAAACCTGTTGCAAGTACGGTTGGGAAAGCGATTTCCTCATTTTGTGTCGTCGAGAGGCATGGAGTGGCCACTACTGTGGACAATGCCAGCGAGCTCGACGGTGCGTTTACTGAGGGTCACATTGTGCCCTGACGATTCCAATGTCCAATAGAGGCTTGCATGCACGTTTTTATGGCTTATCGTAGCAATAACATCTGGCGAAAGTAGCGCCATATGTGCAGTGTAAAAACGGCTGTTCGAGCAATGAATAAGTAATCCACAAGCATTATGCGGACTTTATTGTCTTCTGCATAAGTTCAGATGCATGCAAGTAACAGTTTATCATCAGACACTTTCCATTTGGGGCATTCAATCTGTTTCCGACGTTTGATTATTTACTCACAGGTATTAAGACCTTCGACCGAAGGAACGCGCACATATTTTATTGGCCAACGTCGCAGATGTTATATATACTCGTCAATCACGAAGCACGGCAGTTGGCTTTTCTGGTACATGCACTTGTGGGTGCATGAGTCTACGTCAGTACTTCAAATACCCGTTTTTATGGCTAATTTCAGGGCATTTCAGATTGCGTTGGGCGCCATACAGTGCTGTGGGATATCAACATTATCTGTTCAATGTTTCTTCCATATGCGAATAGCGCCGTACAACTGTGGAAGATATCGCTCCAACAAGCTCGCACTGAGACATCTGGTGTTTAAATAAATAGATATATTTATATACTAAACGGATCATACACTAAAAGATCGGCTAGATTGGTGGGGCTTTGTATAGCTTTCCCGGCACATCCGCTCTTGAACTGTATTAGTTACTGCCATTCACGACCAAAATATCAAGATATACCGTACAGGGAAGTTTAGCCGATTTATACACAACTTTCGGGAAGTGAAACTGTACTTGGCGCTAATTTTCTGCGATTTATTCGAACGGAAATGTATCACGTGAGAAATTTCATCAATTTATTTAAAAATCCGGACAGAACATTATTCAGACCAAGACATTTTTTAGAAGGCACTGGTATGGCTCAGAAATGCACATGTACCATGCAAATACAAGATAAGACCGACCTGGACAGCACTCGTGTAACCATACATGATCGGCACTACACGCGTTGAACAGCTGGAGATGCATCGTGTAAATGCAGGTGTGGTATTGTTGTTTCACACAATACTTTCCCTCAACGAAAGTTACACAGAACAACATTATTTATTCAACTTAATTGTCACTCCGATCACTTTGTCCAAAAACACTCATAATGAGTCGTGTGTCACGCGTTCTGCGCCTGAACGGAGGCAGAACGCGTGAAACGAGAAAATCGCACGATTCAAGCAGTTACAAAATGTGCTCTGCAGGCTTTTGTTATGAAACATGCTATGAAAACAGGTTCAGCATAGCTTGATCGTGCCATAATGTGTTTTCCTTTTTCAAGAACGCTGCAAATCGCGGTTATGGCGAGATCGTGACTGCATTTCTGATTTAATACCTTACGTGCAGGTGTGTAGCACTTACGGCTATACATTTAGTTTTTCAATCCCCTGCAATTTTCTCCTTTCAGTGACATTCGCAAGCTACGCTATCTTTTAACCTCGCGCACAAGTGACCGCCATCGCCATTTTAGGGAGACACTATTTTTCGGTCAAACTTGGAAAGCTCAGCTTTCATCTTGCAGTCCTAAAAGTTGAATCTATGCCGGGCCTTGAATTGGAACAAAGATTTAACTTCGTTATTTTGCGGTTCTGTGACTTCAGGGAGGGTCATTCAATTTTCAAACATATTTTCTTCCAACTTACAGAACCATAAAGCAAATATATGGCTCATCCGCGGTGCCTGAATGTCTATTCCATCGCCCTTCTGAGCTTTTAAATGTACATGTATTTTCATGCAATGCCACGCCACTCCGGAATACGCCTGTCTTGATAATGGGAAACATCCAAAGCCTTCATAGTCGCGCTTCGCCGACTATAGCACAAATCCCTGCAATGCATGAAGGAATCTTGCAGAGCGGCACACTGTAGCTTAGAGACCCTCGTTCGCGAGAACCACGTGCAATCAGCACTTGCGATGATGCCAATGATTAAGACAACGCCCGTGCGAAATAGGGTAGCGCCCGAACGTCCCCCCGAGTCTGAAGGAACGGCGTCACAAAAGCAGGCGGCGCTTGCTTGGAGCATGCACTCTCCGAGTGGGACTAATGATATGGGATCTAGCTTTTTGAAAGCTGCCCAGCGATCGCGAGAGCGTGTCGCTCAAACAACATCCGGGTTATTGTGTTGTTATTGTGTATGAGTTTCGGGTGTAGCGTAAGAGTGTCGGTATGCGTTTAGATTACGCATAAAACGGCCAGATCATGAAATTTTCTCCTTAACGCAGCTGTATTCCGTTGATTTTTGGTGACAGCAAGGTTTGCCTAGTGACTTAGTTGCCAGAAAAAAAAATTCGTTTAATGGAATCATCCCTCTTACGAGAACACTTACAGCTACTTAAAGTGAAAAGAGCTACGGAACAACACCACATCATGTCCCATTCAAGAGTTTAGCTGATCATTTTCAGTTCATGTTACTGTATGGTTTTTGACAGTGTATGGAGGCCTAAAAAGGTGTCTTGTACAAGGTGACCTGAAAAAATTAGCATGAAAGCAGCGAATGGGTCCTAAAGAATACTGGTCGACGTCACATTTTGTACACAGAATGCTGAGCATTTGCACTGCTGATATTTTACTGAATAACTAAACATGGATGATAACAAAATGGTTTATCATCACAATGTTCTGTGTAACATGTATTACAAGCAAGATCATTGCTAATACCGGTTTGAATTTTAAGCAATGGCCATTAGTGACACTTATCTGAGCTAATTTAATTCGTACCTTTCTCTCGCTTAATTGCCATGAACTGACTTAAGGTCACCGCAGCAAGAAATACGTGCCGTCATCATTCTTTGGCCACAAAGCCTCCATCGCAAGGGCTTCTTAAGCGGGATACGTTAGCGAGACCAAATAAACTGGTAAAGATATTGCAAAGTTTTTTTGTGTTTGTGGTTAACTATAGCGCTCTATTTAAGTGTGCGGAGTTTGAAGAATGAAGGTCTCTGTAAAATATTTTCCGAGCTGAGGCGATATTTAGACACTGTGTAAATACTTATATGCGCAGTTTAGATTATTTATCAGGCTGTTCTAATATAGGATTGGTCCCTGTAACGTAAAACTATTCCAATATGTTTTTGTTCCAAGCTCCTGACGTCAAATTTGCGTAACCGCCGACGTAAGCATCGGACGGTGGCCCACAAGTTTGTCTGAACAGACCAATCAAACACTATCCTCGTTTATAGGCGGTCACTTTCGTTTGTTTTGAAAACGAATAACATTGCATACACTGAGTGGCTTGTCTTATCTAACTGGCTGACAAGAGACGAGGAGCACGCTCAAGAGGAGAGGGTTTCGATGGGACCGAGGCAGTGCACTGAAAATCGATAACCGGATGAAGAGGGTGTTGCTGGCCTCTGTGATTAGTCCGCTATCCCTTACTTAGCTTGCGGTGGCTAGTCGAAAATAGCGGCGTCATGCAACGGAAGATTAAGAATGCCGCTAAAACGAATAAGCAAAGAAGAGTTGGCAGAGCGAAGTCGTAAACGTGCCGAAAGTGCTCGAAAACGTTACACTGTCACGCACAAAGTTTTATTGTACGCAAATTAACCCAAGCTCTCCGGCAGGTGCGAGTAGCCAGTGCCCGAGCGATCGGCGGCATCCATCTTTTATTCCTTTCGCAACGGGGCAGCCTGCGGCTATTCAGAAGAAAATGCAGTTTTGTTCGGCATATTAATGCATCTTTAACACGTACACGTCAATTCGACGCAATGAGTTTTCGTGCTTTTGTGACGTCGCGTGACAGGCCGGTGAAGTGTGCGTGCAGCCCGAAAACTTTTGACCAATAGACGAGGGCTAATGGCGAAAAGGCGTCGAATCAGAGACAACTGTTTTTCTTTTGTTCAGTCCAATCATGCATAATCAGTGTGTGCACGTCATATCAGATGGGGAGCTATCGCAGTTCTCGTGCGGAGGGCTGATTGCATAATTGGGATAGAAAAGTTTGGAATAGCATTACGTTATAGCCCCTTGATGTACCTTGAGATTTCTTGCGCAGTGCGTTACTGAATTACGTTTCCAAATTAGTCGTTGGGGGGCGCCCTTTTCTTTGTTGTTTTCGTCATGTTTCCTGTCTTGCGTCGTGCTTACAACCACACACCTGTTATTCCGTTCTTTCTTTTTTCATATTTGCCCCTTTTCTTTGGGATGCTTGCTGCTATCCTTGTGTGTTTTTCGCACTGGCCATAAAAAGGAAGTATAGCCGTCATCTCTTTGGGGCACCAGCACAGGCAACTAGAATTTCTGCAAAATGTAATTGCGAACGTTGCATCATGGGCCTCTGACGCAGGTTCCTATGTCCGTGAACGCCTGCGTTTTCTTAAGCGAGCGCTGGTATAAGATCAAGCTTTTTGAGGAGGCGCAGGAGAGGAGGCAGAGCGAGGCTTTAGTGCTTCAAACGCCTGTAGTTCAGTTACAACTTTACCTCTGCGCCGAATTTCCGCGTGATAATATCATAAAGGGCACTAGGGTTTTCAAAAACTCTAAAATAAATTTGACATTCACTTTAGCATACGCTAAAGAGAACGAAGGCGAAACCTGCCTGCTCCCGAGACATTCATTAGATTACTTCACATTTTCATTCCTGCTTGTTACTTCCTGCTACTGTTACTTCCTGTTACTTCTTTTCTCCCACCAAAGGTAGTTTGGTCGAGTGCCTTAATTAACTCTTTCTTAATTAACAACATTCTAATTAACACCAAAGGTCGTGAGTTCAAGTCCTTTAATCAACTTTAACCTTGTCTTAATGAACTTCGCCTTAACTAACACAAAATGTAGTGGGTTCGACTCTCGACCTTTACGATGGCAATTGGAATCAAACTTGGAGATATCGCCGGTTCGCTCATATCTCCTAGTTGGTTGGACTTCCACCAAAGGTCGTGGGTTCAAGCGCCGTAATTAACGCTATATTAATTAATTGTATATTAATTACCTTCGCCTTAATTAGCACCAAGGCTAGTGAGTTCGACTCTCGACCTTCACGACGTCAATCGTAATCCAACTTGGAGATATGAACATGGTTAAAACACGTTGGCGGGCTAGTTGGTTTAAATCCCTGATAGAGTGTGTAAGCGCGACTGAACGAGGACGTAGAAAAGAAACAGATATTCAGAGACAGCGCATATATGGCCGGTTCGGCCATATCTCCAAGTGGGTTTGACGGTTCGACTCCAACCGAAGGTCGTGGGTACGAGTGCCTTATTCAACTCTATCTTAATTAACTGTCCCTTAATGAATTACGCCTTAATTAACACCGAAGGTCGTGGGTTCGAGGGCCTTAACTCTGTCTGAATGAACTGTGCCTTAATTCACTTTGCCGTAATTAACAGCACAGGTCGTGGGTTTGACTCCGACTAAAGGCTGAGCGTTCAACCCCAATTTAGGCGCCATGGTATTTTGGTACCGTAACGCCGGACGGTCAGATTTTCCTCCCGTGAGCCGTGTTAGGCTTTCGCCTTAAAAGCAAGATATTACTTTTGTCATAGCGACGTTTAGGGGCACATTAAACAATAATAATAATAACTCTCTTATTATTTCTGGAAAACATAGTACATTCATCAGGCCTGCCAAAGCTACATTGAGTTTGACTGGCAGAGCATGACAGGCAGCATACAAACTGTTACAATAGCAATAGAGAAAAAAAAACTAAGAAAAAAAGCAAATACCAAAAGCGCATAAATCTGTATGCATACACCGATACGAACATTATACGCAACTATAATGCATGTACATATATACACACATACATGTCTCAGAAGCACATCTGGCGCGTGCAGTTATCACCGTGCCACACGATTAGTATGCATGGCACAATAAAAAGGACTGAGCTTAAACGGCGCGGATAAAACAAGGACACGAGGAAGCAAATACCACATACGCTTGTATGTGGTATTTGTTTCCTCGTGTCCTTGTTTTATCCGCGCTGTTTAACCTCAGTTCTAAATATGAACCAACTAGCCCTCATCAAGATCTTAGTATTAAAAAGGAGTATGTGATTACAAACAACAAAATGAGTTAAAGAACTAAAAGTGCTCCAATAAAACCTTTGCAGAAACAAACGTTCTGATCACATATTTAACCAAATCCACTCTATAGGCGTAATACAGAAGGAGGTAAGTGAGGTCTATTTCTTTGTGTTATGGCCGCTCAAATCAAGCACGTTTTAGTGCTTTCTTGAGCGTATATTTTGATGTGTACTGCAGCACGTTACAAGATACATAATTAAACAACGCCGGAACATAGTATTCGCGCATTCGTCTGCGGTATTTTGTTGCACAACGAGGTATTTGATAACGCCATTTTGTTCTAAGGTAACAGGCAGTTACATAAGGTATCTTAAAACGTTTCTCCCAGAAATGTCTCAACGTTATTGTATGCAGTGAAACCGAAGGAAAATCTGGCGTTGGTAATACCTTAAATATGTCGGTGTTGCCTTCGAGACAGAAGTCATAACTTAACTTTTAAAAGCGAACACATTAGTGAGTGAATTCTTTTTTGCCAACGAAGACCGCAATGACCGTAGACAGTAATCCGGTATCGGACTACACTGTAGCATAACGCATGTGCTGTGGTTTTCCTGACTGATATCATCCTGGGGTGACGGATTTTATAGATTAAGCACAGCACTGAGCGAATCATCTGACAAACATAAGAAACATGCGAATTCCATGAAAGATCGCTGTCAAAACGCAAACCGACATATTTTACGGATGATGTGTAGTCGATAGGACCGCAAGAACATGGATTACAATGCGAAATACCTAATATTATTTCCCTGGTCAGGTGTTCTCTTCTTAAAGGGCTTAGCAGACGAGTTGCGTTTTTAACACGTTAATGTCGTATAAATTTGTTGCAAGCCAGTCGATTTCGTTCGTTGCTGCTTCTTGTAGATGAGAAGCTCCATCGGAATATTGATTTACACGAGAAACTAACACTGTATCGTTTGCACACTGAAATATTTTAATGGGGACTGCATTAGACAGATCATTAACGTAAATTTTAAATAGGAAAGGGCTTAATACTGAACCTTGTGGAACACCGGCTTTGATTGGCGAAACGCTGCTGTGAAAGTTTTCAACTGAGACGTACTGAAACGGGTCCCGGAGAAAATTATCGAGAAGTGACAAGAACAAACCGCGGAATACCATCGTCGAAAGCTTGGTTAACAATAAGTCATAGCAGACACTGTCAAATGCCTTGCTTACATCAAGAAACAATTAAACTTTCCAAACATAAATTCAGGAAATCGGAAAAAATAATCCAAAAGCGCCTGAGTACCTTTTCCTTTTATAAAGCCGTATCGCTGCATTGACAACATGTTGCTAGTATAAAGAAAGCTGTTCATAGTGAGCAGAATAAGTTTCTTTAAAATTTGTGTCATGCAAGTTAAATTGTTATAGGGCCATAGTTTTCAACTTTGCCTCGAGATACTTTCTTATAGAGTGGTATAATGATTGCCGTTTTCATTTTGACTGGAATAGCGCCACATGACAAGGGGCCCTATAACGTAAAACTATTGCAATATGTTTTTATTGCAATGCCCTGATGTCAATTTTGCGCAACCACCGACGCAAGCATCGGGCGGTGACCGCCAGTATTTCCTGAACAGCCCAATCAAACGCTCTCCTAATTTACAGGAGGTCACGTTTATTTACTTTCAAAATAAATAATATTGCCTACATTGAGCGGATTTTCGTTTGTAATTGGCTGCCAGGAGGCGAGGAGCACGCTCAAGCGGATAGGGTTTCGATGGGGCCGAGCCAGCGCACTGACAATAGATAACCGGATGAAGAGGGTGGTGTCGCCGTCTGCGATTGGTCCGCTTTCCTTTACTTAGCTTGAGGTTACTGGTAGAAAATCGCGGCGGCGTGCAACGGAAGGCTAAGAATGCCGCTAAAATGGATCCTTAGCAAAAAAGAGCTGGCAGAGCGAGGTTGTAAACGTGCCAAAAGTGCTCGATAACGTTACACGGCCACGCAAAAAGTTTTATTGTACGCAAATAAATCTATGCTCGCCGGGAGGTACGAGTGGCCAGCGCCTCAGCGATCGGCGGCAGCTATCTTTTATTCCTTTCGGAACGGGGCAGCCGGCGGCTGTTTTTGTTCGGCATATTAATGCATCTTTAACGCGTACGCGTCACTTTGACGCGGTGAGTTTTTGCGGTTTTGTGACGTCGCGACTATGGCAGCGGTGGCGTAGAGGTAGAACACCCGCCTCGCGGTCAAGAGGTCCGTGGTTCGAATCCCGGTGCCGCGCAATTTTCCACCGGATTAAAAAAAATCCGCGTGTTGATAAATTGCATAAACAGGCCTGGAATGTGGCCTGATCCTGGTGACCAGAACCGGTAAGGCACTCCCTCACCAGAGCAGGATTGGCCACCCTGGTGCAGTACTTGGCCGCAACCTCTTATATGAACACAACGATCAAACCCCGGCCCTCAGTCCCCAGCAGCTGCGATGCAACTGACCACGGCGGCGGTCAGACCTGCGACGCAGCAGAGGGTGGTAAGAATCCCTGGCTCCGGACAGGCCGCCATTGGAATATGAACCTGGCAACGTTTAACGCTAGAACGTTATCTAGTGAGGCGAGTCTAGCAGTGCTATTGGAGGAATTAGAGTTCAGTAAATGGGATATAATAGGGCTCAGTGAAGTTACGAGGCCAAAAGAAGCATATACACTGCTAAAAAACGGGCACGTCCTGTACTACCGGAGTTTAGCGGAGAGACGAGAACTAGGAGTCGGATTCCTGATTAATGAGAATATAGCTGGTAACATACAGGAATTCTATAGCATTAACGAGAGGGTCGCAGGTCTTGTGGTGAAACTTAATAAGAGGTGCAAATTGAAAGTAGTACAGGTCTACGCCCCTACATCCAGTCATGATGACCAGGAAGTCGAAAGCTTCTATGAAGACGTGGAATCGGCGATGGGTAGAGTGAAAACAAAATACACTATACTGATGGGCGACTTCAATGCCAAGGTAGGCAAGAAGCAGGCTGGAGACAAGTCAGTGGGGGAATATGGCATAGGCTCTTGGAATAGCAGGGGAGAGTTATTAGTATAATTTGCAGAACAGAATAATATGAGGATAATGAATACCTTCTTCCGCAAGCGGGTTAGCCGAAAGTGGACGTGGAGGAGCCCAAATGGCGAGACTAGAAATGAAATAAACTTCATACTCTGCGCTAACCCTGGCATCATACAAGATGTGGACGTGCTCAGCAAGGTGCGCTGCAGTGGCAATAGGATGGTCAGAACTCGAATTAGCCTAGACCTGAGGAGGGAACGGAAGAAACTGGCACATAAGAAGCCGATCAGTGAGTTAGCGGTAAGAGAGGAAATAGAGGAATTCCAGATCAAGCTACAGAACAGGTATTCGGCTTTAACTCAGGAAGAGGACCTTAGTGTTGAAGCAATGAACGACAATCTTGTGGGCATCATAAAGGAGTGTGCAATGGAAGTCGGTGGTAACTCCGTTAGGCAGGATACCAGTAAGCTATCGCAGGAGACGAAAGATCTGATCAAGAAACGCCAATGTATGAAAGCCTCTAACCATACAGCTAGAATAGAACTGGCAGAACTTTCGAAGTTAATCAACAAGCGTAAGACAGCTGACATAAGGAAGTATAATATTGATGGAATTGAACATGCTCTCAGGAACGGAGGAAGCCGAAAAGCAATGAAGAAGAAACTAGGAATTGGCAAGAGTCAGATGTATGCGTTAAGAGACAAAGCCGGCAACATCATTACTAATATGGATGAGATAGTTCAAGTGGCTGAGGAGTTCTATAGAGATTTATACAGTACCAATGGCACCCACGACGATAATGGAAGAGAGAATAGTCCAGAGGAATTCGAAATCCCACAGGTAACGCCGGAAGAAGTAAAGAAAGCCTTGGGAGCTATGCAAAGGGGGAAGGCAGCTGGGGAGGATCAAGTAACAGCAGATTTGTTGAAGGATGGTGGGCAGATTGTTCTAGAGAAACGGGCAACCCTGTATACGCAATGCCTCATGACCTCGAGCGCACCGGAATCTTGGAAGAACGCTAACATAATCCTAATCCATAAGAAAAGGGACGCCAAAGACTTGAAAAATTATAGACCGATCAGCTTACTGTCAGTTGCCTACAAACTATTTACTAAGATAATCGCAAATAGAATCAGGAACACCTTAGACTTCTGTCAAACAAATGACCAAGCAGGATTCCGTAAATGCTACTCAACAGTAGACCATATTCACACTATCAATCAGGTAATAGAGAAATGTGCGGAATATAACAAACCCTTATATATAGTTTTCATTGATTACGAGAAAGCGTTTGATTTTGTCGAAAGCTCAGCAGTCATGGAGGCATTACGGAATCAGGGGGTAGACGAGCCGTATGTAAAAATACTGAAATATATCTATAGCGGCTCCACAGCCACCGTAGTCCTCCATAAAGAAAGCAACAAAATCCCAATAAAGAAAGGCGTCAGGCAGGGAGATACGACCTCTCCGATGCTATTCACAGCGTGTTTACAGAAGGTATTCAGAGACCTGGATTGGGAAGAATTGGGTATAAAAGTTAATGGAGAATACCTTAGTAACTTGCGATTCGCTGATGATATTGCCTTGCTTAGTAATTCAGGGGACCAATTGCAATGCATGCTCACTGACCTGGAGAGGCAAAGCAGAAGAGTGGGTCTAAAAATTAATCTGCAGAAAACTAAAGTAATGTTTAACAGTCTCGGAAGAGAACAGCAATTTACAATAGGTAGCGAGGCACTGGAAGTGGTAAGGGAATGCATCTACTTAGGCCAGGTAGTGACGGCGGATCCGGATCATGAGACGGAAATAATCAGAAGAATAAGAATGGGCTGGGGTGCGTTTGGCAGGCATTCTCAGATCATGAACAGCAGGCTGCCATTATTCCTCAAGAGAAAAGTGTATAATAGCTGTGTCTTACCAGTACTCACCTACGGGGCAGAAACCTGGAGGCTTACGAAGAGGGTTCTGCTTAAATTGAGGACGACGCAATGAGCTATGGAAAGAAGAATGATGAGTGTAACGTTAAGGGATAAGAAAAGAGCAGATTAGGTGAGGGAACAAACGCGAGTTAATGACATCTTAGTTGAAATCAAGAAAAAGAAATGGGGGGGGGGGGGCATGGGCAGGACATGTAACGAGGAGGGAAGATAACCGATGGTCATTAAGGGTTACGGACTGGATTCCAAGGGAAGGGAAGCGTAGCAGGGGGCGGCAGAAAGTTAGGTGGGCGGATGAGGTTAAGAAGTTTGCAGGGACGACATGGCCACAATTAGTACATGACCGGGGTTGTTGGAGAAGTATGGGAGAGGCCTTTGCCCTGCAGTGGGCGTAACCAGGCTGATGATGATGATGATGATGATGACGACGACGTCGCGTGAGAAGGTGAAGTGGTTGCAGCCCGAAAACTTTTGAGCAGAGGGCTAATAGCAGAGGGGTGATGGCGAAAAGGCGTCGAATCATAAATAACTATTTTTTCTTTTGTTCAGTCTAATCATGCATAATCAGTGTGTACACGTCATATCAGATGGGGGGCTATCGCGGTTTTCGTGACGTCGCGTGACAGACAGGCGAAGTCGGGGTGGCCCAAAAGAGCGTTTGACCAACCGCGAAGGGCTGATTGCAGAATTCGAATAGAAAAGTTAGGAATAGCTTTACGTTATAGCGCCCAGGACAGGATTAATTATTACTATCAAAACGGGCTTGATGTTGCTATAGTTTCTTCGAAGTTCAATGACGGAGGTGCCATCGGTATCTGCGGACTTTTGCGTTTAAGACTAAAAAGGATTGTTTTTAGGCCACAACCAGTTAGAAGCGGTAGATAAGCCGATTGCAGGTTACTCGTTTCTAATGTACATGAATGAGGATGAGGTATGGTGAAACCTGATATTCTAGAAAAGAAATCATTAAAATCCTTTGCTATACTCTAGCCATCAAATGAAAACTGGGAAAGAAAGTAGTTATCATTACGTAGTTTTCTGTATACCAGCACCTCTGAGGTCATTTATTAGGGACCAAGTTTTACGGCTATCAAACCGGGTATCCCTAAACTTGTTGCGAAAGGGATTGCGTTTAGCGAGGCGAATAGGTGCATTAATTTTGTTTCTGCTAAGTTTAAATTTTACACGATGTGTGTTACAGTTAGAGGCTCGGTGACACAGACGCCAAAGCTTATCCTTTTCATTTATAGCAGCAAGGAATTCTGCTGACATCCCAGCAACATTAGCGCTGCGCTGTTTAACTGTTATAATTCGAGTAGATTCTTTTCTAAAGTCATCGAAAAGACCAACACATTTTTTTTTTTCATAAATTTCACACGGGGGCACGGTTGATATAAAACTGTGCCAATAATTTGTTGAACTAGCCTATCAAACAACACTGGATCAGTTATTGCAATTTCTTTCTTGGAGGCGCTAGAAGCAAGGGGGACAGATGACTGTCAAAGAAGTGCAAACGAAATAGTTATCAGCTAGTTTTGTTTGCACTACTGTGGAATTATTAGCTAGATTACATGACTGCACGTATATGTGGTCGATGCATGAAAACGTAAGGTTTTCAGTCAAAAATTATTCGCGTGTGGCACAATGGATTGTCACTTCTAGGCCCCATTTTGAAATAGTATCAAGGTAATCATTGACAGGTGCCTATGCAGGACAGAGGGCGTCTATGTTTCTGTCCCCTATCAGGCACACGTCTTCATCTAGATAAAGTGATGATAAAGCAATGTCTAGCTCAGACAGAAACAGCCGCGTGTTGAAGCGTGTTACGGGTGTACGGGTGTACACCCGTACACCCGTAACAACTAACGCTTATTTTTGCGGCATTGCTGTTTACTTCAAAAGGGTCAGCAACAGTGCGAAAAGAATGTTCTTTGGAGCGGAGTTAAGCTTAAACCTTAACATGGCCTTTGAGCGTCTTTTATAGCCGATGTCTTGTGAGCTTAAAGTTCGCCGGTCAGTCTTTGGCGTCGTCCTCCTAAGCGCACGCTTGTTCGTGGGTGCCCGCATTGCCTTCACTGCACGGCGCCTGCCGCCGCATGGCGTCCTAAACAACGTGAGACTATAGAGTTACTTGCTTCCCCCGGGGCAGGGATTTGTACACATCCCCTCAACAGCCCCTTAACACCTCCCTAGGAGGACCCCGACACCCCCCAAAAATTATTCCAGACCAAACCCCTCCCCCTCCCCTCTTACAGACAGGCACTCATCTTGGAAAAAATTTACGCTTATCCCATGCACTGTAGTAATCGTTTTAAGAAATATTTATTCATTGCGGAGGTGGACGCTACGTGGCCCTGATCTTAAGGCCCAGTCTTGATGTTCAGCGTGCAAACCACAGCGCGCAGACGAGGCTACACTGCCACCTGCAGTGAGCAGAGAAACTGACGCGGCGGTAAACGCAAGACACGTCCTTGTGTTTTCGTCTATGCAACTACAGGCGCTAAGAGTTGCGCGCCATACTATAGTCATGTTTAATGGACATCTAGAAGCATCTCAGTGTCGTCACGGGTATACCTTTGTTTCGCCGTACACGCTCCGTCGCACTCCATGGAGCTGCTGCTATTAGCTGATATCAACACAACTAGATTTATTGCGCCGGTGCCGGTGTCACTGTAGCAGCCCTCCAGCAGTGGCACCCGCCAACATCGCTCGTATTGCGGCGCTGTTGGCGTTTATGTCGTCTCGTGGGAGTAGTTTCGTTTTCGTCCTACGCCTTGCCTGCTCAAGAAAACGTTCAGATTTTGGTGTCTTGCGTAAACCTATGAGGCTGCTAAGCGCCTCGAAAAGGCGTTATGAGCAAGGACGGTTCCAGCCACCGTTCAAGTGTTGCGTAAGCTTATGCAGCTAATTAGTGTTCTTCTGCCCACGCGCTCTCGGACCCGCGACAGAAGAGGCGGAGGCCGTACCCACCAATTATTTGGCCATATTGCAACATTACAGGCTCGAGCGTCGAGTGTACCCTCCACCGTACCCTAAAAATCGACAGAGAAGAAAGCCTGATCCTTAGACGCCTGCAAAGTAATACGTACACGCACGGAACGATAATGCATCTCCTCTACCCGACGCTCCACGGCTGCCTCGGCCCACTTTGCAACGTACCCGACACTCTGGCACACTTGCTCTTGGAATGCCCGTGGCAGGAAGGCAGTGAAATGCAACCAGAAACGCACGCAAAACGAGCAATAGAAGCAAACGACCTATTCGAAACGTGGGAGGCCGAGCTAACCCTCGGGGACCTGGAAGACCAGAGACAACTCGTCGCCAGGGCCAAGAGGGCAGTCGAAACCAGAGGGTTCCTGGACTAAGGAGCCTTCCCACCTTAGGTCGATACCCGGCCTCGCTCGGGACACTGTTTCGTTTAATAAACGTTTCTCTCTCTTTCTCTCTCTCTGGAACGTACGATGGAATGTACGATGAGTCATGTATAAATAGCTGGCGCATTCGGCCCGTAGATCAGGGGCCGAAAACGCAATAACCTAATTTTCACTCTAGTAGGTGTGTATATTTCACCTGCAAGCCGTTTGGATACTGCGACATTAAGCGCTCTAATATCAGCGACACCTGGGCCGTGCATTATTACCGGTGATTTCAACGCTCAGCGCCCACTATGGGGAAGCCAGAAGATGCATCGTCGGGGAAGACGAGTTTCCTCCTTTGCGTCAGATCTTGAACTGGATTGTGTAAACGAAAGTAGTCCTACGTTCTTACGGGGACTGACATATAGCGGCTGCCTCGACCTAACGCTTGTATTATGCAGCCTAAGTAACAAGATTCAACGGTTTGCGGACAACGAAACCCATTTAAGGGGCCATATTCCCACCTATATAAAAATCAAGGGCCTAGGCAAGTCGCGCATTACCGTTTCTTCACGCATCGACTGGTCAAAGTACCGGTCACTCACAGGGAAGCGGTGTCAGGAAAAGGAAGAAAAAAAATAGTAGGCCTAATTAAAGCTGCTACTCAAAACGCTGCGTGTAATTTTACACCTTCATCACAGTTTTGAGATTATGAGGCGGAATTTGAGGGACTCCGAGTAATCCGTCGTCGTGCTGAACGACGGTATAGGCGAACAAAATCCATGTACGACTTTAGGGAGGCAAGGCAAGGTTCAGCGTCGATTCAATGCACTCCAGTCTTTAAGATGGAAATCTTTATGCGAGTCGCTTGATGAACACATGCCTCTATCTCAAATATGAAAAATTGTCCGCGGCATGTGAACATTGCCACTGCAGCATCGCCCCTTCAAGTGCCTTGCTGTCCACCAAGGTCGTCACGAAATTGAAGTAGCAAAATACTTCTGCTCGAGGGTTGCCGGTAAGGGGTCCGCGTTCACCGCGAGTAATGTAGGAAACACGCCGATGTGGAGAGATTACCGAATAGACAATCTATTCTCTGTAGATGGGAGTCAAGCAGCTTCGGCAGCATGCAAGCATTCCTCATCACCTGGACCTGATGGTGTCACTTACATGAGCCAGTGTAACCTCGGTCAAACAGCTCGGCGTGTCCTTCTAACCATTTACAACGACTCGTGGTGCAACGGATTGGTTCCTCCCTCATGGAAGTCCAGCCGCCTCGTTCCTCCGCTCAAATCGCGTAAATCTCTTCTGGACCTGGCCTCTTATCGCCCCGTCGCACTTGCCAGCGGTTTTGGAAAGGTGATGGAGAGGCTGGTATTCACTCGCCTGGAGTGGTACCTGGAGCATAAAGATGTATATACTGATGCTATAACCGGCTTTCGACGTGGACGGTCCTCGACAGATAACATGATTGACCTTGTCTCGTCTGTACAGCAACAAAAAAGCCTAAAGAGATTATCTGCAGTGATGTTCTCGGACGTAAAAGGCGCATGCAACAATGTATAGCATGAAGCTATTCTAGATGTCTTCGGGGACATTGGATTGGGGGACCGTGTCTACCAATGGGTTTACAATTATTTGAAGGGCAGAACCTTCTTCGTACAACTAGAAGATGGTACAACAATGCACTATTTTACTTGTCGTGGTTTGCGTCAAGGTGGAGTCGTGAGCCCTACTCTCTTTAGCCTTGCGCTCATCGACCTTGTTGATGTACTTCCGTGGTCCGTTCATCTGTCAATATACGCAGACGACATCTGTATCTGAGCGTCAGGGGTGACGTGTCTACACCTAGAGAGCGACTACACTGACGTTAAACTACCTTCAAGGACGCGGACTAGAGCTGTCATCTGAGAAGTGCTCGCTGGTTGCCTTCATGCGCAATGCGATGGGCCCATACGTCATTAAAATCAATGGACAGGCAATTAGTTATTAGAAGACCCACCGCTTTTTGGGAGTAATGATAGATCACGTCCTGTCCTGGATCCCTACATTGAAACTGAAAAAGAAACTCACTATGATCCCCACGTGCTAAGATTTCTTGCAGGGAAAATCGTGGAGTGCATCAGTACGAGCGATGCTTCAACTTTATGCTGTACTTTTTCTCGAGTTCATGCGCTACAGCTTACCTGTGTTGGGCAGGACACAAAAACGAAGGTACACGACCTCCATTCAATTCAAGCTCAAGCACTGAAAATATGCCTTGGCCTTCCGAAATGCGCGCATCTTCAGCAGCGACTGTCGTCATCACGCGTGATCACCCAATCCCAACATATATTCGTGCCACTGACTTCAGAATGTACATCAGGCATTTCGCCCGAATTACATTACACCACCTCGCCTCACTTCCCGCTTCTAGGCCACACTCTGCGTTAAGCGATATTATTGCTTCGCATCGTTCAGTGCTTCCCTCGCACTTCACGCCTACAGCTAGACCACCATTATTGTTGCAGTGCCTACATCCCCTCGAAGCCCTCCTAATCTTTACTAGAATCCAAAAAAAAATACACTCGTCATTTTTAGACCTACAACAATCCACACTACTGCTCCTACATGAGAAACACAGCGGACGTCTTCACATTTACACCAATGGTTCAGTTTCCTCTGCAAGCTCAGCAGGAACAGTGGTTGTTCCCGCGAAGTCCGTCACCATAAAATTCAAGATATCGCATTTTACATCATCGACGACTGCAGAACTCGTCGCCCTCCGTGCTGCTGCAGAATTCATGATTGAAGAACCGTCACAGACATGGTCAATCTTCTCCGACTCTAAGGCCACTCTGCAGTGCATTCTGTCGCCATTTCGTCATGGACCGAATGAACAATTAGTCACTAACTGAAGACTTCTTCGTCACCACACAATAGAGAAAAAACACAACATAGCCTATCAGTGGATGCCAGGCCATTACGGCCTCCCCCCCCCCCCACACACACACACCTGGCGCGCCACGGGAAATACTGGAGATGCAAAGACTCGGCCGACGAACCAAGGCTCCTCCCCATCCCAAGCTCAACAGGGCGCAGGCAAGGGATTGGCGTCGACTACAGGGGAACACCTTTTCTCACTTGCACAGGCTACACAAAAGGTACCCCGACAGACACGAAGACAATTGTCCCTGGTGTGAAGATACACCGACACTCCAGCACATCACATACGAAGGCCCGATGCGCCCGGCACACGCCGTCTCGCCGCTAATTACGAACTAACTCGCTAACTAGTCGTGGGAGGCGCGACTCACCGAGCTGGACTTGGGAAGCCAGCTGGCGACCCTCGACCAGGCATGGCGAGCCGCAGAAGCCAGTGGGGCCCTGCAATAGGGGCTCCACCCATATACACCACTCACATTTATGATTCAATAAAGTTGTTCTTCTTCTTTGCGGTATCTACGGAAACGACCGTGCAGATGCGGCCGTCCGATCTGTTCATGAGGGCCTCCACTGTGTAGCTATATCGTTATCCGGAACAGACGCTGCTACGGGGCTTCGTTCACTCGCACGTGAACTGACACTTTCACAGTGGAACTCGACGGAATTTACCAACGCTCGTGTCCACAACTTGCATCCGAATCTACGGCTACGTCTTCCGTTAGGACTATCTAGAGCTGAGGAAAAACGTCTGTGCCGCTTGTGGCTTGGCGTGGCCTTCACGAATGCTTACTCATTTTGGATCGGAATGGCCAACAGCCCTACATGCCATAACTGTGGGTGCGAGGGAACAATCACCCCCCTTTTTCTGTGAGTGTCCCCGCTTCAGTGCGCCCAGGAAAGAACTTTCAAGAGTGTTCGATATGGTCTTTACAAACGCCCTTTGTCGGAGGGAAGGGTCCTGGGACACTGGGCGAGACCGTCCTCAGCAGAGAAGGCTTTGAAAGCGTTGTTGCGCTTCGTGCGGAGAACTGGTCTTAGAGACAGACTTTAAACAGTGCCGTATTCTCTTCTCCTTTTAGAGCGCAGCTCTTTGGCGTCCGTTCCTGGGTTTCGCGTCGTCGGCCTCGTAACCAGCTCCGCCCCCCTTTCATCCCCCCAGCGCTAGCAGCGACCGACTGATACCGCTGGATGCCGCTGACTCCGCTAGAGAGTCAAGATAACGTGACTGCATAGAACACCGTCGCCGCCATGCAGAAAGAGGAGGAAAGGGTCCCCCCCCCTGTATCGGCGTCAGCGGCATCAGTCAGTCGCTGCTATCTCTTCCCTCCTCCCTTTATCGTGTTGTCCGCTTGCTGCGCGCGCTTCTGCCCCCATCGTTTGCCGCTGGGTGTACACGCCGCCCCCCTCCCCCCTCTTCCTGCGAGTCTCCGGTTGTCAAAGCGCCGGCTCGAACTTAATTCCTTTCTTCGCTCCTCCTCCAATGCAACCCCTGTGCGGTGGCAATCAGAGAGCCAGATCGGTGGCGGCGGATCTGTATATGTGCACCGCCCGAGCCGAAATTGCCGCTGCCGTTCGCCCTGTGCGGTGGCAATCAGAGAGCCAGATCGGTGGCGGCGGATCTGTATATGTGCACCGCCCGAGCCGAAATTGCCGCTGCCGTTCGCCACTGCGAAATTATCTGCCAGTTCTTTCTGAGCCATGAGCGAGACGACCGATGGAAGTCCTCCGTCTGCTGCTGCTGCTGCTAAACGAGCTGCCAGAGCAGAGGCCCAGCGCCGTCGCCGTCAGAATCCAGAGGTGCGTGCCGCCGAAGCAGAAGCTTACCGTCGCCGCCGTCGAGATGATCCAGGAGTACGGGAAATATAAAAAAAAATTCTGTGATAGCGCATACATGTGTTGTTCGATTTCTTTGCCTCAATCTATCGAAAAGGTGAAACAGCTTATTTGCTGCGCTCAAATTTCGCATTAGGAAGTAACGTAATCGTCGGTAATTTTTTCTCTTTTCTTTTCGCCCTTCTTTCCTTTTATTTGTAACATCTCTTTTCTGTTATCTTTTATTCCTCTTTTATTCCCCTTACCCCGTTTTCCCAGCACAGGGTAGCCAGCCGGTCTGGGAACAGGCTAACCTCCCTGTCTTTCCGTCTATTCCTGCTTCCTTCCTTCCTTCACAAAGCTTTTCCTTCCGAAGTGCTGTTTTTGATTGGTTGATCGCCTTCGCTAATAATATGGCTTATATCACTATTGGCTGGTACGAATGCTTTTAGCGTAAGAACGTTTTGTGAATACGGGCCAGATTTCGACAGCCGACGACTGTGCTCGCTGCTATAGTTGTGCTTTGATTGCCATTTTTTTTCTCGGCGCAAGTTCACCCAATAAATAGATTTTAATGTTACAGTTGTGGCAGTGCCTTGTTCTTCACCTTCACCGCCACCACAACGTGACAGGGGCAATGTAATTAGATAAACACCCGATGACTAACTTCTGAAACATAGCTTCCAGCACGGTCGCAATACATGCAGTGTTTGTGCCCAAGCACTGTTCTCTACACAACAACATTTATAATGTGAATTGCTCCATGGTCTACGTGATTTAGTGTTTCATGTAAGAACCTGCCTGTACAATCCAGAGTCCGCGATTGCAAACAGCATGAAATTACGAAAAGAAGTAACGGCATTTGTTCATGTGAAAAGCATAAGGAAACATGAGTCATTATCCCTCATACGCTGCAGTGACTGAAGACTTGTACCATATATAAGCATCTGGATGCCATTCAAGTCCAGCAAACCGTTTATATCATTCTTGATCCTGTCTACATCGACCGGACTTTCAAATGAAACCGATAATCGTGTCACTGCAAGCTGAAAAACAAAGAAAACAATCTCCTGCAAAACTGCACCAACAAGACGCCACACGCAAAGCAACAGACTGGCGACGCGGGACGGGGAACGGCCACTTGCGGTGCGGGGCGCAGCAACGGCCGTGTCGCGGCCATCGGCGGCGCCGCCATGAAGCTGGCTTTGTTGCAAGGATGGATGCTTTCAACGCACGTGGCCACTTTCGGCGAATAGGGGCGCGAGTGTCGCGTACGCGCGAACGTGCAACTGCGTTCCAGAAAAAAAAAAGCAGAGCATATACAGCATTTCTACGTGCGTCTGCTTGTGCCGTGTGCGGACATACGTTAAAAGCACCCAAGCCGCCTGAAATGCAGGATGCCTCTACCGCTTGTAATGTTACGGTGGCGTTTCGCCTTATTATCCTCGTATAGTGTTTTGCAGTATAACTTATCAGTGACTCCCTGATTGGCTCAAGAAAAACATAACACAACCTTACGGAGGGTCGTATACTTTCCGAATGAACAACCTCATTCTCAACAGAATGATGCTAATGAATGTATGTAAGGAGGTGTTCACGCTCCTCTGCTCCGACGTGCGATAAAACGATAAACAGCTTGTAAACAGTAAAACTATCGTGATAAAAAAAAGCACTTAAGTACAAGCTCTTGAGAACAGTTCACAAGTATTGACACAGCTACCGCGCCGGAGTACAAATTCGAAGTAGTCCTTGTAAAATGAATAAAAGACCTCTGCGCTGGTGTGTTTTGTAAGTACTGAAAGCGTTCCATATTCCTTGCTCTGAGTTATGCGGTTCAATTACCCACGTGTACACGTGGGCCTAAAGCATGCGTACAAGTCGGGCAAGAAAAAAAGAAACGACTTCGGGATTTTTGTAACGCAGTTGGTTCGCGGAGGTAACAAATTTAATCAGCAAGTAGAGAATCTATTGGCAAACTGTGCTTTAAGGTGCAGATTTCACTGCCCGTATTAACACGATATTCATATCTTAGCCTGACATTTCTGTGCTCGACTACATTTAGGTCAATAGACATGTAAACGACACGTCGAAGCCACATGTATCTTAAACGTGGTTTTACACCTATGGGAAGTCGATTCTTCATGCTTCTGTCAAACCGCCGGTGGTAGTAGTTCTGCTATGCTAGCGTCTGTTGAATTCAGCCTATACAGTGGGTTCATTTCTTTTCACGCAGGAAGTCGAGTGATGACGGTGCGGACACGAGACGAAGACCATGACGTGATCGAGTACGGCATCGAGCCCGCAGTCTTTCTGGATGGATCCAGCTACTTTCGCATCAATAAACGTTCTGGAGAAGTCTTTCTCACGAGGTCACTCGTTGGCCAGGTATGCATTTTTTACCCTTTCGATCTTTGTCGTTTTCAGTGCTCACCATATGAAAATCTGGAAGTCTTTCAAGGAGCTTCCAAAGACAGCAGCTGTTAAGTCATATTTGTAGCCATGGCGAATGAAGTGATTTCACTCAAAGGTCTCTAGGTTACGTTTGTTACTTCGTGTGCTTGAGCGTGGCAAGATTTTTGGGCTTAATTAAATATGCCACGTTTTCTATGGTGATGCATCGAAGGGCCATCAAGAGCCACCAAACTTGAATGTTCGGGAAAAGATAGTGACCACAATTTCTTTTTTGTATAATGTGATGTGACGAGTAGTAGCCGGAGCCACTTAGAGGTGTCCCCTTTAAAATCACATAATAATAATAATAATAATAATAATAATAATAATAATAATAATAATAATAATAATAATAATAATAATAATAATAATAATAATAATAATAATAATAATAACGAGAGAGGGCTTCCACTTTTCACGTGTGAGCGGAGCAGCTATACATGATATGTTTGCTGCCACTGAATAAATACTTTAAACGTTTTTTTAGCTATACTTCACCAACTTTGGATCGTTGGTATTTCTCGCAATAAATACGAAGAGAGCAATAGTGTGTTTGGAGCAGGAGAGTAGAAGACTAGAGGGGGAAGTGCAGGTGCGGAAGCACAGTAGGAGCTCGCGATGCGTCACCTAGATAAAGGAAGTGCGATGAAAGAAAGGCGCGCCGAATACAGATGCCTGCCATGACGTCATTATCACCAGTACGTGCCCATGGGTGCGCTGGATTTGCGGTTAAATATCAGCCGCGTAGCGTCATGACGTTATGATTAGTGCAGGGCGTGAATACGGCGAGCTTCGGATCGCGTTTCAAATATATCGACACTCCCGCGTCTTGAAGTAAACAGATATCACGCTGCGGCTTAGTGTGCGTCAGTGTATTTGTCCATGAGGTTTGCGTGGATCACAGGATGGCATGGAAATAGGAAGCAGGGTCTCAGAAGAAAGCTATCGATAACTTTGACAGTTTCTTTACTATGGTATCTAGCACATATATTTAGGAGTGAATATCCGACATTTACGCTGGAGAGGTGACCTTAAGTATTGATGATGAATGTAGTTTTTTGTGGCGCCAGGGCCAATAATGACCAAAGAGCGTCACGTCAGTGTTAATGAGTTCGAAGTGAAGCGATGAATTACGAGAAGAGGATGTGACGGGGCTGTAAAGGGGCGTAAAAGACGGTCGCTGTAAAGTGCGTAAACCCAATATGTAATAAAACTATGGAAATGACTAATGAAGTGTGCTATGGACACAACAGATACGTTGTGAAAGAATGACGATATATTAAAATATGTCAGAGGCAAAAATGTTCAAAAAGCACTACTGCCTTCACATAGCCGTTGACACGCAAGGACCTGGAGGCGTGTGTTATACAAAAACTACTATCACAGCGGCATCCTCTGGAGAGAGGATACGCTACGAAATTATTGGGCTAGCAAGATGCAAGACCACATCGTTCAAGAAACCTAGGACAGCTTTGGGGTTAAAGAAACATAGCGGGATCCTAGAGGAAAGTGCTTCTTTCTCTTTCGGCTTCGCGACACTCCACGAGGACGTGGAGAACGGCGAGCGTCTTACCATATTTAGCACAGGTTGAAGGTTCATTCACAGTCAATAAAAATTGTCAGTATGTGTGTGTCCTATTCCGAGACGACAGAATAGGACATCAGTTCGGCGTGTTTTTGTAGCGGAGGGCCAGAATCCTAACTGTGGCTTAATCAAGTGGAGAGCTTATTACTTCTTTCGGGGTCCCACAAGCGTTGCCGGTGGCTTCACAGTTTTGTTCGCAAAAAAAAAAAAAAGGCTTGAGATTTGTGGCAGGAATAGTAGTGGTAGGATTAATAGCTTGCGATGTAATTAATGTGGCCATTTGGTCTGCTAGCACATTGCCCTCGACGCATTTATGGCCAGAAACTATGGGCTTCAACTTGTCCTATAGCTGCAGAGCGGGCTCAATTTTGACCACCTGAGGTTCTTTAAGAGTGCACCCAACGTACGATGTACGATATACGGGTGTTTTTGCATTCCGCCTCTATCGCAATGCCGCCACCGGAAACCCGCGGTCGTGCTGAGCAGCAGAACTTTGTAGTCACTCAGCAACCGTGGTGTATGGAGGAAAGGCGCCCTTAGGGTTAGGGATAAATACAATGACTTTCGCAAATATTTCACGTTTTTCAAGTCGAAACTCTTTTACGGGACGTAAATTATCGTTTTTGTCCGCGTAAGCTATGCGGAACTGTTTTGGTCTGCACAGCATATTGTACGTTATGCAAAGAAAGAGAAAGCAAACTAAAAAGTTCAGGGCCTGTTTTATGTAACGAATCTTTCAATTTTCCATTCTTTTTCCACTTCCACATTGGTTTGCTCGAAGCTAAGCCCCCGCTATCGCAGAGATCCGCCACTTGGCGGGACAGATTATAATAAATGTTTAAATCGGCTTAAAATAATCCTTATATAATAGGGCCCCTGGGCAAAAGCATTTTTACGCTATAGTTCTTCTTGAGAGCAGGTGCCAGCCGATTGTAGTGCGAGAATGTTGGAAAATTCGGCCCCTCTTGCCTAAGAACGTTCTCTCATTGACCAGAACTAGGGCGTGCTCGATCAGTCGAAACTGCCGCGCGACTGGCCGCTCGAGGCACTTGGCGTGTATTCGTGGGCTTCTTTCATGCTCGCAATACACTTTTTATGTGGCATGTATTGAGCAACAGAGAGCCGTATCGTGAGTTTTTCATGTTGATCTATGATTTCCTTGTTGACACTTTTCATCTAGCTATAGTATTTGAGAAGTTGATTAATTAATTAAGACTAACTATGTAATTAGGCCGAATGCAAAAAAAAAATAATATCAGTATCTCCAAGCGAGCGCAAACAACATTACTCTGGTTCTATCCAGTTACGTGGCATTTGCATATTTTAATATATCGGTGCATGATAGTTGGGACACCTTGTATATAGAAGAAGCATATCTCTACAGCACGTTCAGTGGAAACATCTGTGAAGCAAGGCACACTGCACACGCTGTATCGGTCGGATGCAAGAAACAACTTCGCGTTCTCGAAGCCCTTATTTCACCAGCGAAGCATTTGCAGCAAGGTTGTCAGAAAGGATATACACTCGGCACCACAACTCATGCGACTATATATATATATATATAAAAAAGAAACGTGCTGTGCCTAAACGTGTTGCTTGCTCGACCACTCGCATGTCACAACGTCTCCGCGCGTGCAGTTCGCTTCTGCTGCTCCGGAAGCCCATCGGCATGACAGAACCTATATTCACATATGCTGTGCTTCTGCATCTAGTATGGTCAAATACTCGACGGGCGTCGTTCAAAGGGGGAGGGTGGGAGGCGGCAGATCTTTGCACGCAGGTCGCCTTCTAGCCTGGACGCTGTGCTTGGTTTAGAACAGATTTTGCGGTAACGAAGAACCGTGGTATGTCCCAACTAGACACCGAGAGTGCCCCGCCTGGCACCGCCAACAAACACAGGCCTACGCGCTTCCTTCGACGCAAGGCACAAAGCGGGCAACGGATGGGCGCGTGTGCCGCAGCCATTGAACAATGCGCCACTCCATACGCAGCGCCAAGTCCGGTGGCAGCAACCTCTCTTTTATTTTGATTTGGACTGACGGCTGGACGAGATGAATGCGTGCGCGACCCGCTTCCTCGAGTGGAGGCCTTACGCAGTCAGCGAGTCGCGACATTTGATCCTCGCAGAGGCCCCGACAAAGCTGCGCCCCACTTTGTTGCGATGAATATGCAGGCTCCCTGTCTATTCACCGTGAACTTGGGCGGCCAGCTTCCCCGCGAGTTCTTTCTTTTCTTTTTTCGTAGTTCCTCGCTCTTGCAGGAAGTGCGACCTTCTTGCTTTTCTTTTAGCAAAACAATCGGGGCGTGTATTTGTGTATGCGCTGCATCTTCCGTGCCCCTACACTTGTTAATATGTTCTTTTTTTTTTCATACAAGAAAAGAAAAGAAAAGCAAGTGCTGTTGCTCGCCTGTAGTAATGCCGCTATATTTTCGTCTTCTCTGTTAAGGCCACGCGCTCTATGGAACGGAACGAGTTAATGCTGCTGGAATTGAACGTACACCGTTTGACCAACGAAGCCAGCACGGAAATCTTAATGAGGTGATAAAAAGAAATGGCTGACAAAAAATGCGCAGATATGTTTTTACTTGCTATAACCTCGGGAATGTATTGCTGAGGTTCTTAAATCTTGGCGCAGTGTCGATGTCCTGATATTCTATAACAGGGGATCTTCAGAAGGAAAGAGAGACATAAAGGACTGTTTTCCGCCGCCACTTGTGTCGGACAAGAATACCGACGCTGCCGAAAGGCGTCTGTCTATGTTTCCGCTTTGCGAAGGACCTCGCACACGAGCAAGGCGTCAAAGCAACGAGAACAAATTAAAGCGGAAAAAAAAAAGAAACACACGGGGCAGCATGCGGGCCGCCACCGGCGTAACCCATTCGGTCCGTCTTCCAGCTCTCATGAGTTCCTCAACGCGAGCGCGCCCTGTCAGCGGGAGCTGTTCGCGCGGTGCTGGCGGCGGCGGCGGCGGCGGCAGCACATGCCGGCGCGTATCTGCAGCTGCCATTATGGAAAATGACTGGCTAGTGCGGACTGTTCGGATTGCGGGGCAGCCGAGCCGGAAACGGGCCGGTCTCCTCCCTATGAGCTGTGTTGCCCCCTCCCCCAGCACCCCTTCAGCTCTCCTCCTTTACAGCTCCTCACCGGGTACTGCCGCGTCGTCTCGCTGAAGGCTCGATACGGCAACCCAGCGCGTCTAGGTCTCTCTTGTCCTTCACTTTCCGTTTTTGTTTTGTGTGTTGCTTGTTTTTTTTTTTTTATCCTCTAACGTAACTTCATCCGCTCCGCCTCTGCTAGGTCCACGTGCTGGGAGCTTCGAACCTCCGCTTAAGGTCACTAATGTCGCATACTGTCCTAAAAGACTGCACTGTATCGCGCTATGGCGTCGCGACGATGCTGCAGATTTTGAGCGCCTCGAAGGCGCACAATGCGCGGTTATGCAGCGAGTCGTTTGCGGGGAGCAGCCGGCTCCATTTCAAGACGGAGAAAGCAGGCAGGTTTCCCCGCGTTTTCTCTTCGAAACGTGAGCGACGTCGAGAGGCCCATAAAGATCTGTGCTTGAGTGAGAGGCAAACATTACCCCCTTCCAGTGTGTACAGCTGCCAGCGGCGGTGTTCGCTGTTATTTCCACTTTTCTACGTAGGTCTAAAGTTGGCGAGAAGAAACCTGGCCGGATACCTTAAATATGTATTTCCCATTGCCGTGAAGGCTGGAAGGGTGGACATGCCAAACACGTGCCTCTTGGCGAAACGCCAGGTGGCGGACGTGGCGGGCCGGTAGAGAAGGAAGGGCCTCGGACGAAAACGCGTTGGCAGACATGTCGAGGTCGCATCTTATAAACTGAATGGAGGATTCTGAAGAAAGGTAAACTGCACTTTAGCAGTGAACTATCTTCGAGTTATTTATGTTCGAAATAAAAACGCGTTGGCAGACATGTCGAGGTCGCATCTTATAAACTGAATGGAGGATTCTGAAGAAAGGTAAACTGCACTTTAGCAGTGAACTATCTTCGAGTTATTTATGTTCGAAATAAAGCTTTAGCTTGCCGGTGCACGTGAACTTATACCGTCGTCAAGTGGAGACGTTTGCTGTAGAGACATGGAGTTTTTTCATGTTCGGAGCCTATGCAGGACTTCAATGGACCATATTATACAGTATCTGAAGCCACAATCTCATTAGCTACGTCAGCTGAAACTGTTTTCAAAATGTGTACAAAGCATCTTGCGATGTGCACTCGCCTTGTGGAACTTATGCAAGCTGAAGGACGGAGAAAAGAGATCAACTGGTTGTAGCACGCATGCTGCGCCATGTTTAATTTTTTTTCTGCCCTCTTGTCACATTTTGACGTGAATGTTCGGCAGGAATGCAATGCTAATCAACTATTTCAGCTTTTTTTTTTTGCCAAGAACATTCACGCAACACTATATTATATTTCTAACATGTTTTGGACGAACACCCTGCCACAAAATGTCGCTTCGATAGTTGCGGCTCGCAACTACATCCCAGTTTCAAGGCAGTACGTGGTAACTGGAATGTCCGCCCCCCCCCCCCCAAAAAAAAAAAAAAGCAGCGCGGATGTTATACATGCGTGTTGCCACTTGTTTCCTCTCTCGCGCCACTGCCTCCAGTGCAAGGTATGCATGGTGGCAGCGGTTATTTAGTTTGTAACGGGAGCCTTGATGCTATTTTATCGTTTAATGAAAAAAAAAATAATCTTTTTTTTTTTTTAAAGAGAAGAAACACACCCAGTTTGCTGTTACATCGGGGCTGGTGTGTGGATGGTGATAGTGGCGAACGTTCATGCTGAATGCCTCAGAATGAGCCATAGCGCGTTTCGTCGAGCCCAAAGGCTTCATTCAGCAATAAGGTCACTTCACATGAAAATTTTTGCTGTATCCGCGCCGATAGGGTTAAGCCGGTGGACACTTGAAATAAACTTTTTTTCACTTTCACAAACTTCACTCAAACCTGTAACTACCCTGTGGCGACGAGAGATTACAGGGGCCTTCAGTACATGCAATGGTCGCTTTGGAGGAGGAAACTTCCAGTGTTCACTGAAATTCGATCAGCGGAAACTATCGCACTCCAAAAAAAAAAAAAAAAGAAGAACGCAAACTCCGCCAGAAGCCATCTCAGGATGGCCTCGATGGTAGTACTATTAGCGTCGAAGCATTGTAGAAACACACCCTATTTCCACCGCCGAAACTCGTCACGTATGAGGCTTTTACTGCAGTCGGGATCCTAGCTCTCTCTCACGTCGGGTGGATGGATGGATGGATGTTATGAGCGTCCCCTTTGGAACGGGGCGGTGGGTTGCGCCACCAAGCTCTTGCTACTATACTGCCTAATATCCTACCTAGGTTAAACAATGAAAAGAAAAACACTATGAACTACCACGCCCAAATTTTCTGATCCCCTATTGCGAACTGTGCTTTTGTACGTCTCCGTCTTTTGTCGTTTCCCTACTTTTCTTACACCAATCCTCCTATGGCCGCTTACTAATGCCTATTGCGGACATGTTTGCATTACCGCTGCTCCCGCTGAACCCAAGGGCTTCAAGGAAGCCAGTGGTGCCTAAATCGGCCGCTGGGTAGACGTCTTCACATTCTAATAAAACATGCTCCGTCGTTTCCCTAGCTTTACCGCAGCAAGCACATGCTTCTTCTTCCTTCTTATATCTCGCTTTATAGGTGCGTGTTCTAAGGCATCCCGATCTCGCTTCGGAACGTAATGACTTTCCCTTTGAGTTATCATAAATGGTTTCTTTCTTGATTTCGTTTTTTTTCTCTTAAGTAGTTACTCATGGCAGGTTTCTTTTCCATTGCCGCCACCTATGAGATTATTTCAGCCTGTCTGACTTTCCGCTTGACGTTCTTTGTTGCTGTGTTACCCACCCGACAGGCCGTATACTTGCTGGTAAGCTTCCTAGTTCTTTTCCTCCACTGTGAATCAATGTTTTTCCTGTACAGATATCTGAACACTGTCCCAGCCCATTTACTTTCTTCCATATTCCTCAGCCGTTCTTCACACTCAATTTTACTGCGAGCTTCCCTCACTTCAAAACTAGTCCAGCCCATATCACCCTGCACAGCTTCATTTGTAGTCTTCCCGTGAGCGCCCAATGCGAGGCGTCCCACTGACCTTTGGTTCCCATCGAGTCCTGATTGTACCCCTGACTTCAAGCAAATAACCGTATGTCCGAAAGTAAGTCCTGGAACCATTACACCTTTCCAATTACCCCGGAGCACCTCTTACCTATTGTATCCACATAGCGCTCGGTGCTTCATTATGGCTGCACTTCTCTTCCCCTTCACTGTTATTGTTTTTTCCTATGTTTCCATATATCTATTGCCTTCGTTTATCCATATACAAAGGTATCTATATTCTCTTATTCGAGGTATTCCCTGGCCCTGTATTGCCACTGTCTGTTCACTGTTTTCATTGAATACCATAACAAACCACCCCTCTGAACACGCTCTGCCATCTAGCGGCGGCGCTACGAAGTGCGCGTGTGGCGCGTGTCGGATTCAGACAAAATTGTCTGAATATGTATATATGCGGGTACAATTCCGCCCAGCACCTTAGAAATATTAAAGGACTTTTTAATTGTTGTTGTTAAAGAGCAGCCCATGCCCAGTGTCGCACACCCAGTTACCCAAGCTGGTCTGAAGGTTGGTTTCGAACCCCGTTGCCTCAGCGCAACAGCCCGATGCTCTACCAATTAGATGATGCTCTACCCAGTGATCCAGGTTGGCATGAAATAGGTTAGGGACAGACAGACAGTCCGCAAAGTGGGCGAAGTTCCCAAGGAATGGTGATCGCGTTTTAAGAAATGCGTGGGTGAGTGGGAACGCTTCCGGTAATTACTTTCGATCCGCGTCGTTGTCGAGATGCGAAGCAAAGAACGTCGTGACGTGGTTCAGCGAACGCTCGTCGCCACAGTAAGGCGTCGCACAGGACGCTAAGTTTCACTAAATTGTCGCCAAAAATTCGCCTTTGGAGATCACATGCCCGGTGTCGCGCGCGCGCGCGCATTTGAAAACGTTTATTCGCGAGCTCTCTTGTGCAAAAAAGAGCGAGACGCACGCTATCCCGCAAAACGCCGGAGCCTTCCTGAGCGAGGGAGGAGTAGCCCGGTAGATGCGGGCCGTCATGCACGCTGCGCTGCGCGCGGTCGCGCTTTCGTGTGAGCTAATGGCGAGTGCCGCGACTGCAAAGAGCGAGAATAAAACAGGATCCACTGCCTCGTATAAGGACAAAAAAAAAATGAAGGGGAGGTTAGTGGGAGGGTGCAGAAAAAGAAAAAGAGCGCACATAAGGCTCGCCAAATGCGTGCGCGTGCGACAGACGAAGGACGAAGAAAGAAGATAATAGGCGGCCGTCCAGTCCGGTCCGTCCCCTGAGCTAAAGCGTGCAATTTCCTCGAGAGGACGAAGATGGGAGCGCCAAGCGGGGCTTCTCGATGGCTGCGCGAGACAGGCACCGTCCCCCGACAGACGCACCTTTAATCACCACGCTCCCTTTGACGCTGTGGCGGACCGCGTGATAGACATTCCCGTTCTTTGATCTTCTTTGTATTCGTGGATATACGGATGTTACCTATGCGACCTCTCGCCGAAAAGTAAATAGTGGGCATAGGTACGTAGACTACAAGAATAAAAAAAAGTTTGTAATATTACGTCTACGCAGAGTTTGAAAACTATTGAGGTGTAAATCTGAGAAATACATGACAAGTATGTCAGCACAGAAGAACCGCACCTCGCATGTCGTTCCTTTCCACTGCTTAAGCATCGTCCATTTACCGTAGGCACTAATGGCTGTCATTGTGATTCGATCTTTTAAACTTCTCTGTTCATTCTTAAGACACGAATAAAAAGCTCAGATGCGGGTAAGATGTGCAAGCGATACAAGGTACTACATTCACTTGGAGTCTAATCGGCTGCAGCTAACCGTTTAGCTTGCCTCTCTTCTGAAAAGCTGTAGAAGCAATTTCGTTTTGATATATTGAACCACGTAAAATATTAATGGATGTAATTTAGGAAGTTCTATATACGACAACGAGGGGCAAATGCACGTGACTGAGTGAGGCCAGGCAGCACGGGCCTCGTAATTGTACGTTTGATTGTATTGAGGGGGGAGGGGGTTAACGCGGTAAATGAAACGACCAGAGCTAAGATGGTTTCACGATGTTGGAAGGCACCATAAACCGTTGGAGTCATAAGCACTACCCTCTGTTTGCCCGTGCCTTGCGCCTTCGCTCTTCCTGCACTGGCAGCCATGTCTGGCAGCGGCATAGCTGCACGCATTTGAAGTGTTATCAGCCACTGTGGCCACTAGCAAAGCTCACCACGCTGAGGCTATAGCCAAAGACGTCATATGAACCACATTTATTTTGCCACGTGATTCTTGGGGTGAATAGAAGCGTGCATGTACAAGCTCCATTTCTTTTCGGAAATCTGGAGCCTGCGGTTTCACAGTGGCGGGAAAGACTCACGGGCGTCGTTTGACACTTCATCGCTGGCACCAGCAAAGAACATTATGTGTGACGTTGGAGCAGTTCCATATTATATGAAGCCTGGAGGATCACCACAATTATATTAGACATTCTAAGTGTAAGGCTTTCTTCGATTGCTCATTATGTAGACATCAACAAAATTTGACGCACGCATGCCCTAACGGTGCTATACATGTCTTATTATCAGCACAGAGAAGCGAAGAATATGTACAGCGAGGTCGTGCATGGAAGAAGTTCACAAAGCAGACAAAATATGGATGTATTCAATGCCGCGCAAAGAGATCTATATGTAGCCGCTTCCGGGTGAACAAAATAGGTCTAAAAGCTCTGTGTGCCCACAGAAAGCTCGAAGGGTGTGGTGAAAAATTGTTTAATTAAGGTGCTAATGTTCTGTGTGCGCTTGATTCTGTGAATAACTAAGGGAATACAATTCTGCGTGGATATGTTGAGTTACTAACACCATAAACCATCGAAACAGGCAGGTGTGCTCTGGTAAATTGCAGGTGAGCATCGACTTGTCACCGAAACGGACCTTGGTAGTGCAGACTTCCTCGCAGTGGCGAACTGGCTACGTACATGATCGTAGCAGTGAACACAGTTGTCTATACTGAGCTGAGCAGTAACAAAAGAGAGCTTACACAACCTGGCAGAGGTTGAGGTGAGCGCGTGTTTGTTTCTGCCGCGCCTGGACGCGGAGGGGTTTCGGTGCCTTGCGCAAGCCGTGCCGTAAGGCGGATACTGTGTGGCCCCTTCGGTAGGTGCCCCTTGGAGCTTCCTTTCATCCGGGACCGCAGGCAGGTTCGGTCGCGTGCCATGCACACGGCACGTGCCGCGTAAGCCCGCCGTCCTTTCCCCTCGGCCTCCCAGGCGCAGACGGCGGCCGCCCACGTTCCGACCGCCGCGACACCTACACTCGCAGAAGAAGGCACAACAGGCGCGCATCAAGGCATCCCGGGGCTGGCGAGCGCTCCAGATCGCATCCCGGGTCGCACGGCCGCTTTATCTTGGCCCGTTATGGCAGTTCATTACGGGCGGCCCGTAGGCGGAGCTGGGAGGGGCATTCCGGATGTGAGAGCCCCCATGCTTTCGCTGGGCGCGGCGCCCCTTGGACGACGCCACAATGGCGGCGTGCGCCGTCGGGCCAGCGGTGGGCCGCGCGCACCCGGACTGCCACGCGTCGTCACGGGAGGGGGGGTGGCGCCACGGCCCTGCGCACGGGGCCTAATTACAGGGCCCAGCGAGCGCCCTTGCGCAGTGGGCCCCTCGGTGTCCCTGGAGAGGGGCGCAAACGGCCTCGCGTTGGGGACACTGTCCTGTCGTCCGAGGTGTCAATGATGGCGCTCGCGGTTGCCGCGCCTTGCATTATGGACACATAGGCTTCGAGGCCGGTCTGGCCGTGTGAGGATGCTCTCGGTCGTGGGCGCGCGTTTGGGCAAACAATGCCGCCTTAGCTCACGACCAAGTCGTGTCCGCCAAAGTATTCTCGAAAATGCGAGGGTGCCGAAAGACCGATGCGTCGCTCACGCTCCGACCAGCTCTTTCGGAAGCGTGCCAGCGCTGCATCGCAGGCTAGACGAAAGCGAAAGCGTCCGGCCTGGAGCGGGTGGCGCCCACTGGCCGAAAATCGCGCATTTTGGCTCCGCAGGGTCGCGTTCTTGGTTTCTTTTAGAACGTGGCGTGAGGATCGTGATCTTTCGTACCAGATTTAAGGCAGAGCTCATGACAGAATCGTGTTTCTAGTGCCTCCACTGGCGGTGAATGTTCTCTATCGGGACGCGTGTATCTACTACGGTATAGTTTCACTAATAGCGAGGAGTTTGTGTAGCGATAGGGGAACGACTAACTTATTGCAACACTCATGCAAACGAGAAATTATTGATCTTTCATTTTAAACAGCGCTAAAAACACATGGACAAGGAAGAGCACATGGCAATCGCTGATCTTGGCTCTTCCTTGTCCGTGTGTTTTTTGGTGCTGTTTAAAATGAATGATCCGTACGAACTAGCTCGCGCGCACATCCTTCTAAGAAATTATTGCGTTGCTACGACATATGTACAATTTCTTCAAATCACATTCTTGCCATCATAGCATCTTAAGTCACAGCGAAAGGAAAGGGGCCAGTGGTGACAGGCCACTGACCAGGGGTCAGCGACAGATGACTAGGGAGAGGACACCGAGTGCCTGGTCCGAAGGAATGCCTGGTCCGAAAGACGCACACAAAATATGTTGGTACGCTACCTCGTGGCCTGAAAAACTACTGATGCACCCTCAAGAGAGAGAATTACGGCATTGTAGATTGGAGAGAAAGTGGCGTAGTTGATATTCTAGTTGAGATTTAGGGAGGAATGTTGTAAACCAGCATACGTAATGCGCAGAGCAGATAAGTAGTGGTCTGTTAGAGTAACACAATTGGTAAGAAGGGTAGAAAAATGCAGTCGCGGAAGCCAGAGGACTAGGCGGTGTGATGACATTATGAATTCTGGACGCACAGGATCAAGTTGGGTGACGCAAGATTGTAACATTGGAGAACGCTGGTGGAGGCCAACGCTATGCACTGGAGATACGATAGGATGATGATGATGATGATGATGATGATGATGATGATGATGATGGAGAAGAAGAAGAAGAAAAAGAAGTCGACTTAAAGAGGGGAGGGAGCAATGTTCACTATGTGTGCCACGTATGCAGTCTCAATGGACATGAAGCGCTAATGTACCATAGTTGAACTTATCGAGGCCAGTTTCGGTGCTATTGAAGGTCGCAGGCGAATACGGGACCATATTTTATGACGATTTCTTTCAGTTTTATTTATTTATTTATTTATTTATTTATTTATTTATTTATTGCTCTTGAACAAGAGCTATGAGGAAACCTCAACCTAGCTATCGCCAAGATCAGTCACTCAGCGGAGTGGATTATATGGAATGAATAGAATCGGATGGAAATAATACTTAGAAAATGAGGCCCCAAATGCGAAGTGCTCCGGTCTTTCCCAAGGCCTGCGACCTACTTCCTCCTGCAGTGCGTCCGTTGCATTTGCGCGGAGGTGCTAAACACCTTGACTGGAGGTGGCTTTCTGTGCCTACGGAGAGAGTGCACATGGAATATACAGTTAACCGTATGAGTGAAATAAACCCTCAGTGCCGTGCACCTGTTCCCGCTGGTAGAAATTGCCTTGCGTACTTAAGATGCCTTACCGAAGTGCATCGTTGGATTGTGTCTGCCTGCTGTTTGTAAGCGGGCGATAATCGCACTTATCGCGTTAAAAACTGGCATTTAAACAATAATTCCTTGTGCTGAAAATGTAAACAACAAATAAATAATAATAGTGTTATCTACCCTGCATTTGTAAATGATATTAGTTGATTGCTGCTGAAGATTACGGCTTTCAACTAAGCCTATAGGTTTTGGTTTATTTCCTCCCTTTCGAAAAGCAGGGAAAAAAAAATTCTTGCAGGGCGCGTTGTACACGTTATATGACCTGCAAATAAGGACATTTAACATTCTTTTTTTTCTTTTTTGCTTCCAGGCTGGCTCTGACTACTACCTCTTCATCACTGCCTACGACGGCCATCAAACGGTAAGTGTGAAATTTGCTTACGCATTGGCCATTTGAAATTGCAATGAAATAAGCTCAAAATGACTTTAACTTGAAGTGTCGTATATGCTTTTTGATGTATGAAGAAAACTGCAATTTTTTTGGACCCGCTCCCCGTATTTGCAAATGGGCATCTCTAGAAAATGACTAATATGAAATCACGACATTCTTTAGCAGAAGAAAATTATAGACCGCCGTAATGTCACATGCTAATGTTACGTTAATATGCACGCAGGTGTGGTACTACAAAGAAACAAAAACAAACCATGGATCGTACGAAAAAGAACTTCTCATGTGCGTCAGGTTTTGTTTGGAGAGATATACGATAAAAAGAATGCTTGGCTTGTGATTAGTTGCTGTAGTTATTCTCTGAAAACATAACTTGTGGAATAGAAGAAAAAAATTACCCTTTGTTTCTTTCTCATTCAAGGCCGTTATAGCCTTAATTAAGTTCTCCAAACTATTCTTTAGGACAGACATATAAGCAGAGATCTTAGGAGCAAATGTTTAAAAGCATGCACTATTTTATTTCCTTTATGCCCTAACTTTAATCTTTTCAAAAGAAACTTACGAGAAAGAAGCGTACATAGACAACAGCAAGTGATCACTAATATTTTACTTCTGGCGCTCGAGTCAAACTGTTCTGTGGAAATATGTGACGTAGGTAAAAGGACAATGTAATGAGGAATCTCTCAAGTGTCTGTGTGTGTAATTGGCCTATAGTGATGTCGTTTCTGTCTGTTTCAATCTCCCATTCCCTCTCTACAAGTAGGCTAACTAACTGGTCAAAGTCTAGTTAACCTTCCTGCGCTTCCTTTCTTCCCTCTCTCTTTTTTCAAGCGTCTAGTTCCTTCTAACCTGTGCGTATGACCAAAGCGGTGAAGTTTCGTGCTTTTAGTGCTCGCCAAGCGCCATCTTGCTTAGGGCAAGCTACATGTCTGCCACTCTGAGCCGAACGCAGCCACGGCTCATGCCAAACAACCGTGGTAATTGTCGTTTTAATGACAGACACAGTTGGGTGCACTGTTGGGTTTGCGCGGAGCCTCGAGTTCTTGCCCCCGATGCCGTGCGCAGGCCAAGATCGAGGTGTACGTGAAGGTGGTGAAGCCCAGCAGCGGGCTCGACGGGGTCGACCTGCCTCCACCGCGGCCCTTTCCGGGAGGGGGCCCAGGTGGGTCCCCCTCCGGCCACTTTGCCCCTCCCGCCCCTCCGCCCTCGCTGGGCCCCGGCAGGAAACGTCCCTCCAAGGAGCCCCCGCCGCCTCAGCCTCCCAGACCTCCGGCCGGACCCATCGGCACGGGCCAGGTGCGCTGCCGCGGTCTTTTCATATATTCACCCCGACCGCACAACTTATGGCACCACGTCCAAGCGTTCAGCCTGTCCTTTACATCATGTTTAGCCAAATAATTCAAGGAAACCGCCAGTATTCTCTGTCCTACCAGTGAACCTGTAAAATAGCTGAAATTAAGAAGCAGTCGCGCTCTCGACTTGGATTACACAAGTTGAAACAGTGAGCTTCCCATTTAGAGTATTCTTATAAAGGCGCTGGTGCAGAGCTATTATTTAAACCGCGACTTCGTTTACTGTATTGTAATACGCGCATCGTGGCTCCTCCGCCATCTTTTCTCCGCGAACTTTAGTTTTGGCCCTCTCCCTCGTGTAATTTAAGCAGCCGTTTGCGGCGCAGCCCGTTACGCCGCTCTTCAGCTGCAGAAATAAACCACTGCTTTCGCGTAAGCTTTCACTTTACTGCTCGCAAGTGACCCTAAGAAGAGCGGCATACACAGAGCGTAGTTTAGTTATTGGTGAAAGTGATGACACTGCAGAAGTGTGGCGGTGGCACAAGGCTACGCGAGGTTTCGGAGATTACGCAGAACAGACATGTGAAGACTGCGTTTCCAACATCTGGAGGGTGACGGGGGTTGCAGGTACGACCAGACGCTGGAGTGGAGGATCCAGCAGACACAGAGGAGAAAGGGGGCCCTCATGGCGGCTCACAGGGAACTTCGGGCGGGATTGACATGACCTCGACGGTGCTGCCGATCGTGGCCGTGGTGGGCTTTGCGCCTCTAGTGGCTCTGTTCTTCTGGCTCATGCATCGACGGTGCCACAGGGACGACAAGCTGAAGCCCGTAAGCCAGGCCGCGTTCAGCGTTGCGCAAGATCTTCTCATAAATTCTGAAAGTAGCGCCGACGGTGCAATATTAAAATATCGCTAAATAAAAATGCATAATGAACTGTAATAGATCACAATTTTTAGATAGCAAGGAGGTCGCTTTTACGAAGAATGCTTTTTCTTTCTTTTAATCCCAGAAGTTCCTAACATAGCTCACAGTAATGTCTCGGAGTGGTAGCGCGCAGCAGAGGCTATTGAATTGTTGAATAAGAAAAAGAAAAAAATACGTTTTATAGCGAAATAAAACGCAATCTGACTGGCGCTGCTCACAAACATGGAAATATTAAGAGTTGATGTGTGCTGATCGCAATATAAGAGGAATTCTGGCTCAAGGGATAGAGTAGTCCTTTTCCTCTCGTATTATGTAGCCGTTTTTGGCGGCTCTTGGACACGTGCGATCAATCTGTACCTCTATACTATTTCCCCCAATTACATTCAAAAAGAATATGGAATACGAGACCTGGAAGGGAAAATTGAACATCCACCCGAGATTAGCCCGAGATACAGAGGAAGCTTCTAGAAAGACGAGATGACCCATAATGACGTGGTTACTGCCTCTGTTTGGCTGCGAGATACATTGAAAAAGGGAATTTCTGTCTCTAATAGCGATTTTGTTGCGCTAATAAGTCATCTTGCTCCGTCGAACGAACACCCAGGGAGTTCTTAGAATCTATCCCGACTCGACCATGTACATTAGTTCAGTGCATGCTGGCGCAAATTTCAGATTGGTGAGTGGGTATTGCTTAAGGTATGACGCATATTTGAAAAAAAAATTGAGTTGGAGAATTTCAGTTTACTTATTGTTACAGTCGTTTCCTTAACTACAATTAGCATGCATAAGTAATGAGCATCGTACCTGCGGACCGTATATCCTTTGTGTGACGTCATCATTAGATGACTGAACCATAAGCGCTTGTCACGTGGGCTGTTGCCATAAGCTGCGCCTGAGGTCCAGATAACCATGACGGCGTAGATGCAAAAAGCGTGAAGTAAAAACGTTCTATCTTGCGCTCCCTGTCTAGTTAACCATAGCTTTTCTTCAGTGATGAAGTTATGTGTCCTTTTGATATGTGCAAATAGGATGATTATTTCTGCTTTTTTTGTATGGTATATTCTTCCAGAAAAAGTCTACCGACCGCCTGGATAGCAACTTTTCGCACAACTTCGACCTTTCCCCTGCCACGCTATACAATCCTAGAGCGCGGAGGGCCCTGTCCAACAGATATGAACCCGACTTCTTGAGCTCCGTAAGTATATGATTTCTGTAATCGCCTACAGCAGGAGCTTCTCAATCACCACAAAACTAAAAAATAAAAATAAAGGCAGTGATTCATGAAGTGGTGCAAATGCAATTTCCGCAGAGGTCGACAATTGTTGTGGTTGGCAATAATAATTGCGAAAGAACAAGACATTTGAACGAAAGTGTTGCACTGTTTGATTTCAGAATTAATTCAGGTAGGACAAAACGTGCGTGCTGGACGAGACTGGTGAGGACGCCTTGCAAAAAAAATCAAATGTGCCAGAATTAAACTACATTATGGGGTTTTACGTGCCAAAAACACTTTCTGATTATGAGGCACGCCACGCCGTAGCGGGGGACTCCGGAAATTTCGACCATCTGGGGTTCTTTAACGTGCAACTAAATCTAAGTACACGGGTGTTGGATATATTTAATTTCACAAATTACGACTTACCTTGCGCTCGCTTTATCCACGTTGCAGTCTTTGTTTATTCATAATATGTTTGATGTTGCACTCAATGCATTAAATTACGATTTCTGCTGAAGTTTTATCTAGTTTAACAAGCCTGAAATGGTGAATCCTGGTTCATAGTTAAAATGCGAATTGCAAAAAAACGTGCCGCTATGTACACGTTTCCTTTTGGCATAAATACCAAGCTGGTTTATTTGTGATTTTGTGACTTTTTATTAAACGCTAAATAAGCTTAAGCTGAGTCATGGAATGGTAAAAGGTATTGCGGATCTACTATAGGGTTATCTTTGACAAAGTTCCTAGAGGTATTGTTGACCATTGACCATGGCGTGATAATTACGTCGATTTTATTTTTAAAACGCTATTCTTTTTCTTGCAGTTGTCGGAGCACAGCAAATGGGAATTTCCGAGGCACCATCTGCGGTTTATTGGCATCCTTGGCGAGGGCTGCTTTGGGCAAGTCTGGAAATGTGAAGCCATGAACATCACAGGATCTGAGGAACCGGTCATTGTTGCAGTGAAGACGCTAAAAGGCAACTATTATTCACTTTTCACGATATCACGATATAATAATTCCAGAGCAAAACCTTTATAGAAGGGCAAAAAAAAAACAAAGAGAGAGAGAGAGAGAGAGACTGTTTTCTCCACAATAGTTAAATAAACTCTCGAACATTTTGTTCACGGCACCATTTCGTTCAATCCTTCAGAACCTTTTGGGCTCGTACTACTGCAGAAACTCTTGTCTTGCGTCAGCGGAGGTGAAGTCTCCATTCGATGTTTGCTTTTCGCAAAAGTACAGCAGTCTTATGGAGCGCACCAATAAGATGTAATGGCACAACGTGATTACTAAAAGCTAGCCGAGCATCGCGGGGGTTTCACGCGTTGCGCTAGGCCTTGTCCATAGAATGAATCCGGAATGACAAGAAGAGGGAGAAAGATTCAGATACAAGGAAGCTGCATGCACAAAATTTATCAACCGTAGGCGAACAAGGGAAGCCTGCAGCCAACGTTTCGAAGAGGGGACTTGTCTTCGCCCTGACAGTAGCAAGACCCTTTGTGGAATCGCTGACTCCATGCTGAGACTTCTTTTGTTCGCCCACTATTTGTCATTACAAATCTACATCTTGCTGTGACAGCTCTTGTCTTGTTTGTATAGACAAATAGTATACCAAGGCGCGGACAGTTTCGGATTAAGCTTACGCAAGCACGAACTACGCGCATTGGTACATTAGATATCTGTCACGGCGCATTTTCCCTACTGGAATGACTAAAAACGTTACTGTGCCTATGTGTTTCCAGAAAACGCAACCGAAAAGGAAAAGAAGGAACTTCTCAGCGAACTGGGTGTGATGAAACTGATAAACCCTCATCCCAACGTCGTCACCTTGCTAGGAAGCTGTACTGACCGAGGTAAATCTGCCTTATAGCATTTCTACAAACTCATCCAGGTGACCTGTGACCTTTTCTGCCGCATTCCCAGATCTCAGAATGCAAGCATGCCTACATACTTAGGTGGAGATGCATGACAATGTAGGGCCGGTGGCAAGCGTTGATCTGCAACCTTCTAAAACTGTGTGTTTCATATCACACGTATTGCTTCAGGATGTTAAACACCTAAATTTATTGTGTTTGTTGTTGAATTATTCTGCTGTGACGATGTTCTCGCATATATCTTGCCTATGAGTTTTCAAATTTCGTTTATATATTGTGCGGTGGGACTTGTCCAGTGCACACAGTTGCTGTCATTTATAATAACGTTGCGCATGTTTATTTCACCTCGCGTTGGCATTCGGTTTCTTGTAATGCACAGGAAAAAGACGTTGGAGAATTGTTCCCTGCAGTTGTTCCAGGCTACGGCTGTTGACGGTTGGCCAAGTGATGGAATCAAACCTTTGTTCCTTCGCAGCCTGGCACCCTGTGGGATATTTTTGTAGACGCATTTTGCCACCAGCGTCAATGAGACAAAATTGGACATGAAACAGATACAGATGACTTGTGAAAAGTGTATACACAGATCGCGTTGCCGAGAAATTACATCTTCATAACTTCGCCACAAAGCAAATACTTCTGCTCGCCTTCTGTTCTAAGCAAAGCGCCTTCTGTTCTAATTTAGCAATTACTCTGTTCCAGACCCCTTATTCGTCATCATGGAGTTTGTACCTTTCGGTAAACTGCAAACGTACCTTCGTGAGAGCAGAGTTGAAAGGTCGTACGGAAATCTACACGGAAGTAGTAAGCACCTCACGTCACGGGATCTGACATCTTTCGCGTACCAAGTAGCCAAGGGCATGGAATACCTTTCATCCAAAGGGGTAAGCACGCTGCATGACATAATTCCGCTGCTGCCCACTCTGTCTGACTAGGCTTGGGCAGGTGAATGAACGTTGCACGAGAAGTCGTTTAACTTTACATATGGTGTGGATAATGACAAGTTTGCCGTAAACACTTTTAACCTATTTCAATCTAAACTATTATATTTCACCTCAGAAAATTTCCAGGGTAGACATAGAAGAATAAGTGACAATCATTCTTAATGTTTTATATTTCTCCTTCAAGTTTGAAGTGTGATGTCATTTATTGCAAAAAATAAATAAATAAAAGAAATACACTCTCGAGCATTCATACAAAAGCTTAGGCTCTAGCATGGAGGCCTTTCGGAATACTAGAAAGTCCGTTAATTCGCTCCCAATTCGCCAAGAAAGGAGAGAGAGAAAAACATGTTTATGAAATATATATATATATATATATATATATATATATATATATATATATATATATATATATATATATATATATAAGGTATTTTGATTTACTTGCAAATATAGACATAAAAATTAGCATAAGAGTAGACATAACATTATCTGCTGTCGGTTTGCCTTTGCGTTATTTTCATTTTCCATCAAATGTCTTTTGTTTAGATTATACACAGAGATCTGGCCGCGAGAAACATCCTCGTCGGAGAAAACAAAACCTGCAAAGTTGCTGATTTTGGATTTGCTAGGGACGTCATCACTAGCCACGTTTACGAAAGAAAATCAGAGGTAAGTGCACTTGCCCTTTGTAGGGACATTTAGTTGGGCGTTAAGGCGCTCACTACTTATTGCATCACTAGATGCGTCATTGACAAGGCGATTTATTTCTGTCTTGCTGCCATTTTTGTACGTATGGCATTTTTGTGATAGAACGGCTGTGTTGCAGGGGCGCTTGCCAATTCGGTGGATGGCACCGGAATCGCTTTATGACAACATCTTCACCACCAAGACTGACGTCTGGTCTTTCGGAATACTCATGTGGGAGATCGTCACACTCGGTAAGAAAACATTATTCCCTGCACTCACTCAGTCATGTGATGCGAGCTCTTTGCTGGTGCTGTGTCCTAAAGGCGTTACACACTTGGCTTTCTTGACAGGCTCTACACCATACCCTGGACTGGCTGCTGCCGAGGTGATGCGACGCGTCCGCGATGGCTACCGCCTTGAAAAGCCTGAGCACTGCAAGCGAGAAATGTACAACATAATGTACTATTGCTGGGACCCGGACCCCAACGAGCGACCTTCGTTCACCGAACTCACTTGCCTCCTTGACAAGCTCCTCGTTAGCGAGAACGACTACATTGAACTGGATCGTTTCCCCGATCATTCGTACTACAACATCACGAACCTCTCCGGTGAAAAGCTTTAATCGTGTCATTGCAAGCCGACGGGGCGGCTCGCTGGTCGTCCGAGGACGTGCGCCGTTGGCGGAGCGGACAGAGAGAGGGGACGACAGCAACGGTGACGAACACCGGCGCTCGCGCTGCCGATTACGTTCTCTGTGTTCATCCACGCTGTAACTGCTTCCTGATACTTGGACTGTAGTATCTGCGTTGCCGTGCCGGCGGGCGGCAGCTTCAGGAGAAGACGCGGCTCAGCACTTCCAGCCAGAACACTTGTATAATGCGTGTGGTAGCTTTTTTTTTTTTTGTGCGTCCGGAATGGTCGATTGTTTTCAAGCGCCTGGAACCGTCAGTGGCGTCAACTGAGAAGTGCGCTGTGAAATGAGGATCTTTGGTGCGTTACGATGGCCAGCTCGATCATCCGTAGAACTGTACCACCAGAGTGCTCTGGGATGATACTCCGGCGTGGGTCTGGTACGATGCGAATGTCCTGGATAGACCGCCAAAGAACTCTGTGCAGAGACAATACGAAACACGAGCCACCGCGGAGCTAGGTGGCTTGCAGTAACTTGTGGCGTTGACAGGGACCAGCCTGAAATTACGAACCATATGTGTGCATGAGGGTTATGCATGCCCTTGCTCATCACTCATCTCAGGGGATGCACTGCTGCGCTTGCCGTGCCTTGGGGGTCATAAAGAATGCGCTTTTCAGGTACCGGTAGCCTACAATGAGAGCTTGAGAGGCTTGCGCTCCGTTTGTTGTTCAGGCACGAGGCGCAAATTCTCGTTGCTTTTGTTGGATATGCCTGGAACTTGAAGCAGCTGCAGTGCACTTGTATTTTAATGTATCATAAGAGAAAGTTATTTTTTATTTTGTTTATGCAAGCACGTTCTCCACTTGCATCTTTAGTGTCTCATCTCACTGACACTGTTCTATAAAAAATAAAGCTAGTTGTCACGACACGTGAGTTTATTGCACGAACGTGGCGCATCAGTTAAAACCGGGTCAGCGGCCATTCAGCCTCGCAAGGAAAGAAAAGTTCATGGTTAGGAGCAAGTCATGATTGCAACGGCTCGACAATACAGCACAAGATATATGTTTTGAGCTATTCCAGTCATGAGTCAGTACAACTCGCTAGATTAGTAATTAGGAGAACGTGTTCCCTGTACGCGAAAAGCTGATAAAGGACAACGTAATTGCACGTAGACATGCTGCACTCTGCGTTTCACTGCCTAAGTCCTCCTGCTGGAGGCCACTCTCATCTGCGACGCTCATTGTCCAGAACTTGAGAGATATGTAAAAATTAGTCTTGATCCAAATTTTTGTACAAATCCTCGAAAAACTCATAGAACATCCCTGATTCATGAATTAGCTCCTCAGATTGTTCTACAAGCATACTCTGATCAGCTGAAACACGCACATGCACACAGAAAGACAGACGCGAACGGACACTTTACAGTCTATTCACACACATATAAGCATACATATTTTGATGCGACAAATATGTTACCAAATTTACTTTAGAAATCTTTTTTTCTTTTTTTCAAGCATGACGAGACAGTTGTAAAACAGCGTACCTTCTACAACCACACACGAAAAGAAAACAAAGACGACAAGCTTAAGTGTACATTAAGCGCCTCACTTACATGCACGCTTGAAAGAAAGCTAGTTTGGCAGAGTAAATCGATACCTTTATTCGAGGGCACTGAATAAACGGGTTCGTTGTTTCGCTTAGTTTATGTTTGTGTTCAGAGAAATAAATTAATATGAATTTAGGTCTTAAGACAGCATTGAAACAAAAGAAAGCATTGAATTTTGCACATATTTATGAGAGATGCGAAATATAGATTGCATGCTGGAATGACTCCATTTCATCTTTTGTACAGTAGTAACGAGATTATATGCTCTTACATATGCGCTTTACTTATATTGTAGTGATGTGTTGAATGTATTACAAAAATGATTAATTATTTGTCAACACAAATCGCAAATAAATTACTATGTACAAGAAATCAATTCCTTTTTATGCTGGTTTTGCCTCTTCGTGACTCTTCATTTTGCTTTGAGCCGAATTCTAGCTGGCACGTTGTTGTAACAAATTGGAAAATAAAATTAAGCTTCTTACCTAGCAGGCGCCAACTGAAATGGCACATAAGGGGCTTTCCCATTGGTAAGTGAACTGGACTGTGAAAAGTGCAACTGCCACTGCCAAGAACAGAACTACGCCTTCCCTGCACTGCGCCATGCATGTGTGCCCTTTTTTCAGATATCTACCTGTCCTTGGCTGCCCAGATGTCAACATGGATGCCCAGGACAGTCAAGTCCTGTGTTTTTGGGAGCATTGCGACAGCGTAATACACTGCAAACATTTTATTGGCCTCACTGAGTGTACGCGAACAGTTTGTTTTTTAACATCCTTGTTTTGCCTCTATCTTTTCTCCCCTTTGGCCTTGCCGTAATGCGGAGTATACAACCGTACAGTTGTTCTGGTTAGCTTCTGTGTTTTCTGCCTCCTATTTCTTTCTCTCTCCATCGGGCACCATAGAAAATACGGTGTCTACACATTTGCGGTTATATAATATTTCTCATTAGTACGCTGGCGTTATACAAATTATAACCTAGCTGCAGAGCTTCTACATTTCGTTCTTGTATTCTCAAGCCACTAGATTCTTCGAGCTTGGCTCGGCGGTACTCCTTTGTGAAGGGAATCAATCTCCCACATGTACCATGGTTGCAACCTAACGCCTGTGGCAATGAGAAATGCGAATGACATGTACACAGGAGTGTCTGCGTACCAGCACGCATAGTCCAGCGGGCAGTTTCGTCAGTACAAGCGCGGATGTCAGCTCTCGGCCTCTCAGCATCAGCGCAGAAGTCGTCGATCGATCTTCTCCCTGGCATCAGCTGAAGAGCTACGAGGTTGAATCTGAATATGGAGACTATGCAAGAGTTGTCTGTCTTACAGCGGATGGTTGCCGCAAAAGATTGCGCTGGCGCCGTCTCAGACGCACTCGTATAACACATAGAGATAATACATTGTAACTACAGCAAACTTCGAAATCGCAATTTCAACGTTTAGGTTTGAGCAGTACCAAGTGGCTCGCGTTTGCCAAATCGAGCAGCTTATTTCCGAGGGGTGCAGCACGTCGAGGAGGATATGCAAATCTTATGCAGCAATATAATTTTCCATCCTTGGTTATTTGATCAATAGAACCCGAATATTTGAGTATTTGACTGCCATTTGCAGCAACGTTTGCACACTGAAAAACGCCAAATTGATAACCTCTTATGCACTCTAAGGCATACAATTAATCATCATCATCATACCATCATCATCACAATCTTATTTTACGTTCACCGCAGGAAGAAGGCCTCTCCCTGCTATCTCAAATTACCCGTGTCCTGCGCTAACCGATTCCAATTAGCGCCTGCGAAGTTCTTAATTTCATTATCCCACCTTGTCTTCTGCCGTCCTCAATAGCGCTTCTCTTCTCTTGGCACCCATTCTGTAACCCTAGTGGCCCACCGGTTATCTAACCTACGCATTACATCACCTGCCCAGCTCCATTTTCCCCTCTTAGTCAATTAGAATATCGGCTACGTCCGTTCGCTCTCTGATTCACACCGCTCTCTTCCTGTCTCTTAACGTTACGCCTAACATTCTTCGTTCCATCGCTATTTCCGCGGTCCTTAACTTGTTTTCTAGCTTCTTTGTAAGTCTCCAAGTTTCTGCCCCTTATGTTAGCACCGGTAGACGGCATTGATTGTACACCTTCCTTTTCAATGATAATGGTAAGCTTCCAGTCAGGATCTGACAATGGCTGCCGTATGCGCTCCAACCCATATTATTCTTCTGTAAATTTCCTTCTCACAATCAGGGTCCCCTGTGAGTAATTGACCTAAGTAAACGTACTCCTTCACAGACTCTAGAGGCTGGCTGGCGATCCTGAAATCTTGTTCCCTTGCACGGCTATTGATCCTTACCTTTGTAATCTGGATATTAATATTCAACCCTACTCTTACACTCTCTCTGTCAAGGTCCTCAATCATTTATCGTAACATTTATCCCCAGTGTTGCGGAACAGGACAAAGCCATCTGTAAATCGAAGGTTGCTGAGATATAGCCATTGATCCTCACTCCTAAACCTTCCCAGTTTAATAGCTTGAATACTTCCTCAAAGTACGCAGTGAATAGCATTGAAGAGATTGCGTCTCCTTGTCTGACCCTTCTTTATAGGTATCTTCCTACTTGAGGAGAATTAACGTAGCTGAGGAATCCCTGTACATATTGTCCAATATATTTACGTAAGCGTCCTGTACATGGATGTGATCCATTCTAGAGTATCCCTTCCTGAAACCAGCCTGTTCCCTTCGTTGACTGAATTCCAGTGTTGCCCTTATTCTATTGGATAATTTCTTGGTGAATATTTTATATAGTACTGGAAGCAAGCTAATAGGCCTATAATTGTTCAATTCTTTAACGTCTCCCTTTTTGTGGATTATTATAATGTTGGCATCCTTCCAGTTCTCTGGGACCCTTGAAGTCGTGAGACAGTTCGTATAAAGGGTCGCCAGTTTTTCAAGCATTATGTCTCCTCCATCTTTGATTAAATCGACTTGTATTCCATCTTCTCCTGCCGCTTTTCCGCGTTTCATGTCTTGCAAGGCCCTTCTAACCTCATTGCTAGTTATAGAAGGAGCCTCTGTAACCTGTTCATTACTAGATCGAATGGAGGTATCGCGGCTGCTGTGGCTACTGTACAGGTCAGTATAGAATCCTTCTGCGGCTTTTACTATATCTTCAAGATTTCTGTTGATGTTAGCCTGCTTATCTCTCAGTGCATACATCTTGGTTTATCTTATGCCAAGTTTCCTTCTCATTGATTTCATGCTCCGTCCATTTTTTACTGCTTCCTCACTATTACTCACGTTATAATTTCGAATATCCCTTATTTCTTCTTGTTGGTCAGTTTTGACAGTTCCGCGAATTCTATCTGATATCGTGAATTGTACACTTTTATTCTTTGTAGTTTCTTTATTAGGTCCTTTCTTACTCGGGAGAGCTTACCTACTCGATGCCTTCGTACCTTACTTCCCATTTTAATTAGTGCTACTGAAGCTTGCCTAGTTACGGTTTCATTCATTACCTCTATGTCATCTTCATCTGTCTGCACTAAGGCTGCATATTTGTTTGCAAGTACCAGTCTGAATTTGTCTGCTTTTACCCTTACTGCGTCTAGGTTGGCCTGGTTCTTTCTGACCAATCTTACTCTTCCTCTCTTCAAATTGAGGTGAATCCTAGACCTCATTAACCTACGATTACTGCAGTTTACCCTTCCTAATATTTCTACACCCTGAACTATGCTTGGATCGGCAGAAAGTATGAAATCAATTTCATTTATTGTTTTACCATTAGGGCTTTTTCATTTCCACTTTCTCTTGTTACGCTTCCTGAAGAAGGTTTTCATTATTCGCAGCTTATTACTTTCCGCGAATTCTACCAACATCTCTCCTCGAGTGTTCCTAGAATCGACGCCGTAATTGCCAATTGCTTGTTCACCAGCCTGCTGTTTCCCCACTTTTGCATTGAGGTCGCCCATTACAACAGTATACAGAGTTCGTACTGTTCTCATCGCTAATTTAACATCTTCATAAAACTCATCCATGTCATCGTCATCATGACTGGAAATTGGAGCGTAGGCTTGTACTACCTTTAATTTATACTTCTTATTAAATTTTATTACGACTACTGCTATCCTCTCGTTAATGCTGTAGAATTCGTCAATGTTGCCCGCTATGTCCTTATGGATTAGGAATCCCTGCTACATATTGCTTCTTGAAGTCCTCTATAGCAGGGGACGTGGCCATTCGTCAGCACTGTATAAGCCTCACCAGTTCTTCTAATCTCACTAAGGCCGATAATATCCCAAACAATGTCTGATAGTTCCTCAAAGGGTCCTGCTAGGCTAGCTTTACAATTAAACATTGCAAATTTACAAATTACTTAATTCTGCTCAGTCACCCTAGCGTGGTAGAGAACTCATAATAGCTGTGAGACGTTTCGGAGAAGCCGGCAACACATTTGTTGCTTACAATTATAATATAATAATAAGTAAAGCAATCAACCAATCGAGCACAACGACTTAGTACAAACGGAAAATGCGTAAGCTTTGGCATCAGGGCGACGCTTTCAAGTTTCAGCCTTGTGACGTATTCATCCTTACAGTGCATGTGTATAATTTTCCCTACATTCATCCTACCCTGGGGTTCACCAAATTTCAACGTCGCGCTAGTTGCGATGCTGCATTACCAACGTTTCGCAGCCCACGAAACAAAGACGGAATCAGAACCAAACACACAAACTGCGAATCGGAGTACAGCAAAACTGATTTTTTATTTTACGAAGCGAATCTGGCGGCAAGTACGAGGAAGGTCCATGCGCACACTTGCGCTCCTTTCTTTTCACAAGGCCACGCATTGCAAAGCCACATCTTGCATCGAACTTTCTGATTGGCTGTAAACGATCCAGAAAACTTCCAGGACTTTGAAATCAAGGATAAGGGGGGGGGGGAGGGCATGAGCACAATAATAATAATATTTAGGGTTTTACGTGCCAAAACCACTTTCTGATTATGAGGCACGCCGTAGTGGAGGACTCCGGAAATTTTGACCACCTGGGGTTCTTTAACGTGCACCTAAATCTAAGCACACGGGTGTTTTCGCATTTCGTCCCCATCGAAATGCGGCCGCCGTGGCCGGGATTCGATCCCGCGACCTCGTGCTCTGCAGCCCAACACCATAGCCACTGAGCAACCACGGCGGGTAGCACAATAAAAGACGACAGAGTATGGCAGCTTATGAGAGGGTCATAACCATGTAATATCCTGCCGTAGCACGTGAATAAACGTTTACCAGCTTTTACCCCCACCAAGTTTACCAGCTTAGAGCGTCCCTTCAGCTTATTGCGCTGCATCGACACGAAGAAACGATGACCTCCGAAAAACCGCTTGACATAGAGACTTCGAGGCGCCCTGGAACCCTTACCTTCAGAACAGGGTTCACACGGGAACGCAGTGCGTGTTTTCGCTCTTGAGTCTGATAATTGACTGTTGTGACCGGCTGCCCAGTTCAGCAACCGTGCTTTTCTATGCTATATAGCCCGTAGAGATTCTAGGCGGCGTGCGCACACAGATGTGAACGGAGGTTCAGTAGAAAAATATGGCGTAAAATCAGTTCATGTGGCGCGCTTGGATGTGGTAAGGCATGAAACCCCGAGACGAGAATTTCGTTCGTTTTGTCTGCACGCGTCGTTAGGAGACATGCGAATAAACCGCAGATCCTGCCTAGCGCGCTCGTTGAGGTATAGAGCGCTCTCGAGGAAACTTCGACAATCAATCGTCACGCGTTTTGAGGCCGCGGTTTCGCGAAAGCGTCCGAATTCAAGATCGCGTGCGAGTGACAAATCACTTTCGGTGGCAAGTCTTGCAAGCGATATCGACAACTACGTATCTTAAGTCATGACGTGCTGGAGCCAGAAAAGACTGCTGACGATTGCAGCCTTTGGTTGTCGTTTATTGTTTGGTTTTTGTTTAATACACCGTAGTACATAACGCACACGGGGCTTTATCGTTTAATATGCGCAGTGCTCATTAAACCAATGAGTTCATCGCAGCACATACTGACGCTTTAGGCGTGCATGTTCCTCCCTTCCTGTGTTTCGATACTATAGCGACTTGTGTTATGATGCGGACTTCATTCGGTTTGGAAACCGCCCTAGAGAGATATTTGAATGGACAGACGAGCACATTCATAGGTTGATCGGTGCAAAAGAAAATAATAAACGTTATGCAGGCTCACAATTATAGAGCGCAGGGAGGGTAGGCAAACAAAGCTTCGATTTATCTAGAACGCATCACGTTTAAGCGTGGGAAGTCTAATTTTGATCGCATTGTATATGCTCGTAGGAGTTCTGTCGATGCAGTGGGCCAAGAGGGAAACAATGCGGGATGAAGAACTTCACTAGAGCTGAAATTTGGGCTAGTTAGTTATTGTTGATAATCAAATAATAGCGCATAAAAAGCAAGGGACGACCGTGGAAGAGATAAACGACGCTGTGTCTCTGTACTAACGTTCGTCTCTTGTACTTTTACGCGCTGCTATTTGACGATCGGAATAAAGAAAAAGAGGAAGCTGCGCTAGCGAGAGGCGTCATGGAGCCCCCTTTAGGTTCCCATATACAATGAATGCCCTTAATGTGGTGCTAAACGAATAAACGTCCTTGTATTCGTCTAAATGCCGGCTTTGATTAGTGAAATTTATTCTACCTCGCATTACTTAACAGATCCCTGGATCCCCTAACATTCCTTAACAGATCCCCTGGAGCCAAAGAGTCTCGCACACAAAGGTATAGTAAATGTTAAACGCTTAGCGAAAGCCGACAGCATCTTTATAAGCCCTTGTTCGAGTCAGACATCGAGTTCTTAAGACAAAAGTATACTGTGCTGCTTTAAAAAAAAGTATTTTTGTCTACAGAGAGATCGCACCGAAGGCGGTGCCGGAAATAGATGACTTGCATTTCTCGCGGGACATCTGCACAGCGGCTGTAGGGTCGCTGCTATTTTGTTCCTCCTGCCGACTTCAACTTAAGACTATAATTTGAGCGGTGAAGAACATGGCGCAAAAAAACATGCCTATGTACGATGATTATTCAACCAACAAAATTGTAGGCTTCAGAATTCCTGAAGAGAATAAACATTCGAGTGCATTAGCGCAAGCTCTTGGGCCAGTTGGTAAATGATGAACTTGAAGAAAAGGGGGTACCAGCGAAATACAAAGGACGCGCACACAAGGAAATAGCGTTAGACACGGACGGATGCTGTCTACCAGCGTCCGTCCGTGTCTAACGCCTTTTTCTTGTGTGCGCGTCCTGTGTGTTTCGCTGGTACCCCCTTTTTTCAAGTTAAACATTCGAGTGGCGCCTGAGTTCCATTGCTCCACCCCCACCCCCCTATTTACAATGCGGGGACGCCTTCACGTGAAACAGTGCATCGCATACACATAGCGGATTCCCTTGTTTACGGTGCTCGTCTTACGAGTGTTTGGATCGGACTGCTGGTACGATCTGTTGGGAACTCGGCGCTGACGCCCGTGGTTGTACCTGGGTCGCAAGCCCCAAGGGTAGCGTTGGCCTGGCGGCCTGGGGTACAACTGGAAGCATCCGAAGGTCCCGGCAAAGCATGAGTCGACTGGTAACAACGAAACAACTTGTTTATTTTAACATCGCAAAGAGTTGGCGGTCAGGTTTGACCGTAGTAGAGAGACGGGAGAGCACTTCACTCAACAGAAGAAATCGGAGCCCTCCCTTTGGCGTCCGGGGGCAGCTGTTTTTATACTCTCGCAGTTGAGGGCAAGAAGGAACCCCTCAAAAGACGAGCACGTGAATGTACAATGGGCTAATGGTGACGCACACTGTCGTAGCGATGCCGTAGCACCATGTCGAGCACGATCTCGTAGCACCCTGTCGTGGCGCTGCCGGTCGGACACAATGACTGTAATGAGAGGATGGTCCCTGCTTTGGCATCGCCTGTTTCGGGCACAATGACTGGAACGAGATCCCTGCTTTGGCATCGCCTGTTTCGGGCCCAATGACTGGAATGAGATCCCTGCTTTGGCATCGCCTGTTTCGGGCACAATGACTGGAATGCGAGGATGATCCCTAGGCGGTCGCATCGCCGCAGTCGCGCCTGGAAACACCTGGCGATGAGTGTTGCGGCGACGACGATCGGGCCAAAATGTCTGCCGCCCCGCCGCAGTCGCGCCGGCAAAACCACGTGTCGCAGGCGAAACGCAACAGACCGCCCCGCCGGGGGAAGGAGATCCCGATGGACAGGGGACTGCATCCGCTGTCCGGAGGGATGTCGCTCGATGATGCTCATAACCGAAGTCGGGCGTCCCTCGACGTTTCTTGAGCGCAGCGCACAGAGAAGGCCTCGTTCTCTTGTTCAGGTTCGCACGGGACACTGCAAAGTGACTTCGGGAGAGTTCACATTTTTGTTCTCGTTCCCGGCAAGCGTTAGAACTACGCTGAAACTCAACCGCTCAGTCAGCAAGCACGGCACAACCCTCACCAAGCCCTGCCAGGCTCTTTCCCCTTTTTATACCACTGCCTAGTTCCTTACAGTAGTCTAGCATCACTCAGAACGCGTCCACAAATTGAAAAATTGCACTAGAAAGCATATCATCACTTTGAAACACTAAACAAAAGCAATATGTTAAAAAAAAAATCCTGCCTCAGGAAGAAAACATCAGTAACAAACAATTTTGAGGCTGATTCCTACGTTAGGGGCTTCGACTTAAGCCATCGGCGTTACCGTTGAGACTCCCCTTTTTGTAACGCACCTCAAAGGAATATTGTTGTAAAGCGAGGCTCCAGCGCAGGAGGCGGCCATTTTTGGGAGAGATGGTCTGCAGCCATTGGAGAGGGCAGTGATCCGTCTCAATGATAAACCTCGAGCCGGCTAGATAGCATGACAATTTCTGAACGGCCCACACGAGACATGCACACTCTTTCTCGGTGGCGCTATACGCCTGCTCACGACTGGTCAGCTTACGACTAGCATACAGGACGGGGTGTTCTACTTCTCCATTTTCCCGTTGGCACAGTACAACGCCCATGCCTCGCTCACTAGCATCGCACTGAACAATGAACCCTTTTGTATAGTCTGGCGATCGTAGCACAGGCTGGCTTGTTAGGGCACTCTTTAGGGCGCTAAAAGCTCTTTCCTTGGTCTCGTCCCAGACGACTGTTTGAGGCTCTGTCTTTCTTAGAGCATCCGTCAGGGGAGCCGCGATATCAGAGTACCTAGGGATGTACCTCTGATAGTAGCCGGCGACACCCAAGAACGACCGAATATCGGTCTTGGTGCGCGGTTGCGGAAAGTCTCGCACAGCGGCCACTTTTATTTCAGAGGGGCGGCGACGACCCTGACCAATCACGTGACCGAGGTAGACAACCTCGGCCTGTGCTAACTGGCACTTAGGAGCCTTGACTGTCAAGCCCGCTTCGCGCAGGCGGGTTAGCACTGCCCACAAGTGTGTCATATGCTCAGACCAGGATGCGGAGAATATCGCTACGTCGTCTAGATACGGTAAAGCGAATTCTTGCTGTCCCCGCAACACTTTATCCATGAGACTTGAAAAACAGTATGGCGCGTTCTTCAAACCAAAACTCAACACTTTAGGACGGAATGTTCCCATTGGTGAAATGAACGCCGCATACCTACTAGCCTCTTCTGTAAGTGGAACCTGCCAATAACCCCTGACAAGATCTAGGGTGGAAATAAACTGAGCGCTACTAACTTTCTCAAGGCGCTCCTCGATGTTAGGGATCGGATAAATTTGATCCTTAGTGATGGAATTAAGCCTGCGGTAGTCGACGCAAGGACGAGGTTCCTTGCCCGGTACCTCAACTAAAATCAAAGGGGAGGTATAATCACTCTCACCTGCCTCAATAACACCGAGCTGTAGCATTTTCTTTACCTCAGCCTCCATAATATCGCTCTGGCGGGGTGACACCCGATACGCCTTGGATCGTACTGGCTCTGTGGAGGTAAGTTCTATATCATGAGTAAGTACAGAAGTCCTACCAGGCCTCTCAGAGAACAGACCTTGAAACTCTTGTAATAGCTGGTGTAGTTCGGTTTTCTGCTCGGGCGACAGCGGTGCTTTACTGATAAGGTCACTAATGACTTGACCGGTGTCTTCCCTGTTCGTCACTGAGCCTAGTCCCGGAAGCTCGACTGGAAGCTCTTCAGGAACGTTTATCATCATGCACACCACTGCTTCCCGTTGTCTATAAGGTTTGAGCAGATTACAGTGGTAAACTTGCTGTGCTTTCCGCTTTCCTGGCAGACTTACCACGTAGTTAACGTCCGACAGTTTCTGAACAATTCGTGCTGGGCCCTCCCACTGCACGTCTAGTTTGTTGTTTAGCGATGTGCGCAATATCATGACCTCATCGCCAACCTCAAAACGACGGGCCCTGGCTGTCCGATCATAATAAACCTTGGCCCTCTGCTGGGCCTTTGTCATTGCTTCACCTGACAACTCCTGTGCCCTTCTTAAGCGTTCGAGGAGCTTAAGCACGTACTCCACCACGACTGGGTCGTCGCCCCTACCTTCCCATGATTCTCGAAGCATGCGAAGCGGAGATCGAAGCGAGCGACCGTACACCAGTTCAGCTGGCGAAAACCCCGTAGCTGCATGCGGCGCGGTTCTTAAAGCAAACATCACCCCAGGCAGACACAGCTCCCAGTCAGTTCGATGTTCAAAACACAACGCTCTCAACACGCGCTTCATGACGGAGTGGAGCTTCTCAACGGAATTCGACTGTGGGTGGTACACTGAGCTGTGTAGCAGCTTTACCCCACACCTTTCGAGAAAAGTTGTCGTCAAAGCGCTAGTAAACACTGTGCCCTGATCTGATTGAATTTCTGCAGGAAAACCAACTCGCGCAAATATGGACAGTAGTGCATTAACTATCTCAACTGAGCTGAGTTCTTTAAGCGGCACTGCTTCAGGGAACTTTGTCGCTGGGCAGATCACAGTCAAAATGTGTCTGTACCCCGTGGCTGTTACCGGCAGAGGTCCCACTGTATCAATAACGAGCCGTCTAAAAGGCTCCGTAATGATAGGTACCAATTTCAACGGCGCCCTCGATTTGTCCCCTGGTTTGCCCACCCGCTGACAAGTGTCACATGTCCTCACGAAATGGTCTGCGTCCCGAAAACACCCTGGCCAATAGTACTCTTGCAAGAGACGGTCCTTAGTTTTCTTAACTCCTAGGTGTCCGGACCACGAAACCCCGTGTGACAAGCGCAACAGATCCTGACGATAGCATTGAGGCACGACCAGCTGATCGAACTCCACTCCTCTGCGGTCTAGATACTTCCGGTACAGGACTCCACCCCTTTCCACAAAACGCGCAGTTTTCCTGGCGATACCTTCCTTGACATTGCAGCGAATGTTTTCCAGGCTGCCATCCTTTTTTTGCTCGGCTATCAAAGCCGACCGGCTGACTTTTAGCAACCTATCAAGTCCGTCTGACGTAGGCGCGATAAGCAAATCAGTAGATAGCTCTTCTAACTTTCCCGCGTCGGGCGTTTCCTCTCCAGTATCTGGCGCCTTTAACGTTACAGACTCAAGTTTATTCAGTTCGGGCGTGCTCGGAATATCAGCTTGCTGCGCCTCTGACCCTTTTTCGTTGTTTGATAACGTCGGCCCCGCAACTACCGCCTTTGCAGCGAGCTCCCGAACCTTCGATCTGGTTAAGGCCTGAACACTAGCTTCACCAAACAAAAGCCCCTTCTCGCGCAGGAGGTGATCGGACCTGTTTGAAAATAGGTACGGGTACTGGGGTGGCAGCATAGATGACGCTGCCGCCTCTGTCTCAAGCGCTCCGAAAGGTCCTTCAATAAGCACTTTTGCTACCGGCAGACACACGCTATGAGCTTCCACGGCTTGCTTGATCCATGCGCACTCGCCCGTGAACATATGGGGTTCTACATAAGACGGGTGAACTACATCCATCGTAGCTGCGGAATCGCGAAGCACTCGGCACTCTTTCCCGTTCACGAGGAGGTCTCGCATGTAAGGCTCGAGAAGCTTCATGTTCTCGTCAGTGCTGCCTATTGAAGAAAACACAACTTTTGGTGTTGTTTCCGGACACTGCGCCGAAAAGTGACCCGGCTTCTGGCACGTATAACAAACGCCCGCTCGCCTCATCTCGAACCGCTTTCTGCGTTCGGCTTCGGCTGCCGCCGTCTCCTTAGGTTCGGTCGCACTGCTTCCACTCGCATCCGCACTACGCGTGTTCCCCTTTGCTCTCATGGGTGTGAACTTCGGCCTCTCGAACTTCGAGCCAAATTCACCCTTTTGACCATCCTTAGCTCCGCGAACTCGACGCGTCACAAACTCCTCGGCTAGCTCAGCGGCTTTAGCCACCGTACAAACGTCTGGCCTATCCAAGACCCAGTATCGCACGTTCTCCGGTAACCGACTATAAAACTGTTCTAGCCCGAAACACTGCAGAACTTTATCGTGGTCACCAAACGCTTTCTCTTCTTTGAGCCACTCCTGCATGTTCGACATAAGCCTATACGCAAACTCTGTATATGACTCACTTCTGCCTTTCTCATTTTCCCGAAACTTCCGACGGAACGCCTCCGCAGACAGCCGGTACTTTTTTAGGAGACTCGATTTCACTTTGTCGAAATCCTCTGCTTCCTCTCTATCCAAGCGAGCGACTACGTCGGCCGCCTCGCCGGGTAACAAAGTGAGCAAGCGCTGTGGCCACGTTTCCCGAGAGAACCCCTGCTTCTCGCACGTTCGCTCAAAGTTAACCAGGAACAAACCAATGTCCTCTCCAAGCTTAAACGGCCGCATCAGGTCAGTCATTTTGAACAATACGCGTTCTCCTGCACCGTGTGCCTGACTTCCATTACGAGCGCGTTCCATCTCTACCTCGAGACGCTTCATTTCCAAAGCGTGTTCGCGCTCTTCTTTTTTCTCTTGTTGCTCTCGCTCTTTCTGTTCTTTACGTTCACGCTCTTCTTTTTCTTTCTGTTCTTTAAGTTCGCGCTCCTGTCTTTTTGACCTCTCCTCAATAGTCTCAAGGCATTCCGACAGCTCGTCATCCTCAGCCTCTAACTCAAGAATAGCCTTTAGCAGTTCAGGTTTTCTTAGTTTGTCTGAGACATCCAGACCCAACTCTCTTGCAAGCTCCAACAATTTCGGTTTGCGCAACGACTTCAAATCCATGGCTGCTCTGAATGCTGCTTTCTCTACTGCTTACTATTGTCTTGCCGCAAACTAACCCGGCAGCAACGACAACCACAATTACCAGCTCTGTTTCTGACACTAACAAAAGCCTGGCAAAGCTCAGAAGAAGAAAGTCCCGCACTCACCAAACCTCGCAGGCAGGAATTCCGCGCAGTCGTTCCGCTGCAGGCAACCAGTCGTCACACAGGGCTCGTTGCACTGCTCCCGGATCGTCGTTGAGCTGCTCAGCATACCGTCAACTGCATCTCTTCGCTGCTGGCCTCCGTTGTCGCGATCTCACCGCTGGCAGACAGTTGTTTGAAGTCGGAGGCGATCTCACCGCTGCCAACCAGATGTTTGAATCGGACTGCTGGTACGATCTGTTGGGAACTCGGCGCTGACGCCCGTGGTTGTACGTGGGTCGCAAGCCCCAAGGGTAGCGTTGGCCTGGCGGCCTGGGGTACAACTGGAAGCATCCGAAGGTCCCGGCAAAGCATGAGTCGACTGGTAACAACGAAACAACTTGTTTATTTTAACATCGCAAAGAGTTGGCGGTCAGGTTTGACCGTAGTAGAGAGACGGGAGAGCACTTCACTCAACAGAAGAAATCGGAGCCCTCCCTTTGGCGTCCGGGGGCAGCTGTTTTTATACTCTCGCAGTTGAGGGCAAGAAGGAACCCCTCAAAAGACGAGCACGTGAATGTACAATGGGCTAATGGTGACGCACACTGTCGTAGCGATGCCGTAGCACCATGTCGAGCACGATCTCGTAGCACCCTGTCGTGGCGCTGCCGGTCGGACACAATGACTGTAATGAGAGGATGGTCCCTGCTTTGGCATCGCCTGTTTCGGGCACAATGACTGGAACGAGATCCCTGCTTTGGCATCGCCTGTTTCGGGCCCAATGACTGGAATGAGATCCCTGCTTTGGCATCGCCTGTTTCGGGCACAATGACTGGAATGCGAGGATGATCCCTAGGCGGTCGCATCGCCGCAGTCGCGCCTGGAAACACCTGGCGATGAGTGTTGCGGCGACGACGATCGGGCCAAAATGTCTGCCGCCCCGCCGCAGTCGCGCCGGCAAAACCACGTGTCGCAGGCGAAACGCAACACGAGCATCGATTCGGGGAGAAGACATGTCGACGCCGCAGGCGTGCCGTGTGCGCGGAGAGCACGGCTCGCAGGTCCGTGCGGTGGTGCATGACACCGCGAAGATGCGGTGCAGCAGACGGACGCCCATCCATTGCGCGAGAGATTCACCCCCTCCTTCCATACCGAGTTTCTTCTTTTTTACTTCCTTGAGAGCAGGCTTGCGAGCAAACTTGACATGCTTGCGTGATATAGTGAGCGCGAATGTCAGCGAATGGGACGCAATGACGGGGTGTCATTTAATATCAGGATTAAATGCTGTGAACGTATTTAAGATCAATGATGATCGTATTGGTGGGCGTACTTAAGATGGAGTATCTTGGGGCGCTAACAATGACGTTAGTGTTGTTACGACTTACGAAAGGAGGCTGGTAGGAGCTGTACAAAAAAAGAAAAAAACGCTCTTGCGTCTTGAACAATCGCAGCATAGTCTGGCAGATAAAATCACGTGAGGTCAAAAAAAGAGCTAACTGTAGTCCGTTTCATTGTACCTTCCTGAGCTCAAATTTCAGCCAGTGGCGAATACAGTTCCGTCGCAGCGCTTGGCAATTGGTGGAATACTTGCACATCATAAAAGACTTCTTAGTTGTTAATTAAACGTGGGTAAAAGTTCGTCACATACGCTGCTAGGTTCACATTAAATTTAATTGTTAAATCTGACGAAAAACGTGGTAATATTAAGGGAAAGATAGGGACGGGGAGCGAAAGTAAGAACCCTCCTTCGTTGTTGCTAAGTTGTTGCTGTCTGCTACCATAGAAACAGCAGACGTAGAAATCGACGCCGCTTAAACGCCAATCGAACTTTGAATTCGGCGAATAATTAAGAACGCCACCACATTGACAGAAGAAATTTTATAGCCTTATTTTAGTAACTAATCCAACAACAAAAACTACTACAACTAGCATCATGTGCCGCAAAGCCTTTCCTAAATTTCATAACAAGTATCAGTCACAACAATATGAAGTGACAGACTATGAAGCCAGAGGAAGCATAGGGGAAGTTCATTATTATGTTTGATTGAAATGTAGAAATACAGAAAACGATAACCGCAGTTGCTGAATACAATGGCCGCATACTCACGTGGTCGTCGTTGTCTTCTTGCTGCTGTCGTGCCGCACGCGCCCGCGTCACACACACAAAATTTCCTGGCGTACACAAAAACGCGTTGGTCCATTTGGTAACGCTTTGCAGAACCCCAAACGATGCTGGATAGCTAGCTGCCTGCAATATGTTTCGCAGAACATTGATGCCACATTACGTTGAACCTGCATATTAGTTTTTTTCACACTACGGTTGTCATTAAAAAAGGCAAGCTTAGAAATTTTGTTTTTAACAAAACGATCTGAGACACGCGGTGCTGTTCTTTAACTGGATTAATTGATGAGCCAGACATTGCTTTCTCGGGAAGCCACAGTGTTCAACAAGGAGAAGAAAGGGGGTTAACCGAGGGGCCCGATTTTTATTAAACATATCATAAGAAGCCAACAAACACTGACACCAAGGACAACATAGGGGAAATTACTTGTGCTTGATAAACGAAAATAAAGAAACGATAAATTAATGGAAATTACAGTGGATGAAAAAGCAACTTGCCGCAGGTGGGAACCGAACCCACAACCTTCGCATTTCGCGTGCGATGCTCTACCAATTGAGCTACCGCGGCGCTGTTTTCCCATCCACTTTCTTGGGTATTTATGTGTCCGAGTAGAACCCTGGGAGTGTTAGCCAGCGCCACCACTCACAGACCTTGGCGGCGGACGTGGAACGTCCTCTATGCCGCAGGCGTCACGAGAACGTGATCGTTTTGGGTGAAGGCAGCTGGTCAATAAACCCACATATGCTACCTGAAGGCATCAATGTTGCCGGATTCGAGACCCTCGTTATGTAATCAATGAGAAGAAAGGGGGTTAACCGAGGGGCCCGATTTTTATTAGTCATATCATAAGAAGCCAACACTGACACCAAGGACAACATAGGGGAAATTACTTGTGCTTGATAAACGAAAATAAAGAAACGATAAATTAATGGAAATTAAAGTGGATGAAAAAGCAACTTGCCGCAGGTGGGAACCGAACCCACAACCTTCGCATTTCGCGTGCGATGCTCTACCAATTGAGCTACCGCGGCACCGTTTTCCCATCCATTTTCTTGGGTAATTATACGTCCTAGTAGAACCCTGGGAGTGTTAGCCAGCGCCACCACTCACAGACCTTGGCGGCGGACGTGGAACGTCCTCTATGCCGCAGGCGTTCAACAGGCCGTGGAACACCACTCACAGACCTTGGCGGCGGACGTGGAACGTCCTCTATGCCGCAGTTTTCAACAAGGTAATACTTAATCTTAATGCATGGATTAACTTTTCACTGTCACTCCCGAACAAGTTCCGATTTCGAAAATGAAGCCACTGAGTGGTAAGATCACGTCATATTCCATGAGATAGAGAAAAACGCCCAGATTTCGGGATAACTTCCCCAAAATGAGTGCACCTTTGTGATTAATAAAGTTTTGGTAACTGGCAGATTTCAAATTTACCACCAAATTTCACGCGTCGAAACGAACATCAAGATACCTTAGTGAGTTTATATTTACGCATTGCCCATTGTTTAAAAACAAGATCAGCGAAGGCAGTTGAACAATGCCAAAGGAAACTTACGGTCGAACAGCTTTGTAAATATGGGACCTGATTCACTGCAGCGTGAACGTCGGCGTAGGGCAACTGATGCAAAGTTTGTTAGCGGCGTATTTGCGACCGAGCTAAGAGCAAACCGCTTGTCCCACTTGAAAATCAAGTCTGCCGCCTAGCGGTGGCGCTGGACAGCAACACCAATTCATCTGATAACAGCCCCCAGACACAGAATTTAATTTCACAAATCTTACTGCACTTGGAAATTGAAGAAATTTTTTAAAACATAAATCAAGATTGTCTGCAAGTTCTAGGTGAGTAGGTACTTGCATAATTCCAGGTGAGATCACCGCCAAATTGTAACAGTCTTCCGCCCTATGCATATATGGTATAGGCAAAACGTAAACTAAAATACTGCGCGCAGATATTGTGTTATGAGCCGGCAACGTAAATATACTGAAGAATATGGGATTAACCGATTCGCAGAAATCGGTTTTCTACAGTCTCTTCAACTAATGGTAGGCTCTCTAAAGATTTCGATAAGAACTATCATTTGGCTTCACTTTGGTACTTTAAATCTATACGGAAAGGTTGTGTGGGTAGGTGTAGTTTACACAGACGGATGCCTGTGATATGATTGCGTTTCGCGCCCTGTCGCGTTCATAGAGCTCATATTCACAAGTCATCACGAACTCAGACCAATAATACTCCCGAGTGTGATTTCCCTTTTCCCTTACATAATATGCCATCAAGCTATAAACTGTTGCGTACTCCAGGGTATCGTATCGTACTGCTGCCGAGAAGTAGCGACGCCTGCCTATCGAAGCTCGACCGACGTTACTTATTGGGTAGCGTGGCGTTGTCGGCGGGCTTCAGGCATCCGGTAGACCATGGCGACCAAGCAAGGGCGAGACGATTTCTAGTGCGAAACTTGCACGGTTTATTCAAAGGTTGATGAAACTGAAGAAGAAAATGAAGTGTCTAAATGTACATTTCGGAGCCCCTTAAATAGGCTCTATACAATCGTGGGCGGGATCTTGCTTCCGTCGACGTCACGTGACCGGCACAGAACGAGGGCCCCGTCTCCTCTGGTTATACCGAGCTTGCTGCAGAGAGGAGGCCGTCACGCCTACTGGAATTGTAGACGCCTGTCTGTCTCTTCTGCGCGTTGCAGGTTCGTGGAAGTTCTCCTCTAGGTCCAATTCGAGGAGAGGGCCTCTCTAAACTCGCACACCCACGCACACACACACACAAAAGAGGTATGTACGCTGCGGGGCTTCCGGCAGACAGGCAGACACTTGAAACGGTCATGGCGAATTAGGAAGTCACGCATCGTTTCGACGAGGCCTGGTGGAAGAAGGTCGGGTGAGAGAAAGTTCTTTGTGCATGAGGTGCAGAAAGCCAACAATAGCAGGCGAAGTCACGCCTCATTTCGACGAGGCAGGGTGAAATGGTCAGTTGAACTTCTTCTCTGCACGTGGTGCCAGACGCCAATCCTAAGAAAACTTCTATAATAAAGATTTTTCATCCATCTTTCCATCCATCTTTTTACTACTAGTACTATCTTATTTTTATTTAGTATATTTTTATTACTAGTACTTGCAGAACTCATTCCGGATGTTGGTCTTTTGATTGTTTATTATTTACCTATAGTGTCACTTGCCGTTTTCATGGTCGCGGTCTCGATTACAATCAGACGTAGGTACTTTCGGTGTATAGAGGCGTAAAACGCTGGGTACGAGCATGCTTCACTTACACCGTGGCTTCACCCCATAAGTTATCTTACAGTGGAGAAGCCAGCTTTGTCGAGCACTTTCTAGCGAGGACACGCATGCACGGTCGCTGTGATGCAAATGCACTGTCGACTGCCTTTTCGACGAACATCATTATTTCGAAATGACCCGTATAACGAAGAGGTAAGCTTGGCCTCGCGACACTCCTTCGCATGTAGTTCGAGCGCCGAGACAAACGAAAGATTTACAACGAACTTGCTCGTTTCACGAAGTAATAATGTGTGCGCGATCATACTTTGCTCCTCTGTAACAATCATACGTGAAAAGAATCCACATTTCATTTATTGTCACCTTGAGCCAGGAGCCCTGAGGGATCCAAGGCTCTAAATTTTTAGTAACGACTGTAGGAACATAGACTGAATCCAAGGAAAGCACAGAGGCAGTTAACTGTTTTGTTTCTTATTTTTAATTGTATAATTAGTTGCGGATAAGGGTTAACACTGCAATACACATTGTTTTAAAGAAAGGAAGTTTATCACAAATCTTAAATTGTTCAACAGCAATGTCACTAGATTCCAGTGACTCATATTTTTCACTTAATGACTGCAAACAGCAGTTATGAGCTCCCAGATAATCCTACGGGACATTACATTTTAACAGCGGAGCTCTGCTAAGTCGAGCCTTCGCTGTCCGGCGTCCGGTGTCACGCAGGGGCGCAGGTACCGAAGCTCACCTCCAGAGGGCGTGCCGAGGGTAGGTGAGAGGCCCCGCAGGGATGGGAGCGGACCAATCAGAGCGCGTGCCGGGGGAGGGTAAGAGAGCGGTATAGGAGCAGACGTCTCGCTGGCGCACGCAGCCATCTTCTGCGACTCCAAGGCGGCGTTGCTCTGCCTGCAGAACCCTGACAGGGCTAGCCTTGGGGTTGCGCTGCTCTCTTCAAGACTGAAGGCCCTTCAGGACGCAGGCTGCTCACTATCCCTGCATTGGCTACCGGCACACGTCGGGATCCTGGGCAATGAAGAGGTGGACACTCTTGCAAAAAGTGCCCACCACTCAAGCGTCCCCCTCAGCCCTGCTGTAACGGCCGCAGACTTCTCGAGACACAGGCTGCGCCGGCACATCATCGCCTGCGACCCGGACAAACGGATATCGCTGGGCCGATCTCCACGGCCTCCTACGAAAGAATACCTCGTTGCTGCTCCGTCTGCGAATTGGCTGCTTCTCGACGGCAGCCCGCCGGCACCGCCCTGGGAAAGCTACCTCGCCAGCCTGTGCCTCTTGTGGTGAACCAGAGACTCTGGAGCACCTCCTACTGGCCTGCCCTGCTCACCTGCAGCACCGCGGCCGACTTCTGCAAGAGTTCCACCGCCTGGGGCTCCCACGTTCACGACAGGAAGATATCCTCTTCCCCTGTCGTAATCAGCTACCGGCCTTCCTAAGTGTCGTCGAGTACCTCGACTCGTCGGGGCTCTCGGCGAGACTATAGAAAATTTCTACAAGGACGGATGGCCTAACGGCCATCCCACCACCTCGGGCTTCCTGATCCGCCACTACTTCACTTCTACTGGGCCACCACCTATACGGTCTACCTCCAGCCTACTCCTCCGGTCGAACCCACTGGGCCCTCCTGGCCGGACTGCTCTGATGCTGCTGGGACGACCCTCTACCTTTCTCCCTCCTACCCTCTCTTTCTTTTAATCCCATCTCGCCCACCCTGCTGGCGCTGAGCCGTGCTCCCGCATGGGTTGCGGAAGATAGTGCCAGCCTTTCCTCCTTTCCCACAAGAACCACTTCTCTCTCTCTCTTTCGCCCCATGGATTCTGCTCGGCCCGAGCAGCAGCGCCGACGTCGCGCAAATTCCGAGCTTAGAGAGCGAGAAGCGCGAGCAAAGCGCCAGCGGAGGGAAGCCGCTACCGCCGAGGATTGAGAACGGGAAGCGCAAGCCAAGCGCCGCTGGAGGCAAGCCAACCCCTACTTTCAAGAGAAGACAACCCAAGCCAAGCGCCAGCAGAGGCAAGCTAATCCCCAACTTCGAGAGTAGGAGGCCGAGCAGAGACATCGACGAAGAGAGGTTCCTCCCACGAAGGGTGCCGATGGATGGTTCAAGAGATAATCTCTCGACCGTGAGTGCGGCCACAGCTGCAAAGTGTGTGATAGACTGTGGTAGACTGTGATAGAGACTGCGCAAGTGATAGACTGTGTAGACTGTGACTGTGATAGACTGCGCAATCCAGAACCGAAGCTCCAATCTTGCAAAACAACGACGACAAGACAAAAGACTTTCATGAAAATCGCGCTTTCACAGCTTTAACTCCGTGGAACTGGCTTTACTTTTTTCTCTGGCTATTTAAGCACTGCAGGCACCATGTGTGTGACGCTGAATCGCTACGTTTGTGTCGTCAGATCGCTGGCGGGGCAAATGACACCTCCTGGAAGAGGATGGCATGGACTTTTGTTCCAATTTTCAGTCGCTTTCGCCACGTTACATCGGTATAATAATTTGTCAACGCTATCGTCCCCGCGGGACCTAGGCACCATGCTTGTCTTTTTGCAATACTCATGCGTTTCGCGACCCTAAGCGTGAAGAACTAACAAAAGGATGAATATGGGCCCAAGGGCGCATGTACGTATATCACAAGCGCGTTCTTACGCGAGAACTGTTCGGGAGAACAGACACCAGCCAATCATGATGTCCAACATATTATTAACGAAGGCCAATGGTAAACAAAGCTTACGAAAGAAAAGCTTCGTGAATTGGGCCTCATGTCTGTAGGCACGTGTGTGCAGAGGGAAAGGTAGTGCGCCAATTGGAGGCATTCACACAGACGCTCACACGAGCTATGTCCCCACCATAAAACGCAAATAGTGGACTGAACGACTCTCGACCACTTGCGATGTAATTTGTGCCCCCTCCTCACGGAGTATTCATACTGCGCTCCAGAACTCGTCTGGCCTCCAATACGGGCCCCTAGAATAGCCATGGGGCGCTATAACCTAAAACTATTCCAAACTTTTCTATTCCAATTCGGCAATCAGCCCTCCGCGATTGGTCAAAAACATTTTCTACCACCCCCACTTCACCTGTCTGTCACGCGACGTCACGAAATACGCGATAACTCCCCATTTGATGTGACGTGTACACATTGATTATGCGTAATTCGACCGAGCGAAAGAAAAATAGTTATTTCTGATTCAACGCCTTTTCTCCGTGAGCCCTCGGCTATTGGTCAAAAGCTTTCGGGCGACACCCACTTCACCTGCCTGTCACGCGACGTCACAAAACCCCAAAAACTCACAGCGTCAAAATGACGTGTACGCCTTAAAGACGTATTAATATGCCGAACAAAACTGAATTTTCTTCTGAATAGCCGCAGGCTGCCCCGTTCCGAAAGGAATAAAATATGGCTGCCGCCGATCGCTGAGGCGCTGGTCATTCGCACCTCCCGGCGAGCATAGCTTTATTTGCGCACAATAAAACTTTTTGCGTGGCCGTTTAACGTTTTCAAGCACTTTCGGCACGTTTAGGACCTCGTTCTGCCAACTCTTCTTTGCTGAGGATCCGTTTTAGCGTAATTCTTAAGGTTCCGTTGCATGCCGCCGCGATTTTCGACCAGCCATCGCAAGCCAAGTAAGGGGAAGCGGACCAATCGCAGACGCCGGCACCACCCTCTTTATCCGGTTATCGATTTTCAGTGCAATGGCTCGGCCCCATCAAATCCCTCTCCACTTGTGTGTGCTCCTCGCCTCTTGTCAGCCAATTAGATAAGACAACCAGCTCAGTGTAGGCAATGTCATTCGTTTTGCAAGCAATCAAAAGTGACCTCCTATGAACGAGGAGATCGTTTGATTGTTTCTGTTCCGACAACCCTGCTGGTAACCGCCCGATGCTTGCGTCGGCGGTTACGCAAACTTGACGTTAGGAGATTGGAATAGTTTTACGTTATAGGACGCATGGTCTGGTGATGTCTGTGATGTCATGGGAAGCTGTGCCAGCCGCGGCGGCTGGGGAGTAGGATGCGGGTTCAAAAGCAGCCGCTGCTCTTCCTGGTCAAGTGTTCGGGAGCACTGTTCGAGACGTTCCGGAATTTATTCTTTAGGGGGTCTTTGTGGTATTTAGAATATAAGTTCTCGGCTTTGATGTAGGTATCCCTCTCACTGAATTGAATTCAGGAGTTTTACTTGCCAAAACCACGCTTTGATAATGAGGCACGGCGTAGTGGGGCACTTCGCATTAATTTTGACCACCTTTAACGTGCCCTCAATGGGCGCCCGTACAAAAATGACTGTTGATTAACCATTGATATATTGTTGGGCAATTGTTGAAACAACGGACTTAAACAAATTTTCAAGAGCGATTGAGTTCGCTCAACAGTTCCACAAGAATATTACCGTTGAGTGTGCTCAATAAATAATTTATTGGGTATTTAGTGTTGATTTTTGTAGTTTTTTGTGTAGCAGTTGAGTCCAGTATACAATAATTAGGACTCGCATATGAAGACATTCCAAAAATTTGATGCGAAGCGTTCCAACCTCATTCTTGTCACGTTGCGGCAGGTAGGTTCTTATTTCGCCTCGCTTTTCATTAAAAGAAAATAAGGTGTCACCGATGAGGTGTAATCCAACGTCGGCCCCAACAGCGGTTTTTCAGTGCGGTTATATTGTGTTTGAAAGGTTTTTATAACTCAATACGATAGTGAAGCTGTGGACGGCTTTCGGACTCAGTTATTCGGTTGGAGTTGTGCGGTGGTTGGCGCCTCGTGCTTCTTGATAAAAGTATTTTTTCTTTTCGGACATCATGATTCACATTTTAGTTAAATGCTTTAACGACGATAAGTGGGACGTTTATCCGTTGAAGTGGTTGGCTCACCCAGCTACTAGTCTTCTACTGATGTGCGAGCCTGGTTGTTTTGATGAGTTGGGCGGCAGAGGTCATGATGCCTGTTGGAGAGAAGGCACCCCGAAACAGTCGCAGCCGCACTTCTGAAGATAGGTAAGTAATCTCGTTTTCTTGGGCCCGTAGCCTCTTTTTCTATTTTGACATTGACGAGCGTGAGATGTTAAGCACACCGTTCACTTTCTTCTAGCAAACCGCATGCCCCGGAGCAAATGCGCACGATAATAACTCTCGCTGCCTCCGTCAGTTCGTTTGATACAATGGTAGGCGAAGAGGCAGCGGCGCCCCATGTGCGTAAAATTGCATTGCTTCATTTGTTCCTGTCTAATAACGTTTCCTTCATTTGTATGAGAGAACACAATTGGAACATAAGGATCGGCTTCTCTGCGCAGTGATAATTTTGTACAGTGGCCACGTCATCTTTCATGGGGGCTCACGTGGGCCGTCTAAGCGCTTGTTATCGCGTTCCGATACGTGAGAGGCGGGCTGCCTTTCAAGGTATTTAGGCAGGCACTACGAGCTTATAGGAGAACCGCGACAAATAATTGTGCAGCAGGTGTGCAGCTGTGTTGCGCTTGTACCACACTCGTACCGGAAGGCAGTGTTGTACTTCACGCTTACACATTTCGTAACTATGGCGGCCGCCGTGGCAATTTGGGGCTCGAGGTCGTGGATACGATCCCTGCAGCGGCCGCATTCCTAGGATCGGAATGCAAAAACGCTCGTGCATTGTGCATTCTATGCACGTAAAATTTCCAGGAAGTCAAAATTAATACGGAGTCCCCAACTACGACCTGCTTCATAATCAGATCATTGGTTTGGCACGTAGGACATCAGAATTTTTGTTTTTTTAATCCGCAGTGGCTCATCGTATAGCGTACGGTTAATGTGATCACCTTTTGTGCCGTAGCGGTTAAGCGCGCCTCTATTTAGGTTGCGTCTAATGATGCGGCGCACCGCAAAATATATTTAGCCTCTTCGGGATTTGCGGCGAACGGCCAACCGATAAGTCGCAGCTTCCGCAGCGCAAATGAACAGCGCAAATGAACAGAGGTGTGGTGACGACGTCGGCAAAGAACAGAGCCGCCGACGGGCTCGCCTTATCGCCTATAACCACCAAAACTACCGCAGTAAGCATCTTTATCTATAGCGCGGCGCGTTGCCGTTGAAGGCGTACTGCACAATTTTAATAGGCGATAACCAAAATATGACACCGTTCTCTGCTGCCTCTTTGAGCTGGACCGATCCGAATGTGCGTTGCTTGCAGAAGCGAAAGGAGCGCCAATCGGCGCGTTGTCGCCTCGAGCTGAGCGTCGCACTCGAGCACCGTTTGCGCGGTGAAGAATGACGCGTGCATGAAGCTAGCTCACTTCGCGGACGCTACCGCGCAAAACGCGCAAGGGCGTATACGCGACGTTCTGCACATAAATCGCGTGGGATGATCGGAGCCACACCGGAGCGGCTAGCTTCAAAGAAGCGGTGCATGTTCTCACTCGTACAGGCGCGCTCACGCTCGCATCGCTCTCGGCGTATCTTTAGGTCATTCCTGCTGCCGGACTTCTACCCAAAGATTCGATATCTGCTTGGTATCGGCTATGCACTGTCGCGTGGTCTTTGGTTCTGCGAGAGAGCCGGGAATATTTCTCCCCGCTGTGAAACATCGCTGTGCGTGTCTTAGCTAACATTTACGGTAGCAACCCATTTCTTCCTTTTCTAGACAGCACTCGTAAAGAGTCGCACATTTTTACTTGCCAGTATAGTGTGTGCTTCTATTTTGTCCGTAGTTATGTGCAGTGTGTGGCAGATACTGAATCCGCGCAATCTCATTTTCTGTCCGCATTCCATTCCCGCAGGTTATGCATGCAGCAAATGCCCAGGTGCTAAACTGTTATACGTCAAGAGCAGCTTGGCGTCGTGCAAGAGACACCCGTTGATATGTGGCTGATTCACTAGCAAGCTCACATCTCTGTTGCCACTCTCCATCAAGTGGGAATTTTAACTATATTTTTTGTGCTGCTCTGTGGTGTACTAGCTGCCGCATGGACGCTGTGAAGGCTTACTTTCGATTTGCTCTGGCTTTTAGTTGTAAAGGATGGGCTACCTTTTGAGGGGAGGTATTTCCTTTTGCTTGTGAGAATGTTTACCAGCCTAAGCGAGTGATACGTGCGTACTGGAAACAGCAGCTCGAACAGAGGCGGACGACGGACGACGAAATAGGTAGGAGCACACACGAGCGCAATCTCAACTAAAAGTTTATTTTTGAAGACAGGTATTAAAGACACTGGTCAACTTGACAAAGGTAAAAAGCCGTGCATGCGTGGCAGAAACAACCACGTGCGACAAGAAAATAATCTGAAGAAGTCATGTCATGTAGAATAAACGTGCGTGAAAGCGAGAACTTTCGGAAATCTTTCGAAAAAGCGAAAGATTTGTCTGATAAGTGATGCTACCCAACGAGGAATACTCTTTTGAGAACTGCAACTCTCCCACTAAGGGCAACAGTTCACTTGGTTATGCATTTGTTTCGTTTGTTATCAATAAATATTGCTTCTGGAACTCCTCTGGTGTTGCGGTATAGGGCAGAAAGAACGATTGTTTCATCACAAAGACCAGAACACAAGAGGACTTACGGAAGCATGATTTATTGATCTCGAAGAAAAATTCATAAGCAAGATTTCTGTGACCCTTAGTGGGAAAGAGTTGCTGCAGTATTTCTTGTTAATATCACTTACAGGACAAACCTTTCAGTTTCCATGTGTTTTTTGTTAGTTGACGCACATGTTTATTCTACAGGACATGTCTTTCGGTCCTTTTTTGTTGTGCCGGGATGTTTCTGCTGCGCATCCATGGCTTTTACTTTGTGAAGTTGGCCAGTGTGTTTAAAATCTTTGTTTTCGCGGATAAACTTCCAGTTGAGTCAGCGTTCATGTGTGTTGCTACCTTAATTTATCTTTCTCGTCTCTGTTTGGGTGGTTGTCAAATATAAATGTACACCGACTTGCCGAAGTGTCCATAGAATTGATGCATGAAGTTATCTGCGCTGTTTATTTCAGGAAGAACGCTATAGGGTATGATCTTCTCTTTGTTTTTAACACTGATGTACATTTTTCTAGTTCAACTTCAAGGAGTCCCCTGAGGAAGCCAATAAGAGTGATGGTAACTTCATTTGTGTGTAAGATTTATGAATTTCATCCATTCAAGGCATGACGTGCCACATGCCTGTTTGTAGTGATGCAAGCATTCGTAGTTTTTAAACATACTAAGCTCTACTTTTCGGTTCTCGTGACGCTGCTTTGTATTGTGCTGCATTCTCCAGGCGCAGGAACCTTTTTTTATGCCGTAAGTGCATGTGTTCTTGCTGTATATATTGGAGAAAAAATGGTCGTGAGCTTAAATATGCATGTATATGACTTTCCTTGTAATTTTTTTTCAGCACGGGTGCTGTATCTCCCTCCATCTTTGTTACTGCTTTGTCCCAATTATTATGCAACTTTTGTGTATCTTATGCAATAAAAATCTGGTAGTATATTAATAACATTTTACCTGCGCAATTGAGGTAATTGGTGTTTCGTATACGCATTTATTTGCGTTTTTCACTGTCTTACCAATCTGGCTGTCCAGTCATTGGGACCTTTTCTCATCCTTTATGACTATTTCTGGGTGTTGTAATCGCACCGCTGGTACGAGTTGTTGGGAACTCGGCGCTGACGCCCGTTGTTGCACCTGGGTCGCAAGCCCCAAGGGTAGCGTTGGCCTGGCGGCCTGGGGTACAACTGGAAGCATCCGAAGGTCCCGGCAAAGCATGAGTCGACTGGTAACAACAAAACAACTTGTTTATTCTAACATCGCAAAGAGTTGGCGGTCAGGTTGACCGAAGTAGAGAGACGGGAGAGCACGTTACTCAACAGAAGAAATCGGAGCCCTCCTTTGGCGTCCGGGGGCAGCTGCTTTTATACTCTCGCAGATGAGGGCAAGAAGGAACCCCTCTATAGACGAGCACGTGACGGTGCCGCTCGGGCACAATGGGATGAGGTGGCGCAGCGTCGTGTCGGCGCCACTCGGACCCCCCTTGCTTCACAGTTGTTGGGAGCTCCTCTCCCCGGCTGCCGCGCTTCGACAAGCGTGGGCACAATGGGAAGAGAAGGAGGAGCAGCCGTCGTGTCGGCGCCGCTCGGACCCCCTTGCTTCACAGTTGTTGGGAGCTCCTCTCCCCGGCTGCCGCGCTTCGACAAGCGTGGGCACAATGGGAAGAGAAGGAGGAGCAGCCGTCGTGTCGGCGCCGCTCGGACCCCCTTGCTTCACAGTTGTTGGGAGCTCCTCTCCCCGGCTGCCGCGCTTCGACAAGCGTGGGCACCAATATGCACATACACACACACACGCACATGAAGACACGTGGCATCGGAACATGCCTGGACGCGCTTGGCAGGGAGGCGTAGCGGCGGCGCCGAACGGGCCAAAATGTCTGCCGCTTTGAACGAATCCCTGGCGTCTGTTGTATCCTCGCCGGCTTTACCGCGCGTCGTAGGCGAAACGTAACAGACCGCCCCGCCGGGGGAAGGAGATCCCGATGGACAGGGGACTGCATCCGCTGTCCGGAGGGATGTCGCTCGATGACGCTCATAACCGAAGTCGGGCGTCCCTCGACGTTTCTTGAGCGCAGCGCACAGAGAAGGCCTCGTTCTCTCGTTCAGGTTCGCACGGGACACTGCAAAGTGACTTCGGGAGAGTTCACATTTTTGTTCTCGTTCCCGGCAAGCGTTAGAACTACGCTGAAACTCAAACGCTCAGTCAGCAAGCACGGCACAACGCTCACTAAGCCCTGCCAGGCTCTTTCCCCTTTTATACCACTGCCTAGTTCCTTACAGTAGTCTAGCAGCACTCAGAACGCGTCCACAAATTGGAAAATTGCACTAGAAAGCATATCATCACTTTGAAACACTAAACAAAAGCAATATGTTAAAAATCCTGCCTCAGGAAGAAAAACATCAGTAACAAACAATTTTGAGGCTGATTCCTACGTTAGGGGCTTCGACTTAAGCCATCGGCGTTACCGTTGAGACTCCCCTTTTTGTAACGCACCTCAAAGGAATATTGTTGCAAAGCGAGGCTCCAGCGCAGGAGGCGGCCATTTTTGGGAGAGATGGTCTGCAGCCATTGGAGAGGGCAGTGATCCGTCTCAATGATAAACCTCGAGCCGGCTAGATAGCATGACAATTTCTGAACGGCCCACACGAGACACGCACACTCTTTCTCGGTGGCGCTGTACGCCTGCTCACGACTGGTCAGCTTACGACTAGCATACAGGACGGGGTGTTCTACTTCTCCATTTTCCCGTTGGCACAGTACAACGCCCATGCCTCGCTCACTAGCATCGCACTGAACTACGAACCCTTTTGTGTAGTCTGGCGATCGTAGCACAGGCTGGCTTGTTAGGGCGCTCTTTAGGGCGCTAAAAGCTCTTTCCTTTGTCTCGTCCCATACGACTGTTTGGGGCTCTGTTTTAGAGCGCAGCTCTTTGGCGTCCGTTCCTGGGTTTCGCGTCGTCGTCGGCGTTGTCGTCGGCCTCGTAACCAGCTCCGCCCCCCTTTCATCCCCCCAGCGCTAGCAGCGACCGACTGATACCGCTGGATACCGCTGACACCGCTAGAGAGTCAAGATAACGTGACTGCATAGAACACCGTCGCCGCCATGCAGAAAGAGGAGGAAAGGGTCCCCCCCCCTGTTCATGTGTGGCGGATAGGGTGCTCTTCAGTTGCCGACGCGCCGGTTATTTCACGTAGGCCCCGGCACGTCGACGAATACGTGACCACCTTCCCACGGCTAGACCTGGTTCTTAGCGCTGCGGAAGCGAGGGTATCATACTGTTTGTGTCGGCATCGGCGGCGTTGTCCCTGAAACCAACTCCGCAGCTGGGGTTGACTCACTATCGGCGTCAGCGGCATCAGTCAGTCGCTGCTATCTCTTCCCTCCTCCCTTTATCGTGTTGTCCGCTTGCTGCGCGCGCTTCTGCCCCTATCGTTTGCCGCTGGGTGTACACGCCGCCCCCCTCCCCCCTCTTCCTGCGAGTCTCCGGTTGTCAAAGCGCCGGCTCGAACTTAATTCCTTTCTTCGCTCCTCCTCCAATGCAACCCCTGTGCGGTGGCAATCAGAGAGCCAGATCGGTGGCGGCGGATCTGTATATGTGCACCGCCCGAGCCGAAATTGCCGCTGCCGTTCGCCACTGCGAAATTATCTGCCAGTTCTTTCTGAGCCATGAGCGAGACGACCGATGGAAGTCCTCCGTCTGCTGCTGCTGCTGCTGCTGCTAAACGAGCTGCCAGAGCAGAGGCCCAGCGCCGTCGCCGTCAGAATCCAGAGGTGCGTGCCGCCGAAGCAGAAGCTTACCGTCGCCGCCGTCGAGATGATCCAGGAGCACGGGAAATATAAAAAAAAATTCTGTGATAGCGCATACATGTGTTGCTCGATTTCTTTGCCTCAATCTATCGAAAAGGTGAAACAGCTTATTTGCAGCGCTCAAATTTCGCATTAGGAAGTAACGTAATCGTCGGTAATTTTTTTCTTAGAGCATCCGTCAGGGGAGCCGCGATATCAGAGTACCTGGGGATGTACCTCTGATAGTAGCCGGCGACACCTAAGAACGACCGAATATCGGTCTTCGTGCGCGGTTGCGGGAAGTCTCGCACAGCGGCCACCTTTATTTCAGAGGGGCGGCGACGACCCTGACCAATCACGTGACCGAGGTAGACAACCTCGGCCTGTGCTAACTGGCATTTGGGAGCCTTGACTGTCAAGCCCGCTTCGCGCAGGCGGGTTAATACTGTCGGCAAGTGTGCCATATGCTCAGACCAGGATGCGGAGAATATCGCTACGTCGTCTAAATACGGTAAAGCGAATTCTTGCTGTCCCCGCAACACTTTATCCATGAGGCTTGAAAAACAGTATGGCGCGTTCTTCAAACCAAAACTCAACACTTTAGGACGGAATGTTCCCATTGGTGAAATGAACGCCGCATACCTACTAGCCTCTTCTGTAAGTGGAACCTGCCAATAACCCCTGACAAGATCTAGGGTGGAAATAAACTGAGCGCTACTAACTTTCTCAAGGCGCTCCTCGATGTTAGGGATCGGATAAATTTGATCCTTAGTGATGGAATTAAGCCTGCGGTAGTCGACGCAAGGACGAGGTTCCTTGCCCGGTACCTCAACTAAAATCAAAGGGGAGGTATAATCACTCTCACCTGCCTCAATAACACCGAGCTGTAGCATTTTCTTTACCTCAGCCTCCATAATATCGCTCTGGCGGGGTGACACCCGGTACGCCTTGGATCGTACTGGCTCTGGGGAGGTAAGTTCTATGTCATGAGTAAGGACAGAAGTCCTACCAGGCCTCTCAGAGAACAGACCTTGAAACTCTTGTAAGAGCTGGTGTAGTTCGGTTTTCTGCTCAGGCGACAGCGGTGCTTTACTGATAAGGTCACTAATGACTTGACCGGTGTCTTCCCTGTTCGTCACTGAGCCTAGTCCCGGAAGCTCGACCGGGAGCTCTTCAGGAACGTTTACCATCATGCACACCACTGCTTCCCTTTGTCTATAAGGTTTGAGCAGATTAAAGTGGTAAACTTGCTGTGCTTTCCGCTTTCCTGGCAGACTCACCACGTAGTTAGCGTCCGACAGTTTCTGAACAATTCGTGCTGGGCCCTCCCACTGCACGTCTAGTTTGTTGTTTAGCGATGTGCGCAATATCATGACCTCATCGCCCACCTCAAAACGACGGGCCCTGGCTGTCCGATCATAATAAACCTTGGCCCTCTGCTGGGCCTTTGCCATTGCTTCACCTGACAACTCCTGTGCCCTTCTTAAGCGTTCGAGGAGCTTAAGCACGTACTCCACCACGACTGGGTCGTCGCCCCTGCCTTCCCATGATTCTCGAAGCATGCGAAGCGGAGATCGCAGCGAGCGACCGTACACCAGTTCAGCTGGCGAAAACCCCGTAGCCGCATGCGGAGCGGTCCGTAAAGCAAACATCACCCCAGGCAGACACAGCTCCCAGTCAGTTTGATGTTCAAAACACAAGGCTCTCAACACGCGCTTCATGACGGAGTGGAGCTTCTCAACGGAATTCGACTGTGGGTGGTACACTGAGCTGTGTAACAGCTTTACCCCACACCTTTCGAGAAAAGTTGTCGTCAAAGCGCTAGTAAACACTGTGCCCTGATCTGATGGGATTTCTGCAGGAAAACCAACTCGCGCAAATATGGACAGTAGTGCATTGACTATCTCAACTGAGCTGAGTTCTTTAAGCGGCACTGCTTCAGGGAACTTTGTCGCTGGGCAGATCACAGTCAAAATGTGTCTGTACCCCGTGGCTGTTACCGGCAGAGGTCCCACTGTATCAATAACGAGCCGTCTAAAAGGCTCCGTAATGATAGGTACCAATCTCAACGGCGCCCTCGATTTGTCCCCTGGTTTGCCCACCCGCTGACAGGTGTCACATGTCCTCACGAAATGGTCTGCGTCCCGAAAACACCCTGGCCAATAGTACTCTTGCAAGAGACGGTCCTTAGTTTTCTTAACTCCTAGGTGTCCGGACCACGAACCCCCGTGCGACAAGCGCAACAAATCCTCACGATAGCATTGAGGCACGATCAGCTGATCGAACTCCACTCCTCTGCGGTCTAGATACTTCCGGTACAGGACTCCACCTCTTTCCACAAAACGCGCATTTTTCCTGGCGATACCTTCCTTGAGAATGCAGCGTACGTTTTCTAGGCTGCCATCCTTTTTTTGCTCGGCTATCAAAGCCGACCGGCTGACTTTTAGCAACCTATTAAGTCCGTCTGACGTAGGCGCGATGAGCAAATCTGCAGATAGCTCTTCTAACTTTCCCGCATCGGGATTTTCCTCTCCAGTATCTGGTGCCTTTAACGTTACAGACTCAATTTTATTCAGTTCGGGCGTGCTCTGAATATCGGCTTGCTGCGCCTCTGACCCTTTCTCATTGTTCGCCAACGTCGGCCCCGCAACTACCGCCTTTGCAGCGAGCTCCCGAACCTTCGATCTGGTTAAGGCCTGAACGCTAGCCTCACAAAACAAAAGCCCCTTCTCGCGCAGGGGGTGATCGGACCTGTTCGAAAATAGGTACGGGTACTGGGGGGGCAGCATAGATGACACTGCCGCCTCCGTCTCAAGCGCTCCGAAAGGTCCTTCAATAAGCACTTTTGCTACCGGCAGACACACACTATGAGCTTCCACGGCTTGCTTGATCCATGCGCACTCGCCCGTGAACATATGGGGTCCTACGTAAGAGGGGTGAACTACATCCATTGTAGCTGCGGAATCGCGAAGCACTCGGCACTCTTTCCCGTTCACGAGGAGGTCTCGCATGTAAGGCTCGAGAAGATTCATGTTCTCGTCAGTGCTGCATATTGACAAAAACACAACTTTTGTCTTTGTTTCCGGACACTGCGCCGAAAAGTGACCCGGCTTCTGGCACGTATAACAAACGCGCGCTTGCCTCATCTTGAACCGCTTTCTGCGTTCGGCTTCGGCTGCCGCCGTCTCCTTAGGTTCGGTCGCACTGCTTTCACTCGCATCCGCACTACGTGTGTTCCCCTTTGCTCTCATGGGTGTGAACTTTGGCCTCTCAAACTTCGAGCCAAATTCACCCTTTTGACCGTCCTTAGCTCCGCGAGCCCGACGCGTCACAAACTCCTCGGCTAGCTCAGCGGCTTTAGCCACTGTACTAACGTCTGGCCTATCCAAGACCCAGTACCGCACGTTCTCAGGTAACCGACTATAAAACTGTTCTAGCCCAAAACACTGCAGAACTTTATCGTGGTCACCAAACGCTTTCTCTTCTTTGAGCCACTCCTGCATGTTTGACATAAGCTTGTACGCAAACTCCGTATATGACTCACTTCTACCTTTCTCATTTTCCCGAAACTTCCGACGGAACGCCTCCGCTGACAGCCTGTACTTTTTTAGCAGACTTGATTTCACTTTGTCGAAATCCTCTGCCTCCTCTCTATCCAAGCGAGCGACTACGTCGGCCGCCTCGCCGGGTAACAAAGTGAGCAAGCGCTGTGGCCACGTTTCCCGAGAGAACCCCTGCTTCTCGCACGTTCGCTCGAAGTTAACCAGGAACAAACCAATGTCCTCTCCAAGCTTAAACGGCGGCATCAGGTCAGTCATTTTGAACAATACTCGTTCTCCTGCACCGTGTGCCTGACTTCCATTACGAGCGCGTTCCATCTCTACCTCGAGACGCTTCATTTCCAAAGCGTGTTGACGCTCTTCTTTTTCTTTCTGTTCTTTAAGTTCGCGCTCTTCTTTTTCTTTTTGCTCTTTAAGTTCGCGCTCCTGTCTTTTTGCAGTCTCCCTCTCCTCAATGGTCTCAAGGCATTCCGACAGCTCGTCATCCTCAGCTTCTAACTCAAGAATAGCCTTTAGCAGTTCAGGTTTTCTGAGTTTGTCTGAGACATCCAGACCCAACTCTCTTGCAAGCTCCAACAATTTCGGTTTGCGCAACGACTTCAAATCCATGGCTGCTCTGAATGCTGCTTTCTCTACTGCCTATTATTGTCTTGCCGCAATCTAACCCGGCAGCAACGACAACCACAATTACCAGCTCTGTTTCTGACACTAACAAAAGCCTGGCAAAGCTCAGAAGAAGAAAGTCCCGCACTCACCAAACCTCGCAGCCAAGAGTTCAGCGCAGTCGTTCCGCTGCAGGCAACCAGTCATCACACAGGGCTCGTTGCACTGCTCCCGGATCGTCGTTGAGCTGCTCAGCATACAGTCAACCGCATATCTTCGCTGCTGGCCTCCGTTGTCGCGATCTCACCGCTGGCAGACAGTTGTTGTAATCGCACCGCTGGTACGAGTTGTTGGGAACTCGGCGCTGACGCCCGTTGTTGCACCTGGGTCGCAAGCCCCAAGGGTAGCGTTGGCCTGGCGGACTGGGGTACAACTGGAAGCATCCGAAGGTCCCGGCAAAGCATGAGTCGACTGGTAACAACAAAACAACTTGTTTATTCTAACATCGCAAAGAGTTGGCGGTCAGGTCGACCGAAGTAGAGAGACGGGAGAGCACGTTACTCAACAGAAGAAATCGGAGCCCTCCTTTGGCGTCCGGGGGCAGCTGCTTTTATACTCTCGCAGATGAGGGCAAGAAGGAACCCCTCTATAGACGAGCACGTGACGGTGCCGCTCGGGTACAATGGGATAAGGTGGCGCAGCGTCGTGTCGGCGCCACTCGGACCCCCCTTGCTTCACAGTTGTTGGGAGCTCCTCTCCCCGGCTGCCGCGCTTCGACAAGCGTGGGCACAATGGGAAGAGAAGGAGGAGCAGCCGTCGTGTCGGCGCCGCTCGGACCCCCTTGCTTCACAGTTGTTGGGAGCTCCTCTCCCCGGCTGCCGCGCTTCGACAAGCGTGGGCACAATGGGAAGAGAAGGAGGAGCAGCCGTCGTGTCGGCGCCGCTCGGACCCCCTTGCTTCACAGTTGTTGGGAGCTCCTCTCCCCGGCTGCCGCGCTTCGACAAGCGTGGGCACCAATATGCACATACACACACACACGCACATGAAGACACGTGGCATCGGAACATGCCTGGACGCGCTTGGCAGGGAGGCGTAGCGGCGGCGCCGAACGGGCCAAAATGTCTGCCGCTTTGAACGAAGCCCTGGCGTCTGTTGTATCCTCGCCGGCTTTACCGCGCGTCGTAGGCGAAACGTAACATGGGGTACTTGATACTGCAAGTGCAGGTGACCATTTACTTGGCTGTTTGGAATTGTGTTATCCGTGTGTTACTACCAATTGTATGTGTTAATTACTTAGTTTTTCTCTTATCGTTCAAGGTATTAGCCTTGCCTTATCTCTTTATTGACTGAGGTACCACTTAGTTGCTGTGTATAGTGAAAAAGGCCCCAAAAAATGCACTGATTAGCTTTGTGCAAGCCCAGAAAAATTAACTGAAGATAAGCTCACTAAATTGAGGAAATGCCCCCAACAACCTCTTCTGTACCCCAAATTAACATAATTAAATGGTGTACTGTTTGTTCTTGAATTGTGCCAGGGAGATAAGCTGCATTCAGTACTCAAAAGCTTTACAAGTTTATTTCTGAACAAAGCAAAGCTGGCTCGTCAGAAACATGTTCACCATGCCCGACAACTTCCTAAATTATGTCTCGTTAATTAATAGCTAAGTTGAGTGATGTTATTTTACAAAATAATTGGGCAACATGAAAATATATACATCTCCAAGACAAAAAGTTCAGACAAGACTACTTGGGTACTTCATTAAATTTTAATCGTGGTGAAAGACGTGTGCTAAAGCTTGTATATATTTACGTGAAGTCATTTGTTTCAAGTTTTTTTTGCCTTCTCACAGTCAGCCGTAACTCTTCCTGTGATGTGTTGGTGTGCGAAACATTTTAACGTAACGTATTCAGATGTCTTTTGTGTATTCACACATGCAAGCAGCTTCGAGTGTCCATGTGTTCAAAGTTGGTTGTTACAAGGGTACGCTTAAGCCCTGCCTTTTGAGTCGCTTTGCCTTCTAGTCATAAACTTAAGTCACAAGTGAAGACCATAATGATTGTATTGATTGAATTCATAGGTATAGGATTTTTTCAGATGTATTTACACTGTTAAGAGTGCTGTAGGTACTAGCCTTTGTTTCCACGTTCCATGCAGTGGTGCCTTATGTACTGTAATAATGTTTCATGTGCACACATCTTTAGTGTAAATAAAAGTACTTCAAATTTGTCAGTCTCTGCTTTGCTTTTGTTTGTGTTTGGGAAAGTTATGACCAGGCACAGCATGCAAGTGTGAATACCAATTTCAATATATGAATAAAAATCCACTAGCGCAACGAAATGTAAATCATATTTCAATGGCGACTTCTGAAATCTCAAGGTAATCTCAACTGGGCCACAATTTACTTTTCAGTGCTGTGGCAATAATAACTCAACAGGTCAACAGAACTACCACAATGTCAGTTCAATGCAGCATCAATGGTAACCCAACAACCATTCAACAAAACGAACACAACGAGCCGTCTAAGCACAATGGACTTTCAATGGTAACTTAACAATTATTCAACATTGAGACACCCAATGGTGTTTCAATTAAATTTCAGTGCCCAATATTCAAGCGCCCTCAAAACACTCAACCCAACAATTGTCCAACAAACTCTCCATAATTCCTCAATACAAAATTCAACATTGACCAATGATATTTCAATGCCTTCTCAATTTTTTTTGTAAGGGCGGCACATAGGCGTTTTTGCATTTTGCAGCGGCTATGGTGTTGCGCTGCTAAGCACGAGGTCGCGGGATGAAATCCCGGTCGCGGTGGCCGAATTTCGATGAGGATGAGATGCAAAAGCGCCCTTGGACCCCATTCGACTCTAGGTGGTCAAAATTAATCCGGAGTCCCCTGCTACAGCGTGCCTCAAAATCATATCGTGGTTTTGGCACGCAATACCACAGAATTTAATTAATTAATTGGACGATGTCCAGAATAGCACCCTTGGCCGCAGATTGCCTCTAAGATACGGCGCACGGGCCCTGTATGCGCTCAGCCGCGCGAACAACCATTCGCAGCCATGACCGGGGTAGAGGAGGGGAGGCGCGCTCTCCTACCCCACAGTGCTGTTAGTCAAGTGACCTCTAACATTGGGCGCGCATCAAGCCACCATCCTTGTTGGTTCCCCTTCGCACGCTTTCCGTAGCGCCCACAGCATACGGCACGCGAGGCGCGATCATATCTGACTTAGACTTTAAAGGGAATATCACCGCGATGGCGATGGTGAGAAGTAGCCTAGAGTGTGTAAATAACTGCGATCGTAATAAAGGAATTGGGGGATGATAGGAGAAAGACGTGGACACACCTATCGAAGTAGGCACTGTGCATGGAGCACCGCAGCGTGTTCCTAAGAATGAAAATAAAACAGCAGCGCGTGCTTTTACTTCATCGTGTAGTTTCTTTATTTGTGGGTGTCGCTAAAAGTTGGAAGAGCCTGAGTTTCGGACCCTTCCGTTCCCGCAAGTTACTCCTATAAGGGAGTATGCACATGACGTCATCGCTAGGAGTGCTAGCGGCGGTCGCGGAGGCCGCCATAACTTTGATCGCGAGTTCGCGCTACCTACGCCGAGCAGGGCTGCGTCGCCACGTAGCTACCAATACGCCCGAACCACCCAACGTCCTTTTTAAAGTGCCTTTCTGACTTGGCTATCGAGTGGTACGTCTTACGTCAACGATGTGCTTAGGCGCGTATGTGCGTAGATTTAGTGAACCAGAAAAATCACGCTATAAAAACGAAGTGCGCTTGTGCGACTGTGTCGACCAGCTCGAACTCAAAGGTGATGAGCTTCGGTGCGATGTCGGACTACTGCCTCGCGTGGACCTCGCAGACATCGAGGACGAACTTGTGAATGCAACGAGCTTCGTGACCCACGTACAATTGAAAGCCTGCAAGTCGATGGAAGGGTCACAATTATCTGACGAGCGATAGGGTGCAGCAGCCATGCGTCAAAGTGCTCGCGTAACACGATCGCTTTCATCACGGAATTTACTGCGTGTTGTCCGCTGGCGTAGTTAAAGGTAGCGTTAACGTTGCTCCACTGAAAAAAAGAACAAGAACTAAACACTATGATTCCACACAGCCTTTGTAATTTTTATGTTGCGTCAATTCTGCTCGTCTTGCCAAAACAGGGCCCGTAATCACAAAAAGTTCTGACGCTTAAAGCGTTCGTGCCAGCCAATGGTGATGTAGGACATATTATTAGCGAAGGCGATCAGCAATGAAAAATAGCACTTACGAAAAAAAAAAGCTTTGTGAATTCGGCCCCAGATTTTTTTTTTTTTGGCCTCCCTGGTTCGTCAACCACAATCAATCAATGAAAAGCCACTTACACCATAGCGCCTCGTAAAAGAAGACGGCGAGGTGCTAGCTGCACACTGCACCTGCAAGGCAGGCCTGGCAGGGGTCGCTCGCACATATCTGCTGTGCTCTTTTATATTGAGGCTGTAGTGAAGAAGAGAGATTAGCGAGATATCGAGAAAAAACCAATCTGGGCAACGTTCCTATCGCAGAGCTTCTTTCTTGTGTGATTGCTGCAGCCGAACACAGCACAGTCACCATGGCAACGAAGCTCAGTTGACGCATGTGTGTCCGGATACGCAAACATTGCACCTATTCATG